>NW_017728886.1:56450121-56538929 GCF_001723895.1 Crocodylus porosus
GGCCTGGCCCTGGGGGGGAGGGGAGGAAGGGAGTGAGGGGCACCAGCAGGGCCAGGGGGCTGTGAGTGAGGGGCACCTGGTGTTGTGGGGGGCTGTGGGTTAGGAATGAGGGACATGCTGAGGAAATGGGGTTATGCTGAGGAAACATTTGGGAAGCAGTGCCCTAGCCCCTTCCCTCCAGGGCTGGGCTCTCTAGTCCCATCTATCTCAGCCCCTCCCTGAGCCCTGGACTCTCTAGCGCCTTCTCTGCCCCCTCTCTCTGTAGCCCTGTTCATCTTGGCCCCTTCCTGGGTGCTGGGCTCTTTAGCCTCTTCTTTGCCCTGCTCACAAGCTCTGGCCCTGCGCCTGGGCCTGTTTGGCCCTCCATCTCCCCATAGTTCCCCCTTAACCACCAGTTGCTGGGACCTCCACCTCCCCTTAGTCTATGCAGTTTAGTCAAACCTGGCTAGGCTGAATTGGTTTGTAACTGGATAGACATTCTCTCTGGACTGAGAAAATTCAGGCACATGCTTGCAGTGGCTTAGGTTAGACGCTAGGGAGTGCTAGAGCAGCCCTCCCTTCCCTTCCATAGCACTGCGCTGAGGTGGGATGTGGCCAGGCCCTGGAAGAACCTCCGATTAGGGAGGTATGCCTTCACCATCCCAGGCTTTTCCGTGCTGGCTCCTCAAGGTGTGGGAGTATTGCCAGACCCCAGCTAGCACTCTGAGGCAAAGGGGTGGAGTGGGGTGCAATGCATGCATCTGTTGTTTTCAGTCTCCCTCCCCCTGCTTCTTTATACTTTCAGCAGCAAACTGACAGGTGAGCAAGCCAGCAGGTAACAGTGTTTATCACCGTATTACCTGAACAATAGCTTCTCTTTATTAATTCAAACTCTTCTTAAACATCTTAACAGCTGACCTGTTGATTAGCTCCAAAAAGCCCTAAGCCATCACTGTTCTGACCACTCCCATGTCCCAGTGACGTTGGAGACAAGCACACACAGATACCTCTTGGCATTAGCTAGCATACCATAATCCTAGGGTCTGTGGGGGTGGGGTCCGTGCTGTGGGAGATGGGAGGAGAAAGGGAGGGCAGGGGGAAGCCAGGCAGACCCTGCTGTACCTGCAGTCTTTTCCAAAGCTCCAGTCAGAGAGCAGAGGGGAGGGATCATCCCTGCTGTGGAGGAGAGAGCCCTGCCCAGCCCAGAGAGCATGCTGGGAGAGTCTGGTTTATCTTAAAGCAGCAATGGGTCTGGGACAGACATTGCATAAGCCAATCAGTTAAACCTAAACAGAGTCAAATCAGTTAAATCTGATACTACATTCGACCAGGTTTATTTCAACCCGGTTTCAGCCATTTTCAAACTGGCTTATGTACACTGAACATCTGTTCTGTTACAGGTTTAAATCAGTTTTTGATCACTTAAACTGGTTTATGTGTAATGTCTGTCCCTAGCCTTGGTGTCCATCAGGAGTCTCTCTCTTAGCCTGATCAGGAGCTCCTCTTACATCAGCCTCTAGGCCCAGGCTGCTTGTCTAGCTTGGGATCTGGGCTTATGTACGCTCTAAGCTTGGCCCCTTGCTGGTCAGGTGACTCCCCTGATCAGGGTTTGAATTGCACTTTGACTTTTGGGGTTGTCTGCAAAAAAAATTGGGCTGTCCATTATGATGCCTTAATAAAATCAGAGACCCCCCAGGTTAAGATTTTCAAATCCTATAGGAGGGGCTCTTGTCTTTTATGGGGGGGTCTCAGCTCCCCTCAGCTCCTCCATAATTTGAACCCTGCCCCGATTGCTGCCTGAGATTTCTCAGCAGCCTTTCCCCCTCTTAAAGTAACAAATGCCCTAAGCACCCAGTTAGTCTTTGAATCCTGCAGTGGTTTGAAGCTTCCTTGAAAATCAGTAGGGGGTGTGTGTGTGTGTGTAATATGCATATAAATAAGTCAGTGTGACATGCAGCAAAGCCCCTTTCCCTCAAAATTTAAAAATAGAATAGAAAAATATCAGTGTCTTGCCATTGACTTTGCAGGGCAAACATTTGGCCCTTTTGTTGAATTATTGTGTACCATAGAGCAGAACCGTATAGTAATTATTTTCATGCATCTATTTAATTTAATATAACTAGTGTGATTTTTTTTTTTTTCATCAGCTGACTATTTACCCATATTTCTTTGTCTTATTATTTTTCTCTAGATTGGCAAGAACAATGGCAAGCTCTACTACCTGTATTTTTTTTAGTTAGATTTTATTCTACACATTTTAGAAGCAACTGTTCCTTCTTTTTTTCTTCTTTTTTCCTGAATCATACAATTAGGCCTCCATTCCAAATACAATTCTGATGTATGATGCCATCTTCTTCATATTTATAATGCATTCTTTAGGATTTTTTTTAAGTAGGAAAAAAATTGTATAATTTAATTAAATTGTGGTATTGCAGCAAGTTCCTTACATAATATCTTTGCTATGACAGGATTTTATTCTTTGGAGAAAACATTGAATTGAAACCCTCTGTTGGAATATTTATCACTATGAACCCAGGATATGCTGGTAGAACAGAACTACCTGAAAACCTCAAAGCTCTGTTCAGGCAAGTGTACAGTAGATTAGCATTTAGAGCACTCATGCCACCTAATGTCACTAGCCTAGTTTGCAGTGTAAGCCCATTTGTTCTTGCTTTAGAGTTTGTGTAAAAAGATTGAATTCACTTATTATAATACAAACTACTAAAATGCATGCAGCTGCTATCAGAAAAGGTTCTTTTTGGTTTTTTTAACATTTACATACATAAATTCGATTTACTGTATTTCAGAGTATGGGGATCCAATCCCAAATCATGGGAGTGTACAAGGATACCCCTGTGTCATAAGTATGCACAATAATTTTATGTAGTAATTTGTTCAGGTGAGTTAATACGACAAATTGACAACCTCTAGATTGGTGTAGCCACCCATATCTTCAATAGATGTAGGCATCCACATGCACATAAGCATTTCATATGCTGTAATTGAAAAGGTGGCCTTCATTATAGTTGATAAACTGGGCAGGGGTTGCTGAACAGACCTGAATGAGAAGCACCATAAACATTTATTTTGTGGCTTTTTAGGACAACCCGTTATTTTTCTTAAGACATATTCCATTTACATCATACTGCCTGTCTGTCAAAGAAGAGTATTACAATTTAAAAAGTGTAAACCTGACCTTTTGCTTGCCTATTATCATTTTTAAAATCTCCCTTTACATTTTGCCCCAATCACTTTCACTGGTGGTATTTGCAAAACTGTATGCAGTAGAGTTACAAGAATTAAATATCCTCAGCATAAGCAGGTACTCTTCTACTGTAATCAATGAAATATCACTCGTTTATGCCAACAGTGTATTTGATCCTACAATAAGAGTTTAGAATTATCAGAAAACCATAGGGTTAAAAAGGACCTGATGAGTCATTTAATTCAATCCCCTGCACAGATCCAGGATTCACTGTTCCTAAAACATCCAAGACAGATGCTTATCCACCTCTTTTTTGAAAGTTTCCAGTGAAGGAAACTTCTCGACTGTCCTAGGGACTTGTTACATTGTCTTCCTATTTATATACATAAGATGTTTCTCCTGAGATGTAATCTAAATTTGCTTAGCGAAGTGGTACTTGCTCAAATACATGTCATAGCTGAACCAGAATTTTCCTTCCTTGAATTGGTTTAATATATACTGTAATTATTTGAATACAAGATAAGGCTCCCCACCCTTATTGGCATGGGGGCAAAATGCTTCTCATCTTATAACCTTTAATTGCATATAAGGAAACCTCATTAAATACATTGTCTGTCACTAAGCGGGATGGGCTCAGCAATGGAAATCAGCTATGAAGTTGATTAAATGAAACCAACACCAAGTATGACTATAAAACATGTGGGCCATATTGGGCAAATGTGTTGATGGGAACCTACCACAAGGATAGATAAGAGCATCCTATCTGTGTAAGAAAAATGTTAGTGCCTATTGTATTCAGCCTCCCTCAGTGCCAACTCCTTTTCAAGTCATGGTGAGCCACTACATTTCATACAGTTTTACTTCCTCCACTCCCACAGCTGAGCCGAGCCTTTTTTCCCATTTCCAATGACTCATGTTTCTTCACCAGTCTTAAATGCCAAAACAGGATCCCAAACAATTCACCCACAATCCCTCTGTCACCCCCTTTGTCAGCCTGTCACCTATGATTAGTGTGTCCCCACCTTCCATGAGGTAAAGCCAGACCAGGTTGCCCTGCACCTCATTTGCATATAGCTTTTTAGAGGATTGCAGGGCTAGTGACAAGAACACCCAGTTTCAGTCATGAGTGGGGAACTAATTTAGCACATGGACCCTTTGTGTAAGGAACACATGCACATATACTGACCAGTGTTGAGCTGTGAGGTCATTATGGCTTGAAATCCTATTGATTATGTTGGGCCTCAGTCCAATGAACTATATGGTAAATCATGAGTCTTTTGGCTTTGGACTAATATCTTGCATAGTTTTTACTGTGTATAAGTAGAAGCCAAAGTGGTGCTTAACAGTGTGTTTATGGAGCACCTGTGCTAAAATTTGCAGCAATTTAAAAAAAAAAAAAAAAAGTAACATGCATCAATTCTGGATGAACTAAGCATATGATTACTACAGCTGTGTTTAATTACAAGGTCATTGTTTTCAAATTTGCTTCACACATTTCCATGTGCTCAGGGTGAGAAGGGTCTCAGTAAGGAGAAGGAGAGGGTGCTGCTGGAAAAAAGCAGTTGGAGCTGGGGGAGGGAAGCAGAGGGCAAAGGGATTATCTGACTAGGGCTGTGTGAAATGGCTGTGTTTTGATTTGGTTTCAGATTCGGCTGTTTCGGAGGACAGCAATTCACTCCACGGGGAACAGAGATCTGGGGCAGCACAGGGTAGACAGTGACAGGGAGGAGACCCCCGAGTGGATCTCTACTTCCTGCAGAGCCAGGTCATGCGGCAGGGATTGCCCAGCCCCCAGTTCAATCCCCCAGCTCCTTGATCATTCCCCCATCCCCCCAGCTCTGCACGCTGGGTTTCAGCAGGCTGCCGCTAGAAGCTGGGGCCAGTGGCAGCACCACAGTCTTCCTGGTGCTCAGCACACCCTCTATGTCAAGCAGCTCTTGCTGGCCTCAGCCTGCAGTGACACCCTGCTGAAACCCTGCACAAGATCAGGGGCCCACACCCCCCTGGGAAGAGTTGGAGAAATTATCAGAGAGCTGGGGAATCGAACCAGGAGCTAGATGTCAATATCAGAGCAGTCCCTCCCCACCTCTTTCCCCTCCCTGTTAGTTTTTGTCTCATTGCAAGCCCAGATCTGAAATTCTCTGAATTCTCCTTCTGATTCATTTCAGAGTTGTTTCAAAGCTTTCCGTTTTGATTCAGATTCAGTGTTTTGGGTGTTGAAACAGCCCGAAACAAATCTGAAATGAAAGAGCTGCTGAAATTTGGCACAGCCCGATATCTGACCCCCGGATCTATTTTCCCTACTGTAACGTTGAACAAATTCAAGGCATACCTCCAATAATTAGATTCTATACCTGGCAAATTATAACTTACTTGAAAATTTCCCATATATAAAATCTAATTATTGGGGGGTCATCTTATAATCAGAGCTATCTTCTATTCATGTAAACATGGTATATCAGAGGGTGGGGTGACAACTTGCAGAATCTCACAGCAAAGTACAGTGGCTGCAGCAGGGAAAAACACAAAGTGTAAACTACTCAGTTTTAAGAATAAAGTTGGTGTTAGTTTTATAGTAAAGAAGCCATTGCTATATACAACATGAAGTTAATGTATTTTCCAGGCAAGTAACTGCTAAATTTGCCCCAAAGGCATATATGTCACATTAGGTAGGATAACTGTTTTAAAAGACAAATCTTCATGTTTTAAGACACAAATCATTAACGGAGAACAGGGAGAAATTTTCCCAATGGAAGGGTCACTTGATAACTGCCCTCTTCATGGTTTCTTGCACTTCCTTTGAATCACTTGGTGCTGACCCCCATTGGAGAAGTATCTGGATTGTATGAACTACTGATCTCAATATTGCAGTTCTCCTTCATGATTATTAATGGGAGCAGATGTTTTCAAATTTAAATTACACTATCTGTTAGTCTGTAGTCAGTCCTGTGGAAAAGACTAAGAACTTTCACTTTATCATGCTGTTCAACTAGTGTCTTTATGAGATGTCTCTTTGTCCCCATCTCCATTTTTCAGTTTCTTTTTTGGTTTTGTTAACTGAGAGGTATTTTAATTAATACTGTTTTAATGGGTAGATGGCTCATGATTCTGTTTTAAAAAAGAATGATTTTTCAAACCTATACAGTCCTCCAGGAGGAGAATATGCTTCTAAAAAAGCAAATCCAAAATAGTGAATATCTGTATAGAGTGGTGATACTATGAGCTCCCCATATGCAGTGTGGCTTGCAGTAACTGGTGTGGCGGGCCAGTAGGGGATACTCCTGCGTTGAGCCACCCACCTTACTGTGCCTGACCACCTTCCAAGCTCTAAGTGCCTCCCTGGGGGTACTTCACATCCAATTGACCCCCTTCCTGGAGCCCACCTGCAAGCCTGGGGTAACACTACCACCACCCAGAGTCTGGACTTATCTGGGACCTGTGCCCTCTGGGAAACACAGGCCTAGTAGTCCTTGAGGGTACTTGACCCACTGCAAGAATTTGGGGCCCTTCCCTCAGTCTGAAGTACAAATAGTGGCCTCCCTTAGTCAGCCAAACCAAGGGGACCCCAAAGCATATTCCAGACCCTCTCCCAGTAAGTCTCCCATGCTAGGTACAGAAGAGAACATTATTTGTTACAAGGAGTAGGTTTGGAATAGGGTACAGGGTAGAGCAATATCAGAAATACCTTAGAACAAACAGTGGCATGGTAGCCTTTGATCACACATCTGAGTTACTGCAAGCTATATATCTAGTTAGATCTCAGGTAACTGACAATTATCATTCAGAGGCAGGTGGAGATTCCCTCTGGAGGCAAACAGTTCACTGATCGTGAGTTTCAAGAGACAGCGTTTCAGATCATCCAGCTTCTCTGAGAGTTCTCATCGTGGCTACTGCCCCTCCTGGGCAGTACTTCACATATATAACCCTTATGACCCCATTTACCTCATCTTATGAAGGCCAGCAACTGTTGGCTGTTAGCCAACCAATTTGAAATGCATCACTGGTTGCTGGTAGACTGGCAGGGTCTTTAACCGCCTCCCAGTCATGTTGGCATTGTTTAGTACAATAGGGAGTTTAAGCCCCCCACCCAGGTATGTGATGCCAGTCATGTAAGCAGAGGGAGCAGGTTTCCCCCCTCCCTCAGGAATGTATCCAGCTCAGGTTACAACTCAGGGTTACCTGAAGCAGATGGGACTAAAGGAGTCCAGTGCAGTGCCCATGGTAACCAAATTGTCAGATAGCAGAGTTTGGGGAGAGGCAGAGATGGTATTCTGCCACAACTGCCAGTCCATCACATTAAGTGACAGTGCCAGATATTGTTCCTATGTGCTGGCACTGAGGCCTTCCAGTATTTGACTTGAAAGCCCTGCACTTTTCAGCTGTCTCTTTTGTATATAGCAATGTTACTGAATCCTAATAATCAACAGTGCCTAATTAGCCATTTTTACTTTGAAGTAGAGTTCTTGTTAGCTCTGACTGACACCCTTAATTGTAACTCTCTTGAGCTCTGTTTAAAAATGTTTGTACACATCAGTCACTTGCTTTAGGTGACTTGTTCTTACCATGCCTAAATACTAATCTTTGCATTTGGGCTTTTTTAGACCTTGTGCCATGGTTGTCCCTGACATTGAGCTGATCTGTGAAATTATGTTGGTTGCTGAGGGTTTTATTGATGCACGCTTGTTGGCCAGGAAGTTTATTACCTTGTATACTCTCTGCAGGGAACTGCTTTCTAAACAGGTGAGGGTCTGTTTTGGGCTTTGGGGTTTAATATATGTTAATTAACATCAAATATTCAAAAATAGGGATACTGACCAGTCTAATTTTCATAAGGCTTTGCTTGTAATTTTCACGTGTTTTAACAAAAAAGATATGTATGGTCACTTAATCTGATGTCTAGTTAAATGGATCTAATAATTTAAAATAGTGCCACTAGGCATTCAGAAGGAAGTGCTTTTTTAACTTACTGTATTTGTGATGTGTTATATTTTTAACATATAATTGTGCGTTAACTGTTAAGTACCTACTGCAGGTGAATTAAAACATGCTAGTATACTGCATCCACACTAGGAATAATAGGCAAATGAGAGGAAAAAATTCAAGTATATAGACAAACAGGAATTTGATTATTTGACTCTCTCTGCTTGGATGCTACATAAATACTGTAAAGGATAGTTTGATGCTTAGAAATATATTATTGCTATTTATATAGTAAATGTTATTGGGAAGAATGCTTATGCATTTTTCTTACAAAAAAACTACTTTAAGATTTAAAGGATCTGCTTTTTTCCCTGGATTTGTACTAATTATTTCTTTCCAAAGGTGTAACTATTTGCATGTAAATATAGTTTTAACATTGATTTTTATTAGTAGAATAAAAGCAGTAGTAATAGTAGTAGTCAGAACACTCCTCAGCCTCTACCCAATTACAAATAAAACCATTATATTTTAACTTCATTGTTGTCTCCTCTACTACATATTCCAAAATTCACCTATCACACATTTAAAACATAGCTAGATTTGATTTCTTTGAAATCTTTTGTTGGTATATGCTTACTAGGGAATGGTGTCTGAGAACAGGACTGGAAGACAGGAAATTTTCGCTCTAATTCCTGCTGTGATATAGGCTCATCTTATGAATTAAACCAACCATTTAACTAGACCTATTTGAAACTTGGGACTTTCTGTTCAGGAAATTCCAGTATTTTTTTTTTTTTCAATGTTCATCCCAGGGACTGTTATAAACTAGTCAGGGGGGATCAGCAGGCATTGGGGAAGTCACTGTTTCCCCGAGCACTGCCAGGAGTGACCAGGAATAACGGTCACAAGCTGGCAGAGGGTAGGTTTAGGTTAGATATCAGGAGGCGCTACTTCACGGTCAGGGCGGCTAGGGTCTGAACCAACTTCCAAGAGAAGTGGTGCTGGCTCCTACCCTGGGGGTCTTTAAGAGGAGGTTAGATGAACATCTTGCTGGGGTCATTTGACCCCAATATTCTTTCCTGCCATGGCGGGGGGTCGGACTAGATGATCTGCTCAGGTCCCTTCCGGCCCTACAAACTATGGAAGTATGAAACAAGAGGGCATCTCAGAAAGTCTACTGAAGTGAAGTAGGGAGTCTGCAAAACCTCAAGGGCCCTAGTTCCAGCCAGGATTTCCAAGGCAGGTAGATACCCAGCTGCTTAACATGGAACCTGGGAGCCCTGAGAAACCCAAGGTTTCCAGGCCCTGAGCCTATAACAGGAAGTCCAGAAGCCCTGAGGGCCAAAGCTCAGGTCATCCAGGTTCTCTACTGGAGAGCGGGGCACATGGACAGGGGAGCCCTAGCTCAAGTTTGGGTTCTGAAGGCCACCAGACTCATAGCTCCTTACCAGATGTCCTGAGATCCTTGAGCCCAGTTCTTCAGCAGTCTGTGTAACATGGCTGAAGCTCTAGCCCTTAGATGCCTAGCTTGAAGAACACCAGTGAGCTCAAGAAACCAGGCAGGATTCTGATGGATCTTTGAGTTTAAGCACAAGTTCTTGAACAGTGAGATGTTTACAGGAAACATTTTGACTTCAGTGAACATCGAATGAACTTCAGTCATTCTTTTCTTTGGTCTGAACATTTCTTACCAACTCTCTGCCTAATCTTTTTACCAGCTCCACCATAACTCTAAAATACAAATGCTAATATACACTACTAATAATTGTGCCCTTGAGTACCACAGATGTTCTTGTGAAGTTAGTTTAATGTTGTAAGATGTAAATTATTCTAAAGGGATGATTAGTATTAATTTTGTTGTTTCTCTCTAAAAGTTACTCTGGACAGTTGGCTCATTCTTGCAGTATGTCATTGTTAGATCTCTCTCACCCTTTTTAATTTGTACTATACTGAGGCCCAATTATTTTGCAGCTGCTTGTTGAGTTTGTCATTTGATATAACCAACTAGGATATATTTCTAGGCCACTCAGTGTGATTAAAGTTGTTACTAATTTGTGTAACTATGTCTGAACTAACTTTAAACTAACTAGCCCAAAATTGTGATCCAGGGCTCCCCCTGCACCATCAGTATGTTGGAATCAGGGATCATATCCTGATGACACAATCACACCTCCTGTCATGCATACATAGAAAGTGTGAATTTGGGGATCACACGTTGGATCCCATCCTGTCTTTAGTTGAATGTCTGCCAGAAGCCATAGGGTCAGTTGTTTGATATGCAATGGGCACCCTAGAACCACTTAAGTGACCTGTATGTCATAAAAGGGGGCAGATACACTGTATCCTCCCTCAGCATTATATTAAGGGAGTGAGGTCAACTCCTTAAATCCATTCCTTCATTTGTCATGTGTTTGCTTGTATGTCCTAATAAGTGAGTTGTGCCATTACCTTCACTGTAGTCATGATTTCACCTTCAGTTTTATACTTTTATGACTCTTACTGTCTTTCATTACAAGGTTTTAATCAGAGAAATTGCATTCAAAATGACTTTAAAATTTTCAGAAAGAAACATTTTAACACTACTAGTGTCAGCATTGACTTTGAATCCTCTGATGACATTTCACCATGCAAAGAGGGAACAAAACTGTAGAATCTTTTTTTTTTTTTTTTAGGAAAAAGACAAGAATTCTTTTGGGTAATTATATTTACTGGACCATGTGCATAGTTGGCATGAAGTTAGCCAAGCTTTTGAATGCGAGGCATTCCTTCATCAGGTACCTTGGATTTGAAAGTTTGGATAATTAAAATGCACTCTTTTTTCCAGGACCATTATGACTGGGGACTTCGTGCTGTTAAATCAGTTTTGGTAGTTGCTGGCTCACTGAGACGAGGGGACAAGAATAGACCTGAGGATCAGGTAGGTACCTCATTTTAAATGTAAATATGTACAGTGAATGGTAGGAGCTGCCACCATTTGGTCTCTGTGAATAAAGACAGAATCTTCAAAAGAGAGGAAGTATTTAAAGCCCTCACTGATATGATAATGTGTAATTTATCATCCTTTTCCAGGTACTTATGCGAGCCTTAAGAGACTTTAACTTGCCTAAAATCGTGACAGATGATATCCCAGTTTTCATGGGCCTGATCAGTGACCTGTTTCCAGCTCTGGACGTTCCGAGGAAGAGGGACCTACAATTTGAACAGATGGTTAAGCAGTCTACCCTGGAGCTTCACTTGCAGCCTGAGGAGAGCTTTATTCTCAAAGTAAAAGAATCCATTGGTTTTAATTACCTCCCTTAAGAGTTTCAATCAAAATAATTGCCAGTGAATTGTATTAGACATGAAGGTTAACTTACAGCACCTTGTAGTGTTCCTCAGGTGTGCTGAAAGTCAAGGTATTTCAAAGACATTTTTGTCAAAACAACATACTGCAGTTTAAGATGAAAAAAACCAGCATAGTGAACAAGTAATATATTCTGCTTTTTGGAAACAGAAATGTCTCTCTCTCTCTCTCCCCTCTCTCTCTCAAACTTCTTCCCAGCATCCAAAGTTTTCTTTACTGTATAATAGCTTTCCAATACTAACACTTTAACACCACCAACTACAATTTTAGTATTATTATTATTTGAAATACATTATGTGGTATTTATTTTAGGTAAGACTCATTGAATGACATTGGTATGTAATGCAGTAGGAATATGTGAAAGGGAAGACAAGTTATATATAAGTAAGATCATGTGGTTAGGTAAGTTAGTATTGTCCCTGTTCCATGGTCAGCTATGGGGTTCGCATACCTTATTTTGTATAAGATGCATGTATGCTCTTTGTAATTGTGTACTATAAAGAACTCCTATTTGCAGCAGGAGTTTGCTATTTAGTAAAAAACTTCCATGAAGCTGAAGAAGTGACTTTTGTTTCTTGTGAAATTCTACTGAGGTTTGGCTGCAGTACTGCCAAATCTTGAAAGCAGCAATTCACCAGATATTACCTCAAAAAGTCATTAGATGTCATTAGGAAGATCTAAAGTTGGAAAAAATATCAGTAGAAAATTTACTAAATATTAGCATAGTAAAACGATAACAAGATCCTTAATGTATACATTTTGTTGCTAGGAATACCAAAAAGCTACTAGATCTAGAGACAAAATTGCAAACTTGCTAACACTACTTGGCCAAAATATAGCATTAAAAATCAAAGTTTCCCTTTCTTCTTTGGAAAGTTCCATGATTTTGGCAGGATCCAAGGCCAGCTTCATACTACCACTGCCAAAGCAAGGCAAGCATGTGTTATAGTAGTAATCCTACAGAGTTGCTAGATCATCTGCAGTAAGGACAAGAAAATGGGAATAGAGCTAAGCTGGGGTCCTCGTGCTATAAATCCTCAATTTGGGCCCAGAAAGCTCCTTCTTCCATCTCAGTGCTTTTCAAATTCCTAGGCTAAATATAGACAGCCTGAGCCTGAATTGATTTAGTCTTTGCAGGTTAGTCTAAGATGCAGAGATTAAACTGAGAAACAACTAGACAGACATTCACTTTTGATTCAGGAAATGCAGCCACATACCTGCATGTAGCCAGCATGAGCTGTGTGTTGGTTCCTGCTGCTTCTGAAGTCTCTGGGATTTGCAGTCCACAATCACAGCAGCAGGATTCTGCAGGGTTGCTCATCACTTCCTCTTCCAGGTGCTTCTGGGATTTGGAGTCCACAGTCGCAGTTGACAAATGTCCACAGTTGCAGTACATTTTTAGCAGGGCCGGGCAGCTCTGTACTTGGGGGAAGAAAAGTTTAACCCCCTTCCCTGGCCCCAGACTACTGGGGGTTTTCCTGGTGGGGTAAGTCTCTGTTGCTTCTCTATTGGAGCAGACAGCATGGCTCAGCACAGGGCTGGAAAGCATGCTGGGGGACTCTGATTTAACTTGAACAGGAAGGGGTCTGGAACAGAAATTTCATAAACCAGTTTGACCCAAATCAGTTAAGTCTGATACTACATTCAACCAGGTTTATCTTTAAACCAGTTTCAGTCATTATGTGCACTGAACTTCTGTTCTGTTGCAGGTTTAAACCAGTTTATGACGACTTAAGATAATGTAATTTATGTTCCTAGCCCTAGGGGGTGAAAGAGGGATGGGTACTGTTTCGTCAACCACATCCCACACCCAGTACCTGGAGCCATAAGTATTGGCATTCCCCTCCACTTCAAAAATTTCTTGGAGCAAGAGCTCCCCACCTCCTGTGGCCAGACAAGAACTGAGCTAGACTAAGTTAGGTTTCTTCCTTTTCTTAGTCAGCACATATCCAGAATTGCTTTATCCTTCTACTAGCTGTAGTTTTTCTTATTTTGGAGCCTGGACTAGTTGCGGTCTGTGGTGTAATGCTAAAGGTTCATGGTTCAAACTTTATTGATGGTGCATGATTGAAGAGCGGGGCACATTATATTTTGTTTTTACCTTTTTTGGCTATGGACAGAAGTTGCACATAAACCAGTTTAAGTGATCAGAAACTGGCTTAAACCTGGAACAGAACAGAAGCTCAGTGCACATAAACCAGTTTAAAAATGGCTGAAACTCATTTAAGATAAACCTGGTTGAATATAGTATCAGACTTAACTCCTTTGGTTCAAACTGGTTTCTGAAATTCTGTCCCAAACCCCTTCCTGGTTCAAGTTAAATCACATTCTCCTAGTATTTTGCAGCCCTAGGGTGGGCAGAGCTGACCCTGCTTCTCTGCTCCCTAGTTGGAGCAATGACAGTTGGCTGACAAGGGAGGGGGGCAAGCCCAGCTCAGTGAGGGCTGGCTGACAAGGTGGGTGGGGGGAGGGCAAGCCCAGCTGGAGAAGCAACACAGTCTGCAGAGGGACAACTGTGCCCCCACACTCCTCCCCAGACAAACCCTGGCTGGGGGCTGGGGTCAGGGAGGGCGGTTAAACTCACCTCCCCCTACTCAAATTTACTGCTGGCTGCAACTGTGGACTACAAATCCCAGAGACACCTGGAAGCAGGAAGAGGAAGTGATGAGCAACCCTGCAGAGTCCTGCGGCTGTAATTCTGGACTGCAAATCCCAGAGACCTCAGGGACAGCAGAAAGAAGTGAACACACAGCCAGAGAGCTGTACTCTAGTGCGCTTTGGCCTCTGGCCTGAGCTGCATTTTGCTGCATTTCCTATATCAAAGGTAAATGTTTGTTCACTTCTGTTTCAATATAATCTGTGCATTTTAGACTAACCTGCAAAGACTGAATCAATTCAGGCTTTTTGACTGTCTGTACCTAGCCCAGAGGTATATAAGATGAAGGACAGGCGTTTTGGCAGGTGTGCACGAATTAGCTCCACACTGTCCCTGACTGCCACTGTTATCCTTTTTCTCTGCCCAGTTTGCTGCTCTGCTTTCTGTTCCCTATTTTGTACTCCTTGCCTGATTTTCTGCTCTGCCTTTTGCTTCTTGACTTACTTGCTGCTATGCTGCCTGTCCCCTCCCTGATCTGTTGTGTGCCACATGGAGAGGCTTCCCATGCCACCTGCAGCACTTTTGCTGTAGGTTGGCCACTTCGATATAACATATTACACAAAACCTACATTAAAGTAATGCTATTAAGGTCAAAACATCCAGCATTCAAAAGTTAGAGACTGTTGGATGTATGATTCCCTGTGCCAGGAGCATTATGGTTCACACTGTAGATCTCTGATCACGTATTGCTTATTCTAGAAGGTATCCCCTTGATTTAATTCAAAGGATGGATGCAAAAAAGTGGTTGGACTTAGTAACACAAGCATTGCCTAATTTTTAAGTGCTTGACTTTCCCACCTAAATATGTTCTTTTAACACTTTTTTTGGTTTTCAAAAAAATAGAAAGTGTCTCTGATACAAAAGCTATAAAGGGTAAGCTGAGATATTGTTTGGGGAGTTCTTGTTCTGTTGGAGTTTAATATCCTATTGTTTTTATAAGTTATTTGTTTTGGTTTCCTGTTCTTTCTCATGTTTTATAAGTTTATTTTCTACTCTTCTAGAATCATCCTGAGCCATGTTTGGGAAGGGCAGCTTATAAATCAAATTAATTAATTGAGGTAGTAAAGTGAAGCACTCAAAGGTTTGGAAATGTTAGTACTGTACTAAGGTTGTCTCTGCAAACTTAATTTGGTCCCCTACTGCATATATATTATGATGCAGTCTTTAATGATATTTATATACTGTTCTTCCATAGGATTCTTTCACAGGATCAGTGCACACGACAAAGCTCACTTAATGAGGAGCTATTCAATGTTTTGTTTTATTTTCATTGTTCAATATATAGCTCCATGCCCTATTTATCACACTATTCCAGCTGTGCCTGAAAGCCAGAATTATTAATTTCCTCATGGGCTTTTCATGGCATATATCACTATAGTATAAGTGCTTCCCAAACATTAATTGTATTTTTACTGCACCCCTGTGAAATAGGATGGCCATTATGCAGATGGTTGGGAGACAGAGATTAAGGTCAAAAGTACCCATTTATTTTGGGTGCCCAATTTGCAATACCGATGACCAGATTGTATATGTTTAAATATACTTCTTACTGATTTCAGTTGCAGCTTTGAATGGTCAGGACTGGGTGGGTGGGTCAAATTTACAGGGGAGATCAGGGGGGCAGAGCCCCCCCCCATAAGAGATGAAAACACCCCTGTAAGATATGAAAATCTGGGGATCTCTGATTGGATTGCTTTTTCCAATGAATTGGTTGAATTTTTTTGCAGACCCCCCAAGAGTCAAAGTGTTATTTGAACCCTGCTCAGGACTTCTACAAATCTGAGGGTATAATTTTGGGTACCCAGAAAATGAAGAATACCTTACATATGATTTTCCATGCAATATTTGGATTTAAGGGGCATGCATAGCATAATGTAGGAACTTTTTTGGCAAAAGAAGGAATAGAACCTAATTCCTTGAGGATGGCATTCATCCCCCTTTAAACATGAGAAGATCCTTTCTCTTGCTAATTCCTCTTATAGATTCCTTCTTCCAGCACCTGCTCCCACTCAGCAGGGATCACCATAGAGAAGCAGCAGAAGCAGGAAGAGAAAACCTGCTAAATGCCACCACTGTTCCTAGTGAAGACCAGCACCCCACACAGCTGCTTCCTGCAGCCTGTGGCTGGAGTTGTGTGGGAGTAGGCCTGTGGGCTCCCCTGCGGTCAGGTCAGCCAGGGAGAACAGTGGTGATGTTAAAGGGGGATATGATTATAAAGATGCATTCACCAGATGTGTTCCTCTTACTGAGAGCTTAGTGTCGATGAAGTATCTTTGAGCACTCCTAGTGTTCTGCATTTTCAGTTTTTGCTGAATTTCACTGGTAAATTACCAGATGTTTCTACTGATTTGCATCCATTTTTCAATCTGTTTTACTGATGTTTTACTGATTTACATCCGTTTTACTGATTTTCATTCATTTTGTAAAAACAAATTGGGGTGGGAGGGATGGTGGCAGTAGCTGCACATGGAACAGGGGGCGAGGGCAAAGGGTGGTGGGAGCTGCTGCCTGGGGACATGGGGCTCCCAGCTATGACCCCGGGTGGGGTAGATGGGGCTGTGGGAATTGCTTCATGGGTGGGTGGGTCCCAGCTGCACCTTGTGGTTCCAGCTGCAGCCCTGCCCTGGGTGCTGGGAGTTGAGCCCCACCAGGGGGGCAGGTAGGAGAGCCTGGCCCTGCTCCCTGTGGCAGGTGCTGCACCTGGCCACTCCACACGGGCCTGCGGGACTGGAACTGCTACCTGGGGGCATGGGGCTCCTGGCTCTGACCCCAGGCAGGGCAGGAGGGGCTGGTACTGGGATCGGGCCCAATCCATCCCACCCCCGCATCTAGCCAGGTGCCACTCCACTCTTCCCCCAAGCACTAGGGCAGCCTGGCAGCAGGCTGCTGCAGCAGGGGGGAGGGGCACAGCGCAGCCTGTCAGCCGTGCTCAGGGCTGCAGCAGGAAGCAAAGCTGGGGGAGCTGTCAGTGGGTGCAGGGCATGGGGAGAGGCGTAGCTCTTGCTGCTACCTATCCCCTAGGAGGGCTGTGGGCTGGAGGGCTGCACTAGGATCTTCCTGGGGGGTGCGTGCTCCCAGATCTGCACGCAGGACAAGAGCAGGCTGCCACTGCTGGCTGGGGCTGGTGGCAGCACTAGCCTCTACCCAGTGGTCAGGGTGGGCGGCAGCCTGCTCTTGTCCTGCATGCAGATCTGGACGGCATTGGCCCCCCAGGAAGAACCCAGTGCAGCTTCCTGACGCTTCCTACTGTGAGACAGTATTCGCAGTTATTTTCTCTTTGACAGTCTTTACCATTTGGGCTGAAATGTTTATATGATGATATATGTTTTAATTTGTTGGAGTAAATTCACTCATCCAGGAGAGTTTAGACTCTGCTTAATGCCTTAGGAGAGGAACACAGACTTCTTGGAGATATACATTTTAAAGTCAGCTTGGAAGGCAGCAGTTCATTTTCCTGACTAAGGAAAAAGGTGGGAGGAAGATAATATGAGAGGTAATTAATGTTTTGGTGGTAAAAGGAGGACAGGAAAACAAAGCCCTGAACCTGTGTACTAATTTTGTTTGACAGGTGGTTCAGCTGGAAGAACTTCTGTCAGTGCGTCACTCGGTATTCGTGGTGGGAAATGCAGGCACAGGAAAGAGCAAGGTACAGTAATGGCACATTTGCTTCCTTACCCTCTAAAGAATATTTTCTCAGTTCAGCGTTTTCTTTACTTCAGGCAGGGACATAAAACCACGTTGGCTGGGCATTCCCATCAGGGAATTGAAAGTGCAGTGAACAAACTTCCTATGTTAAAATATAGATCTATCCCCTTACATGTTACTGCTATGACCTGAAATGAAAATAATCACAGCACTGAATAGCAAATGTGTATATTTGACAAAATAAAATTGTATTTGACAAGTAGCTCTGAATATATTTGTGTTTTGAGACGTGCAGTGGGATAGCGTAATTATGTTCTTCAGAAGAAAGACTAAAATCTACCTTTCTTCAGTTCCCACTTTGGAAATGAGGAAATGTACATTTTTAAAAGATTATACTTTTTACATTTCCGCTTCTAAATTTTGTCAACCATTATGTGACACCATGTTCAACGTTTTCCAATAAGAAATTTTGGGTAATATTTGGCATTGTTTTTCAGGAGGAAATGCCATGCTTTTCAGTAAGAAATTAAGACAGACTGCATGCCCTAGTTGTCACCATCTACTGCTGTCCCCTTATACTCGTGAGGATCTGCAGCCTGATGACATGCAGTGATTTCTCCTGGTTGACTTTGGGTGTCCTTCTCATTTTAGTCACATTTCCAACAAAGATGGAAATTTAATCAGATTTCCTTAAGTGCTAGTTCAGAGGTTTAACTACAAGTCCATTCTCCTCAAAATCTTCCAGCAGACACTCCTTTTGGCTGTTTACTACAGTGCAGTTTTCACCAGGATTGTCAGAATAGGATTCCCACTGGCCATACTGCAAGAGTAAAGTTGGCGGGGAAGGGGGGAGAGAGAGGAAGAGAAAACATAGGGAAATCATGTTCTACTGGCTGGGACTGGGTGTAGGGATTTGCAGCCTGAGAGTGTTTTGTTTGTTTAAAAGAAACAGCAAAGAAAGCAAAGCTTTTTGTTCTGATTGAAGGTCAGTGACTAATTTACTGCTTAATTCTTTCTCTTTCTCCCCTTTAGGTTCTAAGAACTCTGAACCAAACATATATGAATATGAAACAAAAGCCCATTTGGAATGACTTAAACCCAAAAGCTGTCACCACTGATGAGCTATTTGGTTTTATACATCATGCTACTAGAGAATGGAAAGATGGCAAGTCACAGATGATGTTACTTTCAGTCCTAAGATGTGTTTATTTCTCTACCAGGGAAACCCCAAAGCATCACTAATTACAGGGGGAGAGGGCATAGACCTCAGCTCTATGAATATTTTGTACAAGGAGATTTGGGTGCAAGGCACTGCTGAGCTTGGATAGAGTAGAGTGATGCTCTCCTCTGTGGATCTTCTGGCCAGTTTCAGGGCAGAACAGAGGAGCTGAAGGAGAGGAAGTCACCAAATCTGAGCACTGCTGGAGTGGTCAACAGCCTTAAGGAGGCGATTGCTTTTTCCACAGCCTTCCTGAAGCCTCGTGCACATAGCACATGTAGTTAGGATTGATGCATTGGAAAGGATGTTATGTTCAAAAAATATTATCATGAAGTCAAAACAGAAATTGGTCATTATTACTATAATCCATTTGTTTTTGCTGTATCAAGTACTCACTGAACATATTTCAGCTTTAATTTGAACAGCCACTTAATAAGTCGCCAGAAGGTTGACCATGTTTGCAATGTTACAAAACTGGTTGTTTTTAATAATGCATTAATTTTTCAGGAGCCTTATTTGTTCCACAGCGTTGTTTGTCATTGAGGCACCAAATTCATTAGATTTTATTTAAACTTAATTTGAAGGTCTCTTATCATCTCTTCTGAGAGAGCAGGCTAGTATCACTCATGGTGGACCAAAATGGATTGTCTTAGATGGGGACATAGATCCTATGTGGATTGAGTCACTCAACACTGTTATGGATGATAACAAGGTGAGCAAAAGAAAAACTCTCACAGTGGTGTTTTTCTTCGTTAGCCTTTTCACGTTTTCTTCATGATTTTATATTTTTTTCCATTGTAGCCTTTCAGTGTTTTCCTGTCATTCCTGGCTTTTCTTCCCTGTCCCCTTTTGTCTTCTGTATGGCTGATTCATGTGGTTAGCTTGGTAACAGCCTTATCTCTTCCTTACACAATCCGGTATCACAGAGATGTTTTAAAGTCACTCTGTTTACAGTGTAAGCCTACATATGGCTCCAGTGTATGTACAGAGGGAGTTAAAAATGCATGCTGAGGTGTAAGGGTCTAAATGGCAGTTATAGTATTTTTTTTCCTGGCTTCTTAATCATCGGAGCACATAGAATATCTTTTAATTCAAAAGTCTTCATCATCAGAAACTAAGCTTACACTACTGCTTTAAGGAAAGTTAGCAATCTAACATTTTTCTTAGATAAGGAAAACTGCCATGCCAAGAATTTGTGATTTTCTGATTCAGTCATTAATAAACCCAGGAATAAGACCCAGACTTCTCACAGTCCTGTACATAAATCACATGATTATTATAGTACAGCCTTCCTATGACAGTATTTGGCAGGCACAATACAACATGATTAAATGCACTCAAACTTAATTTTGTAAAGATTATTGCAGTTAAGTCCTTACTTCTAAACACCTTTTTTTTTTTTTTAACTATTAGATAATGTACACAAATTATCTTACAGTTTAATATGTCTATGTGAATAGCAAGTTACCCTGTGTAACTATTACCTAAATTGAGAAAATATTATCCACACAGTAAAGTATCATAAATGTATATTTTCATATGCTTTAAAACAAAAGTTTTGGCCTTATAGCTTAGAAGAACTGTCATATCCAAATATATTCAGACTGTGTTGGGGGGGGTACGGTATCGCTAATCCTTAAATCTAATCAGTCTATAAAAACTCCAGGCCTATTCTTGATGCATGCTTGTTAGAATGTATGCTTTAAGTTGCGTTTTTTTCAATCCCTTTTTGCTAATGTGTTTAGGTCCTGACCCTTGCCAGCAATGAACGTGTCCCTCTGACTCAATCCATGCGACTTCTTTTTGAGATACACCATTTAAGAACAGCTACCCCAGCCACTGTGTCTAGAGCTGGGATCCTTTATGTAAACCCCCAAGACCTTGGTTGGAATCCGTGAGTATTTAATCTGTTAAAAGATACATTACAAAATTAATATGTCAACCACAGCAGTTATTTTATTAGGAAAATAAACCATTCATTTTACTCCATGGTCAGACTGGTGGGTCTTTTTTTGCCTTCCTTTGTAGTGGGGGGCACGGCCTTATTCCCTGGAGCTCTTGAGTATATTTTAACAATCTTACAGCAGCAGGATCTTGGCTAATGGTCCCCTTCCTTCTTTGTCTATGGCAGTCTGGGATGCTAAGTCTTGTGGATGTTGTGATAGGGTTGACTGTCAGCATTCCCTCTAAGCTTTGCAGTGTGCGTGGCCGTGCAGGCATGATCATGCCGCGTTCATGCAGCGCTCCCAGGCGTGGCCTCACATGCCACACAGCTTAGAGGGAATGCCGTTGACTGTGTGCTTTTGCTAATAGGTTAAACAGTGGATTTGTATAGGATGGTTTGGATAGGGATGATTCTGCTTCAGGCAGGGGGTTAGACTAGATGATCTCTGGAGGTCCCTTCTAGCCCTACTTCTCTCTGATTCTGAGACTGGAAGGGAGATCACCTAGTCCAACCCTCTGCTCAAGGCAGGGTCATCCCTGACTGAAGCATCCCAGTCAAGTGTCTGTATAACTTTCTCGTAAACATTTCCAAGGATGGAGATTTCACAACTTCTCTGAGTAGCCTGTTCCAGTGCTTAAGCATCATCATAGCCAGAAAGATCATCATAGTTGCCATTGTAAATTTCCTTTGTTGCAGTTTGAGGCCATTGCTTTGTCCCATCTCCTGCAGCCACAGAGAATAGTTTATCTTCATCCTTTCTGTAATTACCCTTTGGGCACTTAAAGACTGTTAACAAATCTACCCACCCCCTCAGTCTTCTCCAGGCATAATACATCCACTGCTCTGTCACTTTGACGTAGAAGAAAATCAAGTTGGTCAGGCATGGCTTGCTCTTCATAAATCCGTGCTAGCTGTTTTCTGATCACCTTGTTCTCTTTCAGGTACTTAAAAATGTACTATTTGATGATCTGTTCCATAATCTTTCCCTTATTGAGGTCAGACTAACTAGTTTGTCATTCCTCTGATTGTCCTTGTTCCCTTTTCCAGTCATCCAAAACCTGACCTGACCTGCATGAGTTCTTACAGATGATGGCCACTAGGGCTGTGCAAGGCTTCAGTAACCAATTTGATTCAGAAGAGATCCAGCCAGATTTGGAGGCTGAATCTCCAAATCCAAATCGAATCTGGAGACCCATTAAAAGGTCTGAATTGAATAGGAAACCTCCGAATTGATTTAGAGATTCAGGTGGTCCCTCCTTGCCCCCGCAGGAAGCTGGACCCGGGAAATAGGGAACAGGGGGGCTGGGGGAGGGGAACAGGGGGGCTGGGGGAGGGGAACTGTCACATCGCGCAGGTGCAGCCTGGCTTCGCAGGATACTATGCATTGTCCCAGAGCTAAGGTGGCTCCAGCAGTCAGCCAGAGCCCGGCAGCACTCAGCCTGAGGAGACCCAGCCCCCCAGACAGCGCACAAAGCCCCGCGCACCCTGCTGAACCACATTGCGCCCATGTGATGCAACAGCTGCGCGGGTGCCAGGCAGGGGGGGTTGATCCCTGCTGCCCCACACTGCACAGCGGGGCTCTGCCACAAACCCCCAGAGGCCCTAATCACCACTGCTGCAGCCAGTGAGGGTGGGGCTTTTTGGTTTTGGTTTTAAGTGCCAGGTTGCTGGGGCTGGGCAGGGCAGCCATGGGGGGGTTGGGGCCCCACTTGCCACTGCCATGCCCTCATCGCTGACACTGCTGCCGCCACCTGTTTGATTCGGAGGAGATTCAGCCCGAATCGTGACAGTGATTCAAATCACCAAATTGAATCGCTGTCCCTCGTAATCGGCCGAATCCGAAGTTAAATCGAATATTTGCTGCTCTCACAGGCCTAATAGCCAATGGCTCTGAAATTACTTCAGCCATTTCCTTCAGTACTATGGGGTGCATCCTGTTTTCTTCTGCCAGCTTGAAAACATCCAGCTTCTTAAATAACCTGTTTTTACCCAACTATAGGTTGCTTATCTCTTCCCCTATCTGTGGTGCCAACTGCACTTCTCATATGGTAGCTGACTTTATTTGTGAAAACCAAAGTAAAGGCATTAAATGCTTCAGCCTTCTCCAGGTGATCCATAACATTACGTTTTGCATTCAGTAAGGAGCCAACACTTCCCTTTGGACTATCTTTCCTACCTGCTTCTACAATCCTTTTTATTCCCTTTTACATCTCTTGCCAGTTGCATCTCAAATTGGCCTACCTGGTTTTCTCCCTACATGCCCATGCAATACTCTTATACACTTCCCTACAACTGCCCCATCTGCCTGGAGCAGGGGCAGAGTCCTCTCATCAGTGTTACCCCTCCCCCCTGCTGTTCTGCCACCAGTTACCAGTTTAACTTTCTCCCAGCCATTGACTAATTAAGGCTTTGAAAAGGTTAAAAGCAGTGATTGTAAGAGGGTTAAACCTATAGCTGCTGGCAGAGGAGGTGGGGGAGTGGTGCAGACAAGATTGCTCTGCCCAAGCTCCATGAGGCCAGAAGCATTCAACCCAGGATGAATGAGTGCTGAGCACAGCCCTGTGCCTCCATTCTGGTGCAGAAATCAGTTTCCTTAAGACATGCATCCTAATTCTGGATCAGTACTTTTTGGGAATATGGTTTGTGTAGTATGCAAATAAATATGGTAATATAATCACATTTCCATTTCTTGTAGGATTCCTTTTTGCATTTCAATTCACTGAAGAATTGTAGAGTTGGTCTTCCTGTTCAGTCATTTCATGGAGATACCTTCTTTCTGTAACCTTAATATGCCCCTCTTAAAGTATGGCGAGCTCTCCAGGACACCGTATTCACTCAGACTTGCCTCCCAGGGGCTTCTGGCTGCCAATTCCCTGAGTGTGTTGGAGTCCACTTTTCTGAAGTCCATTGTTTTTTATACTTGTGCTCTCCTTTCCTTTGGATCCTCAATGTTATCATTTCTTGATCTCTTGCACCCAAGTTGGCTTCCACCTTCACACCCAATTCCAAGAAAAAATAATCCAGTCAATATCTCTCTGTTTGTGAGCAGCAACTAAGAAGAGCTTCCTCCTGGTTTGCCTTTCTACTGCCCATACCAAGAAAATATCTTCAGCACACTCCAGGAACTTGCTATCTCCTGTTTTATACTGCACCTCAGGACCAGCATACATATTTTTATGCCTAGAACAACCACCTCTTTTCCCCACTTCCTATCTTTCCTGAACAATTTAGCTGAATTTAGTTGAATCATTTTTAGTATATGGAGATAACTAATTAGGTGTACAAGTACAATAACAGATGTACACATGCCAAAAGTTATCAACAGTTATATTCACTGTTCCTATTTTTATATAGCCTTTATGCCCCTGATTCACTTGTTCTTCTCAGCCTGGACTCTGGATCATTAGATGTTTAGAGTACATGTTTGGCACCTGCAAGAAATAGGCCTCTAGCTGTGACGCTGAATGGTTCTCATCTTCCACTGATACCTGTTATAAAGATTATAGTTTATGAGGGAAGACAGCCCATTTTTTCTATTTGTCTTATTCTTCTGTATAACATTTCCTTGTTTGATTTATGGTAGAGACATAACTTCATGCAGATTAATCACAAGAATAATGAACATGCATCTATATAAAGAATATTCATATCCCCTCATTTTTTGTGTAAATGTAGAAATTGATAGTCTAGACTCTAAATGGCTTAGACATAAATTTAGAGAAAATCTACACCCTGTTATCTTTGTGGTTTTGAAAGGCTAGTCCAAAAGGATTTGACAAAGGTTTTCATAAAAAATCATCCCTCCTTATTTTTGTCACAGTGTAATTTTTCTGTGAGCTATTATCAGTATTTAATGTTTTCAGCCAGCACATAAGACTTTTTTGTTAACTTTTGCAATGTTGATGAAATACTAAAATTTGGACCCCTAAATAATCTCTGCTTGCTTGTATTCTAATAGTACCTAATGACCACAACTGAAACTGCAAACCTGAGTTAAGTGTGGTGTAACCAAAGTATAGTACATATTGAGTGCAAACAGCTAGAATTTGGTCTAGAGGTGTAAACTGTATTCCAAGGTGAATGGATAATGGTGGGCTGATATTAAATAATGTATTCAGTGCAATCTACAATAACAATTGACAGGTATTGAGATGAGATCGAGAGGGATGACAAGGAGTACCAGGAATCACTTTGAATGACCATACTATACCTGTAAAGGGGTTACTACCAGTTTAGAAAATATCTGATAAACATTTTTGATTGTCTGTTCATGTAAGTTTAGAAACATTGAACAATTTAGACCTATCACCAAATGTTGATCAGTATAACAAAGTGTAGTACTAGTCTAATTGTAGGTGCATGTCCTTATGTCCCTGAAGGTTGATGTTAACAGAGTTTTAGATGCTACTTGTGGTTAGGATTAGAGGGTGACTGATTGTCTCTGTATGCTACTTATAGTCACTTTTGTTTTTTCCAGTTGTCCTAGAGTATGAACAGTACTGGGGGAAAAAAATTTGGACAAAACTAAATCATGTATACCAGGGGTGCTCAACCCGTGGCCCATGGGCCATATCCAGCCCATGGCACTTCATAGACTCACATGGAGCCCCAGACTGTGTGCTGGATCAGGTGCCCAACCTTAGTTTGCAGGGTGGTACTGGGCCCCAAGGCCTAGTCCCTTGCACCCCAGGGCCCAGTCCCAGTATAAGAGGCTGGGAGGAGGCAGAGCCCAGTGCCAGTGCATGAGGGTGGGAGAGGGCAGTGTCAGGTCCCTGAGGCACAATCCCAGTGGGAGCAGATGGTGCCAGGCCCCTGGAGCCCAGTACATAGGGACTGTGCCACTCTTTCCTATCCTCCCTAGCATGGAAGATATAGCCAAGACAAATATGTACCACTGTGTTGAGCTGCCATAACATTCCTTAGAAATTTAATGGTTATGATTAATTTTGCTTGAACAAGCAAGTACAATTACTAGTACACTGGGGCTAGCTATTTTTGTGTACTGTTACAAAACACTACTGGTAAATATTCACAAGCGTGTCAGGAACTTGCAACACAATTCTCTAAAGGCTGTAAAACTAATATGTGTAGGAAATCAGGAAGGGAACTCCATTCTAGACATCTGCTTTCCAAAATCTTATCTCTTTTTGTTTATCTTTGCAGGTATGTTGCCAGTTGGATAGAAACAAGAAGTCATCAATCTGAGAAAGCTAATTTGACTATTCTTTTTGATAAATATGTGCCTCCCTGCTTGGATCATCTCAGAACAAGTTTTAAAACTATCACCCATATTCCTGAGTATAGCATGGTGCAGGTTTGTATTAGAATTGTATTATTTTACTGTCCTGTATTTTAGATAACAACGTTTCTGAAATCTATAGACTTATTTTCAGCACAAGTGAAAGTAAGCTGTGAAAATAGGTGCATCTGAAAAGTATGTAAGGTTATTGGAGGATCAGATAAAAATCTCAGAAAGAGGGGAAAAAAATCATGTTGTTGATGTTCAGTAAAACAGGTGCTGAGGTGCACAGTTGTCAGCCTAGACATCACAAGTTTGAGGCCATAGCAGAAGTGATAAGGTGCGGCCTGTCAGATTCCAATGGATCTGTGAATTCTGCTCAATACTTTGTCACAAGGACATGAAAAAGAAAAGGAATAACTAAAACTTTGGTGCTAGTTATTGAAGAAGATTAAAGCTGAAGATTGCAATAGCCTTTTTTTTTTCCGCTGAACATTGTTCATCAAAACCCAGAGTGCCTGACACACTAAATGATTATGTTCATGCTCGATTTTATTTGTGCAAGTAATTGTCTTAATTACTTCAAATGTCTGTCATCAGTGCCTCACTAAAGCAGAATTTATGTGGGGAAAAATGTGATCTACTAATTCAAGATTGCATCCCAGAATACATACATTCATTTTGAAATTTTTTGAATTGGAGTGCATCACTGTAAGTAGAGTTGATTGGAGAAACTTCTGATGCCATCGTGTTTTGATTAAATGCTTTAGGAGATTGTGTCAGTTTTACCAAAATTTCATTTCAGAAGAAAACTTTACCAGGAGGAGGTAAAGTCCTCAAGATTTCCTCCTACACCCTGAAGAAATTGTGGACAATATTGAAACATGCCAAGGGCCTTACAATCTGATGATTATTTAAATCTTGACTGTGCTTAACTTTTTATAACCACTAGAGTCACTGTCACCAATTCAAGGAGTGAGAATCCCAAGATCACTTTCTTTACTCCTGTTTATTTCTTATGTATTACAGACTCTCTGCTCTCTGTTGGATTGTTTGCTGACCCCTGAAAATGTTCCTGTTGACTGCCCAAGAGAGCTCTATGAAATCTATTTTGTCTTTGCATGTATTTGGTCATTTGGTGGTGCACTTTTTCAAGACCAGGTATGCTAGATAATACTGTAGCAGCCAAATTATTTTGTGATGCATTTGTAATGTTGATTAAACTAGGGCTGAATTGTGGTTCTTCAGCCAAAAGGGCTATGCAGAGTTATGCTGCCCATGAGTCTAGCAGCCTAGGTATGGTAGGATGGAGCTCTCCCTGAGCTAATGTTTACGTCTGAGGAGCATTGTCTATATGAGAAAATCCCATCAATTATACGTATGTACCTATATTAAATTCCTGGCAAAATGTTTAAAAAGCTGAGCTAAAAAAGAAAATTACCCCACAACAAGTACATCCAAATAGGGGTTTAAGGCTCGACCTGTCCAAATTCATGTTTTAAGTTATACTAAATTAACTCCCGTATAGACAGCTCTGAAGTGTTTAAATAAATTCCCAATATGCAGTGGCTAAGAATGTTCTGTCAAATAACATCCTTAGAATCATTCATAGATTTCTCTGCTGGCACCATTTTAAGGCAGATAAGGGCCAGCCTGCAGGGTTTTGTGATAAGGTTTAGACACAAACCCAAAACAGGTATAAAAGGGCTAGTGTAGACATAGGAAATGTAACTGGTAGAGTTGATTGCTGCTGATTCTCAAAGCTGTCTCATTAGAAACCTGGGCAGATATTCAACCTAGAAGAATAGACTGATCACAGGAATTAGATGGGTATTTAGACTGTTTAAGTGTTTTTTCTGCTTCCCCTCTGAAAAGAAATGCAGCAAGGGCTTGGTTGAAGCAAGCCAGCCTTCTGATCTCACCACTATATGAATTTGTGCTGGTCTGAACAGTGGCTTGAGTTTAATCTGAGGTAGATCTAATTTGGCCTCTTGAGCATTAGTTGTTCCAACTAGGAAGGCCCACTTACTGCCAGTTTGGTACGGTTTTAGTAACCTGGAAATTGTATCACAGTATTATAAACTGCCATCAAGTTCTGTATGCTTCTGCTTGACAAACAGAACTTCTGTTTGAGTCTTTTTTTCATGCATACATAGTTACATATGTAAGAATTTCATACTGAATACATAACATAGTGGAGTAAAATAGTTTAAACAGTGAAATAATATTTAATATTTTATAGCTTTCAAATTATGAATCAGAATTTAGCCGCTGGTGGCTCAAGGAGATGAAAACAATAAAATTTCCATCCCAGGGTACAATTTTTGATTATTATCTTGACCCCAAGACTAAGAAATTCTTGCCATGGACTGATAAAATTCCAAGATTTGAAATGGATCCAGACACACCTTTACAGGTACAATTTCTTTGTGTTACAGGCTTTTACAATTTGGGGCTTTAGTTTTTTTATGGTTTCTGTTATTGTTTTAACTAAATGAAAATAATATTATTCAAATGTAATAATTTGGGGAGATCTTTCTTATTAAGTCTTTACTCCTGTAGTTTTGGATGCTGGGGACAATGAAAAGAACACTTAGCACTTTTATGGCCTTCGTCATTGTAAAAGTACTGCACAAATGCACATTCATCCTCCTAGTACCCTCTAAAGTTTGAAAGTGATTATGAACTTCATTTTATAGGTAGGGAAGCTGACCCTACAAGACAAACAAATTATTGAGTGTTCATGGTAAAGGTAGACTCCTAACTGCTGTATATCATAAATTGTATACCACAACTTTACCCTCCTCTCACTCTCAGTCTACACATAGGCCCTGGACAGATATAACATTTGAAGTGCTTCAGATGCTTTTGAACTGCTTAAAGGATGAGTGTACAAATGCATGCCCTTGCATGAAGCCCTTGAAAAATGGCCAAAGCAGTCCCAACTGGCCCTGTATGAAACAGAAGCTATTCTGAAATGCTTCCCATTATATCTACATACTCTATGAACAGCAACAGAGGGTTGTTCAGTCCTCTGGCATCCTACAGTTCTCCACTCAAATTTCACCTCCCTTTCCTTCCCCCAAGGAGGGAGAAAGTGAGGTGAACAGCCAGTGCATGCTTTCCTGTGTGCTCAGCCATTGCTAGAATTTCAGAACAAAGATCCCTGCATGCCTCTTTCACTAGTCTCCCAGTTCCATTGGGAGACCACTAAACCATCCTTGACAATCTTGAGGGTCATGCAAGGAATTTTCCCTTCCAGCCTCAGGGTTGGAAAGAACAATTCCTTCCCTGGTTCTCTGCCTCTAGAACTGAGAGACAGGAAGACAAGTGCACAGGCAATCACTCATTGGCTGCTTGCTCCATTCTTGCCCTGCCATGGCAGGGTATGGGGGGATTGGAGTCACAGAACAGAGAAACACCCCATATCATGTCTCTTGGCTGGAGAGCACACTGTTGCATATATATCTTCACAGTGATATTGAAATGCTCTTGGAGTTGGCACGGTAGGGGTCTGTACTTCTGTCTAAGGCTGAAGTGTTCCATTTTTGAAGAACTTTGAAGAGGTGAAACGTTCGTAGTGCTTCCAATGTTATATCTATCCAGGGTGGTATTCTTTCATTCACTAATTCTCTCCATATTACAGCTAAGGATTTTTAATGTTCTGGGGGAGAGCAGTTTCATTAAGAGTATAATAGAAAGCTGGAATTCCTATAAGACAAGGGTTAAGGTTATATAGTGTGCTGGTATATGCAATAGTGGTAGCCTGAGTACCCATGAGTGGAAGAGCACAAAGTGCTACTAGTTGTCTTAAGAAAAGTTTTTAAATATTTTGTATTTTTGTACAAGTTATATGGGTAGCATTCTCAAACACTTAGGTTGGTGTGTGTATTAAGTTTCTGAGGGGTTAGATCTTAAAAGAAAGGAGAGATTTTCTTGGTGTGGATATGTGGGGAGCTAGAAATACATATCTACTGATGCACAATATTTTATCGGTTAGCAGCATATTTGCCAAACTGTTTCATTGCAGGAGAAATTCTGAAAGGAAATTGAACAACAAACTACATAGAAAATGTAAAGAGCGTAGCAGTTAACCTTCTGTGGACCAATACAAAAACTTGTATCGTGAGAAAAAGTGAAATTTATATCCCATTTAACTCATTTTAGAATTGAGTTAAATGGATATATCCATACACATTTAACTCCATTAATTGAGTTAAATAGTTATAGCCATGCCTATCTATCAGATGTGTGTGCGCACACATGCACGCACACACACACACACACGCACACACTCCCAATCCTGGGTGTGTATGATAGGTATGGATATAAAAACATTATCCTAACATATTTTTTAAAACTGAAAAGATTACTTAAATGTCATATTAAGATAAAGTGAGAGTAAGAATTAGAATTGTCACTACTTTTTCTTTTGATGTTTTAGGCAGTCCTTGTTCATACGTCTGAGACCACATGTCTGAAATACTTTATTGATTTGCTTTTGGAGAAAGGCAAACCAGTGATGCTTGTTGGAAATGCTGGAGTAGGAAAAACTGTATTTGTAAGAGACAGACTTGCTGCTCTCTCAGATGATTATGTAGTGTCTAACATTCCCCTCAACTATTATACTACATCAGCAGTGCTACAAAGTAAGTTCTACATCAGTGTCCAAATGGAACAAATCTGGGTAATAATGCTTTTGGTGACAGATGTAAATTGATGTAGGAGTGCCTATGCAACTAAGATTCCAAATACCTACAATTTCCTAGTTGGTACAACATATCTATTTTTTCTACCCTGCATGTCCCTTGTAACCTATCTATGTATTATGTATTTATGTAAGTGATAATAGTTTAGAACATATAAATAAAGTAATATTACTTAGATCCTTAGAAGGCATCATTCAAATGAACCACTTCAAGTAGTTACTAATTAAAATTATTATTTCAGAGGACAGAGGTTTTCTGAACAATCAGTTCTCACTTCTACAGTTTGAGAGAGGTTAACATTTTTGGTGGAACACTTTTTAGGAAGTAATCTCCTTTGAAGTTACTTAAAGTTATTATTGGGTAACATACAATGAACTGTACATGGGGAAAAGAGGGAATAATAAAAAAATACTCCAGGGAAAAAAATTAAAACATAGTTTTACTTTCTACAATTCTAAATGGCACTGTGAGCTGAAGCTTTGTCAGTACTCTGCTTTTTGGCAATAATCCTATAATTGATACTCATGTTTAGCATGAGAGCTGGCAGGGAACAACAGTCAGCTGATCAGCCCTCCCCGGTTTGGAAGTACATCAGAGCCTTGAAGGGCTCTGGTACTCTTCTGTGGCTGGGAGTGCAGATCAGCTGATCAGCACACCCAGTGCAGGAACACCTCAGTGCTTCACTGTGGTGTACTCCTGTGGCTGGGAGCACCAGACAGCTGGCTCATGCTCTGAGCCAAAGGTACACCAGGCACCCTGCTTGCTACTTGCTGGTGCAGGGGGTGCTGGGGCATGTGAGGGTACAATTAGGATCCTATCTCCATCCCACAATTGCATCTCCTGCCCCGAATGTGTGACATGGCAGAAGACATGATTGTTACAATTGTGGATCAGATCCCGTAGTGCCTTTAATTGAACATCTGCCAGCAGCTACAGAAACTTCTTTAAAATTAAAGAGTTAGTAGGTATAAATTTCAAAAGAACCTATAGCCCATTGACCTTCAGTGGACCACTCACTTAACAGACTTTTGAAAGTTTTACTTATGTCTGTTACTGCTAATGAGCTAGGCCATCTCTCATTGTGTATCTTTTTTTTGCTGGTTTTAGCCAGGCCTTTTCTTACCTTCAGCTGATTTATTCGCCTCAGTACAGATGAAACATATGTATTGTTTTCAGTTAACTCAATATGTTACTTTTCTTTGAAGTAGTTCCTGATGACAATTAACATAGAACCCCAGGATAAATGTACTAGCTTTTTTTCAAAGAGCAGTATGGAGAGATTATTTGTTGGTGATAGTGTCTGTTTGTTTTCTTTTCCTTCTCTACACCATTGTGTGAATTGTCATGGCTCCATATTTCAGCTGTACTTTTGTCTCACTGGGATTTGTTTTGTCAGTAGTTGCCATTCCAGTAGGAAACCATGAACAAGGTACTAAGGCACACACAAGCATAATGCTCTCCATTGTAAAGAGATTCAGATGAAAGGGACTCCTAGGCAACTGCTGCTGAAGGCTATGTATTCTTTGCACTGGAAACTTCTTAAGTAAACCAAATGCTTGAAGTCAACACTACAAGGGTTTACTTTGTGAATTCCCAACAGCTGCCAACAGTACTACAGCAGTTAAAGACTGCATGAATAGGTGTTATCATTAAATTAAAACTCTAGACTGCGTAAACTTAAAAAACCTGGCCATATTAGGAAATGTTCATAATACATTTTGCAAATGTTTTGAGAAGTTTGAATAACTGTTTTAATACAGCCATTACTCTTTTTAGAAAATTTAAGAGCCTGTAAAATAAATAAACTAGCACCTCCAATGCATGCTGACAGCTCTTCAGTCCACTCATAGTTCTAAAGTCAAGTACCTCTCATTAAAAATGCTTTGCAAGCATGACCCTTACAAGTAAATCAAGGGATGATCAACTGAAGTCTCTCAACTGATCTCTATCGAATAACTAGTTATTTGTCAAGTATGGAAACAAGTTTGCCATCTTTACTTCTAGCAGTGGGTATATACGTCCTTGTGGCCAGACATGACATGATTTCGATTCTCCCATCCACACCCCTAGCATTGCTCCCTATCGCCAACTGCTGTTATTTCTGGTCTTGCTTTCCAGCAGTAATATTTCCGCTGCAATACATCAAAAGGGTATGCTCTCTTTCAGTGGGGACTGACCTTTTTGGCATGTGTCTCATATTAGCCCTATACCATCCTGCCCCTGCACAGAATGGCACTCCAGTCCCCTTCTTCTGCCCAATTTGCTGCTTTGATTTCTGCTTCCTGTGCTATGCTTCCTGCCTGATCTCCTGTTCTGCCTTCTGCTTCCTGCCTTATATACTAGTGTGTTGCCTGTCCCCTTCCTGATTGCAACTTGCTACACATAGAGGCAGTGGCACTTATGCCACAGGTTGGCCTCTCCTATCCTAGCTCATTCCATAACTGTTCTACGTTGTTGCAAACAGTTAGTCATTGCATTAATCATACAATTACTGGAAAGCAAGATTTTCAAAACTTCTTAGAGAATTACAGTGGCTTCTCTTAATTCAAATTGGAACTGGATATCTAAATTGTTTAGGGATCTTGGAAAAGACCTCAGCTCACAGAAATGCGCTTTGAGCCTATTGAAAAATATTTTATTAAAATACATGTTGTTGCTGTTGCTAGTAGTCATACTTTTAGATAATAGTATACTATTATCACTGTATTATAATAAAATAGTGTGACATCATTGATATTATTGTTGATATCATTATATTGATGATGAGAATAATGATGATAAACATAATGGTTTTTGCTTTAAAATGATTTGCAAACACTGTCTAGCTATCCCTTATGATAAAGTAGGTGAAGCACATAACATTTCAATAGGAAGTGATGTAGCCAGTTATTTACTCTTCATAACTAACCATTCAGATTTAAGGACTTGCCTTGTCATCAGTATACTCCACTTCCATTGCTGGCTATTTTACTAAAAAATGCTACAGTACTGTCTGTATATTGCATATATTAAAACTTCACATAGACTATTTGGGTATGGAAGAATTATGAGTGCTGACAGATGTGGAAAAAAAAATCGTTTTACCAGAAGCAGCTGCATATTAGTTTGACCTGGCTGTACAGCATCTTTATAGATCAAGCACTTCAGCAGGGCTTTTTGGTGCTTTTTATCTAAAGTTGATTCAATCAGCTATTAGATAAACGCTCAAAAAAGCCCCACTAAAGCACCTATTTTATACAAACATTGCGAAAGCCGGGTGTAACTAATGCACTGCTTCTTCTGGGATTGCACTGGGTTCAGTGTGGGAATGCGCAGAGTTTATAGTAAAGGGCTGTTTTGTGGTGGGGGGCGGGTTTCCACATCTGCAAGCAAACAATGATTTTATTAATCAGCTTCATGTTCATTAGTGGGGAGGTTGGTTCCCTGATTATATTTGCCTGATTACGTTTTCAGGAGAGCTTCTGGATTAAATTTGTCTTTCATCTTGTGCGCATTCAGAAATGTTGAAAACACTGTTTAACATCACCAAGGGAAAGAAAGAGCAAATGTGCTATGGGAGTTGCTAAATTGCTGTCTGTACTGATTTATTAACACATTCTGCTGTATTTGTAAGAGATGCCTCTATGACTACATTGCACATTTAGTATATGAAGAAATGTTTTAAAAGCTTATTTTTTGAAGAGCTCATTGTATCATGTGAAAAAAATCCAAACTGTTCAGGAGCACATGCCCTGATTCCTTGGAAAGCTTACTATAGTCTTAGTGAGTCTTGCTCAAATTAGGTAATTACCTTAGTTTTATAAACTCACTCTGATGTAAAATATATTAAAGAATGGCCCACACCACACATTATTTAGATTTCATTTTAAAATGTAATTGTATAAGTTGTTTATATAGTTGCTTATGTGTAATTTAGGTAGATGAATTATCAGGTTTTTCTGCCTTGCCCAGAGTCCTCTGTGATCTCCCTTACTTAGGGTATGTCTCTATTGCATCTTAGAGAATGAAGGGTTAAATGATGAGAAAATGTATGCAGGCTGGTAGTTTCCAGTTCATAGATATGAGAAGGAAGTTGGTAGAAGAGTCAGGAGATACAGGTACAAGGACTTGTTGCAATCACAGTGGTGAACTAAAGCCCAGGAACCCTCAATTCAACTACATTGGGTCGGGAGTTAGTCACAACTCAACATGCACTCTGTCCCATACTTGCATATTAGCTTGAGTTCAGTGAACCCTTAAGCATATATTTAATGCTTTAAGTGTGGCTTGTATGAGGTTTTGGGCAACAGTACTTGGCACAGTAGACAAAGGGCCTGCAGGTAGGTAGATGTATACATCATCTGATTATTTGCAATAGCTGTTTAGTCAGCTTTCATTGTTTTCTACTGCACTAGCTTAGCAACAGTAGGTTTGTATTGCATATTTAATTTTAGCAGGCTTCAGACATGATTACAGAGAAAGAAAAATAAGAGTTTATATTCCTATAGTGCTTTTAGTCAGAGGATCACAACACATTAATATATTAAATGTATTAAGCTTCAAAGATGAATGATGCTGCTTTTGAGTAAAAAGATGCAGATTATATCCACTGTTTAAAGATGAAATAGAACTGTCACATCCTGGATTCATTTGTCAGCTAATTTCTCCATCCCTCTCTGTTTTTTTTTAATTTTTGGTTTAATATTTCTGTCAACTTTTATCTTCTTTCCAGTTAACTTTCTGGAAAGGTCAGGCTAGCTTTTATGACCTGATCCCAGGATGTGATGTGCACAATTGGACTTCTTGTCAGGAGTCAGGGCAGCAGGCAGGCTAAATTACCCCCATTTGGCCTGGCTGCTAATGGCCCAACTACTCCCAGTTGTCTGTATGGGTGTGGACTGCCTGCTTATAAACTTTAGCTCAGTGCCTAAGACTAGGGACAGAAGTTACACACAAACTGGTTTAAGTCATCAGAAACTGGTTTAAACCTGTAACGGAACACCAGCTCAGTGCACATAAACCAGTTTCAAAATAGCTGAAACTGATTTAAGATAAACCTGTTGAATGTAGTATCAGACCTAACTGATTTGGGTCAACCCAGTTTATGAAACTTCTGTCTCAGACCCCTTCCTTGTTTAAGTTAGATCACAGTCCTCCAGCATCCCAGCATGCTTCCCAGTCCTGTGTTGAACTCTACTGTCTGCTCCAGTAGAGAAGGATTGGTTGGGGGACAAAGAGAGGGGGTTAAACCTGTCTTCCCCCTACTGCTAAACTTACTGAAACTTACTTTTGGCTGTGACTGTGGCCTACACATCCCAGAGGCACCTACAAACAGGAAGAGGATATGTTGAGCAACCCTGGAAAGTCTTGCTGCTGTGATTCTGGACTGCAAATCTCAGAGACCTCAGGGGCAGCAACAAGAGGAAGCAAACCTATCATCCATGCTGGTTACAGGCATGCTCTAGCACTCCTTGGCTTCTGGCCTGAGCCACTGTAGACATGTGGCTATTTCCTGAATCAGAAGTAAATGTGTGTTCAGTTGTTTCTCAGTTTAATCTCTGCGGTTTAGAATAATTTACAAAGGCTGAATCAATTCAGCCTTAGGCTTTTTTATGGTGTGTACTTAACCTAGGAGGCTACTTATCAGGACAAATACCTCATTGCCTAATCTTGGGCTTCTGATTCCTTTTTCCTAGTTTCTTACCTGTTGATTCCTAGTTTCCCGGTTCTTGCCTATTTGTTCTTAGTTCCCTGGATCCTATTTGTTGGTTATTAAGTTCCTGTTCGCTGGGTCCTGCTTGTTAGCTTCCTGCTTCCTTGCTTCTGATTTTAACCTGTTACTTCCTTGTTCCTGCCAGCTGACTCCTTGTTTCAGACTCTAACTTGGACCCCTTTGTTTCCAGACTGCCTTGCTGACTCTTTACCTTGCTGACAGACTTCAGTCCAGACCCCTGTCATTTGACAAACAGTTCCTGCTGTTTGGCAGTCACTCCCAATCTAGTCCTTTACAGGTATGGCTGCCTGCTCCAGACCTCCTGGCTAGTGGCTCCAATCCAGTTCCCTGCCTCCAGTTCCTGATCCCCTGGTTTGTGGTTTTACTGAAGGTGACCACCTACATCTCAGTCCCTTACAGACCTCAGCCACCTGACCCTCCTGATCTCCCAACTTGTTGGGACCCTTGCTTCCTGACAGTGTCTGCTTCTGTTTGATCCGCTGGACAATAACCTTCTTGGCCTAAGCTCTAATCACCTACATCCCAGTCACACCTTTAACATTTAACATTCAGTTCCCTAAACACAGGTGAAGACGTCTGTCCTTGAGCATCGTTTCTTATGATTGAAATCTAAGGATCACATCTTACAAGTACAGTAGAACACTGAGCAGTTACACTTCAATCAACCTCACATTGCTGCAGGCTGTTTCTACTGTGCTTCTTTCTTTAACAGCCGTTTAAGGAATTATTGCTCCTTTTTGATCAGGAAATCTCTTGCTTTTTGTGAGAATTCGGAAAAAAATATCTTTCCAAATTCCATTATGTGTTAGCACAAGACTTTCAAATTCAGTCTCTGGCCAAGGGCAGATGTTAACTTTTAGCCATTTTAAATAAGGGAAGAGGATCTGCCGCTCAGGAGACTTCATCATTTGTTACTATGTAATCCTTACCTGTTTAAGCTCCTGTGACATACAATGGCTATACTACAAAAGCATGCAGACATAACAGCTTGAATCATCTGGTAATAAATTAGCCATTTGTGTTGATAACCACACGGAAGTCAGTCCTATTTAGGGTTTAGTAGTTCGATGTTCTGCTGTCTTTAGGTGCCTGAAGGTGTAGATAGACATAAGGTGATATGTACATAAGTGTGCTGGGTCTGAAATGATTGGCTCTTGAAAAGCCTGTCAAATATATTTAAAAATCTACCCGTGAAAGGCTTAATCTTCTATTTATGGTTCATTTAGTCTCTTTGCAGTTTGAGTATGGTAATTGTGTCATATACTACATAACATTTTAGAGATTCTTGAAAAATCCTTGGAAAAAAAAGCTGGCCGTAACTATGGACCTGCAGGGAACAAAAAGTTGGTTTACTTTATTGATGATATGAACATGCCAGAAGTGGACATGTATGGAACAGTTCAACCCCACACACTGATTCGACAACATATAGATTATGGCCATTGGTAAGCTTTTCTTGTTTTATGCTAAATCATCATGTGATAATTATGTGCTAATATTAATAACCATTATTCCATGCCAAAATATGTGTATAAAAAAACTAGCACAAATTTAAAATAATTAACTCTTTTTAACTTTATAACTACTAAACATCAAAATGTATTTCTGCTCTATAGTAGAAGACTTGGGAAATGCAGGAAATAGGAGAGAGTCTCTTCTTAACCCTAGGAAATTTAGGATTGAATTTTGCCCTGAAATGTAAGATTTAAAAAATATATTTTCTTGCTAAAGTAACTATAGATTGAATTCTTGTTGTTTGTAGACTGTTGCTTTACTACAATCCTAATAAGCTCTTTGCATTTATCATATATTGTGGATATAAGTTCCATAGCACTGTTACCATAAATAATACAGATTTTTTTAGCTTTTTCAATAGAAGGCTAACTTGAATTCTTGTGACCTCTTTGCTCAGTCCTACTTCTCTCTATTAGCTGTAGTATTCATTGAAGTTGTTTTAATAAATTCTGTATTGAGTTCTATGGAAATATGAAAAATATATGTTCAACCCTTGAATAATACTTCGCTCTTTGTATTATGGGGTGCCCAAGATTTCAGTTGTAGACCCATTCCTCCACCCCCCAGTGTGCTAGGTGCTATATGAAATAGCACAAAAAATAGTCATTGCCAAAATAAATACAGTTTGTCTACTGGGAGGATGTTAAAAGTCCAAAATAAAGAAATAACCTATGTCATCTCACTCTGTGCCTTTAGAAACTCTTTCCCGAGTCCCATTAGGAAAGGTTTAGTTTTGCCTTCTACTTTCTTCATGTAATAGGGTAAAATACATTAACTGTATTTTATCATATCATGGAAATACTCTTGTATCTGACTTGGTGGTGAGAGAGCAAACAAATGAACAAATGTCCGTCTAAAAACCCACTGCCAAGATGGGGACTGTAGCGGGCCAGTAGGGGGCGCTCCTGCGTTGAGCCGCCCACCTCCCTGCTCCCGACCACCTTCCAGGCTCTGAATGCCTCCCTAGGGGCGCCTTATGCTTGGCCGACCCCTCTCCCAGAGCACACTCGCTAGTCTGGGGGTAACATCACCGCCACCACCCTGAGATGGGACTGTCTCAGCCCTGTGTCCTCAGGGAAACACAGGCCTAATAGTCCGACGGGTACTCGACCCAGTACAGGCACTTGGGGCACTTTCCCAAGTCAGGGGGCAAAAAGTAAAGTCTCCCTTAGTCCGCAGACCTAAGGGGTCTCTTAGGCATAATTTAGACCCACCCCTCAATAAGTTTCCCACACCAGTCAAAAAGGAGAATTTTATTGATTACAAGGGGTAGGGTAAACTAGGGTACAGGATTGAGCAATATCTTAGAAATCCTAGAGAGCAAATAGTGTGGCTGAGGTAGCTTTTTGATTACACATCTGTGTTACTGCCAGCTAAATATCTAATCAGATTGAGTAGCTTTCTCACAAGCATCTTCCAAAGGCAGGTGAAGTTTCCCTTTGGGAGCAGGCAGTTCCTTGCTCATGAGTTTTGGGGTGAGAGAGAGCTAGTTTCAGATGGTGAAGCTCCTCTGTGTCCCCCGCATGGCTGCTGCTTCACCTCATGGCCAAAGAGAGAGCCCGCCTCCTTCCCCCCCCCTCCAAATTATATAGCCCCTGTGACCTCATTCACCTGGTCCAGTGGAGGTCAGCCCCAGTTGGCTGTCAGCCAACCAATTTGAAATACATCACCTGTTACCGGGCAGATTCCAGCTCCCCAGGTAGAAACCCCTTACCCAGGTAATTGATGCAAGTCATGTAGGCAGAGGGAGCAGGTTTCCCCCCTCCCTCAGGAATGCAGCCAGCTCAAGTTACCTAAATAGACAGGCTGAGGGTGCGGTCCCCTTTGTGCAGGGCCCACCCTAATCAAATGGTTGCAGCCCAGAGATTTTAGTCACAGTGTCACAGGGCAGAGATTTTTGGGGAGAAACCAAGGTGGCTTTCTGCCACAGGGACACTTACATACTCATGTGCACAGATGACCATACACACTTTGACAGCACTGGAAGTTAATGTGCCTGCTCAACTACTTTCTTTCACCATATGTTCCATTTTTCATAATTTAAATAGAGGTTAATGGTTTGTTCAACTGAACTGTATAGCACAGAAGAAGTTGGTACCTTTCTTTGTCTGTCTTTCCCATGCAAAGACATCGTCATTGCTGGAACTAGGAAAAGACATAAGTATTGATGGAGTTTTTGTCTTTTAACACATATTCAGTTTAATCCAAAAAATAGACGTCACTTTTTAGTTGCTCATGCTTCCTCCTAAAAGAATACCAGATGTCCACTAAATGTTGTTAGGGCGCAAGACAAAAAGAGAAGAAAGGAAGTGACTGCTTCAATATGAGACATCTCTATAACTCAGTGGAAACCTCCAGCTCCAATCAAAGTGATTCAAAGCTAACATAACTCAGTTCCTGACTCTTTTACCATTCCTCTAGTTATAATCTGTCTTGGTTTTTTCTTCTTTTTTTAAAATGAGTACCCCAAATCTCCACATTTAAAACTATCCAGGTAGTTTAGTTTAAAAGTTTGGACATTTAAATTTGATAAATTAATTGTAAACCAGAACATAGTTAACTAAGTCCTGATTAATGCACTTGATCTCCATGCTTATTTTTAAGCGCTGGAGTAATTCTATGAAACTTCAGTGTGATGACTTGTGCTTAAAGTTAGGTATGTGTTAGCCCTTACAGAATGAGACTTTTGAGAAAGAGAATGCACAATGCTGTGATATAGATCCAATTTATCACAGTGATATGATCACCATTCCTTGTGTGCGTGGTTTTTTGTTATTTTATAATAGTTTTGTGTTGTTCTATTTTGATATAAATATTGTGCTGCTTATAATACAGAAAATGATAATATACTTAGCTAGTGAGATGCAGAGAGATTTGTGACCACATTTTCAAAACCAGCCTCTGACTTTGGGTGTTTCTGTTTTTTCAGTGCCTTACTTCAGCTAGGTAGGGTTTAAGTTTGAAAAAGTGTTGAATAATCTGTACCTCACATTGACTTTTCACTTCAAAAAACAAGACCCTAGATTTCTGAATCTAGGCAACCAAAATATTAAGGGCATTTGGGGTGGGGAGTTCATTCCAGGTTTAAAAAGAGTCAGTTGCAGAGTGCCAGGAGGTGTAACCAGGTTCCCTAAATCATATTTTTCATACCTGATCCATTATAGTGGTGCCCATGACTTATGTTCACCAAGTTATATTTTCAAATCACACCCCTTTCTGTAGGTTGCAGTCTCTCAAATGTGCTTTGATGCCTATTTACATGCTGCCCCTATACTTGGAACAACTTTCCTTTTCTGTGTGCCAAATCTATCTTTGGTGTTCTCTCTCTTCAATGAAAGCTACTAGTTTAACTTAGCTATGTCTACTATGCCTCTGTGCATTCCCACACTCGTTTGTTTTCCTTAACTATATTGTGTTTGTACAAGGTAGTCAGCAGCTGGAATTGTCTATATTGTAAAGAGCTATGCTAGAGCTTGTTAGTCTTTTTCTATCAAAAAACACTGTTCTGTAGTAATCAGAACATTTTATGGGAACACAGTGTGGTGATTTTGACAGGATTTCCAATGGATAGGTTTTAAAAAAACTTTAAATCAAAATGGAGCATTTCATTCTACTTTCCTGTTTCATTTGGGCTATTGTACTGCACTATGTTCTAATGTCCCAACATTATCAAAACATTTTAATAAGGCTGTCTTAATGTTTCCAAATTAAAATTTGTCAACATTTCCATATTGTGCTAAAGTCCAACTTGCATTCAGATTTGGAGCAAAAAGTAAAAAGGTAAGAATTTCCTGCCAAAAGCAGTGCCTTTTCCAACTATCTCTGTTAGGTGTGCATATTTGCGATGCTTTGTCATGAATTGTTAAGTTAATTATTTATTATATTATTATTGTACATTCAAGGCGTATTTTCTGTACCTTAGGTATGATAGGCAGAAGTTAACTGTCAAAGAAATACATAATTGCCAATATGTTGCTTGTATGAATCCAACTGCTGGCAGCTTCACTATCAACCCTCGACTTCAGGTATGATTTTGTGTGGTGTATTATAATAACCCTGTATTTGTTATTCAATGTATTAGCTATGATAATTTAGTTAGCTTCCCATTGCAGCAGTCTTAAGGACATAGACTGCTTCCGCATGTTAAAAAAAATGTGCTTTACCAGAAGCAGCAGCATGTTACTTCAACCCAGTTCTGTCATGTCTGCATAGACTGGGCACTTCAGTGGGGGCTTTTGACACTTTTATCTAATAGCTGAGTCAATCAGCTATTAGATAAAAGCACCAGAAAAGCCCCACTAAGGCTCCTGATCTATACAGACATTGGGCAAGCCAAGTTGAAATAATGTGCTGCTACTTCCTTCTCATCCAGAACTTACAGTGAGTAACAGGAGCTTTATATTTGAGATTGGGTATTATATCAAAGTTGTAACCAAATCCTGAGCCTGCTGCTCTAGTAACACAAAGGAAGTAGAAAGCAGCCAGATTTTCCCTGGTATGGGGTATTTCTTTCACATTTACAGCAGTCACAGTCTCCTGAAGTCCCTGGCATAGAAGGTAGGAAGGGACTGCAGTTGAAGCATACTGCTATTCTTCCCTAGTGGTTGGGACATAATTAACCACAGCTGGACCACCCTGGCTGGCAACTATTAGCCTGTACCAATGCTAGGCTGTGGCATAGAACCAGTTTCTGTGGCACAAACCAGTCTGCCCCCTAACCTCATGCATACATATTCTTCCCTTGATTATTGATTCTTATGTTCTCTTAAACTCATAATCACAACATTTACATTTGTCTTTTTCATTTCCAGAGACATTTCACAGTGTTTGCCCTCAACTTCCCATCTGCTGATGCCCTGAACACCATCTATAGCAAAGTCCTTGGTTTTCACTTCCGGCAACATACCTTTAATCCATCAGTGTTGAAGGATGCCCCAGCCATCATAAGGGCAGCAATATGGCTTCATCAGACAGTGGTTCAGAATTTTCTACCAACTGCTATTAAATTCCATTACATCTTTAACCTGAGAGACCTTTCTAACGTCTTCCAGGTCTGTATCAAAAAGTGACTTTCATTCTGGCATATATTAAGTTTATTACAGTAAATCTATGGACCAACCAAGAACAGGGTCCATTTATGCTAGATAGTACATAAACAGTATGTTGTACAGACAGTCCCTTTCTTGTAGCATTTAAAATGAAATAATCAAGACATTAAGAAAGAAAAAGGGATGTAGCACAAGCAGAGTAATGGTGTGCAAATATGCTAATGCCATGGATTTGGGGCAGGGGGGCAGAAGACAGGCTTTTTTGGAGGAAATGAGTTTATGGGTGCGTCTACATGTGACACTACATCGCTGTAGCAATGCTACATAAATATGAGTATCTCTTGTCTGTGCAGTGTTGTTGTACAGCCTCCTTGGCTGGGACAGGAGGGTATTCTGCAGTAGCCAGGTGTGCCCTTGTACCCAGTCTGGAACAGCTACTAAAACTTGTTAACATAAGAAGGGAGTGCAGATCAATTTTGAAATGAATGTCTTTTCCTTTGTCTGTGCTTTCCAGTCTGACATAATATACACACTTTTTCAGTCCTTTCTCTTAACAGGTGACTTTTCTTCAAGAAGTACAATTCTGAGAGGCAGTTATTTTTACTGAATACAGTTGAACTTCCTGTATTTTGCAAAGCACAGGGTAGGGTTTGGCTACTGAAATGATAGCAGAAGTGGGGGAGAGACCAGAAAAAACTCTGACGCCTGCCTGGGTTCAGGAGGAAAATATTTCAGCACAGCAAATTTAAATATTTTTCTACTACTTGAAACAATTCATTTAGAGCGTTTGATAGTAGAATCATTCCCATTTAAGGGTCTCGAGGATGGAGTTTAGAAAAGTTAAATGAAAAGTAGGAAAGGGGTGAGTAATGCTGAACATTTTGAGGAAAACCTCATTAACTCAACTTTCTGTAAACCTCAGACTTCAAATCTGCACAGGAAATAGATTTTTCTGTTTTCTCTTCACTGCAACCTCAAACTAGCAAGTTTCAGCTGAGGCTAGAGTGAGGTCTAGTATTTGTGATACACAGTACAGAAGACATCGGTATTTTTAATAGAATTTTTTCACACATTTGATTGCCTCAGTTATTTGCTAATCTGAGCAACTCTGGTACAGATAAAAGAATTTAGAAACCCACATATAAGGAAAAAAATTAAAAGAAAGTGAAGTATGAGAAAGACAACACACACATAGAGAAATAAGGTGACTTGTGTTTAGGAAGAGAAGAGCAAGTCTTACTGGCCTTCTAAAGACTGATTTAACTTGCTACTGAATAGCAAAATATTTGACAAAGTGGCATTGTTATTGCTTTCAGGGAATTTTATTTGCTACACCTGAATGTTTAAAGCAGCCAAATGATCTCATATGTCTTTGGCTTCATGAATCTTCACGTGTTTATGGAGATAAACTGGTAGAAGCAAAAGATTGCAGCTCTTTTCATAAAAGGCTGATGGACACTGCACACAAGTATTTTGAGGTATGGATATCGCCTGGAAATATTTTTTGCAATGGTAATAAATTAGAAGCTTTTCAGTGATATGTTAAGCTTGGTAGAAAAGACAAAAAGATCCATAATATAGCTCAAGAAGTTGCCTGAAGTAAATATGCTGATTTAGTACATCCCCTTTAATCTTATCTGTTAGCATCTGATAAAATGCTAACCTTATCTGAGAAGATGCTAATCTTATCTGTTAGCATCTTTTCTGCTGAGGGAAAGAAAGTACTTGATAGAAAGGAGGTATACCAGCTTATTCAGATTCAAAGTAAGAAAGCTGTTTTCAGTTTGAGGTTATAATTTGCAAAGGTGGTCATTTTCCTTCTTGACAATAGTTCTCATTTCAATGTTTGATTAGCTGTGAGAATTTTCGAGTATCTGCCACAATGTTGTTAGCAACTTAAAGCAAACATTTAAATCTTCCCCTAAAATGGAGGCAATGACCTTGTTACTGTCATAAATCTCCATGTACTTGAAGTCAGGGAGGATTGGCATTAGTTTTCCCTTCCCAAAATAGTTTCGGTGATTAATAATGCACATGCAGCTACTTACTTCAATGAAAATGTTTTTCTTAATTCATTTCATGATTACAGAATGTAATCATGCATCAGATTACTATAACAGTATATGATTTTGACATTTGAGGAGCAAAAGTAGTAAAAATAAGGGCACTGTAACAGAAAATAAACAATGATTAGATAAGCCAAGTTTACAAATAAATACAGATAAAGGTTTCACATGAAACCATCTAGAGTAAACTCTTATCTGGTTTACAGTAACGTTCCAAGGGATGTACACTAGCGTGGTTCTCTACCTTTATTCTCTTAATAATTTATTTAACTACACTTTCATGAAACTTTGGCCCCTGCCACATGTTATACAATTTAAGACATGATTAACATATTACCCAGGCACCCATTAAAGCAGTTTATGACATCCTAAAGCTAGGAATAAGCCATTAAGTTATTCCACAAAAAAGTTACTGGTTCCTATCATGCCATGAATTGAATGTGTGGCCAAGTGCACCCCCATGCTGAGCCCCTGAAGCTTGGAACCTGGATCACCTGATGGGACTCCCAGCCAGGGCAGCTCATGATGCACCACTGCAGCTGGGAGCCCAGATCAGCTGATGGGACTCCCAGCTGCAGGAACTTGTTACTTGCCATGCAGGATGAGCCTTAGTGCTTTCACTGGCAAAAGGCTTGATGGTATCTGCTCAGTCCCAGAGTTATACCTCTTCCCATGCACATGTGGATCACACATCGGATCCCACCATGCGTTCATCAGCATGTCTGGCAGGGGCCTCTATTACAACTTCACCTCCCTTTGCTTACTATAGTACGTACAATGAATATACTGCTAGTTCAATCAACTGAACGCAGAAATGATACTAAGAATGTTGTGGAATATAATGTGGAATTTCATACTGGCTGCTGTAGCCTGTAAGGTTTTTATAAAATTTAGCAGTGTCTTGACACCAGTACCAAAGTGTGAATTAACTAATAAAAGCTATTTTAATGACCTTCTATTTATCCTTCAAAACATCTTTTGCTCTAAAATATACTTATTCTCGATCAGGCAAGGCACTGGGACTATCAGCTGGCATCCATCTGGTAGAAATTGCACATTTCATGAAAAAAGTCATCTTTTGTTTTGTTTTATTTCATTTTATTTTATTTTATTTTTTAGCAAGAGTCTGGAAATTTTCAATTTGACCAAAAAAACCCCCCCAAAACCCTGAACATTTTTAATTTATTTTTTCCCTCAAACCCTTCCATGAAACCCTGTATCTTTATGCATTGTTGAACTGGTCATTAAATGTAGAATATTCCCTTTGCATTTAACAGCTTTTTGCTTTTTTTTTCCTCTCCCCTCTTCCTCCCCCCACAATTTGTTAGGGTATAGAAGATCATGTGCTACTCCAGCCCCCACTCATTTATTGCCATTTTGCAAGTGGGATTGCAGAGCCTCTGTACATGCCTGTCAAGAATTGGGAAGTTCTGAGGAAGATGCTTACAGAGACCCTTGGAAGCTACAATGAGATATATGCTTCTATGAATCTAGTTTTATTTGAGGATGCTATGCAGCATGTGTAAGTAGACTTAAGAAGTCCCATAGGGAATGAACCTATTTATGCACAAGCCATATAGTCAGGGCTGGATGAAATGATGACATCAAGGAATTATTTAATAAGAAATTTGTTTTTGCTACTCAGAAGCACCTGCATTATGTAGTTGTGCTTATACTCAACATGCTTCAGTGATACCATAAAGGAGGTGTGGGTTGCAAGTATGTAGTTAAGGCTGAGTCCTCCTTTTACACATTGAGCAGGAATTTCTCTGTGCTGCATGAGAAATAAAGCACTTCCTACCCACATTTACAGTGTTTACTCACCAAGCACAGGATGATTTTTCTGGGAACCCACAAGAAAATCCATGGAAGTGATTAGGTTATTAATTTAATTGGATTCTTTCAGGAATTGAATGCGTCATCCTTGTCATGCAGGAAGAGGAGACATGTGGTAACAATCAAGTCAGAATGATTGCAAGTTTGAAATTTGACAGACAGTCTTAAAAAAATGTTTTAAATCTTATGTTATTTTTTTCTCCGTGTTAGTAGATTTGCCTAGACTATTTTTGGCTGTCCATTTTTATCTTTAACTCTTAAGGGAACTGAGTTGTTAGTATAAAAGTAGCAAAATACTTTCAAGTGCATCATTATGAGACTAAGTCATAGCTGCCCTTGCCCAGATTCTCTTTTGACATAAATGGGAACTGCTCTGGCTTCAGTTGACAATTTGGTCTGCTTTCTGAAATCATCAATTTACATTGTTTAATGACCACTTGAGTTCTTTCTTTTGTGGTGAACATTTTCTTTTATGGAGGTATAAAATTAAAGCTTGGAGTTCAGAAGGTCTCCAGGAACTGATTCTACATCAAAGTTTAGTTAAATTCTGGGTCATTTTAGTGTAGGCCTCCTGGGCATTTATACACATACATTTTCATGCTCCATCACATGCAGTTGTATAAGTGGCAAAATGCATGTCAGCACGCAGAAAATGGCAGCTTTGTGCTTTTAAACTAAAACACCTTCGATATGTTTTGGTTCAAAAGCATGCCGCTGCTATTTTCTCAGCACTGATGTGCATTTTGCCATTTATACAAATATGTGCTGCAGTGCCGGGCACTGTGGCACAAACATGTACAAATGCCCCCAATATGAAGTGCTGATGTGCTCTTAGAATGTGATCAATGCCCATTAAAGTTAATGGGAGTATTTCCACTGATTATAACTTAGTATTGATCAAATCTTTCAAGTAATGTTTAACAACAGGTTATCATAGAGCTTGTACATCCTGTAAAATCAGGTAGAGGAATGTTGCAGCATCTAAAGAGTTGTATGTCTACACTGCAGTGATAATATGCTACAATTGGGATGCAGCTGGACACCCCTGTGCCCACCTGATCACACTGTGATATCTTCCATATCTGTAAACATGCCAGTAAGGCCGCTCTGGGACACCCTTCTGTGGCTCCTCTTGAGACCAGGTCCTCACTGTGCTGCGCTTTCAGAGCAGCTATTATGGATGAATCTACAGGAGCAGCCTGCAGTTCTGGGTTTGGAGTATGACGATGGGCACAGCCTGTATGGGGCTGCCCCAGTGTAAATGTGCTCCATGGCCCCTGACACATGTTACACTTAAGACACGATTAACTGGTTAATTACCTCTTAAGTAGTGATATGGCCACATGTTCATTCAATTAATGCTGTGATAAAACCAGGAATAAGAGACAGAATTATTACACAAAATATGTGTAATAACTTTGTAGCTGGTTCCTATCATGCCTTTAATTAAACATATGGTCAGTGCTCCCCAGTTCTAGTGCTCCCCCGTACCACTCAGCTAATCAGAGCTCCAAAGTGAGGGAGCACAGTGAGCTCCTCTATCTGGGATTCCCCAGTCACTGATGGAGGTCCCAGCCACAAGAGCGCATAATGCACCCCCATGGCTGGGAGCTCTGATAAGACAGAGGTCCCAGCTGTGGGAGCTCATGGTGCACCCCTACAGCTGAGAGTTCCCAGCCACAAGAGTGAAGACGGCTGGTGCACTGGCACCCGCAGTATGGTGTGATAGGTTCTGATGCTCAATCCCACACTTGCATCACCTCCTGTCATGCATGTGTTGCATGACAGAAAGCACAGCTGTTGGGATTGCACATCAGATCCTATTGTACCTTCTCTTCACTGTTTGTCAGTAGCTTAAGATACTTTGACAAGGAGTATTAATCTGTGTGTTCTAATTTTGGAAAGCTGCCAGCATGAAGATGAGATGAGGGTAGCACATCTTGAGATGTCAGGGCCACATTAACATTGTAAAAAAGAATTCAAATTCAGAGAAATCCAGAAAAGTTAGAGAAATTGGGTTAATACAGTGCTTGTATTCTACATTATATAATTCCTTTTTTCATCATCAGGTGCCGTATCAGCCGTATCTTAGAAGCACCTCGGGGTTATGCACTTCTGATTGGAGTGGGTGGTAGTGGAAAACAGAGCTTGTCTAGGCTGGCAGCATACATCTGTTCCCTTGAGGTGTTCCAAATCACTCTGAAGAAAAGCTATGGGATCCAAGACCTGAAGGTAAACTAACAGATATTATTTAACTCTTTTGGGAAAGCATGACTTCAGGAAGGCACTTTTGTTATTACATAGGCTTAATAAGAGTGCAGAAGAGGCAGTATTATGAGCAGCAGATGAGGCATTATCTGAAATATATATATTTATATATTCAATATTTGGTAGTTTCCCTTAAAACACTTGTCAATCTCTCCTCCCCCCACCTCTGATAATCAGTTTTGTAAGATGCATAGATTTGTGTAAAATTATAGTATAAAATTTATCCCTTGCATTATCAGTTTTAGTTGTCAGTTTTAAGCTGATTAATTAATTAGATAAAACTATTACTATGAGGCTCGCAAGGCAAAATTAGGTCTGAACAGCATGTAAGGAAACAAGCTGCTGCAAGGTAAGTGAGCTTAGCATGGCAGCTACTTTGCCATAATTGCCTATCTGCATGCTCTTACACCCCAGTAAACACAGGAAAGCTTACTTGATTTTCCCTTGCCATTGCAGTAGGGTTAGGGCTGTGTACAGACAGTTACCATCACAAAACAGCTAGCATATTCTAAGTTCACACTTTAGTTTATCTAATTCTAACTTATTCATGTGCCTATGTCCTGTCACTGGAGACTGCTCATATGTTCAAAATTAAGCAAGTGCTTATGTGATGTGCTGGATCAGGTCCAGAGTGCACAGGACCTCAGTGAATTGATTTCTGTACACATCAGTTGTGAAAGAGCTGTTTGGAACTTCTCCCCCATATACTTCGCAGGCAGGAAGCAGGGGTGCCAAACCTAGCTGTCAAAAAGCCAAAGAAGGGTCTGTGTATGAACCTCACTTCATGCATGATGACCTAAGATGCAGTTTCTGCCAGCTTATTCAAGCCACCAAAGAAAACGCTACATTGAATATCAGTTGTTAGCAGGAGATACATATGTAATGCATTATACCTTCAGTACATACAATAACAGACCCAGCAGATTTTTGCTTATAGTAAATAATATGCTTACATTTCAACTCTTCTTTTCCTCCATTAAAAACACTAATTTGCAACCATGTGGAAGATAAGGGAGGCAGAGACATTGACTTTGCAAAGGCAAAACTTGGCCCTTATAGAGTTTCTGTCACATAAAATCTTAGTAAAATATTCTAGTTAGGGGTAGTTCTGGCCATAGAGCCCTTTATATTTTGTTGTTCTTCAGTTCTGTAGTGCGAGAATGTATGATAGCTTTGTGTCCTGAAGCTTTCATCATCTCCTTGTGTTACTCCCAAGTTCTACAGTTAGTTTGAAGTTTCATGATGCTCCGGGTCAGAAGGGACCTAAGCAGATCATCAGGTCCGACCCTCTGCCCCGTTTGATTCAAAAGACAGTGACTTCAAATGAAAGTGAAGCTATAGAAGCAGAAGACCTTTTTCCCAGTTTAAGGACAACAAGGAAGGAAGGAATCCACTAACCTTTTTCAGTTCCTAATACTGGACCAGGTTGCAGACTTCATATAAACTTGCATTGGCCATTCTCTGTATTGTAAATGGAGTAAAATTGTACATGTAGTCAACGGCTTCTTTTTAAATTATTTAGTCACTGGTGCTAGACACTGTTAGTATACTGTTTAGCACAGTGAAGCCCCTGTCCATAACTGGGGAGCAGCAGTACAAATAATAAATACTAATAATACTTTCCTCTCTTAATGGAAAACAAACCAAAAAGATGGACTTGTCTTTCCAGTGTGATGCCTAGATATTATGAGCATGTTCCTGAAGGGAGTTACTTGACAAAGGAGTTAAAATATCAGTTTTACTATATTGCAAGGGAGTTCTTTTTTTGATAAGCAGTTTGCTTTCATCTTCAGCATGTGGTTTTGTCAACTGCAGTTCCTGTCAGCAGTTTAAAAAAATGGAAGTAACCTATTTTTTGCCTTTAGCTGTGATTTGGCAAGTTAAAGAGATGTAAATAAATTGAAAGAAGCAGGTAGAGTCAACAATGTATTGCCATCAAATTGCATGCATTTCATGGGGGTTTTTCTGTATCAACACTTTAACAAAGCATGAATGATTGCCTCCTTTTCTTACAGGTAGATCTTGCCAATTTGTACATCAAGACTGGAGCCAAGAACATGCCCACTGTGTTTTTGCTGACAGATGCCCAGGTTCCAGATGAACACTTTCTTGTGCTGATTAATGACTTGTTGGCATCAGGTGATTAGACCAACACATTTCTTGAAAGTTCTTCCCCAGTGACAAATGATCTGTGGTTTCAGTGAACTTTAAAGAGAGATTATTTGTCTTTGAGGTGTTTGTAGGGGGAGTCTTTTGGGAAAAAGCCACATAAACACAGCTAACTTGAGTTTTGTATCTAGTATACTTAAAAAGCAAAGTCCCCTGAGAAGGCTAAATAACAAGATCATGCAATTCATTTGTGCACCTGATTCTCCTCTTTACTTAATGCCACTTTTACTCTGGCCTAATTCTTTTGACTTAAGTGGATTAATTCATGATTACAGTAATGCCGTGGTTTTAAAACCATTCTGTGGAACCCTAGGGTCCCACAATAGGTCATCAAGGGTTCCTCAAAGAGAGTGGGGAGATGATGGTGGAGTGGGCCAGGAGGTGGTGCACTGTCATTGCCAGGATGGGCCACCTGGCTCGTCCTCAACTCACATGATAGGATTCAGGGTTTCATGGCAGAAGCAGTAATATAAAGGGGTTCCATGACTTGGGCAAGTTTGAAAATCACTGCATAAGGAGGAGAATTGGGCTCTGAATGTTAGATGATTCTGAATGCAGGTGACACAGACAGGTGCAGGAGGTGTTTTGACTGTTTTCTTTGGCTAGGTGGGAAGGAAGCACTGGAGGTCTTGTAACATGGTACAACAGTCTGGGGAAAAGCTGAAAACAAGTGATCCTAAGAGATTAGAAATGCAAAATAGGATTTCCTCCCTCAAAAAGAAAACTCTCTCTGCAGAAAATAAATGTTTGAGTAGCACTAGCTAATTTTTGTTGTTGTTGCTGTGTATCATTTACATTATGATGATGCCTAAGAGCTCCCTCTTTTTGGAACAGACCTGAATTGTGCTATACAGTAAAACTGTGATGCATTTTAGTTAGTTGCTCAGACTCTCTTTTTGGGGCCTCTCCTGATGCTTCTTATTTTGTCTATATGCAGGGGAAGTTCCAGATCTGTTCAGTGATGAAGATATAGATGGAATAATTGCAGGAATTAGGAATGAGGTGAGAGGTCTGGGTCTGATTGACACCAGAGAAAATTGCTGGAAGTTCTTCTTGGATAGAGTGCGACTACAGTTAAAAGTAAGAAAAATGACTACATGTAAGGTAAATGATTTAAATACAACTGCTGGCACTAGAGAATTGAATTATTTCCATGTACTGTGTAGTATATTTAAAATTTGTTATTTCTTTATACATGAAACTACATATAAAGATGTACATTTGACCTGGGTATTGACAGTGAGCTTATAAAGCGTTTCTAATGCAGACAGATCCCAAAGTAATGGGCCTAATTCTTCCTTGCGACTGTCCTGTTGAAGTTAGTGGGAGCCATTGCTCTGTGTGTTGTTGTCCTTTGCAGGCAAAGACAACCACGTCCAGTGGAGAGGAGGGCAGAGGGAAGAAAATAGAAAAGAAGTGGAAAATAAAAAGGGGAGGGGGAAAAAAGAGAAGGGAGAGAGAAAGTAAAAAGGAGACAAAAAGAGAAAGAAGAGGGGTGGGGGCTAGGTTGCATGGGTACATAGGTGGTTTATAAGCCCCATCTTAGCCTTGAACACTATGCTGCAGCAGGGGCAGGAAAGCAATGAGGACTGGGTATGAGAGGTTCTCGTTTTCTTGTTTCTTCATTGCTGCTTCATTGCACATTTCGTCAACACATTTCATCATTGCTTCCACCATGCGTTGCTCTTCAAAGACCAGTGTTCTGTTCTGGATTGATGAGCGATTTTACTCCCATGACCCCAGGTCAATGCCAAAACTCTTTAGGGACACCTTTAGGGTGTCTTTGTACCATTTCTTTGTGCACCATGAAAGCTTACTCCATTTAACAGTTCACCATAGAAGATCTTCTTTGGCAGGCAACTTCAGGCCTTCTTGAAAGGTGGCTAGCCCATCTCAGCTGCACCAGTTTCAGGAGGCTGACAAGAGTAGGTCCATGAACTGTTGCATGTCAGCCTGTGAGCCTGCGCATTAACAGTCATTCAGCGAAGAAGAAGTCACAAAGTGTAGCTGTCTGGACTTTGGAGCTCACTCAGAGCCTCCTCAGGTTGACGATGTCTTTGTCAAAATAGTACCTGATCCCCATACCAAGGTCATTGTCTTGGAAGCCATCCGCCAGCATGGCAGAGAATACCTAGAATACCATGCTAAAGAAGGTAGGTGCAAGCACAGAGCCCTGCTTGATGCCATTTGTTTCCATAATGGGGTCAGAGCATTCACCATTTGCAAGGACACATGCCGTCATGCCGTCGTGGAACTGTTGAACCATGTTGATGAATTTTCTGGGGCATCCGTACTTCGTGATTTCCCAGAGGCCTTCACCATGTCAAAGGCTTTGGCTAGGTACGGCAAGGTCACCTTCCAGGACAAGGGAGGACTTCCATGCTGTCCAGCAAGGGGTTGCACCAAGGTGGTCAAGGGCCCCAAGGCCCGCTGCACCAAGGTCCCGGCCCGCTGGAGCTTTGCAATAGGTACGAACTTCTTGCAGCCCTAGCAGAGCCTGCTGAGCTGCCAGCTGCGGTAGGCAGCACAGGCTCAACTGTAGCTACCACCCCTGCTCCCCCCCTAAGACAAAATGCAAAGTGTTTGTTATGGGAAACTCCATCCTGAGGGGGACAGAAGGGGCAATCTGCCACCCCAATCCCTTCGCCCGGGAAGTCTGCTGCTTCCCAGGAGCCCGTATCCCAGACATTGTGGAGAAGATCCCTGAGCTCCTCCGGCCCACTGACCACTATCCTATGCTTCTTATCCATGTGGGCACAAATGACGTGGCTCGGAGCGCTCCCAGCTGGATCATGAAGCACTACAGGGATTTGGGAGTGGGGCTAAAGAGGTTGAGGGTGCAGGTGGTGTTTTCTTCGATTCTCCCAGTCTCAGGCTATGGGCTCAGGAGGGAGAGGAGGATTAAGGTAGTGAACCAAAAACTGCGGTGTTGATATCATCAGGAAGGCTTCAGCTTCCATGATCACGGTCTGCACTTTGAGAGAGGCAGCGAGCTGCTGGGAAGGGACAGCCTCCACCTCTTTCCACTGGGGAGGAGGCTCTTCTCAGCCAGACTGGCTGACCTGCTCCACTGGGCTTTAAACTAAGCCCCCCAGGGGATGGGACTACTGCCACTGCTTATCTGCTGAGCAACCCTTGCAAAGCCAGCATATCAAGGCACTTAAGGGAGCCCACCCCTGCCTTAGCTGTGGAATGAGCTGTGGACAAGGCAAGGGCCCCTAAAGGCACACTTGCATGCCTGTTCACAAATGCCAGGAGCTTGGGGAATAAACAGGAGGAAATTGTCCTCCTGATTAATGCAAATAATTATGATGGCATAGGGATAACGGAGACATGGTGGGGCTCCACCCATGACTGGACCACAGGTATAGACAGCTATACTCTGTACAGGAGAGATCAAGTGGACAGAAGGGGCGGGGCTGTAACTCTCTAAGTCAAGGAAAGCTATGCATTCCTGCAAGGTGACATTGGTGCCCAGGGTGGATGACTGGAGACCCTCTGGGTTAAAATCCATGGGGAACAAGGCACAGGGGACACAAGGCTGGGAGTCTACTACTGACCTCCTACCCAAGATCACGAGCTTGACCAGGAGTTTGCCAGGGAATTGACTGAAGCTGCATGCTCCCAGTGCATGGTTGTCATGGGAGACTTCAAGGGAGACTTCAACTACCCTGACATCTTGTGGGAAGAGCGCTTGGCCAAATCTGAGCGGTCGCAAAGCTTTCTCTCATGCGTGGATGAGCTCTATCTGATACAAGAAGTTGACTGGCTAATGAGAGGTAAAGCACTGCTCAACCTGGTACTGGCAACGGGGGATGACCTAATCAGCGACCTAATGATTGAAGGGAAGCTGGGTGACAGTGACCACGAGCTGATCACTTTCACCATCTGCTGTAAAGTGGCAAGTCAGTCAGCAATACAGAAGTCCTTGACTTCAGAAAAGCTGATTTTGACAAGATAAGGAGGCTTGTCAGTAAGGCTAAGGGACCATGACCCAAAAGGGAAGGGAGTTCAGGATAAGTGGTTGCTCCCCAAGGGAGCGATCCTGGATGCACAAGCAAAGTATATTCCGTCTCGGAGGAAAGGCAGCAGAAGGGCACAGCAGCCCCCTTGGCTCTGCAGGGAACTAGCTGACCTCCTACATCTAAAAAGACAGACCTACAAAGGATGGAGGACTGGATCCTTCTCCAAGGAGGAATACACTGCACTGGTCCGGACCTGCAGGGAGCGAACCAGGAAAACCAAGGCTGCAACTGAACTCCAATCAACTTCGAGCTTCAAGGACAGTAAAAAATCCTTTTTTAGATATGTGAGGAGCCGGAGGGAAAGCAAGGGCAACATCAGACCCCTGCTAAACCAGATGGGACAACTGACAACTGATGCGCAGGAAAAAGCCAACTTGCTTAATGGGTACTTTTACATCAGCTTTTCACCAGTCCCAAGGGGTGTCCCTGCCCTTTCCTGGCTGAGGGTGATTTCTTGGCCTCCATCAGTGCTGACCTTGTGAAGGAACACCTTGAGAGGCTGGACACCTTCAAGTCAGCCGGCCCTGACAGTTTATACGCCACCATAGCTTAGCCTCTGGCACGGATCTTCAAGAGCTCCTGGCACTCCGGTGAAGTGCCCAAAGACTGGAAGAAGGCCATTGTGGTGCCTATCTTCAAGCAAGGGAGGAAAGTGGATCTGGCAAACTACAGGCCCATCAGCCTGACCTCTATCCTGGGGAAGGTCTTAGAAAAAATTAGCAAAGAGTCCATTCTTAACAGACTGGCCGATGGCAGCATCCTGAGGGATAGCCAGCATGAGTTTGTTGCAGGTGGATCTTGCTTGACCAATCTTAGTTCCTTTTATGACCAGGTGACCTATCACCTGGACAAGGGAGAAGAGACTGATGTTGTATATCTTGACTTTAAAAAAGCCTTCAATCTGGTATCCCATGATCACCTCCTAGCCAACTGCAGCCTCGGCTTCACCACGATGCGCTGGCTGGGGAATTGGCTTCGTGGTCAGACCCAGAGGGTGGTGGCTGACAGAAGTCAATCATCATGGTGTGCTGTAACCAGTGGGGTCCCTCAAGGCTCTGTCCTAGGGCCTATAGTATTTAACATCTTCATCAGTGATGTGGACATTGGTGTCAGAAGCGGACTGGCCAAGTTCGACAACGACACCAAACTCTGGGGTAAAGCATCCACACCTGAGGACAGTCGGGCAATCCAAGCTGACTTTGACAGGCTCATGAAATGGGCAGGTGAGAACCTGATTGTGTTTAACACCAAAAAATACAAGGATACCTTGGGAAGAAAAACCCACAGCATCCTTATAGGCTTGGCAGTGCTACACTGGCTAGCACTACGGATGAAAAGGACTTGGTGGTCATGATTGACCACAAGATAAACATGAACCTTCAATGTGATGCTGTGGCTAGTAAAGCAAGCAAAACACTGGCTTGCATCCACAGATGCTTCTCAAGCAAATCCCGGGACATCATTCTCCCCTTGTACTCAGCCTTGGTGAGGCCGCAGTTGGGGTACTGCGTCAAGTTTTGGGCTCCACAATTCAAAAAGGATGTGGAGAAGCTTGAGAGAGTCCAGAGAAGAGCCACACGCATGATCAGAGGTCAGGAAAACAGAACTTATGATGAGAGGCTGAGAGCCATAGGACTCTTCAGCCTGGAAAAGCGCAGGCTCAGGGATGATCTGACGGCCACCTATAAGTTTATCGGGGTGACCACCAGTATCTGGGGGAACATTTGTTCACCAGAGCACCCCAAGGGATGACAAGGTTGAACGGTTATAAACTACTGCAAGACCATTTCAGGCTGGACATAAGAAAGAACTTATTTACTGTCTGAGCCCCCAAGGTCTGGAATAGACAGCCACCAGAGGTGGTTCAGGCACCTATTTTGAATGCCTTCAAGAGAAATTTGGATGCTTATCTTGCTGGGATCCTATGACCCCTGCTGACTTCCTACCCCTGGGGCAGGGGGTTGGACTCAGTGATCTTCCGAGGTCCCTTGCAGCCCTAATGTCTATGAAATCTATAAAATCTAGATCGATGAATATGAAGAGAAGGTCAGTGTTCTGTAGCCAGTTAAGGAGGACTCTCACGGGTATCTTGCTGGCAGTTGAGAGGAGGGAGATGCCCCTTTGATTGTCACAGAGTAGGCAATTTCCCTTCCTCTTATACAGGTGGATGATTGAGGCATTCTTGAATTCTTGAGGGACTACCTCCTGCACCCACATATTGCAGAAGATCTCGGTTAGTTTCTCCATGAGGCCGTGACTGCCTGATTTGTAGACCTCAGCTGGAATCACATCGGCTCCAGGAGTTTTGCCATTAGACATTTGCTGTATGGCCTTTTGGACTTCCATGATTGTAGGTGGAGCTTCAAACGAGGTGTTGATGGTGGTTTGAGGCAGCTTGCATATGGCATCTATGTTGATGGAGGATGTCCAATTGAGGATGGCACTGAAGTGTTCAACCCATCTCTGGAGGATCTGGACCTTTTCAGTTAGCAGTTTGGTCCCATTGGAAGACAGCAGGGGGGAAGATCCAAGGACCTGTGAACTATAGACAGCCTTTAGGGCGTTGAAGAACGTTTTTGTGTCATTTCAATCAGCATAGTGCTGGATCTCATCTGCTTTGTTCTTCAGCCATGTGTCATGCATCCCTCACAGCTTGCGCTGAATGGTCTTCCATGTCAAGCTGTAGGTATGTTGCATTGATGCAGACTTATCATAGAGGAAGATTCTATGGAGACGTTATTTCTCTTGCAGCAGCTGTTGTATCTCCTCGTCATTTTCATCAAACCAGTCTTGATGTCAGTGAACATTTGGTCTCAGGGTCTTGAGGGCTGCAGAGTATATAACTTGATGGAGCTGCTTCCAGTTGGCTTCAGAGTGGAGCAGTGTAGTGTGAAGCTGATCTTTCAGATGGTTCTCAAGAGACAGCCTAGTGCTGTCATTTATCAGCCCTGCAGTGTTGAGGTGCTTCAGTCCACTTCAGCCTTGTGGACACCATCTTGTTTGAATCATGATCTTTAGTGATATGATGAGTTCATGATCAGCCCAGCATGTTGTTTTGGTTACATAGACATCACATCTTTCCCTCCTTTGGACGATGACATAGTTGATAAGATGCCAATGCTTGGAGTGGGGGTGCATCCACAATGTCGTCTTCCATTTGGGGAGGTGGAACACACTGTTGGTAACTAGAAGCTCATGTTCAGCACATAATCTGAGCAGGAGAAGATCCTTGCTATTGTAGCTTCCAATCCCGTGCTTCCCAATTATGCCATTCCATGCTTGGCAGTCAGAGCCAATCCTAGTGTTGAAATTGCCCAGGAGAATGGGACAGTGAAACTTCAGTACAGCAACAATCATGGAGTGAAGGTCATCATAGAACTGGCTGTTGACTTCATCAGAATTGGTCATGGTAAGGGTATACACACTGATGATAGTGGCTCACTTTTTGTCAAGCAGGGGGAGCTTGGGCACTATCAGCTGGTCATTCACTTCCTTAGGCAGATAGGTCAACTTGTTGATGAGGCTGTTTTGTATAGCATAGCAGACACCTGCTTCCCATTTGGCTTCACTGCCATGACCACTCCAAAAGGAAGTGTAGCCAGCTTTTCCTTCTGTGAGCTGCCCTTCACCGAGTAGGCAAATCTTGCTGAGGGCAGTGATCTGGATGTTTTATCTGTCCAGTTCTCTCCCAATGAGGGCAGTTCTCCTTTCAGGTCTGTTGGTGTTTCCATTGGTCAGCATACGTATGTTCCATGTGCTCCACTTGAGGGGCATTGATTTCTTTCCTTTTCAGCTGCTGTAGTGGGCTCCCAGCCATGGGGTGAAGAAGGCAATGTTTGGGGCACCTTTTCTAGCCCCTTCCTCACTTGAGGTGGTGACCAGTGCAATCCTGAATAGGACTGCTCAGTCACTCAAGGGGCTGCAAAGTTCTGCTGCTGCTTCTGTCCAGTAGAAAGTGACCTGATGTCTTGAGCCGCTTGTGTGCATGTTTGCGGCTACAGCTTCCAGTGTGTCCACACCTGCTACTTCATTGCTGGCCCATTGCCACAGGGCTTGTGCTGGATGTGAGTTTTGCAGGATTTGTATTTAAGTCAGGAAGAGTATCGGCCTCACTCTCACGTCCAAGCCAGCGGGTAACCAGCAGCAGGACAAGTGTCAAGATGGCTGGAGATTAGCCCAGATGCAGTGGATGATGTCTTTTGTGTCTTGTCCTGCTCTGCACGTTCCACAGTGCATTGCTGTACCACCATCATGATCGTTGGACTATATGAGGGTCTTATCTGCCCAGTCAGCTGGAGTCAGACTTTGCATGCAAGGATAGGCATCTCCCTGTCTCCCCAGAGGTCTGAAGGCCAACCAGGTACCCTCACCTAGTTTGGTCCGCCCGTTGAGGCGGTTTGCCGGGATGTGGCTGCTGTCACATGCAGACAGCTACTTGGAGCCAGAGGTGAGAATTGAGTGCTGGTGATGACCAACAGAGGACGAGTCACTAAGGTGAGCACAACATACCCTTTCTCTGGAGGTGCTACCTCTCCTAGACACCCCAGACACCCCCACTGCGCTGTAAGAATTACTAAATGGCTTCCCAAAACCCTATGTACATAAAACAGACTACCCATGCTGGGATTTCAGCCATTGGTATACTGGTATAAACCAAGTCTGCACTTTAGGGCTTTTCTATATGGGGAATATACTCTGGTAAAAGAGCTATTCAAGTCAAATCCCCTGTGTCGATATTCTTAGGGCATGCTAAGTATGAGCTAGTTTATTCCATTTTCCATTTGAACTTGTGGCTGAAATTCCTGTATAAATATCACTTTTTTCCCCCTCCATATGCCTTTGTAATGTAGCTACATCATAGATCAAATATTACAATTATTTAATACACTATGTAACAGGGCAAGGGCAGCTCTGTTCCTTTAGTGTTACAAAGTTGCGAGTTGGGGTTGGGGTTGGGGAGAGAGGCGGGTCAGGGACAGGGCAAGGATAATTACTTAGTAGACACCGTTGGGAAGGGGATCGCACCTGTGGTGAATGTTGACTGATTGGGAACCAGCAGCTATTAAAGTCTGTGACAGAGGAGGGTTTCTTTACCCCCGTTGCATGACATGAGGAGATTCAGCGGGGATGCCAGGAGCGGCAAACCGAGTGCTGGAACAGGTTACTGATAAGACCAGCTGACCAGGAGAAGGTAACCACAGCGACCAGCAAAGCAAGGAGGTGAGGGAGAGAGAGAGAGACTTACCAAACGGGTCCTCCAGCTGAGAGAAGGTCCCACAGACAAAGGATCCACTGGTACCTGTGAGAGAGAGAAAAAAGAGTGGGATTGGAGTCAAGCTGACTGACTCAGGGGAGCAGATTGCATGGTGGTGGACGGTGAAAGGAAGACCGTGAGCTGTAAGAACAGCCGGGGTTCTCCACAAACTGTGGGGAATTCACTAATAAACCAATTTTCTGTTAACCTGCTTCTGGGGTGATTTACTACACCCTATCTCATTAGGGAATTAACTTCTTACTCTTCTATCATTCCGAAGCGTGGCAGATGAGCCCCAGGGAAAGAGATTTTGTTATTCACCCCCACATGGCCACACACTACACAATAATTTAAAACAGGAAGTGAAAAATAAAGCCATCCCCTCCAGAAACTTATTGTATGGAAACTTATTGTAGGGAGAATATAGTTATCCATGTGGGAAATGGGAAAATTGATGTCAGATACTAATCTTTCAAAGTTTACAATGATACCAGCCCTAGTTTTACACCTCTTGTGAAATATATTTATACAGAGTAAGTCTCATGGTTCAGAAACAAACTAATTTCAAACTACTGGTAGGGTGGAAGAAAGAGACTTTCAACACTAGATTAGGTTAGGTACAGCTATTTGGGGAGATTAGATCAAGTTAAAAATGGCCACCCAATCTAAGGTAAATTGGGATGGGAGGGGGCTGGGGGGGATCAGAGGGGCAAACAGGGTCTGCAAAGGGCTTGGGGAGACTGGATGGGCAGGTGCAGTTCATGGAGGGGCTCGGAGGGAACAGGGGGTCTAGCAAGGTCTGTGGAAGGTGGTAGGGTCTGGGAGGGTTTGGCAGGATTGAAGGGGCAAGCAGGGTCTGCAGGGTTAGGGGTTGGCAGGATTGGGGTGGGCAAGCATTATGGAGGTTGGTGGAGTCTGGAAGGGTTTGGTGAGATCAGGGGATTGCAGAGCCTGCAGGGGGGGATGGGGGGGACTCTTCGTACCCTGGGACCAGGGGCTATTTTTAGCCCCTCCACCTCCCCCCTGGCAAACCAACCACTACCCCAATCCATCCCACACCTCCCCCCCACCCTGACTTGTTTTCTTCTTCCTGGAACTGGTGAACAACAGTAAAACTGGCACTGAGAGCAGCTCAAAGTTTGAGGGGTTTGGCAGGCTCAGGAGGGGCTGACTGGTCCATGTGTAGGGCAGGGTGTTGTCAATCTGGGGGTAGGGTGAGGGGCTAGAGGGGCTACAAATAGCCTGGTGCCAGGGGAAAGGTAGGAATAGCATAACCTGATTTAAACTGGACTAACTCTGAGGTGCAGTTAACTTTGATCTGGTCCGCCATTTTTAGACTGATCTAACCTTCCTGAACTTCTGTACAGTTTGCACATAAATCAGCCTATCTAAGGATTGAGTGTAAGATCTGCATTTTGGCAAGCTAAGTTAGATCAGGTGGCCTTTTTTAACGCAATCTAACCTCTCCTAAACTTCCTGAATATCGGTATGTACTGTCTCCTGGGATTGGGGAGGTGTATAACTGATGGCAAAGTATTAGTCATCAAATCCACTGTCCCTGTGCATGTGAGTCATGTAAAAATTGTGCATTTGCAGAAATGAAGAATAAAATGTTGTGGTTTAAGTGGGGGGTGCGAGTGACTGATTTTACTGCGGTGGGACATAAACCCAGAAAGTTTGGGAAATGCTGTTCTATGGTATTTGATGACTCATGGGCCTCATCCAGAATGACCACTCCCATTTTGTTTTAGGACCTGCAATAGCATATCTCCAAACATCACACTGTGGCATTTTACTTTCCCACTTTTTCACCTATTTCCCTTTTTCTCCTCTCTTGACATCCATCTGTTCTCTTTACTACACATTTGTTTCTTCTCTTATTTCTGTTTTGTTGGCATCATTTCTGTCCTTCACTGGTGATTCCTTCTTTAACTCATGGCTAAACAGAATATTTGGTATGACTGGCATCCTCTGCTATTTTATCTTGTCTGAGCTGAGTATCAGTAAAGATGAATGGGAAAAGTATTTGTGCACCTTTTATTTAGCTCTAGTCAATAGTGTATGTATCAATTTCATGAGCACTGAATTCATATACAGGTTTTTAAGAATGGGGGAGAAAAAGCTGTAAATCCTAATCTCTTTGCATTTTCTTCTCCCTCTTCCCTCCTTTTGTGCAACTCTGATTTCCTCTATGATTTCATTATATTTTAAAGGGCTTTTTTTTAAAACTACTTTCAAATGCCTCTTACCTTGCCACCATTTTGCAGGCCACCCACTCTGCAAATTAGCACTTCTAGAAACAGGGAACAGGAGGTATCTATTCACACCGCATAGACTGCAAGGTAGAGGCATTGTAATACTTCAGGAGACATAGATTTAATGAGTTAACACACTGGCAGGTATCGCATGTACTTAGTTCTTGGTAACCCACCTCTTTTCCCCACATTTGCAGTGTAAAATAAGGGATTTCAAGCAATTCCTCACCTCAAGCTTAATGATGCGGGCTATTAAACTAAAAAAAATCTTATTCTTTATTATTCACCGTTTTACTAAAGTTAGCATTGTAGCTTAAACCCGTTTTTGTTTTCTTCACAATTCATCCACAAGGTGGCAGAGAGTAGGAAAGGCAGCCAGCTCCATTACACAGGGCTCCCTTACACAGGGCTTCCCTGGTGGTGTGCAAGTTCTGACCCATGGGGAACTCCATGCAGTAGAGGCAGGCCAGCCTGGAGCCGCTCCTTGCCACCATAAGCAGCTCCCAGAACTGGCTGGAACCACATGCTACCAGGCAGCAGCACCTGTGTGGGCCGTAAACAGGCAGAGACCCAGCAGGGTATTAAGGGAGACTTCCCAAGTAACCAGGGAGCAAGCAAACAAGGAGAGCAAGCCGGGCAAGCTGTTTGCAGGCAGTTTGCTGGGATCACGAGAGGGGAAGGGAAAGGGGAAGAGAAGCCAGGCACCACATCTTGCCCAGGGAAGGTAATTGATTCTGTGCTGCCTGTGCCTTTGGCTGGCTGGGTGTCTCTTTGGGCTGTCTGTGTTTGGGGCATGCTCTGAGAAGCTGGGAGTGTTGCTAGCTGAGTGAATGCTGAGTGATTGCTGCCTGTGCCTGACAGAAGCCCTAATGAGAGGGTGAAGCCAGTCCAGGTCCAGCAGAGTATAAAAGGAGACTTCTTTTGAAGGGGAGAGCCTTTCACCTTGGGGTGAAGAAGCAGACAAAAAGAAGCCCTTTATGGCCAAGGAACAGTAAGCAGGCCAGCTTTCAGGCGAGTTTCCTAGGGAAGGTGTGCTTAGAAGAAAGACAGTAAGAGAGAAGAGGCAGATTAAGAGATCCAGGGAAATGGCTGGAGGATGTTGCAGTCCCAGAACCACTGCCTCTGTTTGCATCTGTGAAGTTTCTGTCCAGGCAGGACCACTCACCATCGAGGTTTCCACCCAGGTCCAGTCTGGCTCTGTGTGGACTGCAGCTTGCAGGTTCATTCATGTGACAACCAGGTTGGGGAATGCTTGTTGTGTAAGTGATGCCTCCTGGTGGTGTCTGCCAGGGAAAAGGCAAGAGAGCTACAAGGGGAGGTGGGGAGGCTCTGAAGCATCCTCTGCATCAGTGCTGGCAGAGATCTCCAGGACTGTGGAGGAAGAAATGCCAGAGGCAGCACTCGAGAAGGTAAGAGGACATAAACTCCCAGGAGGGCGGACCTTCATCTCCACCTACAGCAATTCATATGGAAAATAGATACAGAGCCCTAGCAACAGAGGGTGAGGAGTATGTTCCATCGGTGGAGGAGGCCAGGCCAGGCCTTCCCAAGGTGGGAAGGATCGAGACCACTGCCACCAAGAAGTGACTGGTGGTGGTTGGAGACTCCCTTCTGTGAGGGACAGAGGGATCCATCTGCTGACCTGACCTGTCATCTCGGGAAGTCTGCTGCTTGCCCAAGTCCAGATCCAAGCCATCATGGAGGGATTACCGGGAGCTATCTGGCCCTATGACTACTACTTCCCCCACCTGTGCTGCTTATCCATGTGGGCACCAACGATGCTGCCAGGGGAGACCCTAAGCAGATCAAAAATGACTACAGGGCTCTTGGTGCAACGGTGAAGGGAACTGGCACTCAAATGGTGTTCTTTTCAATCTTTCTGGTCAAAGGAAAGGATCTGGGCAGGAGTGGGCGTGTCCTGCAGATCAATGGCTGGCTGTGCAAGTCATGTTGCCAGCCAGGTTTTGGCTTCTTTGACCACAGGATGATGTTCCAAGAGGAAGGATTGCTAGGAAGAGATGGGATCCATCTGATGAAGAGAGGGAAGAGCATCTTTGCAGACAGGCTCACTAACCTATTGAGGAGGGCTTTAAATTAGGTCCACTGAGGGATGGAGACTAAAGCCTTGAAACAAGTGGGGAAGTGGGTGACTTGGAAGCAAGCAGGAGGGGGCACCAGGGGAGGTGTTCTCATTCTTCATGAGAAATCAGAGAAATTGACTAGTTACATCAGGTGCTTATACATGAATGCACAGAGCCTGGGAAACAAGCAGGAAGAAGTGGAAGTCCTTGCACAGTCATGGAACTATGACACGATTGAAATAACAGAGACTTAGTAGTATAGCTCTCATGACTGGAGCACTGTCATAGAAAGACAGGCAGGGAAGAAGAGGAGGAGGAGTTGCACTTTATGTAAAAGAGCTATTTGATTGCTCAGAGCTCAAGTATGAAACTGGAGATGGGCCTATCAAAAGTCTCTCGGTTAAGGTCAGAAAAGAGGGGAACAAAGGTGATGTCGTGGTGGTGGTCTGTTATAAACCACCAGACCAGGAGGAAGGTGGTGAATGAGGGTTTCTTCAAACAGTGATCACAGGCCCTGGTTCTCATGAGGGACTTCAACACATCTGCTGTGAGGGCAGTACAGCAAGGCATGAGCAATCCAAGAAGATATTGGAGAGTTTTGGGGACAACTTCCCTGTGCAAGTATTGGAGTGGCCAACTAGGTGCCATGCTGTTCTTGACCTGCTGCTCACAAACAGGGAAGAAATTGGTGAGGGATATATACTAGTAGATGGCAACTTGGGCAGCAGACACCATGAAATGATTTAAGTTCAGGATCCTGAGAAGAAAGGATGGACAGGAGCAAAATAAGAACCCTAGACTTCAGAAGAGCAGACTTGACTCACTCAGGAAACTCATGGGCAGGATTTTCTGGGAAGCCAGTCTGATGGGGAGAGGAATACAGGAGAGCTGGTTGCATTTTAAAGAACCTTACTGAGAGTGCAGGAAAAATCACCCTGATGTGCAGGAAGACTAGCAAATATGACAGAAGACCAGCTTGGCTTAGCAGGGAACTCTTCAGTAAACTAAATCACAAAAAGGAAGCTTATAAAAAGTGGAAACTTGGACAAACAACTAGGGAGGAGTATAAGAGTATTGCTCGGGCATTCAGGGATGAAGTCAGGAAGACCAAAGCACAACTGGAGTTGCAGCTAGCAAAGGATGTGAAGGGTAACAAGAATGGTTTCTATAAGTATGTCAGTAACAAGAGGGAGATCAGGGAAAGTGTGGGTCCCGTACTGAATGGGAGAGGCAACCTAGTGACAGAGGATGAAGAAAAGGTTGAAGTGCTCAATGTGCCTTTTTCACTTCAGTCTTCACAGGCAAGGTCAGCTTCCAGACTACTGCACCTGGCAGCACAGTTTGGGAAGAAAGCAAGTAGCCAACAGTGGTGAAAGAACAGGTTAGGGACTGTTTAGAAAATCTGGACATATACAAGTCCCTGGGGCTGGATGAGATGCACCTAAGGGTGCTGAGGGAATTGGCTGATGTGATTGCAGAGCCGCTGGCCATCATCTTTGAAAACTCATGGCGATTGAGAGAGATTAGAAAAGGGCATACATCATGCCCGTATTTAGAAAGGGGAAAGGAGGATCCAGGGAACTACAGACCAGTCAGCCTCACCTCACTCCTCAGAAAAATCATGGAGCAGGTCCTCAAAGAATCCATTTGTAAGCACTTGGAGGAGAAGATGGTGATTAGGAACAGTCAACTTGGATTTACCAAGGGCAAGTCATGCTTGACCAACCTGATTGCCTTCTGTGATGGGATAACTGGCTCTGGATTCAGGGAAACCAGTGAATATAATATGTCTTGACTTTAGCAAGGCTTGTGATACTGTCTCCCACAGTGTTCTTGTAAGGAAGCTGGGGAAGTATGGGTTGGATGAATGGATTGTAAGATGGATAGAAAACTGGCTGGAGAATCGGGCTTAGAGGGCTGTAATCAATGGCTCAATATCCAGTTGGCAGCCAGTATCAAGTGGAGTGCTCCAGGGGTCAGTCCTGGGGCTTTTTTTGTTTAATGTCTTCATCAGTGACCATAAAGATGGCACAGAGTGCACCCTGAGCACATGACACCAAGCTGAGTGGAGTAGTAGACACACTGAAGGGTAGGGATAGGAGTGACTTAGACAAATTGGAGGATTGGGCCAAAAGAAATCTCATGAGGCTCAACAAGGACAAGTGCAAAGTCCTGCACTTAGGATGGAACAATCTCATGTACCCGGTAGAAGCTGGGGGCTGACTGGTTGGGCAGCAGCTCTGCAGAAAAGGACCTGGGGGTTACAGTGGGTCATAACATGGAAATGCATCAAGACTTCACCCTTGTTGCCAATACTGGGCTGCATCTGTAAGAGTGTTGCCAGCAGGTCAAGGGAAGTGCTTATTCCCTTCTATTTGGCACTGGTGAGGCCACATTGAGTACTGTGTTCAGTTTTGGGGCCCCTACTACAGAAATGATGTGGACAAATTGGAGAGAGTCCAGCAGAGGGCAGCGAAAATGGTGAGGGGGCTGGGGGACATGACTTATGAGGAGACGCTGAGAGAACTGGACTTGTTTAGCCTAGAAAAGAGAAGACTGAGGGGATTTCATAGCAGCCTTCAACTATTTGATAGGCCCTTGCTCTGCCACCTGCAGGGGTAGATCGCCCCTGAGCCTACTCGCCTACCACAACTTTAGGTGTTATACCTCTCTGATGCTGCTCTGTGGTTCTTACCAGCTCCGGGACATCTCCTTGGTCCATCTTCACCCCTTTCCATTAGGGAAAGAGTTGTCAACCAGGGGTACGTTGAGAAGGCCCTAGGGGGTACACACGGGTGGGCAGGGATAGAGTGCTGCCACACGCTATCCTGCACTGCACGCAGGCGCTGAACACACAAGGTGGGGGAAGTTCTCATGCAGCAGCTGCTGCCACTCTGCATTTGGCTGCTCACTACCCCAGTCTCCCCTCCCACTTCCCCCTCCCCCCCTGGGCCTTCTGGGATACACTGATCCAAAAAGGTTGAAAACCCCTGTGGTAGGGTGTTATCGTAGATCCTAAGCTGTGCCTTGATGTCACTACAGGTTGTTTGATGCACCAGTGGGATGATAATCCAGTGTCATGGGAGTTTGCTGTGACTTGTTACACTTTGTGAAAAAATGCTAACACAAAAGAGAAAGTGATGTGGTTCAGACTGAGCAGTGGGCAGAGCACTGTTACTTCTGTGCTGAGCTGCACACTTCCAACATTAGAGCTTAAGGGTCTGCTTCCCTGACCCTTTGTTCCCCTTTTTCCATCTAGCCCCTTTTTCCCCAGGACTTTTCTTTACTGCCACTTGTCCAGGTGTCCCAAGGGCTCTGCATGATCCCTGCTGGGCTTACTCATGGCCAGAAATGGTGGGTGTCCCCTAATGGCACACTTTGGTTGAGTGGTTGAACTGCCAGGAGGCTAAGGCATCAAGGACAGTCCCTCCAGGGTTCACCCTTGTCAGGTGCCTTCTGAGCCTACCGGGCCATCCTCTCTCATCCCCAGCTGATCTTAGTTGTAGCAGGCTCCTGTCTTGCAGAGGCTGTCTGGCTCTGCTGCTTCAGTGTAGGTTGCAAGTGGGTCTAGCACTAGGCCAGCTACCGGAGCTGCACCTAGCTCCCTGTGGGCAGTCTTTTGTTTGGGGTCTTGATGCCCCTCTGTTTTGGCCCCCTTTTTGGCTCAGGCAGACCCAGGCCAGTTCCCTTGGCTCACTGGCTGGCAAAGGTGGCGGCAGCTGGGCACCTGAAATGTATGGGAGAGAGGAACCTGGCTTGGAGTTATACATTGTAAGGAAGAAGGTACTTCAGAAACCATCCTAAGTTTTGAAAGTCTTTAAACAGAACTTTGGGTTTTGTTCATTGACTCTGCTTCAAAGCTTATTATTGCTGACACATTTTCAAGTGCTTTCTAGGATAAATGTACAAGTGAGTTATGGGTAAAGAAATTTGAGGTAAATGTGAGAAAGGTATTCCCTCTGCCTGAAAACAAACTAGATCAACTAGGGAAACAGAATGACAACAGCAATTCAAATCTCCATTATAACATGAAATAGAGTCCCCCTGTGCCACACAAAGAAATAAACGCTGTGAGATCAGAGCTAAAGGAAACTAAAACATTGCAACAAGCATACTCGAGCAACATTGCTGCAAGTGAGTCACAATAATTTAGGAATTTAAAAAAAGTTAATCTGATTTTAAAATAGCACAGTGGGCAATGCAAACCCAGAATCAGATGTGGAGATTAAATTTGCCCATCGTATATAGGGTTTTTCTCCTCTTTACAAGTTCAGTTACCCCCTTCTTAATTTGTTTCCACTTTGCACTTTAGTCTTCAATTATCTCTTCCCTCCTTTTTCTTGTTCCCTCCATTCTTTCCCCCAGTCACCCTTAACTGTCTTTTTTTCTTTCATAGTACCTGTTTTTCACTCTCTTCTCTCCTCCTCAGTCCCATCATGGTCTCCAGCAAAAGTTGTGTTCTTTAAGGTGACCTTGTGGACAATAGCATCCCCTTCTGAAGAGGGCATTAGCAGCAGTATATAATTGTCAGGCCAGGCTTGATCACTTTTAGCAAGTACCACTTTGAGGGCTACAGCTTAAATCATCCCAATTCTGAATTCATGCGGCATAATCTCCATTATTAGAATAATAAAAGATTTATTTGTTTTGGGTACTTCCTGCTAACATTTATTCACCTTTGCCCATAAAGAGAAGTAGTTTGGTGTCATCAGCAAACTTGGTCAGTCCACTTCTGACTCCAGTGTCCACATTGAAGATGTGGAATAATATGGGTCCAAGGACAGAGCCTTGGGGGACCCCACTGGTCACAGGGCACTATGACGATTGACTTCCATCAATTACTACCCTCTGGGTCCAACCACAGAGCCAATTTCCCAGCCAGCAGATCGTGGTGGACCCAAGGCCGCAATTTGCCAGTTTCGCCAAGAGGTGATCATGGGATACCAGATCAAAGGCTTTTTTGAAGTCAAGATATATGACATCAATCTCTTCTCCCTTGTCCAGGTGATAGGTCACCTGGTCATAAAAGGAAATGAGATTGGTCAAGCAAGACCTACCCGCAACAAACCCGTGCTGGCTATCCCTCTGGCTTCAGCCAGTCCATTAAGGATGGTCTCTTTAATAAACTTTTCTAAGACCTTCCCTGGGATAGAAGTCAGGCTGATGGGCCTATAGTTAGCCGGATCCACTTTCCTCCCTTTCTTGAAGATCAGCACTACACTGGCCTTCTTCAAATCTTCGGGCACTACACTAGAGCACCAGGAGTTTTCAAAGATCTGTGCCAGGGGCTGGGCTATGATGCTTGCCAGCTCCTTGAGTACCCTAGGGTGTAGATTGTCAGGGCCAGCTGACTTGAAGGTATCCAGTCTCTCTAGGTGTTTCTTCACAAGGTCAGCATTAATGGAGGGCAGGGGATCTCCCTGACCCAGACCTCCCTATCCCGTAGTGGGCATGGGCGTAATATATTTCATTAGAAGTGCATAGAACCAGGTAGAAGGGAAAGACTCCATCTTCTAACAGTGTAATAGAGTTGGAGCATTGTAGCCATGTTGCTTCAAGACATTTAGAAGAGGCAAAGATTTTTTTTTTGATGATTTTTAATAAATTTTAATGGGACGTACTGTGTGGTTGGCAGAGATGTTAGACCAGCTTTTGGCATGGAATGACCTGAAAATTGGCACTTTGTGCCTGAAACCTTGTCTAACAATTCTCCCAGCTGTAGTGTTGGCCCAATAAAAGGTATCACCAAAAAAAAGTCTCACCTTTCTAACAGTTTCATACTTGATATTCATCTGGTTATCCCAAGGGCCATGCAACTGTCTCAAGCCATACATAATACTCCCTAAAAGATATTAGTTACACTAGCCCCTCACCCCCTCCTCAATAAATTGCATACTTCGGGATGGTTTTGCTTTGGTTTAGAAACCATATTTAGCCTTTCACAAAAAATACATGATCCCTTTTCATTCCTCAAAGTATATTTCATGACAGTACAGAGGGCTATTAAAATGTCAATAAATAATTGTGCCAGATTCAGAAATGAGGAATTAGTGTTATATCACACTGCCTACCTGAATGGGTAGATTTTGGCTTTTTGTGTTGACAAGCCTATATCTCAACACACAAGGTTGCATTGTTTGTACAGTATGCAATATATGGGGTGAAAGACCTACTTGCAGAAATTAAAATTCCAGTTTAACTGTGTTCAATTAACTGCTAGATTGATTGGAATTTCAGCTTGTGAACTCACTTGAAATGGCTCAATGCCATGGTTTGCTACGTTCCTTCCTTTGATCGCTTCCACTTGCCATGTAATTCTTTACTCTCTCTTTTCCCTCTTCATCTCCGCAGATCATTTTGTGCTTCTCTCCAGTTGGCTCCATGCTGAGAGTTAGAGCTCGGAAGTTCCCAGCCATAGTTAACTGCACAGCTATTGACTGGTTTCATGAGTGGCCGCAGGAGGCCCTGCACTCCGTCAGCAGGAGGTTCATTGAAGAAACAGAGGGGATTGAGGTACAGAGTTTCAAGCTCGTCAGTCATATGGGAAAGCAACAGAGATCTCCGAAAGATCAATAACTGAATAAGCTAGAAAAACAATTTCCTTTTTATGCCTTTGCATATTTGTCTTCCTTTAAAGGTTATAAAGCTCACCCCAGCTACTGACTGCATTTCTGTGACATGTCACTCCCCATTCCCTCAGCAGAAGTTAGAGAGCAATCCAGCAAGAGAGGGGGTAGCAAAGAAAAACAAATCATGCAAGTCACTGTTCTGCATTCCTCACAGAATCTGGACTATTTGAGATCCTATAGGCATAGGATTCCCCCATGTAATGGGATTATTTAACCCTATAAACCGTATAGTTTAACCCTATAGTTGTAGTTACTGCCATCAGTAATTTGGTCCAAATATTGAACTTTTCAACTTGAATTTTTATCTCATCCAAGTTTCCAGTTTTCTCCTCTCCGAATTTTTGGACAGGTTGAAATCTTCCTAGCAGCTGCATATGCAGTGCAGTCACCAGTTTAAAATAACAGTACTGAAAGTATCCATCCAACAGAAGTTAGCATTTGAAACTTTCCTGGAAAATAAATCACATTCCAATATATGTTCTTGTAAGCTTTCAGTCCAAAAAGAGGTTAAAAATTATTCCTGTGGCGAGCGATTACTCCTGTGGCGGTTTTTTTGTTTGTTTGCATGTTCCAGTTTTTCCCCAGTATTTTCTCTGGGGATTAATAGAAAAAGGAAGAAGCTGCTAAATAAAAGACTTTCAAAGGACACTGATAGTCCCCTTTGGGGGCTGGCTTGTTTACATCCCTCCTTCAGCTTGATCATGACCTGATGGCATATAGCTGTCTAACAACATTACTGGTACCAATGGCAGAAACCGCTGTGAAAAAATAGATAACCTAATACCAATTAAATTCCTATTATTAAAAGTTCTTGTTACTGTACAGTTCTCATTAAACCAGTAAAGATGATTATGCTTGCCTAGAAATTCTGAAAATATTCCACTTTAAATGTAGGGGTGGAGGGAGGAACTGGGTTTTTGTACAGTGATCCTCTCGCTGTTCACCTTGACAGGTTTGTGATTCTCACTTCTTTTCTTTTTTTTTAATGCCATTTAAGTGCATTTTCTCACTATGAAGGTAAGGGACTTTCAGCAGAGTCAAGGACAGGTATACCGGTTTCTACATGCAGCTCTGTCAAGATAGAATTAGACAGGATTCTGTCACCCCACACAAGTGAATAGCTTTAACAGGTAGAAACTAATGTGTGTTGAAAGTTAGTATGGAGAGAACAGTAATATATAGTTTCATTTAAAAACCATTAAGATGTAAGGAAATTTTGGTTTTAGGTCTGTCTAGTGTGGCAACCAGCATGTAGCAACCCTGACTTTGAGGGAATTGTAGTTTTATCACTGCTGGGGTGGTGTAGATTGAAGAATCTGCAGTGATTAGAACTGGCACAAGATTTCAAAAGTGCCAGACGAAGAGCTTTGCATCTTGAGTCAGTTCTCCCTTGGCAGAAAGAAAAACCTCATAGAGAGGGTTTGTTTCTAAGCAACTGAACCCGGTGGGGATGACGAAAGTTGCAACTGAAGGTTGGGCAGTGGCAACAGGTAAGAAACCTCTTTGAAAAGATCTTGTAGAAGTAGTTATATGTAATTGAGGTAATACTTTTGGGAAAGAGGCAACGATTTTGCACAGGATTCATTCTGTGATAGTAACAGATACCTGCTTTCTGTGATGAACTTTAATGATCAGTTCAAAAGCCTGAAGGAGGAATAATCTCTTCCTTTAGTGTAAGAGGCTGATATATTCACAGCATTCATGTTCTAATAAAAAAATTACAATACAGAATTATTAAAAATAATAACAGTCTTTACCTCTCACACCATTGACAGAGATCAGTGACAAGCCTGCTTTGATATCAAGAGTGACCAATGACATCTACTGGTCATAGAGGGACTTGCTTCAGTTCCAGTCTTAATGTTTCACATCACTGTTTGCTGTGCCCTGCTCTCCAGTGGTATACTGATGCCTCCTATAGGATTCTGACAGCAAGAGAGAGATACACTTAGAAATCCTTCCTGCTTTATAATTATCACACCCAAAATAAACGTTCTGTATTTTAATACTTTGTGAAATATTTAGAGTAGTGTGGAAATCTTGAACGTGTGGGGTTTTTTTATTGCATTAGCAACTTGCATATTCCCATTTAGTTCAAAGGAGTAAAAATGATTATATGAAGAACTGTTCATTAAATTTTTGAACTTACTTCATTGAGAATACAACTGAAGCAATTTAGGCATTTTAATATTAAGGCTTTTAACTGACTCTGTGTTAAAAATACTGTTGTTACAGGTTGTGTCTTGGAGATGTAGGAAAAATTCATAATTCATTGACATATGAAAATGTACATGTATGTGTGATTCCCTTCTCCACAGGTGTACAAGAGTGCATAACTGGCCCTAAATAAATATTTTTCCAGTTTAGTTGTCTAATACTGAAATAAATAGAAACTACCAAAATAGACAAAATAATTTGACACTTTATTGTAATCAGACTTCAGATTCTGTGTTTTCTCACTGTCATCTCAGAGCAATATTTGTCATATGAGACAATCTAGATCACTGATTATTTTTATAGGGGCTGTGGATTAAGACTAGCATGGAAAGAGTGCAAAAAGACCAACAGCAGAATGAGAGGAGGATTTGTAGGTGGACTTGGAACAGAGGTGATCCTGTAAAAGAAAGGAGAATATAACACAATTATGATTAACACCCTTCACCCCCCCCCCCAAAAAAAAAAGACAAGTAAGGAAGAAAAAAGCAAAACAGAGCTGAATCAGAAAGACAAGCAAGATATGCAGAAAAGTCAGCAAAGAGTGTCTGAGGAGAAGTAGAAAAAATGAAGCAAGAATGATCAGGAGGAATAGAAAGTAAAAGGCACAGCAAAGGTGTTTTAGGATATCAAGAGAACAAGGGAAACACGATAGTAGAGGACCACCCTAAAAAATGAAGATTCTGAGCTACTGTCTGTCTGTCATCCTCTTTTGTTAGCTGAAGATTTATGGGTGGGTTATTTTCTTTGTAGCACTTCTGTGTTACATGGATAATTTCATTTGCTTCATTTTAGATATTTAAGTATTCTTTTTCCATTTAGTAGAAGGAACTGTTTAGCCACAGCTCATTTGTGCCCAGACTTTTAGTATAGAATCTGACAATACCATCCAATACTTTATGAAGAGGAATACCGCATCTACAGTTAAGTGATTATCTTATTAGTATAGCTTATGCTGTACTTTTTAATCGCCTCAGATGGTTTTAAGAATTACAAAAGCTTTAGTAATGAAAAACACCCATAAAACCAAAGGCTTTAATGTGAAAGTGAATTGGAAAAAGCGCCATAAAACATTTGAAAGAAGGGGAAAAAATCATACCGGTAGAATATCACAGCCCCTGTAAAAATAATCTGCTGGGTTTACTGCTCAAATTCCCTTAGAAAAATGAAACAGGAAACAATTCAGACTGAGCTGGTGAAAAAATGGATTATGGCAACAATTTAAAGTTTAGACTGTATCTATCTACAGGTTGAGAGAAAACAAGATTTTTATTCACTGCTAGACAGAAATCCTGGACCCACTGAAGCCAATGAAAGTTTGAACCCAAAGGCAGATAGGGTCAGAATTTTACCCCAAGAAGGTAGTAAGGGTGAAATTACATGTTAGGCATTTAAAACACCAGTGTCCACATGTTAAAGCCTGTTGACTCATGCCCTCTGAGTGTCTCAGAGTTTATGCCATTTCAGGTGAGGGTTAACTCCTGGGCTGTCCTACCTAGCTCATGTTATGGTAACTTCAGTCTACAGCATAGAGATAAAATGAGCAATTTACATTCTACAGTTATCCCAGGATGTACCACTCCCAGCCCCTCACCCCACCAACACCCGCAGCATGTTCAGTCACGTTGGAAGCATAAGCACAGAACTTCATATGAACTAAGCCTGGACTTACACTAACCCTTCTCTCAAGCCACAGCCTTTCAGCCTTTCTCTGTATTTTGAATTATGATTTTCATCCATTATGGGTACTCCACCGGTTGTCGAGGAAGCTAGGCCCATTTAGATAAAATGTGCTTTAACACACTTAAGTGTACACATTTTTGGCAACAAACCTGCAGATTATGCTCAAGTCCTGGAAAGTGATTTAAAAGGGGGGGATGACAATGGGCAAACAACTGAGCATGAGTTCTGAGTATGACATTAGCACACAGGGCTTCTGGGAACCTTGGCTGCATAAAAAGAAGTAGAGTAGGGAGGCAGTTATACCTCTCTATACAGCATTGGTGAGACTGCCACTGGAATATTGCGTACAGTTTAGCATTTTTATAAAGCATCTTAAGTACTATAGAGAGCTTCAAAAGTTTAGGGGAGAACATCCCTGACAATAAAAGACTTAAAAAACTATTTAATTTATTAAAGGAAAACAGAATGGTGACTTGTAATGGCTTATAGAAACCTTAAAGGTAAGAAAATAGTGGATACTGAACAGTTCTTTAATGTAGCAGAAAAAGGCATCACAAGAACCAGTAGATAAAAGGTGAACCCAGACAAACTCAGATTAGAGAGAAAGCACATTTTTAACACTGTGAGAGATTTTCAGTGGACCAACCACCAGGGGAAATGGTCACTTCCTTACCTCTTAAAGTCTTTGCATCCAGTCTGGATGCTTTCCTGGAAGTTGCTGTAACCAATCACAAATTATTTGGCTTTTCAGCTGGAAGATGTTGGTCATGCTATACAATAACGAAGGATAAAAGAGATTAAAATTCACAATCCTCTTCCATGCATCTCTCAAGTGTATTATAACAAACAACTTCCTCTCTTTGCAGTGGCAGGACACTGACAGTGCCCTTGTTCCCATGATTTATCTGTGGCATGTTAGGGTGTTCTTGGTGTCTTTGTGTACCATGCCTGGAAGTTGTGGATAAGAGTTGTTCATGCAGTTTTAAAAACAGTTTAGAGAAACACTTCTATAGGATGGCTTAGATAGGGATGGTTCTGCCTTGAGCAGAGGTATAGATGACCTCCTGAAGTCCCTTCTAACCTTACTTTTCTAGGATTCTAGTAGTACCATGAATTTTGGTGGGCATTATTTTCCCTTTAAAAAAATTAAACACAAATTGATGCACGTGCTTTCACACACAATCTGTAAGAAGATCCCTGTGTAGCAATATTGATATTTAAATGCTTAGTATTGGGCTTGATTTGTACAACTTTTGGGTGCGTCTTTATGATAAAATGCAATAAGCTATTTTGGATACTGGAAGCAGTATGGCTGTGTTAACACCGCACTCTGGTTGCACTTAGCTATTATACACTGCCTCTCAGGGTATCTCTTGACAACAGGGTATTATGTTATGTAAATATACCCTTCATTTGGGACTGGAATAATACTCTAAAACTCACACCTTAGAAGCATATAATATGTATACCCTATTTAAAGGGTTTAACCGCCATCTGATACCTAATCTTTGCTTCCTACAACCAACTGTATTCACATCTTAACAGACAACTTGGAGTAAGAGAATCAGTAATTGGTGAACAAAACAAATTTCTGCTCTCTTCTGAAGTTCTACTGCTGTGAACTCTTGTACCTTAGTACTAGAGGCTCCATACTAAAGTATACACTTTAAGAAAATATGCTGCCATTCTTTAATGTACTCACTGTATTTAAGAGATACAGTGAAACTCAATTTAATGTATGATGAAATGCAGCTGGAAATAACTGTCCTGCCTGGTTCCAAAAACTAACAAAGGGAAGGTTTCCCTCTCTGTTTTGATAACTGCCTCAATTACACAATCAAGCAGTTCTGGGGCATCTCTTATTTCTGCTGTTTGCTTGATGTAATTTCAGCTAATGGTGCTTGTTGCCAAAAGCTGAGTTCTATAGTCAGAAGGCTGAATAGCTGGTTTGGCAATGAAGGATTTAGAATCTAAGGAAAGCAATACATGGACTTATTTGTGGAAAACTCCTCAACTTCAGTAGAAACCATGCATGAATGAAAGCCAGTACTCTACAGTCTGAAGTAAAGTGGTTTTCTCGATGCACTGGGAGTAAAGAGGGTTAAAAAACCAACAACCCTAAACTGGTCCTTTTTTCTTTATTTTAATTGGATGCAAACTCACAGTCCAGTCTTCTTTAGGCATATGGAATATATTTGACTTAAAACAAACTTATCTGAAGCATAGGTTCATTCCCTCTTTATATTTCTGAGTGCTTGGCAGTTAAATCAGTTTTTTTCATGGTATTAACTGTGGTTTTTTAAATAAAGAAGGCCAAATTAGCAATAATAATTTTCTTTGGCTGAATCCTTGAATGGGCTTATATTGAAAAATACAATGTAGTATTACAAAAAAAACCTGGAGATAAATGAATGGCAGAATAAATAATTTATGCTAATGAAATTACTGCAATTAGTAGTTCCACAATGACCCTTTTAAAAGCCACAGCTGTTAATGTCAGGAAGTGCTGTCACTGCTGACCTTATCATAAGAGAAAGTGACAAATTGAAAATGCAGGGAAGACCAATCATCAAAGAGGTCTGTTCGGGAACGATTAGTGTTTTCTGAAAAACAGTGTGAATTACAACCAGCTGCTCTCTGGCTCGGCATGTCTCCCATGCTGTGCCATTTTGTTAAGCTTGATAACAATAGTTATTTTGCCCCATTGAGACAAGTTGTCTCAGGCCACTTCCAGCTCTACCGGAACCCACTTCTTCCCTCACAGATTTACAAATGAAACTGTTGTTAGAGTGCTTTTCAGTATTGCTGAGTAGAGACTTCTCATAAGGATCATGACTGGGTACCAGCCAGTTCGAATGTAAGAAGGGTGTCTTTGGCCAGGAAGGTCACCTCTACTGTAAAGTTCGTGGGCATAATAGACATTTAAAAAGAAAGAGACTGAAACAAATTTCTGTTTGAGGCTGTATTGTTCAAATGTGCCTAAAATGTTTATTTCTGCTGTCCAGCCTCCCTTTAAAACAGATTTGTCTTTTACTTGATATTGGCTGGATTGTGCCACCTTTATGCTAACAAAGGATGTCCAAGTTGTTATTCACTTACAATTTTTAAAGACAGTATAGTTCAGCTCTCCCCCTTTGCAGTAATTTCTGTATTAGGTCCTTACTTCTAATGTCTGTTGTTGCAGTCAGTAATGAAGCTGGTATTTTTTTAAGCTTGCTTTAAAAGCCTTGAAAAGTAATGAGGTTTCTTACTGAGAAAAATTGTAAGTCTATCTGCACCAGCCTGATTGTAATATTAATGATGTAGGCTTGAAACGTTTAACTGCATCAACAACTACTCATGAGCAATTTTCCAAAAGATCTCTAAGCATTATTGACAATGCTTTGGTAAATTATGTGTGACTTTCCTAAGAGTTGGTGTAGCTCATTTAATTCATATTAATTGATTTTTAGGCTTCCCTTGATTAATTGAACTGGGTTCATCTTGTACAGAATGCAATAAATAATCATTAAAATGAGGGAGATGTGACTCCACAAATTATAAAGTTAAGTATGTTAGAAGTCATAGAGGACAAAATGGAAGTTAGTTACAACAATGGACTTAAGTCATCTTAGCAGCATTTTTATCTGTTCATTTTTATATGTAATAGAGGGGAGTGAGTTTAAACAGTGAAATACTTTTCCTTAGTCTTATACATGAGTGTACAGGCAGTCCTCAACTTACAACGTTTTGAGTTGCAATGTTTTGCACTTACAACATTTATAACTTGACCCTGTTTCAACTTTGACGTCAGTTTTGACTTTACAATGCTTGATCCGATGCAACACCACGCAAGCGAACAAGTTCGCTGTGTCGCTCATCTCCCTGGAGAACATCTGTGTAAACTTCCTTGGACACTTTACTTAAGAAAGCAGACAAGACAACAGAAAAATCTGCAGCCAAGACTCCTGAAAAGACTGCAGCCAAGAGCCCTTCAAAAAGTCCAACCAAGAGCCTTTCAAAAAGTCCAGCAAAATCACCTCAAAGAAGTCCTTCCAAATCAATGACTGCTATTTACAATATAAATACATTAATGTAGCTATGTTACTCATCTATAATTGATAAATACAAGATCCTGGGGTATTTTTGGTGAAAATAGGGTATCAGGCCTTGGTTCAGGACCCAATCCCCCATTTATAACCTTGTTTCCTATGAAAAAATTGGTTCCGAGTTACGATGTTTCGACTTAATAACGCAGTTTTCAGGAACCAATTGTGTCATAAGTCCGGGAACTGCCTGTATTCATGCATGTGTACACTTCATATTCTTAAATTTTGTATTTAAAAAAAAAATAAAGCTCGTGACTAATTCTCATGAGCTTTCTATTCCTGGCTTTCTCCCGGTGAACAGTGTTCTAAATCAAAGTAAGACTGTTATGAGCAGGTTTTATTTTGAAACAGTAGGAATTAAATGAACTCAAAGACTTTCCTTTGAAACTTCCTTTGAAATCCTCCCTTCTTCTCCACTTAACACCAAGTGGGTGAAGACAACACACTCCAGCCAAACTAATGAAGCTGACTTCAACATACATGAAATAATTGATTGACTATCTAATATAGTACCAACTGAAATCAGTGAAAAAGTTCCTTTGACTTCAGTAGGCATTGGGTGGGGCTTTAAGGACCTGGACACATGGCATATTTGCTCTGGTATAATTTACATAGTTTTCACTGGTCCAGAAAAACAATGTCAGGATCCAGAGTAGAAAGAACTATACTGTTGGTCCTGTAACAAGTATTACCAAAAAACCTTGCTTCTTCCACAAATCTTTATAGTAGTTTTAATGCAGACACATAGCATGCGATTTTTAAGCTTCTCAGCATTGTCTAACCTGATTCCTGCTCCAGTAAATGTGAGTATTATCACTGGCCTTCAGCAAATCAGTGACATAAGAACTGAGAGCTTCTGAAGTACTCCCTCATGAACCCCAATCCTATTTGATTCAAGTCAGTGGTGTAATTCCTTTTGCTTTGAGTAGGAATAAGATTCTGGATGATGGCAGTGGGGCTTTTAGGGATCAGTGGGGTCAAAGCAAGACTATGACATGCCTTCTATTTTAATTTTGACCTGAAACTAGGTTTTTAGGATTGCCAAATTAAAATGTCCAAATCCTAGAACATTAACTCTAGATTTAAGGAAACAATAGTGTTCATCTCTTACGACTTTTAGCTTTTTGGAATACTTAAAAATCATTTAAATATGTTGTGAAATATGTAGTGTGCAGCTTCTACGGGAGTGAAATCATACATTGACTTGCCAGCTAATTGAATAAATTGAATTTATTACATTTTTTAAAAAACTGGAGGAGGAGAATCATTTAGCTTATTTTAATATTATGCACTGGCAGAGTTATGTTATGAATTCAGATCTGAAAATTATTCTCAGTGGTGATGCTTGCTTAGTTTTGTAATTTAACCTGATGTATACAGCTGTGTTTAAAGTGTTTGTTTTGTCACAATAGGGTTTACATGTGTTTCTTTTCCTCTCAATATTTCATTAAGCCACACATTCAGAATTCCATTTGCCATTTCATGGCATATGCCCACACCACTGTGAATGACCTGAGTGCAAAATATCATCAGAATGAGAGGCAATATAACTATACCACTCCTAAAAGTTTTCTGGAGCAAATAACATTGTATAAGATCTTTCTGGAGAAGAAACGTGAGCAGATATCCAAACGCATGGAACACCTGATGAATGGCATTAAGAAGCTAAAAACAACAGCTTCTCAGGTAAGCGGTCACATTAAGAAAGTTACTCACATTATTTCTCTCTGTGACCCCTCTGCCCATACATCTTCCCTTTTTTAAGGAAACTATTTTTTTTTCAGTCCTACACAATAATTGCTGCTAACTTTATATACAAATGTCTCAACACTTTTTCTTTAGACTAGTTAGCTCTGGGATATAAAGTCAATGCTATACAGGAGTTCCCTAATGTTTGAAAATGTCTTCAGTTGTATTTAGTATCTTTCCAGTTCAAAGTGTCTCAAGGTATTTTTTAAGAGAAATGGGTTTACGTGCATCTGCTGTGGGATTGCCATAATCTTGCAATGTATTTATTAAAAACAAAAGTGTTCTATATATAAAATAGAAGTATTTCAAATCCCACAGGTACAGTATTTGCACAGCATTGTTGGGAGACCAAATGGTATATAGGTGTCCTGGTGCCTCAGGAGCTTTAAGTGTAAAGGTTCTCTGAGTTATAACACAGGGAAGTCAGCAAGTTTTGTAACTACCAGGAATTGTCAAGAAGTGTGGGATGGTTTCAGGGTTCCTCCTAAACAATTTTTAGCAAACAAAAAGAATCTTCCAACCTTCTGCTGGCTTGGAGTTTTAGTCCCACTAGTAATTTTCTTTCTCAAATTTGGCATCAGTCTCCATATCAGGTTAGGCAGAATCTCTTTTTGCTTAATGGTGTATCCCATCATATCAACCATATAAGATGCTTGGAGGGGTAGGAAAAACTGAAAGTGTGTGTTTAAAAACATTTTCCTTACCCATGGAAAATATGTTCCTGGATATATTTATATGACCTGTCAGGTGATAAATTGCTCTTACAGCAAACTGGTGGCCTTTGTTAACCAATACCTGAATTTCTCTAAACCCCTTGGCAAGGCTCCACTGGAGTTATTGCTTCAAAGTGATTGCTGAGCATTTTCCAACATGTCCTGTTGCTGCTACTTATATTGTTGCATTAGTGCCAGGCCCTGCGGCAAGGAGTTGAGACATCTGGTTTTGGGCTCTCGGAAACTGGACGACTTAGTGTTTGGGCACAGTTCTGGTGGGTGTAGTTAGATTGCTTTGTATAATGTGTTAGATCAACAAACTTCTTCGAGCCAGAAAAATTGAGCTACTGTATGGAAACAAACCGCAACAGGTAAATATGGAAAATAAGGCGTGGCTACTGTTGAACTTTGAAATGTTATTTGATCTTTGTTTTCAATGCCAGTTTTTATCCAAGTATCATACATTTATAGAACGGGGACATACATGTTTTATAAGCTTTTAGAAATACACCTAATAACAATGGCTCCAAAATAATGTTGTCTTTATTTTACTATAGGTAGAGGACCTAAAATCCAAACTTGCCTCTCAAGAGGCAGAACTGCAACTGAGAAATCAAGATGCTGAAGCTTTGATTGCTAAGATAGGGCTTCAGACTGAGAAAGTGAGCCAGGAAAAGGCCATTGCTGATGCTGAAGAGCAGAAGGTCAGCCTAATTCCACCATTTAGTGCTGTTGAGCTATATTTAGCACAAAATAAACCTTTGTAGGTGAAGAGTTTTGAACAACTTCCTCTCCAGGGAGCATAAAATCTAAAGAATTATTATACTTACACATGTAACAGCATTTCACACCATGATTACCACTTGACCTTTCTTTACATTATGCATTTTCCCAACCTTTTAGCTCTTTTAATGATATGAAAGAACAATAAATACTGAGCTCATTCAAGCATATAATGGATGTGGATCTTGAGAATCAGGCCTATTTGTAATATAGGAAAGGTCATAGAGCCATCTCTGAGCACTTCAGGTTTATAAAGGCTTTGGGGTTTTAGGTAAATTAGAGGACTTAATTATTATAGACATCCATTCCACTGCCTTCCTATATTAAAATTATTTTAGAATACAAAATTTGGAAATAAAGTCTGTATTAAAGATGTGTTGGCCAAATGCAGCATCTAAATTGCTTTTTTCTCTATTCAGCTTAGCTTTAAGAAAGTAACTAATTTAACTATTAAAAAGATAGAATTGCTTCTGCTGTTAACCTTCAGTGATGAATAGGTTTCATGAAGGGTTTCATTCTGAATCAAAACCACAAACCATCAAATAGGCCACCCTGTTTATAGTAAAAATATCACTAGTATATTTTAATATCATGTGGCAACTACAGATGTATTTAAGTTCCCCCAGACTTTAGGGAAGGACAAGCAAATTTCCATTATCAGCACCAGAAAGAGGAGTTTTCTAATATTTCAGAACACTTGATTATTTTGACGTTTTTGTGTCAGGCCATGAAAACTTCAAGTTGTAACTGTGTCAGGTGAGGTGTCAAACCTTTCACTTTTTTGTGGTGATGAGTTAGCTGTTTCACCCTCAAACTTTCAGCCTTATTCTGCTTTCACTGAAGACAAAGGAATGGATACTCTATTAGGACTTTTGTATTGCCCCAGATTCTGTTAATTGACATGCCAATTTACATGCCAATGTTACATGCCAATTTTTATACAACAATAAGCTTAAAGTCAAATAGTGGTGTTTTATTTGTGTATATTGGACTAGAAAGCTCAGGATCTCATCAATCATTTTTCAAGGGTCATTTTCCTGAATGCTTCCAATGAATGTAGTAGGATCATCAGGGAATATCCTTAACATAATTGCCTAATGAAGTAATTTTAATTAAGTACAATACATGGCATGATTATCCTGGGATAATCGCACCTCTAGGCAATTTTTTCAGGCTTGAGGCACGACTTCATGCCTTTAACAATGACTATACTCTCTTTAGTTGCTTTATTGCTCTTCCAAACAATTTTAATTGGGCTGATGGCATCTTTCTAGGTTATGTCAGTCTATAAATCATCTACTTTTTAAAATAGCTTTAAACATTAATACGAGCCTTTAATTTTGTTTAATATAAAAAGGGTTCTGCAAATAAGGATTCATTTTCTAGCTAAGTAGACCATGAATATTTTTCATAATTGATAAAAATTGATCATGCTTCTTTTAATTAGTTTAGCTTTCCCTCTGTATTGGTTTTTAATTAGAAGTTTTGAGAGTTTGCTAAGTTTTAAAGCTTTTCCCAGATGCTGCCTTGAGTGATACCCTGCCCATAAAGAAGTGAATAAGTAGGTCATCTAGTCTAGATGCCCAGACCTATGGCATAACTCTTAAGTTTGCATAAAAGGCTAGAAGAATTTGCTTATGGCCGTTGCTTATATTGAGTTTTAAAGATTGGTAACAGTTGCTGCTGGCTTGTGGGTTATTGCAGTTACTCTCTGGTGACATCAGTCTGTCATATCAGACTGGTCTTATAGATGTATGCATATTGTGATATGCTTTGCCTTCTGCTAAAGGAGCCAATCAAAGCAAAGAAAATAGGGTCACCATGCTAGTCCAACATAGTGCCGGTACTGCGAACAGCAAAATCTCTTTGGTAGAATGAGAGGGTGAAACCAGACTGACTGGCTATTCCACCCCACACCTCCCAGCTGATACAATGATCTGTATTTATATGGTTTTCCTCAGTCATCGCATTCACAAGTCCAATTTTCTTGTGCATAGGACTGTACTGCTTATTTCTAGCTTTCCTAGCAATTTAGCCTTGGCTCAGAAGCCCTCAGGTGTTGACTAACTAAATCAAATGCATAAGCTTTTGTGAGCAACAGCTCATTTCATCAGATGGAGTTGCTCACCTCTACCTGCCTTCTGCCTGGCTTCAGACTAACAAAGCTAAGTACTTCTTTCCAGTCAATTAGTGTGCCTTGTCTACTGTAGAACATATAGTCTGTTCCCATATATTAACATCAGTATCAGTAGCTTACTTGGACAGTTCAGCATGATTCAGAGAGGCAATGTGAACACAGTAAGATCTACCATCACATATTCAGTCTAAAATCCAGCCTAAAAACTCTGACCACTGTTAGACTTTACTTTGAATAGTGGCTGGCAGCATGTTGTATGCCATTTATTTCTGTTTTGCTAGTTTCTTCAGTTTTCTATGCATGTGTGGAAATATCTATAATAAATGGAAATACTGGGTTGCTGCCAGTGCAAACTGTTGTAAAAACAACTGCTTTAGTTAAGTCTTTAGATTCTTACTGCTACTGTAGTGCAAATATTAGTATCTTGATTGTTCTAGTACTGTCTTTCTCTGTAATTAGATGTCATTTAAGCAAGACCTAACAGGAAATATGTGTGAGAAGCTATTTCCCATGAGTTACAAGGCACCAAACTACATATAACTGACTTTAAACCTAGGCAATGTATCCTTAAAAATAAGTACAAATAATCTCCCAAATATGTAAATGCAAGTGATATAGAAACCCTTCATAGAGGCTTGTTGGCATGAGAAATTTTCAGTAATATAACCTGAGTGATTTGATTAGTTATATCAGTGACAAAGTTTGTATGGACACTTATTTCAATTTATAGTGGCTTATTCTTGTTCTTAGCTCAAACCAGAATAAGAACATCCACAGAGAAGGTTGCTCCAATTGAACTAAATTTAAAAATTAACAACTGAAATTAAATAAACACAGCTGTCTTGTGCATCAGCACAACTGTCTCTTCCTCCCTTTTCTTCCTTTGTAGAAGCATATTGTACTCTGTATCAGGCTTCAGACTGGTGTTTTTTCCCCCTCAAAACCTTAAATGTACTGAAAAATGCAATTTGATGCTTGTATTTGTGAGTTCAGATCAAATTTGGCAAGAAACTTTTTTTGGCGGGGGGGGAGGAAAAATATTTGAAAATAATCAGAATGCTCCAATATTTAGGGGTTTTGTTTTGGAAGCAGCACTTCGCAGGTCAAATTAAATGTTTTGCATCTACCTAAAATCATTTTTTTTTTTTTCAATTTCTTCAAAATACCCAAAACTGATGCTTTTTAAAAAATTAATTTCTTTGTCCAGGGTGGGATTGAAACCAACAAGAAACCCCCGTTATTTGCAGAGATCCAGTCTAGGGGAGGTATAGAAGAAGCCTGCAGTGTGAAAGAGCTGTACATGATTACTATAAAAATCAAAACAAAAAAACCCCCTTGCTAGTTGATATAAACAAGCATATACCAACATTAGAAACCTCTGTCTCAGGGTTAAACAACTATGACCAGATTTGGATCCTTAAGTCCATGTAAAACTTTAAGAATCTTTGTTTGAATAGGTAGCAGCAATCCAAGCAGAAGTATCTCTGAAACAGAGAGAATGTGAGGATGACCTGAGGAAAGCTGAACCTGCTTTAGTGGCTGCAACAGCAGCCCTAAATACACTTAATAAGGTAAGAGCGAGAAGACAGTTTAATCACTATGAACAACTTTTCCACATTTTAAAGCATATAAACAAACTAAGTTGCTCAGCCAATTGATTATATATTACATGGTATTACATTTTCTATAAAAATAAAGGGAAGATCAGGAATGAGTTTGAAGACCCTGGGATTGTTGAAGCAGTTTAGATAGGAAGGAGAAGCACCTGCATCTTTTGAGTTGTTCTGAATGTCTGGAAGTGTGGCAGTACTATGACACTCCTGTGTGACACCACTGTGACATGGGAGTTGTGTGTTTTGGGATTGAGAAGTGCATGTGTCCAGAAGAAAAACAGAAGTATTGATGTGTAGATTTTTTGCTTCTATTCTAAAAAAATAGTGTAATAGTCTTCAGCTTCAACAAATATATAGGGCTTTAAACTAGGTTCGTCACGGGATGGGTATGTATACGGGAATGCCAGCTGGGGGACAGCCAACCAGGAAGGACATGGAGAGCGTGGTTAGAGAGGTGTCAAAAGGCTGGAATGACACTGGGGCAGTAGGGAACCGGGGATTACCAACAGGGGGCTTAATACTAGGAGTATGAGGAATAAGCAGGAGGAACTAGCGCTCCTGGTAGCAAATAGGGAATATGATCTCATCGGAATAGCGGAGACCTGGTGGGATGCCAAGCATGACTGGGCTGTATGCATAGAGGACTATAAGCTGCACAGAATGTGTTGGGTAGGGAAGAAGGCAGGAGGTGTAGCTCTCTATGTAAAGGAGTGGTATGTCTCTTCAGAGATCCAAATTTGTTCAAGAGAAGCTCAACCTGAGACCCTGTAGGTCAAGATAGAGGAGGGACAAGAAGGGGACTTGATGGCCCTCCACACCAAGAAGAGCTGGATCTGAAATTTTCCAGAGAACTGATGCAGGCTGCATGTTCAGGGGACATGGTTGTCATGGGTAACCTCAATTACCCTGACATCTGCTGGAAGGAGCACTTGACTAGATCTGACCGGTCACATAGCTTTTTGACCTGTGTGGAAGTACTTTATTTAGTACAAAAGGTAAACAGGCCAAGCAGGGAGAAGGCTTTGCTGGATTTGGTCTTAGCCAAAGGGGACAACCTGGTGGGAGATCTGAGGATTGAAAGTAATCTGGGAGATACGGTGATTGTAAGATTATAGAATTCACTATCTGTCATAGGGCAGGGAAGTCAGCCAATAGGGCAGAGGTGCTTGACTTCAGAAAGGCTAACTTCAGTGAGCTTAGGAAAATAGTGGAAAAGACCCTAAGGGAAGAGGGACTGGAAGGGAAGGGAGTTCAGGAAGGGTGGTCATTCCTCAAAGGAGTGATCCTCAGAGCACAGAAAAGGTCCATTTCTATATGCAGGAAAGGTGGTAAAGGGGCCAGGAAGCCTTCTTGGCTTACCACAGTCAAGGAGTGTTTAAAAAAGAAAAAAGGATGCTTACGGAGTGTGAAAACAAGTAGTAGTCACCAAGGAGGACTGCACAAAGTATAACCTGTATGTGTAGGGAGAGGGTAAGGAAGTCAAGGGCAGTGACTGAGATCAGGTTGGCAACCAGAATCAAAGACCATAAGTCCTTCTTTAGGTACACAGGGATAAGAAGAAAAACGAGCAGAAATGTGCGGCCCTTGCAGAATGGGACAGGACAGCTCGTAACAGACAGTCATGAGAAAACTGAACTCTTTAATGAATACTTTGCATCGGTGTTCCTGCATACAAATGGTGGTCGCCCACCTGGTCGAATACTGGATGGATATGGGGAAGGGGGAAGGCAATTGCTAACCAATGGTCAGTGTCAAAGTGGTGAGAAAGCACTTAGAGCAGCTGAATGTCTTCAGGTCAGCAGGACTGGATGGACTATAGCCAAGAGTGCTGAGAGAATTGGCTGGAGTCATTGCAGGACCATTGGCGAAGATATTTAAAGACTCATGGTGCTCGGGAGAGGTCCTGGAAGACTGGAAAAGGGCCAATTGGTGCCAGTCTTTAAGAAGGGGAAGAAAGATCTGGGAAACTAAAGGCTGGTCAGTTTCACCTCAATAATGGGTAAAATTTTTGGAAAAATTATCAAGAAGTCCATTTGAGAGACTGGCAGAAGGCATGATGTTGAAGGATAGGTAACATGACTTTGTTGTGGGCAGGTCATGTCTGACCAA
>NW_017728886.1:56540009-56594451 GCF_001723895.1 Crocodylus porosus
TTTAAAAAGTCCTTTGATATGGTCTCCCATGATGCTCTTATAAAAAAAACAAAAACAAACAAACAAAAACAAGGAACAATGGCCATAAACTGTTAAAGGATGACTTCAGGTTGGATGTAAGGAAGAACTTTACAGTAACAGTGACAAGAATCTGGAATAGGCTTCCCAAGGAGGTGGTACAGTCCCCAACCTTGGAAGTCTTCAAGAGGAGACTGGGCCAACACCGTGCTGGGATCATTTGATGTCAGCAGTATTCCTGCCCAGAGCAGGGGTGTTGGACATGATCTTTCGAGGTCCCTTCCAGCCCTTAATTTCTATGATAATTTAGTTAATTAATTTGAATCCAATATGAACTTCAAGAGAAAAGTAGCTTTTTCACTATCTGCAGTAGAAAACTGTAGAATCAATTCCACAGGCTAGATATCAGGAGGCGCTACTTCACTGTCAGGGCGGCTAGGATCCAGAACCAACTTCCAAGGGAAGTGGTGCTGGCTCCTACCCTGGGTGTCTTTAAGAGGAGGCTTGATGAACATCTCGCTGGGGTTGTTTGACCCCAGTAGTCTTTCCTGCCATGGCAGGGGGTCGGACTTGATGATCTGCTTAGGTCCCTTCCAACCCTACCATCTATGAAACAATGTAAATCAGTGATTCTCAAGCAGGGTGCTAAGGGATGCCATGCAAAATTAGCATTGTTAAATGTGCAAACATCTGTGTACAATTCACAAGATAAATGCAGAGATTCAAATAGGAACTCAAAGTGTTTAGTTCTGATGACAGTTTTAAATGAAGACATGGTTGTACATTTCATATAGTTGCTGCTCTATTTACTAAATAAAATAAGAAGCAGTGGGATCATAAGTAACCAATAGTCTTCAGAGAGCACAGTGGTAGGCAAGGCCAGTGTAACTGGCCAGGCAGCAGGGACAGCCTCCTAGGGCAACAAATTGAAGGGGGAGGCAAAAATGGTGTGCAGACACCTCACACATAGAATCACAGAAATTTAGGGTTGGAAGGGGACCTCAGGAGATCTAGTCCTCCTGCTCAGAGCAGGACCATCCCCAACTACATCATCCCAGCTAAAGCTTTATCTAGCCAAGGATGGAGATTCTACCACCTTCCTGGGTAACCTGTTCCAGTGTTTTAGTACCCTCCTAGTGAGAATTTTTTTCCTAATACCTAAACTAAACTTCCCTTGCTGCAACTTGAGACCATTCTGTCATCTGCCACCACTGAGAACATCCTCAGTAGAGACTACCTCAGGAGTCTCTGACAAAGGGAACAGTGCAGCTCTGGCACTGCCAAACTGCTGCTCTGGGCCTCTGTGTGGCATACTCTCACCAAGTTCCAGGTACATTACAAGAGAGAGCAGCAAAGTTGTTTCCTATGATGGCAAAATCCTTGCACTGCTCCCAATTGTAGGTTCTTAATCTCTTTATCCAAATGTTCTATAGCACCTCTCTTGCATCAGCAGATGCATTGTTTCTTTGTAGACATCTCTTGCTACATAGGTGTTTAACTGTATGCATGGCAACTTTCTGGAGATTTTTTTGTGTTTATTTTTTAGGTTAACCTCACAGAACTGAAAGCCTTCCCCAATCCACCGATTGCAGTAACCAATGTTACTGCTGCAGTGATGGTGTTACTGGCTTCTAAAGGCAAAGTGCCCAAAGACCGAAGTTGGAAAGCTGCAAAAGTCTTCATGGGAAAGGTACTGACCTGTAGGAAGAAGAGACAGGAAATAAAGTAGTTAATTAGATATGAGAGCCAAAGGAAGTTTATTTCAAATATAATATCAACAAAAACAGATAAATCATTTCTCCATGTGACTTCCTTGGTAAACTCAAGTCAATATGTGCATCAGTTGTGGGCTATTAACAATTTCAAAAAATATAGAAACAGTCAAGGAGAGGAAGACTTGTATCATTTTGTCTCATATCAGACATTCCCCAAATGAATCCTGAAAAGAGACACAAAGATGTTTTGAATTGTTATGTAAAAATAAATTATGCTTTAGGTTTTTCTTTGTCCCTTTGGCAGATTTTCCATTCAATTTTACACCCAAAGCAGTAAAACATATGCAATGCAGTTTTTGATTTCATGCAGTTAAGTCGATAAAACAAGAGATAACTTGTGATCCTTGAATGTTCCCTGCAAGGGATTTGCTAAAATAGGTCTCCTATTTTTGCAGGTCGATGACTTCTTACAAGCTTTAATTAAGTATGATAAAGAACATATACCTGAAAATTGTTTGAAAGTGGTCAAGGAACTTTACCTGAAAGATCCTGAATTCAACCCAAACTTGGTTCACACTAAGTCCTTTGCAGCAGCTGGTCTCTGTGCCTGGGTTATCAACATAGTAAAATTCTATGAGGTACCGTTTACCAATATATTTTGTTGCTTACCAGAACAACAGCCAGATTCTTATCAGAGCAGCTTATGATTCTTGAAGACATGAGCTCCTTTCTTTAGTGGAAATATAATGCTAAAGGCAGGCAAAGATTGAAGGTGGAAATATTGTTGGTGTTGAAGTCTCAGGAGCTGTAGTACTAGCAAAAGTTGAAGCCAGCAGATTCCAACACTAATCTTGTCATAAAGAATGACCACAGGTTCAGTTTGGTGACAAAGATTCAGCCAGGTTTATTGTCTACAACCAAAGCCCTAACACATTTTAGCCTAATAAGTACATCAGACCAGGTGTTAATGCATTTGTGCCTATGGCAAGGTAGTTGGCACAACAACATGCAGGCTCTCCTAGGCTACTGTAAAGTTCCTATGCTTCCAACCTGCCTTTTATACAGTGATCAAATTACATATTACATTCCAGCTGTATCTTTGCTTTGTGGGCATCCTGTTCTGGGTACTCCTACCCTAGTCTTATCACACAGGTACTGGACCATCTTGTGCCTAGAACAACCATCCTTTCCACGTATCTCATGATAAGATTGAGCATCTTGTGCCATCATCCTGACCATGCTTGCACATTGCAACTTCTGTTTGTGTAAGGGGTTCATACATTGGTCAGGTTTGCTGGTCAAGCCTACTCCATTAATGCTCTAGCAAAGCCTTTATGTGAGTAGTATCTATATTTATATATATGTTGATTAGTGCTCCAGTGAAGCCCACATTCCCCTCCTTTTTGTCTTATAGAGGAGGATGTCTATCATCCTGGAAAAGCATAATGTACAGACAGAAGGCAACCCAGTGGGCTAGAAACAGTTTTGATTTATGCAGTGGTAATAAGCTATATATGATGATAATAGATAAGATACTGATAACATACTGATGCTGATAAATGATACTACTACAACCTAAATGTACATGAGTATATGTAACATGCATAAAGCCTCAAAGTTAGCAACCCAAGAAACCCAGAGGTTTTAGTGTTGCTGTTACATCAATTTCATCTTCATGCATTCCTGTAGCATTCCAATCACTGATTATTTCTACAGTTTCCCCTGGTTCATAGTCTTTCCAGAAGTACTCCCTGTACTGAGGCTCTTCTGGTATTAGAGCACTGAATTAATCTACAAGAACAGTGGGCCACATGGATTCTAGTTTCTTTTTTTAATGTTCCACGATGATTATATCTCCAGAGTAATACCACCATTGTTCTCTGCAAGTTGTTTCCACTAAAATTCCAGTTCTGGGCCAGCTGTCCAATGTGAAATCCATAACAGCCACCTTTGCAAATATATTAGTTTCCCTGGTTTTGGCATAGCTGATACCTTCAGAAAAAGAGGAAAAACTTCATCTATACATATAATTCAACCGAGTAATAATTAATGAGGGATAAATTTAAGAGGACCCTCCAATAACTAGATTCTAGACATGGAGAATTAAAACAAATTATTTTCCATAACTATAATCTAATAATTGGGAGGTCATCTTAAATTCAGGGTCATCTTAGATTTGAATAAATACAGTGTATGTATATGGCTATAGTTATACATTTAATATAAGGTTTTGATGTTTCATAACTGTATGAGAAGTTGTGAGGTAAAATAAATACGACCTGCTGGTTCATCGCACAGTTTAGAAGCTCTTACATGACCAATTTCAGTAGTGAGTTTAGAGCCTAACTTGTGTCTCAATAAAACTGCCTTGTTTGTATTTCTGAAGGTTTTTTGTGAAGTGGAGCCAAAACGTCATGCATTAGCTCAGGCAAATGCTGATCTAGCAGCAGCCACTGAAAAGCTGGAAGCAATCCGGAAAAAGCTTATTGTAAGTATTACAAGAATGATGTGATGATAGTCCTCTTCTCATACCTTGAGCTGTTTTAGTGGGCTGCAACCATCTCTATGGCAAAGCACAGAATCTGGCCAGAAAGATGATTTTATTTCTTCCCAGCTCTGCAATGGCATGCAGGCTTTATTTTAACACCAAAGAGATGGTAGTAAGCATTATACTGCTTTTGCTATAAGCCTATTGAAAGGCCTTCTGCATTTTCAGCTATAGTGTGTTAGGCAGTTAATGAGAAGTGATAGAATTTCTTCAGAGCCATTCAGGCACAGGATAAGGAATAGACTTAATAAACAAATATGACAATCAGTATAAATAACTGACTGCAATTTGTGCCAGCTATATATCTTCAGAGTCTGTAGTTTGTATAGGTATTGACCTGTTGGACTGTAGGAATAACTTCCAGAAAGGAGTTGGTAAGTTCAAGCCTATCTGTGTTTATGCTTGGTAACAATTACACCATAAAAATTATATTAGCTATTCTCTAAATCTTTGAAGAAAAGAAAAACACCCAAGAAACTTGGAGATGGAAACCATAAACTCATCTTTTTTCAGCCCTGCCTGTCTTTTGAGTTAATGGTTCTACCAAAGAGTGTATACATAAAATATTAATTGAAAAGCATTGTTTACTATCACTTATTTATTTTTTGGACTAGTGCACTACTCACAGTATGTTAGGCAATCTTTGAACATCAATGAAAATGCTCAAAACAGGAAGCATCCTCATCACAATTGGCTAAAATGGGTTAATTAGTTAGAGTTAAAGTATTAGTGGAGTCATTTGCTTATTTAGTGCTAGCACTAAATGTTCATGTTCAACTTCAATTTCCGCAAAAGCTTGAGCTTAAGTTTCTAATTCAAGTTACTACCCAAATAACTTTGTCCTTCTTACTCTTTTAAACTGAGACCCACCATAAAGACTTCATAACCTAAGATGACAAACAACATACAAAGGATGCACAGACTGCATGTAACACAAAATATGGGGATTTTTTGTTTGTTTTTTTGAGGTGTTCCTAGGTACTTTAAGTCAAATTCCTTGTTAATGTAACTCTTCTGATGTCACTGCATTATGACATTGGATAATTTGTCTCTTAATTTAAAATATTTGCTATTTTATTTAGGCTTAGTCTTTCATTCTATCAATATATTGCCCAGCTTTCCTCATTCTGAGGCATAGTTATACTTTGAAAAGTTACCTCAGGGAAATAACACTGTGGCAGGGTGCCTCTCCAGGGGTGGCCGGCCAGCCTCTGGAGTCCCTGCTGCCCTCACTTTGTGGGTTGTCACCCTTTCTAGTCACCCACTGTACCTTGATGTTGATAATTTGTATTGAGGGAGGCTTCCCCCAGGCCTGCTAAACTGTTCTCCCAAGTAGCCACCAGGTGCATATGGTCTCTGCCTTATGGGCAAATTGCATAGCTCCGTTCCTTCCCTACACCATGCTCCATGCCTCACAGATGGCATTCTCATTGATGTTTTCTTTCACTTAAGTTCCCTTCTAGGGTTCCTGGACCCTTGTTGGTCCCACACTCTCAGCAGGCTCTGGACCCCTCCCTGGGTCTCAAGGAACCTCCTCCCCACTTAGTTCCTCCCCAGCCTCCAGACTGCTTCAGCTGTCTTCTCTGTGGTGGTGCTCCAGAGTTGCAGTCTTCCTGCTGAGGTGGTGTTCTCTCAGCAGGCTCCAGATGTTACTGCCAACTTCTCTGAGGCCCTAGTCTTATACCTGCCGGCTCCCCAGGTCAGCTGACCTCCCCCCTCCCCCCAGCTAGCCCTGGCTCACATCTGCCAGCAGCTTTGCAGGCTGCCTGGCATCTTAAAGTGGCAGGCACCCCAAGTGCCCTGCCACAAGCACCTATTTATTTTCATGTCTACTGTTGTAATTATTCAGAATCCCATATGCTTGTTTTCTCAGCCAAAGTCAGATCCCACCCCCTACCTCCCACCAGACATGTTTTTTTTACCCTCAGCCCTGAAGGATCAGCACAGCTATGAGAAAGCAAGCTGGATGCAAAGATATGTCTTAGGATGGAATACAGGCCTTCTGTTGGGGCACTGCTACTCCAATAGAAGCACTGAGATGTACCTGTGGAACTCCACATCTGTCTGGGTAAAATTTAGCCTGCAGAATCCTTAGTACTGAAAAAAAAAATCAAAAAGAAAAAGAGCCCATCTTAACATTGTCATTCTAGTGTTAATTTGCAGGACTGTCAAATAGGGGTGAAGTGCTACTGAGGAAATGTAATGATCCAGAAGTAACTGAGAGGTCACAAATGTGGGACCTCACATGGTCAGCTTTTATTCACTTTTCAGAAAAGAATGCTTGCCTCATTGGTCTACACTTGATATTAGCTCAGAGGATTTCTCTGATGCTTCTTACAGTTCATTCAGATCCAGTGTGACTTCATTTCTGCCCTACTAAATGCAGGCACCTTCCCCTTTTTGCGGATTTCTCTCAAGTGTTCATTTTGCGCTGGTTCTGCTAAGTTCCCTTTAAAGGTGTCCTATACCATGCACTGAGTTACAGTTCTTACAGCTATCTGTCTCTTGTATATGGCTTTTTTTACCTTCATATTTAATATTAATATGTTTCTCAACCATCATGTCAAATACACAATAGATCTTCAGACAAATTTTCTTGTACAAAGAGGATGGATCTAGTGGGGGGCTGTGGTGGTGTGGGTGCAAAGGTGCACAGTTGTTAGTCCAGAGGTCACAAGTTCAAGGCCAAAGCAGAAGCACCAATCATGGTCTGCTAAATACTTTAATACAAGAAGAAAGGAAGGAGTGACATGATGAGTTAACTGCCTTTCACTCCTAATGCCATATAAATTATATTTTAAAATGACAAATTAAGTCTGTCATGTGCATACAATTTCATAATTAATATTATTGTATTAATGTTTTTAAATGTCAGAGCTATACCAAATGTTACATATGCTACATATTGTTAATATTTATTGCATTTTAAAATCAATTAAGCTTACTAAAGGAAGTGGTTTCTCTGTAAAACTAAGTACACTGAACTTTTCTCACATATTAAATCTTTAGTGCATACATGTACACATTGTCATCATTGCACTATCATTGCCAGAGTGCTCCTTTCTGCAAGTTTTTCCTTTCAGTGAATATCCTCATTGTCTTCACTACAATACTCATGCTGCTTACTTTGTTGTAAATGTGTGAAGGAGCATGCCCATGTTAAGTGCCTGTGAGAAAATACAGCAGACAAATTGATGGGTTTTTCTAAATAAAACTAATTCATAAATATTTGATGTAGCAGCATTTAACAACCTCTCTTTAGAGACTTTGCTATTACTTCACTGCTGTTGAATATGTACCATACTATGAGTGCAATGATAATATTGCATACTAAAAATCTTGTCACAGATGTACATACACACACAGGGTTCTTAGGATTCCACCAAGTTCATACTGGGGAGAGGCAGGGAGAGACCTTGTTGTTTTTATAATGTATCACTAAAGTGACATAATGCATGTATAGACCACTTTGTAGAAACACTGTAAAAATACAAGAGGATATAATCCAGCAATGCTGAGCTATGCTGCCATCAGATTGCATAATATTGTTCCATGGCACTACAAATATTAATGTATAATTTGTTCAATACTGTTGAAGAATAAGTGTGCTTTTGGATGAAAGGCTTTAGGTAAGTTCAGTGTTATTAGAGTTATGAACTTACAAATAATTTATTGAGAGGTTAAATAGGACAGCGCTTTATCACATAGCAACTACTCAGCAGTAACTGCCTATATCCATGCTCTAACACAGCACTAAGAAGCAGCAAAACTGTTAAAGATTACTTGTCTTTCAGGTGTTAGGGCTAAGTAGCCATGTATTAGGTCTGCTTAACCCCAGGATATGAGTATGCACTCGGGCAGTTCCTATGGAACACCTGATGTGCATAATGCCCTGATCCCCTTTACCTCACAGTAGAACTTGCATCTCACAGGGTGCATATACACTTGCAGTTCATGCAAAACAATAAACTCCAGAGCAGTTTGAGCCAGAGTGAACTGTTCCCAGGCACAGTGTTTACATGTGTGTATGGGACAGCAGCAATTTGAGCTGAGGTGGAGCAGGCCACTGGTGTGCTGGATTGACCAGGCACAGTTTACATCTGCAGTCAACATCTACATATGTGTTGCAGCACAATGAATTACCCCGTGTAAGATACTACTGTCCCCAGAAGGTAAGTAAATGCAATGTTAGTTGAGCCAGTTTCAAAAGGAGGGCTGGAATGTGCTATGGACAAACAAAATGCATGTCTTCTTGGACCTGTCCTCAATTTTATTTCTTCTATATAAATTTTGGATGCATTCTTTTTCTACCCAAACATCCCTAGAAAGTGACAGCCCATGTAGCACTCTCTGTCCATCAGAGACTCCTCTCCAGCTGATGCCACCCACTCAACTATTTTTCTAGCTAATCCTGAGGACGTTAATGGTTTAGTGTCCCTTTGATCCAAGACTCAAGCCTTTTACCAGGAATTCTCTGATTGCTTGTTTGCAGTCCCCGTGGATTTGCATGTGCAAACAGCTGATCTTGGTCTTTAGCCTAAGACTTTTCTGCCAGAGAAATCATAGAACCTTGTTTTTTGTGAGCAATTCTTCCATTATCTCCAGGAGAGTCATTTCTGTTCTGAACCAGAAGATAACTCAACAGTTTCTGAAACTGCTGTGGGAGAGCAAAATGGCTTTAGCAGATTTGTTGAACAGTCATCTTAAAAAGTTGGGTTTTATTATATCTCTTCCTGCATCAAGAGTTTTGTTTACAAAAATGACATTTTTTCAGCTGGTTAGCATTTCAGTTTGTTAAGCATGACATGGTATATGTTCTGGGTTTTTGGTTATAGCCGTGTTGGTCTAAGGACATAGGCATGCAAGGTTCTTTGAGTAGATGTGATATCTTTTATTAGACCAACTGAGTAGTTGGGGGGGAAAAAGGTCTTAGCAAGCTTTTGGGTTTAGTCACCCTTCTTCAGGCATAGGGAGTCTCTGCCGCTCTGAGACTCCTAGGAGTGAGATAAGCTAAAGAAGACATTGGACTTACAATGCAATACAACCTGCCTGACATCTGATTCACCAGGTACCTGCCTGACTTGACCTCTTACTTTTTTTTCCCCCCCACCTTTTCTTCCTTCCCCTCCCCTACTTTTCCACCCTTTGTCTTCCTGTTTTCCAACTATTTCCTTTTTCATTGACGGTCTCTTTTTTTGCCCGGTTGTCACGGTGTGGGGCTTAGGAGCGGTCGTGATCCCTCTAGCACCCCCCTACCATGTCAATTAGGCAATCCAGCACCCTCTATCCTCGCCCACCATGTCTTTGCTGTTATATGGTTCAATTAAGGAGGCTGCCTTTTATCTCCTAATACACGGTATATGCTGAACTATCCCCTGTTCCGTATGGGGTGACTCGGTACACCCCAGCCCTAAGGGGTGTGCGTGCCTCCTACCTCCCCTTTAGCATGCCCCAAGCCTCGCTGCTTATCCGGACGTTGTCAGGTCCTTCTCTTCTCTGCCCCTCGCCTGGCGCCCCCTGGGCTTGTCACGCAACCGACGCCCCTCTACTCATTAGACCTATCGGGCTTACTAGTGGTGCTTTTACCCACTGGGGTCGGCAGCCTAAGCCTTTCCTGGTCCCTCTGGGTTCTTGTCAATAATAAAAGAAGTGTCCAATTAGGCTCAGGCGACCTAAGCCTTACCTGGCCTCTCTGGCCCTTTTGGGTCCTGTCAATAATGTGTGTCCAGTTAGGCTCAGGCAGCCAGAGCCTTACCTGGCCCCTATAGGTTCCTATTACTGCGGAAACCCTCCAGAACACCTTCTAGGCTGCACCCCTCCTGGGGTGACTGTCAATCATACATGCCCCTCTTGGGGTTGCTTCTTGCTACCCGTGCCCCGCCTGGGGCCTCTCTTCAACACGTGCCCGCTCCCATGGCTTCTCGGCACCTTCCCCAGGCTCTATATGGCCACAGATTTGCCCTCACTGGGCTAGTCACCTTTACAGCACCCACCCTAGGCTTTCACTCATGTGGCTCCCACACCTGGAGCCCAACACAAGTCCCTACAGGCTTCACTCTGGTGCTAGGACCCTCAGGCAGGGTCCTCTGCCCTGCTCAGGTCTCTCACTATCACCCATGCAGGGCTACCCCCTGTGCCACCTAGGCACTGAACAGCTGTGCCATCCCAGTTACCACTCGTTTGCCCACACAGGGCACTGGGAACCCCTACAGACTCACCCAGTCCTCCAGTGTTAGCAATATCAAACAGTGAACACAAAAGCCATGAACCAACCAGCTGCAACACAACAATAAACCTTCTGGCTATAACATAAGGTCCAGGTCCCACCTGGCTTTCCAGTAAAGCCTCCTGGTCAGAGTTCTCTCCACCCACGCCATGATGCAGCTGCTCACTCTAGCAATCTGCTCACCTCAGCTCAACTCCCCTGCAGAGCTCAAGCTCCTGCTCCTGCAGCTGCCAGAAGAGAACTGCTAGCTGGGCTTCAGCCTGGGCTGTTTATAAAGGCCTAGCCCTGCCCCCTTCTGGTCACCTGACCAGCATGGTGCGCCCAGCAACCATCACCTGAGCTACCCCCTGTGATTGGCAGCTGCCCTCATCCCTTCAGGAACAGGGCACCTGTGTTACCCTGTGACACTGGTATTATTACCATTGTAATGTTTCCCTTTGGCCTTTTTCCCCCCTGCTTGCTGCCCCCTCCCTTCCCTGCTTTACTTTTTTTTTTCTAATTTCTACCTGTGTATATTTTCGCTGACATCCTGTCACACTCATAGCTTCTTTCGTTCCTTGGAATCTCAGACCAGCAGAGACTCCCCATGCCTGAAGAAGGGTGACTGAACCCAAAAGCTTGCTAGGAACTTTTTTCCAACTACTCAGTTGGTCTAATAAAAGATATCACATCTACCCAAAGAACCTTGCCTGACATGGTGTGTTTGTCACTCAAGCATCTGACCCTACTGTCATCTTCCTTCTATGTTTGGTGTTTTTTAACCAGTGATAAATACTGTAGCCTTCTTTGCTTTCATATCCCATTTGTAAAATGGGGGTGATATTTCTTAGGCTCTTTATGCCATCAATTTAAATTTTAAATTCTTTGAAGTGGGACTGACCACTTAGCATCTGTTTGTAGAGACTATAGACATATGTGTTAATGGCCTCAATCAAGTTGGGGCCCCCAAGAACTACTCTAATAAACTTCAGTACTTAATCATATTGAAACAGAAGCACTATCCTTTTAAAACAAAATAACTTTGGGCTTTCTCCTTTCATTGCTGTCATTGTATGTCTTCTAAGGTACTCTGGGAACTATTATTATTACAAAATATGTAAATGTGCCAGGAACTGCATAGACCAGTAAGAAGTCTCAATCCCTGTCCCAAAGAGCTTAAATCCTTCAGGACAGAAGATATACATATACCAAATATTATTACTGAAGTACAGAAAGATACCTGAGGTAACAAAATCTAAACCTGACTATTTGTGCAGGACCTGGATAGAAATCTATGCAGACACACGGCTTCATTTGAAAAAGCAATAGCTGAGAAAGTTCGATGTCAAGAAGATGTGAACCGAACCAGCAGAACTATTGAGCTAGCTAGCAGACTTGTCAAGGGACTCGAGGCAAGTAGGCTACTTCTTAATGCCGTTTCTACCATTAGTAATTACAGTATTCCAAATATTTGTTAAGTATACGAGTTATTTTTTTTAAATCTTTAGTAGAATGCATAAAATACCTATGTGAGAGAGAAACTTAGAATCAGTATAGTAAAAGAAAACCCCCTAAAACATGCAAGAAGTTTACATGTAATACAGCCAAAATCTGAGAATGTGATCGGTGATGCCATGCATTTAATTAAAATTACATGCCATTACCTTGCTTGTATTTGTATGGCCACTGGGGAATGACAAAGTCACCACATTTACACAATTGTGAACACATTGTGACAGCCTGGGCAGTCTCTGGCTAATAAGCAGAGAGACTGAATAATCTTCTAGGTCAGAAATGAGTCGCGTTATATCCACTCTCATTGCACCTAAATTTTAAATAAGTGGAATATGCCAATTAGATTGTTTTGTTTTGTTTTCTTTGCAAACCATTCATTTTAAAAACACAGGTGGTCACTGAGATTTTTTTGCAGGCAGGTGTAAACAGGTGTAAACAGATGCCCTGTCAATTTGCTAGTCAATTTCTAGAAAGCCACTCAAGTAAGTGGTGGTATATAATTAAGTTCCCCTCAGTTCACAGAGATAAAATTTTGACACACATCTTGACACAATATGTGAAATGTGTTACATCCCATATAGTAGATAATTTGATGCATCTTATATTCCTAAAATATTCCAGATCATTTTAAATAGATTTTTAAAAATACATTAAATTTTATTTGGATTCCCATAAAGTTTTGCTTTACTTAATCTCAAAGAACTCAACTGTCTTTTGACTAATGACTTCATTTCTACAAATCAATCCATAGAAGCCTGCAGTCAAATTAATTATGTTAGGTTGGACTACAGGAAAAGAGTTTTAACTTATTAAAGCTACCTAAAACAATTGAAATAGACCAGTTTTTTGTCATCTGCAACTAGTTAATTTCTCGTTGTTCATTTTAACTTCAGTGTTATTCAGAAACTTAAAGAATAACATTTAGTATTTGGCTTGTTCCAAACCAAAGTGTGCCATGTGTGTTGTTATGAGTTATTACCAGGGATCCTGATTTAAAAAAAAAAATTGCAAATTCTCTGATAAAACCACAAGTTCTCTGATATAAACCCCAGGATCTGCAATGAAATTGAAACACCATCCTATCTATCTATCTATATCTATATATCTATAGATACATATATCATGGTGTTTCTATATATATAGCTATATATTCTATAGATATATATAGGTATCAATTGCAAATAAAACATTGTGTTCAATTTTATAGCAATGTGGAAGCCTACCAGTACCTCAATAACAATAATAAAACAAATTTTAAAGACCTATAAAGGTTGGTATTTGATTTTGGGATTTTTATCATGGAAAATCAGAGCTCCCTCTACCCGCTTAGCTCACAGAACTCAGGTCCTGACCCCTGCAGCAATGCCCAAGCCCTGGCTGCTACCTGTGGGAGGCAGCAGATGCTGCAGCATAGCAAAGTGCGGAGCCCAGCTCCCCTTCCCCCACAGGCAGCATGGCTGGAGCGGAGCCCGCCAAGGGATGGGGACAGGCTGCCTGCTGCAGACTCTGGCGGGGTGAGGGGGGAATGGCTACACACACTCCTGGGGAGTAGGGAGACCCATCTGTGTGCAGGGCAGGGGCAGGCTGCCCACTGCAGGCTCAGGCTCCCCACCCTGCTGCCCTCTGCCAGGGCCTCCACAACCCAGTGGATGGGACCCAGCATGGCAGGCCAAGCAGGGCCAGGCAAGGAAGCTCCTTGCTGCTGCAGGCTCTGTGCTGCCCTGGCGATGCACCCCCTGCCCACTCCAGAAGAGCAAGGGGCACAACCCCACACTGCTGCCCCTGCTGCTGTTAGGCAGGGGACACCTTGCCAGGGCAACATGGGACTTGCAGCACGAGGGAGTTTCTCCACCCGGCCCCACTGTGCCCTGCCACGCTGAGTCACACCTGTTGGGCTGCAGGGGCCCTGGGGAGGGTGACAGGGTAGGGAGCCTGAGCTCACAGTGGGCAGCCCACCCCTGCCCCACACAGATCTGGGGGGCACAGGTCCCCCTGGCCCCCCCAGGAGTGTGTGCAGCAGCGGGAAGCCAGCCCTACCTCTCCCCTATTCCCTGGATGAGCCACCCAAGGCTCAGTCCCACTTCTCACCAGGGCTCTGCAGCTGTGCATGCCGGCCCTGGGTCCCAAGCCCCATGCATTGCTTAGCTGGGCAGCAGTTCCAGCCCCACCCCTGTCCATCTCACTCCCTCCCTCACTAGGGGCCTCAATCTCCCCACCCTCCCCCCCAGACTTACCTGCTTTCCAAGCTGCCTGGCAGCTATGTGCATATGGCACCCTCTGCCTGACCACCTTCCTTCCACTTCCTTGCAGGCTGGAACTCTGTGAGCCCACAGAAAGCAAAAGCGAAAAATCCGCATGTTTCATTGTTAAAATGAGAAATCCATGTTTTTCTCCATTTTTCCATGAGAAATGGAAAACCCGGATCCCTGGTTATTATCTACATAGGAGAGGTTTTGGTTGGACCCAGACAAAACTAAGACCACCGTAAGCTGGCAGAGTCTTACTATCTTGTGTAATCCCATCAAGTTCTGTTGGTCTATGCCCAGAGGTAGCAACGAAGTCTTGCTTTTAACAGTTTATATTGAATCCGGAAAGGGTTGTTTCTACAGGCTAAGGGTCATCTTTAGTAATGTTTTTATATAAGCTAAAGAAAAATATTTAAAAGGATTAATTGAGAATGTCAAGTCTTTTCCTCCAAGAATAAATTCTTTTTTACTAGAACAGGAGACAGTTAACTTCTGAAAAGCATCAAGACTGATGATTTTGTCTATATAGCATTGACCTGGAAGCTCAACCATTCAGACTAATAAATCAGGCAATTTATATTTAATCATTAACTAACTCCCGAGCTGAACAGCTGTTCAAAATTAGAAATGGGTCACCTCGGCCAGGATGACATTACAGGCAATCTATAATGCATTAGAATAAAATTATAGTGATTTTTAACTGTCTGGAAATTTATTACACTGCATGTTCCAACTCTTAAACCCTTGTTAGCCAATGTCACTAGTGATTTATGGTGGTTGGGTGGTATAGTAAAATTACTGAAGATTTAAATAGACGATCACTCTATGTTTAGTAAATCTTCAAATTTCAAAGCTATTTTGCAGAATGAGGTGGGTGCACTTTATTGTTTATGACTTACCAACTAGTGACAATAGGGAGAGATAATGGATAAATCAAAAGGCTTTCTTGTAAATTAATGGATTTATTGTCTGGTTGCCTTCAGTAAATGATTTAAGGAAGAATCTAATGAGTTCTGCAGAAAGTACTGCAAATCTAAAACACTTCAAATGAACAGTGCTAAATTTCAGAGGTAATTGTTAGTGATTTAAACAAAAACAGTCTCTATCCCACCATTTGTTGGCTGTCTTATACCTGAGACACAAACACTGTCACGCACATCAAGTTCTGCTTCATGAGTTTGCATGGTGACATTTCAAATGCATGTTCAACTAAGCATTTTGTTTTACATGAGAATATTTGAAGTGCCATTCACTGGGGACATAGCCACTTCACCTAAACACCGGTGGGGGGACCGCCAGCCCAGTAAAGGCCCTCTCTGACGTGACTGCAGTTGCCTCATCAATCAGTAGAGAGGAAAAGAAAAGTGGGGGAGAGGTAACTGCCTTGCCTGAACACCAGTGGGGGGACCGCCATCCCCCTCTCAGCAGCAGGGCACAAAACTTGGGTTTGGCCCTTGGGTGCAGCATGGTTCTGCCCTGGAAGTCTCTCTGACCGCCCTTTTGGAACCAAAGATAGGCATTTAGGGTCCTGAAAACCATGTTCCTGAAAATCTCTGTGAACATTTTTGAGTTCAAGTAGGGTTTTATGAATGTGGCACCTGGCCCCACCACCGGGCTGAGGCACCAAAAGTGTCTGCCCACCTGGATCAAATGGTCGGGCAACACGCTCACAATGACCCCTTACAGACTTCCGGGCCACGCCAGGGAGCCCATGTCAACCGCTTGCAACACAGGAGAGCAAAATTTTTCTAAGACCCACAGCAGACACAAGGTCAACCAGTTCTCCCACAGGCTCCTGGAACTGCCTCCCAACCTGGCACTCCGGATCGGTCCCCTTCCGGACCTCCAGGTTGACATGGCCTCGTGGAGGGCTGCCCAGTCCCCTGCTGCTCCGGCCCAGGCCAGCCGCCACCTGGAGGGGTCGCTGGGCGCCAACCCCGGGGCCCCACGTACCTGCTGGGACCCTTCAAGATGGCCTCGGCCTGGCCGGCACTCAGGCAGGTCACCAGGGTGAAGCCAGAATTGTGGCCAAGCCCCTGGAACTGTCACCCAGCTTGGTCCACCGGATTGGTCCCCTTCCAGACCTCCGGGTTGACACGGCCTCATGTAGGGCTGCCCTGGCCCCGGCTGCCCCGGCCTGGGTCAGGCGCCACCTGGAGGCATCACTGGGCACCATAAGTCCAGCTAGCCTGGTGTCCTGTCTCTCATACTTGCAGAGCATGAATGCTGAGGAAGAGGGTAAAGATGGGTATATCCAGAGTCTTCCACCGCTTGCTCGTCTCCCATTGCATCATTTAGAGGTTTAGCAAATTCTGATTCAGAGACTGTACTCAGAGACTGCCACATTCAACGCTGATGGATCTTGCCTCCAGGAATTTGCCCAATCCTCTTTTGAACTGGGTTAAGCTACCAGCTCCACAACATCTTATGGCAATGAGTTCCACAGGTTAATTTCATGCAGCATGAAAAACAACGTTCTCTTATTTTAGATAAAAATACTTAGAATCTTTTTCTGGATAATTTGGATTTACATATTTAAAGCAGAAATGATTAGAAATGGAAAATCTGACTTTTATCTTTGTGGAACTCATGTTCTACATAATGTCAAATTTTAACAATTGAAGTGAGCATTTCTGATCTGTTGCCACTAAATTGAAAATACTTCGTAAACAACCAATGTTCAGTTAACATATTTTTCTAGTTATAAGTGTCCCTGTATGTTTCAGGTTTTCAGGTTCAATTTGACAAAAAACAACATTTCCCCCAAATATAAATTGATATTTCTGTGATGGTTAACTAAAAATTGGGCACTGTGGTGTGACTGAGAGTCCAGTCATAGGTCAGCCCTTTGTAATTTGCTGTAGATATCAGGAAATCCAGACTGTACAAGAATACATGCATAAAATGGACCAAAAGTGCCCTGACACCATCCCTTTGCTCTTTCAGCCCCAAGACTATCATCTGAGTACTTGCATCTGTTACCTTTTACGGGACCGCTGTGCCATAAAGAAAGAGTCAGTCTCTTAATAGCCTTGCTTTAAACCCATTGGTATTTTTTATGTTAACTTTTCTGCCAACTTCAAGTTTAAAGCTATGATTAATATGTTTGTTTATGACATTTTATAATTGTGGTTTGCAGTCTGAAAACATTCGTTGGAGCCAGTCTATTAAACACTTGGAAGCACAAGAAAAGACATTATGTGGTGACGTCCTGTTAACAGCAGCATTTGTGTCTTATGTTGGATCCTTTATGAAACAGTATCGTCAAGAACTGGTAGAGCATCTGTGGATCCCTTTCCTTAGATCACAGGAGGTAAAACACCTTGTAGGAAATGGCAGTGCATGCTTGAAGCTTAAAACCCCCCAATTGAAGACTTAAGAGTACAGTTCTGTGCTTAAGTAACTAAAACAACTTTGCAGAGTTGGCATACGAGACACATACACCTTTCAGCAAAAACGTTTTTCTCAGATTGTAGGTACTGATTTTTTTGTTGTTTATTTGTTTTTCTACTTGGGATATGCACACTTGAGTGAGTTCCTTTTCCTTTCCTACATCATCTGTCGTAGGCCAAATTACCTATGTAATAGCAGCTATTACTGATTGTGATGTGTAAAGATAAACTCTGCTTAACTTTCAGTTCCTAGAAGAGTCTGTAAGGATGGCAGCTAGAGGCATTTTACTTGTAAAATGAATATTTGATAGGAGTCTTTGATATAATATACATAGAGCCTTAAAATACATCTCCCGGCACCCAGCAGTTCATAAAACATTGCCATAAATTGATCTCTCTTGCTTACTGAGTTTGTCACACAACTTTTTAAAGGAGCAAGATGCAACATGCAAGCATCTGAACCCCTGGATGGCCTTCTTGTCTATATCACTTTAATCTTAAAAGCCCTGTATCGCTCTACCTATGTCTATTTTTACTCCCCTGCAAAGCTTTGTGTTGATTCCATCCCCTCCACTCTGTGAATGCTGCCTAACTTTGTCTGTCTACTTTGCTTTGTGGCCCAAATCACTGTAATAACTTGGCACCTCAAACTTCTTAAAGCATTTTACCTTGCATCTTCCAAGGAAAGAAGGGAAGTGGTATCCCTATTTTTAAAATGGATAACTAAGGCATAGAGTAGATTAACTGGTGCCGAGCAAACATTGGAGGTATATGACTAAGCTGTCCTGGTTTCCTGCACCCATGGGTCCAGTGTTCTAGCCACTGGGATGTCCTCCTACCCTCATAAGAACATAAAAACTGTCATTTACTGGATCAGACTCTAGGTCCATCTTGCCCAGTATCCATGGGTATGTATCTGGTGCACTTCACAGATGTCTTGTCTCTTCTGTGAGCAGAGGAAGATCTTGGCACACAGCTGCCTAGAGTGCATCAGGCTATAGCCCCTTCACTGCTTCCTCCAGAACCTCTCACTGAGGTTCTGGCTGCATTATTCCCCTCACCTTTTTGTTTATACACTCCCCATCCACTTATTTCACTGTACCTGGGTGGGGCAGTCCCCAGTAACTGCACGGCCACTTCCCTATGCCTGGTCTGATCCTGTTGCCAAGCATAGTTTCACTGAGCAGTATCCATGGACTCCTTGAACTCATTCAAAGGCCTATGGACACTGTCTGATGTGCTTTGCTCAGTGTTCCCTCCCTTTGCTCCCCTTGGTGAATTCGTTTTAAATCTACACCCTCAATCCCTTCCCTTTTTATATTTTGTTTTGTCCCAAGGAATCATTTGCTTACTCAGCGGTCTTCCTTCTAAGGGAGGCTTACAGTGTTTCTTAGTCGTCCTTAGCCCACAGTCCCTTAAACAACAAATAGGCCTGTGTCACATAGTGGCAGAGAGTGGATGATGAAAAGGAAAGTGAACAGGGTATGACCAGAGGTTTTTCTACTGTTCATCTTTTAGATTTGTGATCACTACTGTGTATGATCTCCCAGTCTCTGCTGAAAGACCTGATCTGTCCACATTGAAGTGCCTCTTAAAAACCTACTTCCACTTTGCTATCTATATTTGTATAAAAACTGTATAAATTATCTATTTTATTTCCTTTCTTCAGACATCTTTGTACTTACTTGTCTTTAGATAACATTTCCATGAAGCTACAAACATCTTTAGCTCATTGGAAGGCCCTTAGAATCTGGTGACCATTACCATGAAAAATCATCATCTTCAGAGTACAGTTTTTTAATAGATGCTTTCACTGAAAGGCAGCTGGCAAAATTGCTTGTTTCAGTTTTGACAATTCTCCCAGTGTGAGAGAGAGATATGATTAATAAATTCTGTTTTAAAAATATAGTGAGGTCCTTGCTAAATGCTCTTCTTTCTAAAGGCCAATAGTGAAGGTAGTGCACTCTCTTAGTTTTGTACAGGTATGGGAACAAAAGATACAATTGTGCATTAAAATGCATACCTTCCTTTGTCACAGAACACTAACACCACCACAAAGTTGTATCAGCTATGCAGACCTATTTATTTCAGCTCTCTAACTTAAAGAGACTGCTTGTTTTATGGCCTATCAGTAAAAGAATGTTATTCTTAGTCGTCCTAAGTGTTTAAATAAATGCGTTTATCTGCTATCTGTCTATATACACTCATAGGTATGTCTGCTGTATGCAGGGAAGTGTACACATACCGATGTGTTTGTATTTTGAGTGCATTGGTTACGTGGTAGTTTACATTGTGAAGTTGGCAGCTATGTGATTAGAATCATGATTTAGGCCATTTTAAACAAATACATCCTTTGTTACAAAACAGAAACAGTTTTGTCTAACAACAAAATTGTTGCCACAGTAACTAAACTGGAGATATGGTGCCTTCCATCTTGGTGTTAATTTTGTACAAATTTGACTCACCTAAAATAGATGCAGTTATTTCTTGAGTAAATAACTACCAAAATGACATGCTTCTTGATCTGACTCTATGCTTTTAAAAAGAAACTAAAGTATTAATTCAACACCTAGATATTGTATATATGGTAGGGAGGAATAGTATGCTAAAAATCACAATGCGAAGACAACTTTGGAGTGGTTAGGGAATTAGAAGGCTTAGATCAATGGTTTTCAGACTGTTCTGTGGAGCACTGGGGTTCCACAGAAGGTCATCAGGGGGTCATCAGAGATTGGGGGTAATGGAAAGGCGGGCCAGGGAGCTCCATGCCAACTCACATGGTCCATGGAGCCAGTGGAAGGGGTTCTATGGCAGAAGAAGTGATATGAAAGAATTCAGTGATTTGGGTAAGTTTGAAAACCACTGGCTTATAGGATTGATAATGCGGAGTAGTTCTCATCTAACTTAGAGTTTTGACATTCAGATCAGGCTGGTATTCACCAAAAATAAAAACCTGAGATAAAATTGTAAGTTGATGGAATCAGTAGGAATTTCACATTTTTTCACCAGCCATAGAGTATACTGCCTATTTGGAGGTTTCCTTAAAATACTTGGAATTTTTTAATTTAATTGTTCTTCCTATCCTTTTTTTGTCTCTCACTGCATCTATAGCACCACTGCACACACCTTCACTAAGTACTGTTTTGAGATTTCTGATTTTATTAAAACACACAATGGCAGAATAACAGTTAGAGAAAGTGTGACTACTTGCTGGTGCTTTGACTTAAATGAAGTGCACTGGAAACCACAATCCAATTTACAGTGAAGAAGTGTCCATATAACAAAAGAACATTGTTATGCTTGATTTGTTACCTAGTTGGCTGCCTCTGCAGAGAACAGATATATATGGGGAATCTTATGTAGTAGATGAGCTCTTAAGAAAGCTGGTGTGAGAATCCTGTTATGCAGCTACCTATGTTGCACATAATCTGTAAAGAAACAGTAAACTTTTTTCTCTAGAAAATCTTTATTCTCTGCCCATTATGTACTATTCATGATCACTATATCTGTACCAATATAATCTGCTCTAAAGGTTAACACTATATATGCATCAGTTTGTGATATACAACATGTACTTTCTTTTAACAAAATCATAGTTTTTGAAGTTGGTTTCTTAAAAGACTATTCCATTTACACTAGTCCCATGAAATAGTGTTTGTCTTCTACACATTACATATTCTGATGCTTCTGTTGACATCTGATAGTCTACAGGGCCTTGCCTTCGTTTCCATACAATATACATCTGTTTCTAGTGACCCTTGTTATCTTGTGCCTCACACAGAGTCTCATCTCACTATTTTGTAACCTTGCTAGATCATTATATTCCACTCTGATTCAAAGGTTCCTATTCCAATAACTGAAGGCCTGGACCTGATTGCCATGTTGACTGATGATGCTACAATTGCAGCATGGAATAACGAAGGCCTACCTGGTGATAGAATGTCAGCAGAAAATGCTGCTATTCTAACGAACTGTGAGCGCTGGCCTCTGATCATAGATCCGCAGCAACAAGGAATTAAATGGATAAAGAATAAATATGGAACTGACCTTAAAGTCATACATCTAGGACAGAAAGGGTATGTGTAGACTGAAGAATTTGCTTTCCCATTTCACTGTTTTAAAGTTTATTCTAATTTTTACCAGGGCTTTGGTTTATTGTGATGTATTCTCTTTTAAATATGAAGCATTACATTACTGCTGCCTATTTTTCCATAGTATCATTTTCCACTTAAAAAGCTCTACTTTTTCTGCTGTGTTGTTTTCAAGTTAGAGAAAAAATATAGATTGATATGCATTCCGCAAGATAGTAAAATCAGTTTTTCCAAAACTAAGATCCTGACATACTGGCTTTTGTTCAGATTCCTGATTACAGTACAACTTAGCCAATAGGATGGCGACATATATGTAGCCATTGCAGAGTGAGAGATTCAGTCTAATGTTTTCACAAATGACTTTAGCCAATATTAGGTATTCTCCTGGTTATCAAAGATGTTTTGAATTCTAATAGTGAAGTTTAAATTGCATTTAAATGGGTATCACTCCTTTGGAATGGATCAGATTTATCCCTTCTCAAGATGATTCTGATTTATGGAGAGGGTTGTAGTAGGTTTTCAGCTGAATGTTATTTTTCATGCTACCATGTGGCTCTCTAATAACTTTATAAACCTTTGAAGACTGTTATCATCAAAGAGACTATTATCATCAAAGAGACTTCGTTTTATTGATATCCAGGAACAGCAGGCATTTGCATAGCCTAGAACAGCATGTGGTCTCAATAATACCACTTTTTAAAACCTCTGAATCACTGAGGAGCTTTTCAGCTCGCTGTCTGCTTTTCAGCATTTTTCTCTTCCTCCTTGGGTGCGTCTACAAGTGCCATTAATGCGAAGCAATAAACCGCAGAGGTGATTGATCTGCAGTTTATTGCTCACGGGAAGCTCCTGGGCATGCCATTTACACACTTAGGACCACAGCACATTGAGCTGAGTGGCAGCAGCCCCAGCTGGCAGGGAGTCTGAGTGGGTCAGCCTGTCAGCCCGGGACTGCTCCAACTGGGCTCAGTATGCTGCAGACAGGCTGGCTGGGGCACGAGCGTGCTTCAGCAGACAGCCCCCACACTGAAGCATCCTCATGCCCCAGCCAGCTGGGTCAGCTTCTACATGTGTGTTGCTGCGTATGAAAATACTCTGCAGCAGGGTAGAGCTTGTATTAGTTTTGTGCACCCTAACAGGTGCACACATGTAGATGTTTAGACATTTAATGGGCAGTTAATTAGTCAAATGCACAGTAAACATCTCACATAGACACGCCTCTTGACTTCTTTTACTTGACTATTATATGACCTGCTGCCTGTGATTTCTAGGGTCTGGACTCAGGGAGGTCTCTTCCAGACCTGAGTTCCTCTGTGTCAGTCTCTTTGCCATATCTACCTTGCAGTCACATTGGCTGCTTACAGACATCGGGGAAAAAAACCAGTGCTTTAAGCTTGGTGCACCCCCACAGCAAGCACAGAGCACATCCAGACAAAGCATCGCATTAGCTGGACTCACTATGTATCTAAGAAATTCTCTTATTTCTAACTATTTATAAAATCTCATTAGGATAGGATTTTTAAAAGAGACAAAGACAGACTTGTATTTTCAGTTAGTATTTCTTTTCCTAACAGAAGAACCTTGGCTGCTTGCAGACATTAAAAAAAGCCAACACGCCCACAATGGTGCTTTAAACTCAGTGCACCTCTGTGCCAAGCCCAGCACATGCCCAGAACAGGCAACCTGTTACTTCAACCCAGTTTGCCCAAAATCTGTATAGATCAGGCACTTCAGTGGGGCTTTTTGACACTTGTATCAAAAGCTGACACTGGGGAGCCAGGTTAAACTAATGCTGCTTCTTCCAGTAAAGTGCTGTTGTATTTTTTTTCCATGTCTGTCAGTGCCTAATATGCCTCTTTATACTTGGCTTTGAAGACCTAGCCCACTATGTGTTACCCTCGCTATGGATTACAGTTCTTCCAGGACCCTGTATGAGTTCTAATACCACTTTCAAGGCAGCATGACATTTATAAATAATGGACCCAGGAAGGCATGCTAAAATCTCCTAACATTTATTTTGCGGCATTCCATCCTACACTTGTTTATAATGTTTATATAAAGACTTGGAAACTCCTTCAGGCAGAGACCTGGTCTTCTTATTTCATTAAAAAAATTAGAATGCCTTTTTATATGAGTAGAAAATAAAGCACAGAAGTAGACTATTACTCAAAACCACTAAAATATTAACTATTAGGAGATATATCTGTGTGTAATATGACAGGTTATAACTGAGCCCTTAAACAAATATTTTCTCCAGTTTATAATATATGTCACAGATGCAGCTTATTACATAATTAGAAAACTGTCTTATTCCTGGATTTTATTTTCATACTAAGGTTTCTGAAAACCATTGAAAGAGCTTTGGCCTGTGGAGACACCGTCCTAATTGAAAACTTGGGTGAAACAATAGATCCAGTACTTGATCATCTACTTGGAAGAAACACAACTAAAAAGGGGAGGTAAGTATTTTTGAATGATCAGGATTTTTACATGAGGCTTAGTGCCACATTATTCCTATTGTTTTTTCTGTTCCTTATCAGCTCAAAGCTTGGTATACAACTATTAAAAAAAAGAGAGAGAGGTACTGGTTTACAACTGGTAATGAATCCATATCAAAAATTGAGAACCTGGGTATAAACACCTCAAATTTTTTATGATTTTAAAATGTAGAACTACTGATTTTTCCTGTCTTCAAGGCTACCCATGCAATCTTATACAAACTTTGCTATAAATTCTCTCTTTTTTACTAGTAAAAACTGGAAAAAAATAAGTGCAGAGGCATCTGAAATTGCGGGAGGTGGGGGGGAGAGTAAATCAATTTCTGTGAACATTTACAAATTTTTTATTTTTGGAAAATGACTTTCCACTTTTAGTGACTCTCATATGTTCAGAAGAGCATTTATACTGTAACCTATATGTAAAGCAAATATTCTTATTATGGTTGACATATTATAACAATGTGATAAATCAGAAGAAATTAATGAAAAAATAATTGTTCTACCACAACATAATGTATTTATGGCAAATTCTTACTGGCTTTACATTATTTTTCCTCTCTCTTAATGTAGTAAATGTCTTACCCTTAGATAATAGCTGGTCCCAAAGACCAATTAAAATAAATAAATGCTTTTTTATCTAGTTCTGTGGGCTTTGGTCCAGGAAAATTCAGTTTGTCATGACTGACAAAAAAGGAAAATGTCTTTGTGAGAATCTTTCATTTTGGGAGTGAGAGACAAAATGATTCACCTGACCTGGAACAAAAGATTATGTTTCCATTTCAGTCATTTGTAACAAAGCCAAATTCATGAAAGAGAGAGACTCAACTTCAGTGAGGCAGAGTGTTCATGTGCCAATTTTACCTATTGCTCTGCAGTCGGGACACTCAGCAAGGCTGCAGAAGATTCAGGGTTCAATTTTTTTCCACTGCCTGGGGGCACCTAAACCTACATCTCCTGCTGATATATTATAACTGATATTCTGGTACAGGGGTGGGCAAAATACGGCCCACAAGCCGGATCTGGCCCGCGAGGCCGTTCTGTCTGGTCCGCGGGGCCCCTAAAAAAATTTGGAAAATTAATATTTCTCTGCCCTTGGTTCCTGTCAGAAATGACCCCGGGGAAGCCCAGTGGGCTCCAACAACAGCGGGGTCCAGTCTGCCCCACCCCCTAGCCGGAAGCCCCAGCTGAGGTTTCTGGCCTGGGAGCATGTGGCTGCCCTGGCACAGGAAGCTCAGGTAAGTGGGGGGGTGGGACCCTGGGCAGGGAATGAGTGCGGGGGGGGGAGAAGCGGTCCCTCCCCACCCCACGCCTGATGCCCTGCACTGCAGCTGCTTGCAGCCCACGTGGGGCTGCCTGTGCCTGCTCTGGACAGCCCTATGCAGGCTGCAAGTGCCTGCAGCATGGGGCAACAGCCGTGGGGTGGGGGAGGAGCCGCTTCCCCCCCACACACACACACACTCAGCTTTTCCCTGGGCTCCTTCCCTACATGGAGAAAAGTGGTCCCTCGCCCACCTGGTGCCCTGCGCTGCAGGCACTTGCAGCCTGTGCAGGGCTGTCTGGAGCAGGCACAGGCAGCCTGTGAGTGCAGGGCACCAGGCCTGGGGCAGGGAGGGGTTGCTTTCTCCACACACCCCATGCACTCAGCACCATCTTGTAACCCAGCTCCCCTGGCAGGCTGGCAATGGGGCGGTTACAAGCTGGTGCTGAGCATGGGGAAGAGTGGCCCCTTGCCTGCCCCATGGCCAGCACCCCGCACTGCAGCCACTCGCAGCCCACGCGGGGCTGTCCGGAGTAGGCACAAGCAGCCCCAGGCAGGCTGCGAGCTCTGCAGCATGGAGCACCAGTCATGGGGCAGGTGAGGGGCCACTTTTCCCCATGGTCAGCACCAGCTTCTTCCCTGCTGGCAAGCAGGGGGTTGGGGCTGTGTGCTGCCCCCTGCCTGTACTGTGGGACTGGGGGGCACTGGGTGTGAGTGGGTGGGGGGCCAGTGGGAGCACATTGACCGCACCGGTGTCCCGGGACCAGTGCTGGTGGGGCCCAGTGCAGGGTGGCAGGAGTACAGGGTCCCAGCTGGCAGGGGCTCCATGGAGCCGGGCCAGCTCCCCACACCCTGCTGGTGCAGCCCAGCCCAACTCCACGGACCCCTGCCAGCCTACATCCCACTTTGATCCCCACCGGTGTTGGCCCTGGATCATTGGTCCCAAGATGGTGACCGAGGGGCAGGGCACCTGTCAAGGAGTGGGGCTACCCATGCAGCCTTTGACAGTCTGTAAAAACTGGGTAAGCGGCCCTCCGCTCAAAATAATTGCCCGCCCCTGTTCTGTTGGGTAGTTTTCTCAGTCTTTCATGTTGAAGCTGTTCCAGTTTGTATTTCTGGGTATAACAAACTATATGAAACAAGGACTGAAACCCAGGTGTTCAGTTTTCCAAAAGAATACCCTAACTTCCTAGATATAGAGATTATCCTAGTTTCTCTCTGGTATAACATATGTTTAAGAACTTCATATAAAATAACACCTGTGACTAGAGCTGGAAAAAACCCAAAGCAGAATAACATGTAGCCTTGTGATTAGGGTTTGGGTGATACAGATCCAAATCCCAGCTCTGAATCAAGCAGAGGGAGAGCCTTTAAACCCATATCTTCCACCTTTCAGAAGAGTACTCTAACCAGTGTGCCCAGGCATTAAGGAGACAGTGATTTTCTTCTCTTCTTTTTCCTTCACTTTGCAAATCTAACTCTTTTTTTTTTTCAAACTGAATTTTTAGCAAACTGTTTACTTAAAAATTTGCTTAAGTTTAATTAGGATACCTCTAAACATAGGCTTTCAAGAGCTTGGGATGAAATTGTAGAGGGGCCATGGTGGGGAACTTATACTGCTACCCATGCTGGGGGGCAATTAGTGAAGATCCACCTCTAGTGCCTGTATCATTTGAGTATGTGACCAGTGGTCAGATTTCAGTGTCTGCAAACACTGTGAGCAGACTGGAAAGAAATGTTTAGTCTGGTTATGTCAGTGTACACCTAAAATGAGTATTATCAACTGGTTCATTCTGGGGGCTCAAACTTGGCCCCACAAATTTCTCTCTTATCAGAGGTGAATTTTTGTTCTTTCCTTAGACTAGGAAATTCTTTGCTGCTGTTTTACAAAAGAAAAATACCTTCAGTTCTGAGAGTAAAAGAGATACAATACTGAAGACACACTCTTATCACATGTGCCAGGGGCTTTTTAAATTCTTTTTGCATAGCCAGCATTGCCATACAGAAGGAACTGCTTTCATATGTACTTCAAGAAGTTATGGCCAGTTAAGTAGGCTGGCTTTATTAGCTCCAAATTAAGGGAGACAATGCATCTGTTACTCGCATTTGCCAAAATACATGTCTGTTATTGTCAAGTTATACTCAACTTTTCTCCTTTTTATATATATATTACTCAACTTTTCTCCTTTATATATACACACAAATATATTATCCCGTTTCTTGTAAGCCACCATAAGCCTTCAATGGGAGGGGTGGCGTATGAGTTGAATGAATGAATAAATAAAAGCCATGTGCTTAGTGCCTGCACACAAAAATGATAGGATTTACAAGAGTTTAAATCCTTTTTGAATCCACAACTGGTTTAAGACTAACAACATTTTATACAAAGCAAAACATTGCCCTGTGCTTTCCACCCTTAAAATGCTGTGTTTTCTTTTTCATTGTAAATAACTCAACTCTCTTAGGCTCCCTCGAACTAGTTAATTCTGCAATTGCTCTAAGACCAGTTACACATGCAAAGTAGCTGTCACGCCATGGAAAGCTCTAACCAGTCCTAAAGTTAAACCTTGAAAATATGTGCTAACATTATAGCTTGTTGCTATTGAGCTTTAATTTGCACATGTAATGGGGGCTCCCAGCCATAGGGCTGCATCATGCCTAGCCGGTGCTGGGAGTCCTGCAACCAAGGAGACAGTCAGCCCCAGTAGCTGCTGACTCTGGGTCACAGCACCACAGGGACCGAGTCCCACAGCTATGGACACTGGATCCCGGCAGCATGGGTCCCAACAACTGGGTCCTGGCCTCCTGGTGCCAAGACCCAGTTGGGTGCCAGCAACCGCTTGGCAGGGCTGCAGTCTTCCAGTCCTGGGCATGCACAGAGCTCCCAGGGCTGGAAGATCACAATTTCTATGGTCTTCCAGCCTCAGGGAGTGTATGAAACTCCAAGGGAGGGAGACTGCAGCAGCTGCATCTTCCAGCTGCAAAGGTGCATGAGGCACCTCTGCAGCTGGGTGCCCCTGAACTGATGAAACCATTAATGCTCAACTGAGGGGGATCCCAGCTACAGGAGTTTGCTTCTTACCAGTACACTGGCAGTAAAGTGCAATGGGATCTAATGCATGCATTAACCCCATTGCACCTTTCCTTTCGTATGTAGAGGAGCCCTCTGACCCACACTAAATACCCAAAGTTTGCTAAGTATGTGCTTGTAAAAGTAAGATAATGTGTGGCCTGATTTTGTTTACACTTACATCAGTATAAATCTGCAGTAACTCCACTGAAAGAAAGATCAGAATTGGGTTCCATGCTTTTGAAGTCTTATTGGCTAATTTTGGACATGATTCAAGAACACTAGTAGGAAGAGGTATGATAAAAATGATGGGAGTCACAGCAATATCATTGCACAGTTACCCTGCAAAGGCTTCTACACAGCAGAACAGAGATGCATACACATGTCCACACACTCATCATTTTAATATCAAGTGACCAATCTAAGAGTTCTTTGCAAGTGCAAATAAAAGTTCCTCCAGTTAATATTTAATATTTTTGTATGGCCTTCTGTTCACTGCATGTTGAAAGATATACCACATTTTCATCCTGGAGCAGTGGAAATATACAGCCCTTCTCTACCAAGTGAACTGGGTTTTCATCATTCTGGATTTTTTATTATTATTATTTTAGTAATTTGTATTAGGCATTTTTGTTTTTCTCCTAATAAAGGAAGACTAAAAAGATGCTTGTGATAGATAAGGTACAGTCTAACAGTTGAAGTTCATTAATAATTGGAATGTTGTAGAGTATGAAGTAATGAATACTAATTACTTCTTTCATGTCTGACAGCACCCTGTGGACCAATACATCAGCCCAGACTTTAATTTGGTTCTAGTAATGGTTTCATCAATAGTACATTAATTCTGTGTTTGAAAAGATATACAGTTGAACCTGACCCACACAGTAGATACCACTGTCATAAAATGGCCACATACTGACAACAACTGGATAATTACAAATAATTAAATCCACTGAACTTCAGACAATCCTAATTTTAAGTAAAATATATCTTATGATATCAATCGACAGAAAGCATAGCCAGGGAAATTTATCAACTTGAACTTCTTCTAAAGCAAATTTACTAGCTTGCATACTAGAAAATGTGCTGATCTGTGAACAACTTCATGAAATTATATCCCCCTAGTTTACTGAGTTTAAGTCTTGGACATGGTATATTACCAGCTAATGATGGCGTTTCTGACTGAAGACTGCAGTAGAACTTCTCAACATCAGACAACCTTGCATAAATATTGCTCTTCTATTACCTGAATGATTATACAGTGGGAGCTGTGCATAGTCAGTATTTCTCAAAACCAGTCTTAGGTTCTTAAAAACAGATTTAGGATCTCAACTTTAGATACCCAAAGTTAAAAATATGGGTGTCACATTTATTTTTTGTTGCCGGAGAACTACTTTAACAGAGAATATGCTTGGGAATATGATCTCTTGTTTTCACAGACAGTTTTTTTCAAACTATTATGTATGGGTTACAATGTAGAAAAAGCTGAGAATTTTATAAATTCACACCACTTGGAGCAGCTCAGATTTCCTTATTGTTTCTTTGATTGCAGCAGGATAAAAGGAGTAAAACATAATCAAAACTTTGCTGATAACATAAGTAGAAATAAGTCTAGATGCATGCACTTGAGTCCATCACAGCAGTAAGGAGTAAAATGATGCCATTTTTGTATAGTTGATTTTTTTTTTTTTTTGACAATAGCCTACTCTAAGAGAAATGGCAACCATTAAATAATCGGCTGAGAACAGCAATTCAAGATGATTTAATGTTTTCATAAGTCTTCATTCCCCTCTCCCCTCCCCTCCCCCCTCCACATTGTAGAGATCATTTGTATCCTGGTATCTATCATAAGCATCACTTTCTATAGGTCAATGTCATTTCAACTTGAAAGACTGGTATAAACACCTGAGGTGATAGAGGGACAGATTCATTGTTTATTAGGTCCCCAGTTGGGTCCACTTGAGTAGCTACTTATGCTTGCTCAGAGACTATGCATGTGGGCAAAGGACCATTCATGTGGATCCAATTGCAGGACTGGGGCACTCTAAAGTACAAATTGTACTTTAAGATAGCTCAAGGTTTGAGTGTTGTATACAAGCCTAGTGTTCATCTGGTCACATTTTTTCCATTCATGTGAGACTTGACTGTTACAGTTTTGTGTAAAGCCAAGATAATTAACTCAGTTTCTACACAGAAATAGCCTTCCTCACTTTGCACATCTTTCCAGCTGGGAAACGTTAAGGCAGAATTTTTCTTCACTAAACTAGTTTGACCAACTTGTACAGTTTGCCTGCTGAGATTGCTAAGTAACAGCTCCACTCTATGCTTGTTTGCACCTGATTTGTTCAGCTTTTCTCTCTGGGTTAGTGGCTGGATTTCACAAGCCTGATGCAGAAGCTTTTAATTTTAAACAGCAGGGTTTGGAATAAGGCTCCATTGAAGTGTTTCTTTTTTCCCTTTGAAGTAGGAAAATATTGTTTCGCCTAGCATTCTTGTCCAAAAAAAATCTGCCTAGCAGTGCTCTTCATTTTGACTGAGCTGCTCCTAAATGCCTATTAGCTGGAACCTGTCATATTTTCTGCCATGTAGAGATGCTATTCTTCAGTGGAAACTGTGCACCCTGAAATATTGACCTTTTTAATTGTTATGTTGTTAATTTCTTAATTCTAGATTCTTAAACATGTTCCTACTATACTACTTCTCATTTTGAGTACTTCACATCCTTGTCAGCATCCTACTTCTGGGGTTCTGGACATAATCCTGCCTTTTCACTTGAGAAATGGAAGTGAAAGGCATTTCCTTTGCAGATTTACTTAGCTGGTGGTAATTGGTCTTCAATAAGTGAAGTTTCAGCTTCCAGAACTTTCAGAGTATCTGCCAGTGCAAGAGATTGTCTTCCTGAAAGTGGGTTGTTATGAGCATCATCCAAACTGCCTCCACTTCTGTCCTTCTCTTTTGATTCGAGAACCTTTGATCACTTTTGTGTTCAACTGGAAGAAAATAATGGAGTGTTGCTTTGTGTCTGGGGTCCTCTGGGAGAGAGAGTAGAAGGAAAGTGTAGCAGGGACAGGGTCCCAGTCCCTGCCATGCTCTCGCAGGACTGGCCATGCCAGCCAGGAACTCATCTGCCCGGATATGAACATGTGGGTCATCTCTGGAGCACAGGGAACCATAGCTGCCAGCAGTCCCAGGAGCATGAGAACATGTGCTTTCTGATTAGCCCACAGTGGGAAGTGGGCAATTTAAAAGGAGGACACTGACAGAACTTGGTGTTTGGTATACCCAGTGTGGGAAAATTTCACAGGAGCCTGCAGGAGGGAAAAATCCTGAAGAAGAAACCTGCATGCCAGACCCTTGGGAGCTGCTGGGACCAGGACAAGTCCACATGAGGATAATCTCCCTGAAAGATAAGTAGATGTAATTGGGGGGAGTGACAGCAAGGGTTGTCCCTGCAGAAGCCCCAAGCTGGGACCCCAGATGGAAAGAACATCCATGGGGAATAGCTAGTGAACAAGCTGAGTAAAAGAGTGAGAGGGAAAGAAAAGTGAACCAGCCTGTATGGGCGAGTGGGGACCAAGAAAGAAAATGAGGCAGATGGACTAAAGAAAAGGGTCAGACTGTCCTGCTGCTGAGAAGAACTGAGCAGGAACTCTAATTCTATGGCAGAGCATGCTCAGGAAGAGGGAGAAGAAATCTGAGGGAATTGCTCATAAATTTTGATTTATAAAGGAACTAGAAGGTATTGAGGGCCATGGCTAAGAAGCCCTTTCTTTGAGTTAATTCTTCCATACAGGAGAATAAAGGGTGGGGGAGGGAAGGGAAAATCCTTCCCCAAAGATTTGATTTACAGTCAAGGCAGAAGTTGGACTCGGTTCCCAAAAGGGGACAGTTGAGGAGGACAAAGTCAGAAGGCCTGGGACCAGCAGATGAAGAAATGTGAATGAGTTAATCGAAATAATTATTGTTTGAGTTGATGAGAGTGGTTATATAGCGGCTGCCCTGGTGGAGAAGGAGAACAAGACACTGAGTTAAGGACCAAGGAGAAAAAGACCAGGAATAGTCTCCACTCACCGTCCATGGGGAATAGTGACCATCAACCTGAGAAGAAAGGGGCAGGGTGTAGGGAAGGTGGAGCCCTGTAGAAGAACCTCACGTGGGTCAGGTGGACCAGCAAGTCAAGAACATCCATCTTCCTAAACAACCATTTTCCATCAAGACTTGGCAGGCAAGTAGGAGGTAGAGATAGAAGTCAATATAACCTGACATGGTTCTGAAGCAGAAGACAACTGCCTGCTCACAGGAGGTAATTGTACAGGTCTCTACACAAGTCTTTGCTATTAAATATAATGTTTCTTGAATTGGACTGGCCCTAGAAATGCCTCATTCCCAAATCTGCTGGTCCAGAGGCCAGGTCCTATTTGCCCGCCTGCGATACCTTAAACTATTGCTTCATAGATGCAATGAGTGGTGATTAGTAGAAAAGTTGAAGCTAATCGTAGGCATGTGGTACTTTTAAAGAAATCAAGTCATGTATCTAGGTGCCAAAATTTGGATATAGGCACCTAAATGTAGGCCTCTGTTTCTGAAAATGTTGGCCTTTCATCAGCTATATTTTCCATTCATAAACCTATCAGAAGTTGTCTTCCTCGATTATAGTTTGATAGTCCTATAAAATTGTTCTCTTCTGTTACAAAGATCCCTCAGGGTTTCTCTTTGGTTGCACAGGTATTTGGGGTTGCACAGGCAATTCATCTTTTGAATTTCTAGGGCTGTCTCCCCTTTATTTCAAGGACTGTGTTAATTTCCACTAGAAAAGCAGGGTAGACATTTTTCAGTTCATTTTGGCAGTGTCTAACCGAAGGAAATGGAGATCCTGAAGCTTTTGTCACCCTTGTTTGAAAGAGATTTTGTCCCATTCGAGTGTTCCAAGGTAGGTACAATCTTAGTGAAGTCTGCACTGAAGGCTAGAAAAAAGTATTTTCCTTTTCTTGCACTGTTTTTTCCATTCTTGTAGTTTCACTAGTAGCACCCATAGACACTACACTCTTTCATAGTCTAAGAGTAATTTCTAGATAAATTACCCCACTGTTTCAGTGAAAGCTATTCTGTGGTGTTTTCCCACCCCTCTGCTTATCATTTGTTGCTCATTTTCTTTAAGCTGAGAGAGAGCAATAACAAAATATTTATTTTTCCCAGCTGTGCAATTAACAAAAAAATTAGAATAGCTGCAGTGATAAAATCCAGTGAGTCATTAGGTAGTTTTTGTCTTTCATAGATGATAACCACACAAATTGATGAAAATTTATTACCTCTGCAAATTGAGAACCCATAAAATACTATTTCAGTACAAGATGCCCAAGCTCATTTTATAACCAGGCATCCTTTCATTTTCATAACATAGCATTTTTCCCTTGGTAATTTTTTTTAACGGACAAAGCAAACTGAAATGTCCTCTTTTGTCCAATACCTGGTTCTAATAACCTTTTGTCTGTGCTTTTAAGAATGGTATATCCCAGGGCTTCTGATGTACTGTGGGAAAACGTGTCTTACCTTCAGTGCCCCAAGTAAATAAGTGATTTCGGTTTGCCATTACATTTAGCTGAGGTTATTCTGGCTCTGCATTATCTCACTTCTGCCCCCATAACCCCTGGGTCAAGCCATAATTGAGCTCTGTTTGAGATGCTGCATGACTGTTCAGGAGGATTTTCTGAAATGTGGAGACCAGCAAGACTTTGAGGACAAAAACATGCATTCGTGGAAAATTGACTAGATGTGAGGAGCATTGCCTTCATAAACTGGTAATTTGGAGCAGCAGTAGCAGCATGAAGAAATAGGATCACATCATCTTGCAGATGTGGAATGACCAGGAGTGTCTCCAGAACTTCAGCATGAGAAAGGGAAATCGTGGAGCTGCCTGAGGATCATGTCCTAACTCTCTGATGCTGTGGCACTCAGTTGAACAGACCCATACCAGTACCAAAGCATGTTTTTGTTGCTTCCAGGAATCTGACTAGCCCAGGCTGCTGCAGATCCCTGATTAGTCACTTTGCTGTGGACAGAACAACTATTATATAGGTCTGGGATAGTTTTGTGAGCTGATTCTTCCTATGATTTACCCATGTGGGCAGGACATAAGGAATGTGCCTAGGAAGGAATAACCACTATCAAAGAAAATGGGGTTTCCAAACTACTCTAAGGCCACTAATGGAAGAGGTGCCCATAGTTTGCTTACCTAGAGGAGCTAACAGAAATATTAATGGAAAAAGTCTGGTTCCAAAAGCTAGACTCTTCAGGAAGCAGGTTCATGAATGCAAAGGTAGGCAATGCCAGGGTGCTGAGGAGATCTGGCTTTTACCGGCTGAGACTTCAGTTCCATTAGTGACTTTGCTATCAAAAGTGTGTTGGTGACAACCATTGTTTTGAGGAACCCTATTTACTGTCTTCTACTGTAATTCACAAAACAATAAAGCCTGAGTGCAGGGCCTGACAAATGATAATTAAGTTGCATGTGTAACAGTTGCAGGATGGTGGCTGAGTAAACATTCAGCTGTCTGAAGGAAAGATAGCACTGTGTAGAAAACTGGTTGTATCCATACGTTGGCAACTCAGTGCAATGCTGCTTAACTGTAAAGATACTTAATGAATATTTAATTGTATTTGCATGGGAATTATTGTATTCAATTCTTGATAAACTTTTATGTGTTTATTAGCTTTTATTTGTTTTTAAAAGTATGTAGTGGGGGTTGCTCCCCATATTATATTATTAAACGTATTATGATTGCTTTTATTTATTTTAATTCTTTGTTAGCTATTGGCTTTTATTTTGGAGGGGAAAGGCCTTTTTAATCCATTTTAAAGTAGATTTCACAAGATCAATAAATGTTTTTTATGTGTTATAATGAGAAAATCTTGTGCTTTTGTGTTTTCAGTGATTTGGACATTGTGCAACTTTAATAAAATCTTGTTACACAACTTTCAAGTCTAAGAACATGAAGGAGAATATAAGAAGTGCCATACTGGGTCAGATAACGGGTCCATCTATCCCACTATATTCTTTCTGACAGTGGCAGAAGTAGATGTTTTAGAGAGAGAGCTTATGAACAGGGTAGACCTAGAGTAGTTTATCCGCTATCAGACCTTCTCTAATATCCACTGTCATTGGTTTAGAGATGCCAGATATATTCCTGACTCTTCTGTTTAATAGTTATTAGTGGATCTATCACCCATGAATTTGTCTAGTTCATTTTTCAGCTTGGCTATACCATCTGCCTCTACAACCTCTTGTGGTCATGACAAGTTAACTATGTACTGCATAAAAAAGTACTTTTTCTTCTTAGTTTTCAACCTGTCTCCTGCTAATTTCAGTGGCTGCCCACTATTTTCTAGTATCCTGGAACTTGCTGAATAACAGTTCATTGTTCACTTCGTCCACACCCTTCATGATTGTGTATAGACCTGTGTTTTATCCCCTCCTCAGCCTTTCCAAACTATAGAGTCCTAGTCTTTATGGTCTCTCCTGGTATCTGGGAGCTGCTCCATCCCCTTGATCACCTTGGTTGTCCTTTTCTGTACCTTTTCTAATTCTACTACATATTTTTTGAGATGCAGAGACCACAATTGATAGTATTTAAGGTGTGGATGCACCATGTATTTGTAGAGTGGCCTGATGATCTTTTCCATTTTCAATTTTCTGTTTTCAGTTCCCTCGTAATGATTTTATTAGCTTTTTGGTTGCCATTGTGCATTAAACTGTTCTTTTTAGATAACTATCTACAGTGACTCCAAGGTGTCTTTCCTGAGTCATAATGGGTCAGAACTCACCATTGCAAGCATGTAATTGAGTTTATTTTTCCCCAGGTTCATTACCTTGTACTTGGCAATGTTCAAGTTCATCTCCCCAGTTTTTGCCCACTCAGTCTGGCAAGATATTTCTGCAGCTGCTGTCCATCAGCTTGGTATTTGACTACCTGGAATGATTCAGTATCATCTGCAAATAGGAAGATTTCATGCTGCACCCCCATTCCCAGGTCATTGATGAAAATATTAAGCAAAACCAGATCCAGTACAGATCCCTGCAGGACTCTACTTCTGACCTCCCTCTATCCTGAAAAGTGACCATTTAACCCTACTCTTTGCTTTGCTTTGAAAATACATTCAAAGCAACAGTCTCTATACAGAAAAACAAAAGCTGTTGTTAAACAAACAGTAGGGCCAGTATACAGCTGGAAAGTGACTAGTGTTCTTTGTGTGTTTCAGTACCGGTGGTTTGTGATTGTGTTAGTAGGTGGTCAGTGACTGTTCACTACATATTCAAAACCAGTAACTCAAGCATAGTTGACTTAATCAAAGCCAACAAACTAAACTGCTGTAACAATTACTGTCTCGGCTGCCTGTGATGTCTTTTTTTCTCTCTCTGACATCTTGTTTTGCCTATATTTCCCATTAATGAATAGTGGTATGGGTACCTACAGTCAGAGTGTGCAGCCAGCACCTGTCCACTCCAGTTCTTAGAACTGTCCATTGCCCAGGCAATTCCAGAGATTTCTAAATCCTGCACTGGTTGCATGACGTAATGACACGGTGAAGAATTTCAAGTCACAAGCACTGGCACAATTCCTAAGTCAACCACCAGAACCAGACGGATTCAATCACAGACTCTAGTCCTGGCAGAGGTGCTGTCACTTGCAAAGGAGGTAGATCTGGTGCTAGCACACTGAACAGCTGCTCCATAAGCATGCAGTCATACTCCTTTTGAGTCTGCTCCTTGAAGAATCAGTCTCTCTTCCTACTGTGTAGCATGATTTTCCTTTGCTCACTGGCAATCTGTACTCCTCATTTCCTTGGCAAAGATGGCATCGATGGCCCTTTCTTTCCTTACCCATCAACTAGATCCTTCAATTACCCACCTTCCTAGGCAGGCATAGTCAGCTCTTCAGCTGTTGAAGGACCTGCCAAGGAGATGAAAGACAGGCCACTATGATTTTTGCCATATAAGAGTACCCTTGCCTTATTGACTATGTGAATACAAAGCTAGAATTTACATTTGTCATATTTGGTATGCCAACATTTCTCATTTATGTGCTATACAACTCAGAAGCAACTAGTTCAAATGCTATGCAATAAGAGTTCAGTGCATCCTGGTAAGAACGTTCCACAGTCCTTTAAAAAAATTAAGTTTGCTGATGTGTAGTGAGGAGAGGGGTCGAATCAAAATAGGACCTCTGTTTACAGCACTGCTTTGTTTTTCAGATTTGGAGTCTGTTTGAAGACATAAATATTAAGAAATACAAGTTAGAAAAATGGTGTTTCAGGTCACTGGTAGAGCCCTATCAGGGTATATGAAGGAGCTTTCTAGAAGCCTGATGACATAACAGCTCATTAGTGAGTAGATGGGTTTAGTAAGTTACCAAAATGATTCTACAGAGTTTTTGCCCTATCAGCTAACCTGAATGCCTAACTAGAGATTGTGCTTCATGAAAAAAATTGTAAACACCACCTTCCAAGCAGGGTGATTGTTATAATATGCTTAACTAGTCAGGGGTTATTGGCTACCAACAGATTGGCCAGTATTTTCCCCCTCACCTTATTGCATGCCTACAAGCACAAGAAAAGGAATGTAATAAACAATGTCTTTGTTAGCAATGATTTTATCACTTCCATAGGTTTCATAGGGGCTGGAAGGGATCATTGGGTCCAGCCTCCACCCCCTCCCCGCACCATAGGTGGGAAGTCAGCTGGGATCAAGAATTTTTAATCTATGCAGGTCAAAAATGTGCAAAGGAATAATAGCACTGGATTGCTACCCTCACCCTCACCACAGCTTCCTGTGTCTAATAAATGGACAAAATACAGTGGGCAGAAATCAATGCCTGGGGTGCTTAGTAGTAAGTGTTTTATCACATTAAATACACCAATGAAGCTGTAAGCCAAGAAGTTGGGATGAGACTTTTACAACGAAGGTACAAATAAACAGTATTACATTAGTACAGTGTAATACAAGTAAGTGAAAAAAATTCACTTAAGCATGCTGCAACTGAAATCTTGTGAATGTATTTAAACATTGCAGAGGAAGTACTTTGAAACACCCAATACTTGTTTTTGGTTGTTTTTTTCAGTTGTTTTTCCCTGTTTGGTATCCATTTTGTAATACACATGAATTGAGCAGGAGAAGGAAACTGAATTATGGCTACCACCTAAATCTAAGCACACTCCAGTACCCACAAGAATCTTTCAAAACAGTAACTTCACTGGTCATAAACCAAGACATCTCTCCCTCTTTACACTGTACTTTCTCACATAGCAATAACAGACATGGCAAGCAGCACTTACCAGGAAACGAATCTATTCCCCATCCCTTTGAGGCAGCTGTACAGGCTGTTCTAGCTGACTATGAGATGATCCGAGTTAATCACTCTTTGCTTCTGGAATTTGTCCTTGCTAGCATCCTATTCCTCTGTGCATTTAATCCCTATAGGTATATAATAGGAGTATAGCAGAGAGTGGAGTTTGTGCTTGGGGCAGCGGCATACTTGTAACAAGGGTATACTTACTGCTGACCTTTGATTTGATTCCTTAGTGTTGTGGTGCAGATGTTTTCAGTTTGCGTCAGTACTTCTGTCCAACTGGGTAGATGTTGAAAGCTTCCAGACACTTGGAGTTCATCTCGTAACGGCATGTATTCTTGCAAAATTGTTTACCTTGGAACAGTCCATCCACTAGCTAACAGAAATGTGCCTAGGCTCTTCTGGCCAGCTTCTGCAGGTTGGGAGCACACGTATGGCTTGGCAGATGCAGCAAAGGCTCTTGGTATCTAAACCCAAGCACACTGTGTAGAAAATGAAGGATCTGGTGCAAAGCAGAGTACAAAGTGTTTGGGAAATAGTGGACAAGCGGGTAGAAGGTGCAGGTACAGAAAACTGTGGGATTGGCAGCAGGGACTATATGTATGCAAACCCAGGGCTTTGCTACATCCTACAAAGTGGGCCGGTAGGGCAACTTCATAGCTCAAGTATCTTCCACCACACCTGCAGCAAAACTTGGCAGCTCAAGCTATATGCATGTGGATGGGGAGAGTGGGCACTGACACATACCAGAAGGTGCAGCGCTCTTGCAATGTAGACATACCTAAAAATTCCAAATCATTTTTCAAACCTATGCAATGTTTTACCTTGCCTGTCTGTATATCCGAGCTTGATACTTCAGTAAGGTGCCCTGGCAGCAGTATAATCATAGCATAGTAAAGGAACAGCCAGTGAGAAGTCTCTTTATTAGGGGATCTGATTAATATAATAAAAGATCATTTATAATGTCTCTCAATTAGCAAGAAAGTAATTTTGAACCAACATTTTGTAAGTCATGTTAAAAATTCTCTTTGGTTTCTCAGTCCCTAGTCCTATGTCTCCTTTTCATGTTGCTGTGTGTTATAAGTATGAACTGTTTAGTTCCTTGCTTCAGCCTTTATGGCCAAGATATTTTTAAAAGATAGGAAAATATAAGATTTTAAAGAGAGCATTGATAAGCATACAAATATCACTCTACAGTTGTTTGAAAATGTTTCATAATAAACACAAGGATGAAAAGTTTCCTGTGAACGGTGGACTCTTCTATATATTGGCCTATTTCCAGTAAGCCACAGGTAATGAACTTCAGTACCAGGTGAATCTCTCGTACTGAAAAGAGTGCAGGCCATTTGTTCCAAGTGAATTTTATCAGTCTCACTTTCCTCTCAGACTGTTTGGTTTGCATGTTCTTTGTGACATTAAAATTAAGTAGCATTGATCTTGAGTGAAGTAAAATATTTTAAAATTGCTTTATTTTATGCCATTTCCATTGCCATATACCTATTCTCAGGTATATTAAGATTGAAGACAAAGAATGCGAGTTCAACAAGAATTTCCGTATCATCCTTCACACTAAGTTGGCTAACCCTCACTACAAGCCAGAACTGCAGGCTCAGACCACCCTCATTAATTTCACTGTCACAACGGATGGGTTGGAAGACCAGCTGTTGGCTGAAGTTGTTGCTGCTGAAAGACCCGACTTAGAAAAACTTAAGGTGAGCCCTTCTTTTGACTACTTTTGCTGTTCTTCCCAGGGTTTAAAGCCAGCCCCATGTCCTATGGAATCTACTGTGCAGTGACTGTCACTTATACGTGAAGTGGACATAAAGGGTCATTCTGAGAAGTGTATGTAAGAATCTGCTGCCCCCACAGATGCTCTGTTCTTCTGAGGCTCCAACCCTAATACAAAATACAGCTTGTAATGATTGCACCATGATAATCTTCCTTTCTCTCTTTCTGCACTGGTTTAAACCACCTCAGTGTTTTCTGCTTCAATGAGCTTGAGCCAATAAGCAGAAATTAAATTTCATGCCAATTTGCAAGAGGATACAACTGCACCATTAAGCTCTAGGGCATTTGGCTAATTATGCTCGGAATTTATTCCTGCTAAAATGCAGAACTATATTTACTGCGTTATTAATCATTTTGCAGTAACTTGTGAACAGAAATATTTTTATAGATTTCTGGAAAAGGCTCTTTAGGAGAGTTGCCATGTTTTACCAGATGTTTAAAGATGAAAAATATATGTATAGGTGAACAGTCAATAATAAGGATGCTTCTACTTCTGTAACAACTTAATTCCAAGGATCTCCAAACACTACAAAATTGGAATTGGTATTATAATGCCCACCCCTCTGATCCTGCTATTGTTTTACCAGTTTTACAGAAGGGCAGACTGAGAACACAGAAACTAAGTTACTTGCAAGTGTCGGGATCAGAGTTAGGAATAGGATCTGAAAGATTCTTGGCTATATTCCTCTGAGTCTGAGTGTTTGGTGCAGGATTGTGTGGAGAGTGGATATCAGCAGGGTAGTTTTACCTACCTCCTTGATCATCACTGGTGTTATTAGTTGCCAGGCAAGGGTTCTCCCTAAAGAGAGTCAGTGTAGCAGAGCAGACTTCTGCCATGGTCTTCTGAGCTGGAGTGAGCATAGCAGAGGGACTACAGTCTTCAGCTTTCTAAGTTCTGGAATTGTCTAACACAATGAGAATTACCTTCCTGTTTAGGGCTGGCTCCCGGCCTCTTTTTGCAATAAAGAAGTTAGAATAAGGCTAAGTCTGGCTCACTATCTTGGTGTTACATTCCAATGTCTGATCTTGCTGTCTTAATGTTTGGTTAATACCATTATACCATGCCTTTTTTGTTAGAAAAGAAGTTGCATTCTCTTTTTTTCTGAAACAGAGCTGAAATGTAATGATCTAAATAAATGGAGAATAAAGATTTCTAGACTGTGAAACAAACATTCACCTTTTGTTGCTGTTATTTGAATACAGTCTTTTCATTCTCCTTGTTAGTCTGCCCTAACCAAACAGCAGAATGACTTCAAGATTGAACTGAAACGTCTGGAAGATGATCTTCTCCTTCGTCTTTCAGCTGCTGAGGGTAGTTTCTTGGGTGACACTGAGTTGGTGAAGAAACTTGAATCAACGAAGAAAACAGCAGCAGAAATTGAATGCAAGGCAGTAACAATTTTATTGTTTTTCTTAATTTTTATTTTAAATTATCTGTAAAATGCAGATTCTCAATTATTTTAGATAGTATATTTAGTGGACATGACTTTCTTTTTAATGTATCCGTTATTCCTAGTTGCTCAGTAAGCACTTAAGAGCCATATATCCATAATTCCTTTTTGGCATCTTTATCATATATAGTTTCATAGTTAGTAGGGTCAGAAGGGACCTGAGCAGATCATCAAGTCTGACCCTGCCATGGCAGGAAAGAGTACTGGGGTCAAACGACCCCAGCAAGGTGATTGTCCAGCCTTGTCTTAAAGACGCCCAAGGTAGGAGCCAGCACCACTTCCCTTGGAAGTTGCTTCCAGATCCTAGCCGCCCTGACAGTGAAGTGGCTCCTCCTGATGTCTAATCTAAATCTACCCACTACCAGCTTGTGACCATTATTCCTGGTCACTCCTGGTAGTGCTTGGGGGAACAGGGACTCCCCCAATGCCTCCTGGTCCCCCCTGACTAGTTTGTAAACGGCCACTAGATCCCCCCCTTAGACTTCTCTTGTGGAGGCTGAACAGGTTCAGGTTCTGCAGTCTCTCCTTGTAGTGTCTGCCCTGCTGCCCCCTGATCATGCGAGTGGCCCTCCCTCTCCATGTTGTCCACGTCCCTCTTGAAGTGCGGCACCCAGAACTGGAGGTAGTACCCTAGCTATTGCTTTTTGCTTCCTAAGTTGATGCCTGATAGCTAATAGAATGAATTGGAAATAAATGTATTGCCATGTGACTAATATTTGTCAAAAGCAAAAATAAATATTGTCCTGAAGAATATCTATTCTTTAACTGTTATGCAAGTAAAAGCCTCTTTGTGTGGGAGGTCGTATAGAGACATTAATGAAAAGGGATGCGACTGTGGCTGAATCCAATAATTCAGACTGTTGCTTACAAGTAATTTTCACACCATTGCCTTGCTTTATTTGAGACAGATAATTGATGGCAGCTAGAGAGAAGGTCCTTATTAAAATAAGTGCAAATTTACTTTGCTGTTATGCAACCAACTTCTCTGATAAGAAAATAAATATACAGCTCATCAATGTCAGTCTTAATTTTACTTAGAAAAGTATTATGGAGTAAATTAATGATCGGTAGTAAATAGTAATATATCAAAGAGGAGATTAAATTACTTTCATTTCTAGCCAGCAAGTAATGGAAACAGTGTCCAGTATAATCCTTCCGGGGCAAATAATATTATTGTCCAAAATATGTAAACTTTCCAGATTTGCAGTCACATTCTTACTTGAACTCATGGGAATTTGTCATTTATTTAGTCTCATGGGCTTGATAATTATGATCAATTTAAAAAGTAAACTGGGCAACTATCTTCCTACAGGTAGCTGAAGCAAAAGAAAATGAGGCTAAAATTAATGAGACGAGAGAGCATTACAGACCAGCAGCTGTAAGAGCATCTCTTCTTTACTTTGTTGTTAACAATCTGCGCAAAATCAACCCCATCTATCAGTTCTCACTGAAGGTAAAGCTTCATTTTTTGATAAGAAGTACAATTTAATCCCAGCAATAGTGATCTAGTATATTAATGCTTTGTATCTTTTTATTGGATGTTAAGATTTGCAGCGCAACGTGTCTGTGAGAAAAAGAAAAGGAGGGTTGTATGTTTTCCCCACTCATTCTTTAAAATATAATACTTCCCAATGACCTCTCTTTCTATTACATTCTAGTACGGCTAGTAAAGTTTACCTTACCATTGTTTAATGCTTCCTATAAAGCTAAGTGAAGAGAGATTTAAAGCTTTTGTTAAACAGTATGGTGCAGGAAATATACTAAGGGGAGATGTTAGAATGAGGAAGGAGTCTCTCCTCAAAAACCACCAGCTTTTCCAAGCTAAGAGAATGTGCTATTTTCAGAGTGTTTTATGGGTGGGGAAGCCTTTAGGAGTCTTCTGGAAAATATTGCCATTTGCTATCTCCCTTCCCCCAATCTTAGTAAAGTTTTGTTTAAAGGCCCACTTTTCTGAGAAGGGTGATTTTCCTCATAATGTCTGGTGTTTTGGACAAGTCATTTCCTCCTAAAACAGTTACCAAGTATACTGCTCTTTTAAAGGATTTTTATTAGTTTTTCTTTTTTAAACCCTAATGTTTAGGCCTTCAGCACAGTCTTCCACAAAGCAATAGAACAGGCTGATGCATCAGAGGATATCCAGGTTCACATCTCCAACATGACAGAAGCTATTACATATTCCACCTTTTTGTATACCAGCCAGGGACTTTTTGAAAAGGACAAACTCATATTTCTAGCCCAGACAGCCTTTCAGGTGAGAAAAAAATAATGCAAAAGGTGGTGATGGTAGTGCTGCTGTAGGTATTTCTCTGTTGGAAGAAGACACAGATTTTAGGACAATACAGCAGGCCATCCCATGTTTATTTACTACTTTACACACCTTTGATGCTCCTATAATAAATATTTACATAAAAATACAAGTACAATTTACTAGTGTTGTTATATAAGCATCTATGATACATAAGGTACTGTTTCTTTAAGCATTTAAAATGTTGTAATATGCCTCTGAGTGTAGAAATGAATATTATGAAAGGTGCTATTTGAAGTTACATTGCATCTTATATTTAAAGGAGGGAATAAAAATCTGTTAGGGATTTAGAAATGTACAAAAAAAATGAGTTGTAATTTAAGCCCATTACTTCTTGTCCTATCCCTGGTGTGCATCAAGAACAATTGATCACCATCCTTTTTATAGCCAGCCTTTTAGTATTTAAAGACTGTTTTTAAATCCCTATTTACTCTTCTCCTGTCTCGACTATTAGGAAGGAGGGTAGTGCAGTGGTTCCCAAACTGTAGGTTGTAACATCAGCAGATAGAGTCGTAGGGGTGGAGGGCTGTGGGTTGTGAGTGAGGGGCTAAGGAAATGGGGTCATAAATGTGGAGCCAACCTAAGGAAAAATTTGGGAAACCTGGGCTTGTGAGTGTTATGTAGGTTCCGAGTGGAGGAGGGGAAAGAGAGAGTGATGTAGGTACACTGTCCACCTTGCAGCATGGTATCCATGGGGGTACTCTTGCTGCCAGGGTGTAGCACACACCCCTGCAACTGCCCTTGTCCAGCTCCCCCCCAGCTCTTCAGCCAGGGAGAGCTGGAGGCAGCACAAAGGCCTGCCTAGCAGCTAGTGTGTTCCCCTGGAGGGCCAGGCCTCCGTTTGTGTCAATGTACTTTTTTTGCAGGCTTCACACCACTTTTTTCCTTGGCTTTTTTTTTTTACCACCACATACAAATTTGCCACTGCATGCAAATTCGCAGCACAGCACATATTTTAATGTTCACCATGTGCAGTTTGTGGTGTCACAAAGAGATTTGTTGTGCCACGAACTGCATCCCCCTGCTCATCTGGATGCGGCCTTGTGTTTAAGGCGGGGGCATAAAATGGGGAAGTTGTATGTAATTCAGATTCCCTTTCTCACTTCAGTGGTGCTGTGTGAAAGGATTCTGGGCCACAGCTGTGCAAGATTAACTATGATCTTTAAGGACTATGGTTTTAATTGCTTTTTTTACTATAGCTAAATTATCATAAACTGTAGCTGCTGTTGTTATCTAGCTATTTTTGAATATTCCAAGGATTCTGCTATCACTATCATGCAACATAACAGCAATTCTGCCTTGTGCAGAATTTGTTCAGGAGCTGCTCTGGGTTTTGTTGAGCATCTAACAGCCTAAAATTGATCTCATTCTATTAATTGATTTATAATGTATTTTTCCTCTTTATTTTAAAATAATTGGGAAATGGGAAATTCTTTTATTGGAGCTTCACAAGATTGTCACAGGATTCTCAGTACTTTGTGCTGCCTATTCAATAATTTCTATGGAGTGTTGAATACTTTAAGAGAAGTGACTGTGAAGTAAACCTGATGACCTTTTTCAATTTTGTATGCTGTCAAGATTCTGCTGAGAAGTAAAGAGATAGAGCTCCTTGAATTGGATTTCCTGCTTCGATTCACAGTAGAACACACTTACAAGAGTCCTGTTGACTTTTTAACTACTCAGTCATGGAGTGCCATTAGGGTAGGTTTGGAGAATTGCTTCTCAATTTGAAAGCTTATTTCATGTTATTTCTGGAGACATAATACTACAGCTAGGTAATGTCACAGAGAGTCATATATTCCATACTAAATTTGAATAGAACTAGCAATACTTTTGAATAAATTGTCCTTGCATTTTAAATGTATTGTTCCTGAGATGATAAAATAATGCATTTGTTTCATAGAAACATAGGAAAGTAGGGCTCAGAGGGATCTCAAAAGGTCATGTTGCCCAGCCCCCTGCTCATGGCAGGATCATCCCTTCATGAGGAAACCCTGGCCATCTGTGCATTCTTTTGTGAATATAATTTTGATATTTATGCTTATCCCTCACTCTAAAACCTAGTGTTACATTTTGCATGTATCATAATTTGATGTTTAACTCTAAACAGATCGGGTGGAGAAATCGAATGGAGTTCTGTTTAACAAATAAAGTTCTTCAGAAAGGACAAGAGGTGCAAATTATACTTTAAAATAGGTCAAGTATGGTTAATAATGTGACAAAACGTATTGGTATTATTCTAATTGTGGCAATGTATTTCTCTTTTATCTTAAAAACTGTGTGTGTGTGTGTGTGTGTGTGTGTGTGTGTGTGTCTTCATCCCAGGCCATTGCTCTAATGGAGGAGTTCCAAGGACTAGATCATGATATTGAAGGGTCTGCCAAGCGGTGGAAGAAATGGGTGGATTCAGAATGCCCAGAAAAGGAGAAGCTTCCTCAGGAGTGGAAAAACAAGAACTCTCTTCAGAAACTTATCATACTGAGGGCACTCCGCCCAGACAGAATGACATATGCCCTGAGGTAGGATCCTTGTTGTGGCAATGAAATCTTCATGAAGGCAGTTTAGGCATATAGCACACTATGGAGAAAGATCAAATTTTAAACAACAGGGATCCAACATTACGCAAACTGGTCAGCCAGAGCTTGAGATTTTGATTTTTGGCCCTTGGGCTTCATACAAGGCCTGTCTTTTCTTTGTCAGGTGCTTGAGAAGATGGTAGATTGAGATTGGCATGTTTGAATTTTGACTTATTTACAGGGATCTGACCTGTTTGTTTATAGTTTATATACGCATTCACCTTGCTGTGAGAAAAAGTTTATTTGTAAATCAAGTATATTCTTCTCTCCATTGTTTTTCTCATTGTTTTACTAGACCTAGCAGTTAGCTGGTAACTTTCTAGGTCTCACATCTTTAAATAACTGTAAATTTCAGAAATAAATAAGCAAATAATGAGGAAATCAAACAAAAAACCCTCAAACCCAACCCTCTAAGGTTATTTTTTAAATTCTTCACTTCTAGTAATAATACCCAGGTATCTTAATTATGCATATAAAACTCTGGCATGCATCAGCCACTGTGTGGCCAGTAGATCCAGGGAGATGCTCTTCCCTCTCTAGTTGGCATTGGTGAAGCCTCAGCTGGAGTACTGTGCCCAGTTCTGGGCACCGCACTTCAAGAAGGATGTGGAGAAGCTTGGGAGGGTACAAAGAAGGGCCGCCTGTCTGGTTAAGGGCATGGAGGGTAGGACCTATGAAGAGAAACTCTAGGAACTGGGCCTGTTAAGCCTGAAGAAGAGAAGACTGAGAGGTAATGATAGCTGCCTACAAGTACATCAGGGGAATATCCAGAACTAGGAGAGCAACTATTCAAGAGGCCACCTCAAGGGAAGATGAGGTTCAATGAATGGGCATAAATTAATAGAGGGTAAATTCTGGTTGGATAAAAGGAAAAACTTCTTCTCTGTAATGATCTCCAGAATCTGGAACACACTCCCAGCAGAGGTAGTGCAGTCACCCTTCTTGGAGGTGTTCAAGATGAGGCTGGACAAGCAGCTTGTTGAGCTCATCTGATCCCAATAACTTCCTGCCCGGCATGGGACCAGACTTGATGATCTTACAGGTCCTTTCTGGTTCTGTTTCTACAATTCTATATAACTTATTAGGCTAGTATGTTTCCTTACCTGGTACTTTCTCTGCCCAGCTGTGCTTTCTTGATACATTTGTTTTGGGGTTGACTTGGGATTGTATGGTATAGTTTTTTTGAATAGCCGGGGACTGGATGCAGGAGACTTCCCTCCCCCAGTTCCTGTGTTTTTTTGTTACTCACTGTCCCCTTTCATGAAAAGAAGCACGGCAGATTGTTCTCTACCCTCTTCACCTTTATGCTGCCCTTTTCTCCATTAGAATTTTTCCCCAGCACCTTTCTTTTTAATAAAACTGCTGATAGTTCAGTACTAGCAGTGCCTACTTTGAGAACAGCCCTGGCCCAAAGTCTGTATCAATGGAAGTTCAGTATATGCTCAGTTTATGCTTTATATTTACACAGGAACTTTGTGGAGGAAAAACTAGGTTCAAAATATGTGGAGGGCACAAGGATAGACTTGGCAAAATCATATGAAGAGAGCAGTCCAGACATGCCTGTCTTTTTTATTCTCTCTCCGGGAGTAGACCCACTTAAAGATATAGAGACACTTGGTAAGTCTTATTTCCTTGGGAGCTTTGTTTGCATCCAAGGCAGTCAATCCTGCCCCCACTGAAGGCAAAGGATTAGGTCCTAAATTTTTTTAAAATCATAAGCAAACAAGAACAATAAAATTTTTCCCTATAAAGAAATAGAAATTACCATGGCAAAGTTGGGCTGGATTTATCTTCACTGAGAGAGTTAAGTTCTGAAGTTTCTCTACCCCCTACCACCTATTTGTGGTAAATTAGGTGGATGAAAAGTGCAAAGCTATAAGCACTACAGTATGAAGAAATTCTGAGGCTGAACATTCCTCTGCTTGGCATAATGCAAGTTTCTTTTGTGCTGTTTTCTACCTTTTGACTAGATGAGGGCCAGAGGGCAATTTTCTCCATGCTCATGTAATCTTGTGCCCCCTGTGACTAAATAATGGTCATTATACAAACTATATTCAATTGTGTAAGGCACTGTCGCTTTATACGTAGGATTGCTATTCCCCACAGACTATACTGAGAATACCAGGTTAATACAGCTGTGACCTGACTGTGCTCAATTTAAACTCAGGCCTCACAAGGTGAGAGGCTTGTGCATTTACCCAGTGAACCAATCAGTTAAAAAACTGATGTGATATCTACCACATGTTGCTCCTTTTTTATAAGGGAATTGCTTTGCACCCCCTGTAAGAGTTTCTAAAGCTCAGTAACAATGCCTAGCATCTATCAAAATGTCAAAAGGTTCATTATCTTAAAACCAAGGGAACAGATTTCTGCAGGCTTTTTCTAATACCAGCAATAAGGCCACTGTTGAGAGCTCGCAATTTTGCTTGTTGAAATTGTAAGGGTTTAGTGAAGTGCTTCAGAAGAACTAATATATATTGTGCCAGTGATAGTAAAATTAATGAGGCATTATCATTTTTTTTCCCTTTTATGCTCTGTTCATTTCCCTACCCCCATTGCTCCTTTTACAGGCAAAAAACTTGGATTTACTATTGACTCTGGAAAATTCCATAATATCTCACTCGGGCAAGGTCAAGAGATGGTTGCAGAGGGGGCACTAGAGAAAGCTGCTGCACATGGGCATTGGGTCATTCTCCAAGTACGTATTAAACAGAGCCAGAGATGTTGTTTTTGCACTTGGCTAGGAGTATGTTTTGAAAGTGAAATGACTGCAAAGTAAGGATGGTCCAGCAAAAAACAACTTATCTGCCTTTCAAATGAGGCTTAAAAAGCAAAGCGTTAATTTTCTCCGTTTGCGCTTAATTGTAGCAAAACAAACATTCAGGTGCGCTGAGTGTGTATTACGTTCTGTAAAACTGCCATCCGATTCCCACTGGGGACAGGAGAAATAATATAAGAAAGCTTGTGTGACTAGACAGGATTATGTCCTCAGGAATACGCTTCTGTGTAATTAAGAACTCTTGTTCCATTGACTGGGTCATAATGGAGGCTTTAATAAAATTAGAATGACTAGCCCTTGGGAAGCTGTATAATTAGCACTGGAGTGCTGCTCTTCAGAGATAGCAGTAGCAGGTTTGGCCAGCATTGTATGCAGTGAAGATCCACTCAGCAACAAACAAAGAGCTCTTTACATGGCCTACATGAACTGTCATCCTTGGCACAACCACAGAATTTGACAGGAGGATTGGGGGGTGCTGTAACCAGCAGTTTTATATTGTATTTGTAGTTTATACTAATATTTGTAAGGGTCACATTACACTAAAACTCTGCAAGTAATGTATGTCCTGGACTTTGCCAATGAACTGTAAGTGCAAAAGTTATTACTATACTATCCAGTTTTATTTTTATTCCACCAGCATTACTGTTTGCTGTAGGCTTAAAGGAAATATATCTGATGGTATCTCCATGTACTCATAATAAAATAAATAACCGTACTGGCTAAAAACCCAATTGTGCATGGCACTGTACAAACACAGTGTGATTTCTTTTTTAATTGATATTTCAGTTAATGGTTATTTTTATCATTTTATAACCAGCTTTACTTGTCAAGTTTATCTACCAATAAGTTAACATTGCTACATTTCTTATTAAGCATAGAAATGCTGTTGTCTAAAGAAAAACACAAATGAAGAGGCAGCACAATTTGAGGTTCTTCATTTCTTTCAGAGGTTATTTTAGGAGCCTATATTCAGCATGGTATTACATTTCTGGAAAGACCAATGACAAAAAGCCAGTGCTCACAGGCTTTTGGTGATGTGCAGCTTCCCACCCAGTGTCTAATGATTTTTATCATGGTGTATGCAGGGTATTATTTTTAACTAATTGAAAATTGTAGTTCTGGGGAAGCTGGAGAAGATCCTAATTTGGAGTCTTCTAAGATTTTTGGACTAAACCTGAGTAGTTCTGCATTCACTAATACTAATAATATAAGTTGCAAGTGCTTGAGATTTTCTCTAAGTTCTTGGGATTTCATCTTTTGCCTTTTCACTCCAAAATTCTGCAAGCCAAAATATTTTTAAGGTTAAGTTAAGTACATGAAAAGTAAAGACACTGAAAGGTCAGATAGGAGCAATGGCATTTTATAGCCAAGTACTGACTTCTTTATGTATATACGAAGTGAGTATTAAGCAAACCCACTGACGTTCTTAGTTTTTTGTCTACCACCTCTTATGTCTTGATTTATAAAGTGCAACAATTTAAAAACCTTTAGTCATTAGAAGCCAGATTCTATTCCACTGTGTTAGGTGTCTATATGTGGATTAGGTGCCTAAGTGTAAATCTATTCTACCCTGATCAAGACCTGAAAGTCCATTAACACATCTACATTTGTAACACCATCATCTTACTCTTAAAACTGAGTCCCAAAAAAACAGCTAAGGTGAGAAAGACCTACCCACTTTGGTAATTACTGTTTTTCAGGGACTCAAGGTGGAATAGAATTGCACTAAGGCACCTAAATCCTTTTACACAACTAATAATAGGTGAAATAGAATCTTGCCCTAAAAGCTCAGGTTTGTATATTTGAAGTCATTGCTGTGGGCTTCAGTGGAAGAAGGAATAGGTTAAAGTTGAGTAAGTAGGAGCAGAGGAAAATCCAAAGAATGTTGCTTGCAACTAATCAGTCAGAGTGGGGAAAAAAAGATAGATAGATAGAATGAGTGTGGGAGAGAAATAGACTCAAAGTCACGTTTAGGTTTCTGATAGCAGTACCTGTTTTGCATGATAGCTAGTGGATGGCAGAATAAAGAGTGCCTGGAAATGTTTAGGGAAAATAATGCATATGATGCATCAAGATATTGCTTTAATTTTTGTATAGATATTGTAGTTATTAAACTAATATTAGTTGTTCTTTCAGACCCTGCACTGTTGGAAAAGCTTTGGCAAAGAGATTCTTTGTTATTAAAACAAATTTTAGTGGATAACCTGCCTAAATATTTATAATGTTCATAGTTTTACAGAATTATCACATCCTCAAATACTATGACCTATCTATCTCTGCAATTATAACTTTATACTGGTTCCTTTGTTTTGTGTCTCAGCTTTGACCTCAGTGTGGGCTGGAAATATATTGCCTCAAGGGCCCAAATTCCACAGAACACTTAAGCACAGGGTTAAGTGCTTTGTGGAATAGGAATAGAATTACTCACATGTTTAATTCTAAGTACATGCACTTGTGCTTTGCTGAATCTGGACCTGAAATCTGCAGAAGCTAAAGGAAAATAACAGATTTCAAGAAATATCTTCTGCCTAGCGCTCTTAACATCTTTTCTGCTCTCTTGGCTCATTTAAAGAAGACATGCCATATGGACTTAAGGGTCTGTATTTTGTTGTGAAACCACTATGGTAATGTTTTGGTTAAGGTCTGTTTAATGTATGTGGTTACCTTAGTTCCAAAATAAGAACATTTTTGTCTCCCCATGAAATTTTTGGCTGTTTTCCAATAGAACATTCACCTAGTAGCCAGTTGGCTGGGGACTTTGGAGAAACTCCTCGAACATTACAGCAAAGGAAGTCATTCTGATTACCGAGTCTTCATTAGTTGTGAACCAGCTCCAACCCCAGAAGAGCACATCATCCCTCAAGGAATACTAGAAAACTCAATTAAAATTACTAATGAACCTCCTACTGGGATGCTGGCTAATTTGCATGCTGCTCTCTACAATTTTGACCAGGTATAAATATTTTTTTTAATTACTACACTATTTTGCAGCAATTGTTGTTGAACACTGGTCTTGGAATCCAGGAATTGCTACACTAAAACAAAATCACAACATGCAAACCAGCTCTGCCCTGTCCCATCTCCTCCCAGTGAATCAATTTCCCATCACCACAGGGCGTATGTTTCAAACACAAAGTTTTTATTGCATTTCCCTGTGTCTAGTAGGGCAACAGTGCGGGAATGACCAACAAGATGCTCTCCCTTTGTCTGTCAGAGATCAATATATCACATGTTAGCTGCATCAACAACCTCAGTATCAGAAAAGTGTTACTGTCCTGGTTAAGTATCTAATGCTGTTCCTCTCACCTGCTAAGTTGGGAGTGCTGTTTGTCAGCTCTTCCTTGACCTCCAAACAAAGTTAATGCTCAGTTTTAGTGAGCTTCAGAATACAAGAAGCCATTTTTCCAGACTTTTTCCTAGGATGGATTTATTAAATGATTGAGGCTTCTTTGTGTAGTGTTGTGACCAGGAAAAGAGTCCGGAAGAGCTTTATTTTGTGAAAAAAGATGTCACTGTGTCTGGAGACAAAGGTTTGTTTTTAAGAAGTGAATTAGTGGTATTACATGTGGAGCAAAAAGCAACACTTAAAGATTCTGCCCATGTAGGAGAGCAGCCAGGATCTGGAGAGAGTTTTTAGCCACCATGCTACAAAATAGGCCGTTCCAAAAAAGCCCCTGCAGGTTGTTGACAACTTCAGTAATATAGATCAGCTTTGTAGTCTGAATCTGCCTTTAGACACACACAGTCATGTTGTCCAGATTGACCTGTGTATTAGAGCTGTGCGAAGCTTCAGTCCCTAATTTAATTTGGCAGAGATTTGGTCCAATTTGTTGGCTGAATCTCCGAATCCAAGTCGAATCAGGAGACCCTTTAATTTCTCTGAATCAAATCAGAAACACCCTTCTCCTCCCCCCCCTCCCCCGCCCGAATTGATTCAGAGAGATTCGGAAAGATTCAGAGATTTGGACATAGACACAACTTTAAATGTTTTTTCTACATACCCCTAGGTAGCAAGTGGCTCGGGAATGCTGTGACAGTGGGGCAGATGCAGCATGCCACAGGAGCACGCGCGGGGGGTCCCCAGCATGCTCAGCAGCAGACCTGGAAGTAAACCATAAGCACTCCCGGCCCAGGTCCGGCGGGGAATGCGCTGCCCCCCCCACCCATGCCCTGCTGGCTCAGTAGCTGGTGCCTCCTGGGTCTGGGGGAGCACCCAGGGTCCTCCCATGGCCTATCGCCAAGCCGGGGGGGGCATGGGGAGGCCCCCAGCATGCTCAGCAGTGGACCCAAAAGTGGACTGGAAGTACTTCTGGTCCTCTTCTGGGTATGCCATCAAGCACGTGGGAGGGGCCCCCCATGTTCCTGTGGGACACTCCGTCTGCCCCACAATCACAGCATTCATGAGCCATACCTGGTAATTCAAGGTACGTAGAAAAAATATGTAAAGCTGTGTCTATGTCTGAATCACTGATTCTTTGAATCAGCATTGAATCTTCAAATTTGGATTTCATAGTTTCATAGTTAGTAGGGTCAGAAGGGACCTGAGCAGATCATCAAGTCTGACCCCCTGCCATGGCAGGAAAGAGTACTGAGCTCAAACGACCCCAGCAAGGTGATTGTCTAGCCTTGTCTTAAAGACCCCCA
>NW_017728886.1:56594551-56615540 GCF_001723895.1 Crocodylus porosus
TGCCTGCTGGTCCCCCCTGACTGGTTTGTAACAGGTCACCAGATCCCCACTCAGACTTCTCTTGTAGAAGCTGAACAGGTTCAGGTCCCTTAACCTCTCCTCATAGGGCCTGCCCTGCTGCCACCTGATCATGCAAATAGCCCTCCTCTGGACCCTCTCCACGTTGTCCACATCCCTCCTGAAGTGCGGCACCCAGAACTGGACACAGTACTCCAACTGCGGCCTGACCAGTGCCGCATAGAGGGGGAGGATCACCTCCTTGGACCTGCCTGAGATGCATCTGTGGATGCATGACAAGGTATGGTTGGCCTTCCTGACCGTGTCCCCACACTGCCGGCCCATGTTCAACGAGAAGGGAGTTCCCCAGCCTGTAGATATGCTGCTGGTTCTTCCTTCCCAGATGCGGTACCTTGCACTTGTCAGTGTTAAAACCCATCCTGTTCTCATCCACCCACCCCTGTAACCTGTCTAGGTCTGATGGCAGGCTATTCCTCCCTTCTAGCATGCCCACTTCTCCCCATATCTTAGTGTCATCTGCTGAATTGAACAGTGGGGACAGCAATCCAAATTAACAACTCAAATCACTGCCCCTGATTCTGTTCAACTTCTCAGCAGTATGATACCATGTGTAATGCCTCTACAGTTATGCATAGAACCATGGGTTGTAACTCAGTCATCCAGCACCCCAGGAGGCTTCACTCTCCAAACTTGAGCAGCAGTAATTCTCCATACCGTGAACAGAGCAATTCCTTCCTGCCCCAAAAAACCACGTCAGGAATCCGCTTCCCAAGCCTTCCTGCCACACAAAAAATATCTGTTCCTGTTAGGTCAGCATTTCTGGTGTTATCTACGTGGCATTATCTAAAGGCCATGGCTGGGCTGAAAGGAAGACTAAAGTGAATGGAACTTCAGAACCCTCCCCTGCTGCCAACCTCTTGCAAGTGGATGAGGCAGGTTCTAGCACCCACTTTCGATAGCCACGGATACCTCCACACTGCTTCTCCCACTGTGGGCTTGCCTATATTGAGCTGGTTGGAGAACGAGAGCCCGCATGGCCAGGGCCTCAGTTGTCTGCATGGTCATACATGGTTCTGCATGCCAGCCTATGTAGGAGCTCTCTGAAGCACCAGTATTCGGCCTTAGACTTTATACCAGCTGAAGTATGGCATACACTGACTTGTTGGCACTGCTGGATTGGAAGTACGGGCAGCAGGGATCTACTGTGGGCTGAAAGTAAGATAAGACTTTGGCAGTAGAGTATGTGCACTATGACTGTGCATTCCCTGTTTCTGGGTGTGATTTTCTGGGACGACAGCCAATCGCTGCTCTCCTCTGTGCTCTACTGTCTTCAGGAAGCTCCAGAGGCAAGGGACTGCTGCAAAACATGCTGGGATCATTGCACACTGGCCCCTGGCTATAGAATACTTGGCAATACCTGTTTTTGTTGTGCTCTTTGGCATGTCAGACAACCAGGCATTTGAACAGCTGCCACCTGCATTTTATGCTATGATTTTGGTGCTGCAGATTGGAAATGCTTAGCATTTTAAATGAATACCTGTCCCTGCCCTTTCTTACTGGATGAGCAGCTTGCATTATATTGAAGCGTTCTTCATTAAATTTGTCTTAATTGAACCAGGTTATAGAAACTCGAAGTACCCAAACGAAGGGTGGTGTCCCACATCAAATTAATGCTTACTACATGCAGATACAAGTTTAAGCAGTTTATCATGTGTTAAGTGACCTCCTGGCATTGCGGAGTTGTTCCCTTTCAGTTCAGGGTTATCTCCTAACATGTACTAACTCGCTATATTCCCATGATTTGCAACTGTTGCAAGTGAACTTGTGAGACCAAGTAGTAGCATGCATACATCAAGCACTAGCTTTGATACACAAAGAGTCCAACAGGTTGCAACTGTTGCAAATGAAAGTGTAACAAGGCACTAAGTGTGAAGACTAATCTCCAGAGATCCTCATTTTCTGTTTAAAAATCACAAATTCTCTGATTTAAAGGAGGGTGGGGAGAAGGAAAAATACCATACAGATTAAAACCTCTCAAATCTGTGTTTTTCCATGATTAAAATGAAACTTTTTAAAGCAATATGGAAGCCTACCAGTGCCTTAGACACTATAATAGAATAAATTCTAAAGACCTGTAAATTTTGGTGTTTGATTTTGGCTTTTTTATCATGGAAAATCTGAGCTCTCTCCCTACTCCCTTTGCTCACCAGGACATGGGTCCAGCTGTGGCTCTCTCTCACCCTTCCTCCACCCAACACTACTTTGCAGCACTGAGCAGCCCTAATATGCTGGTGGCCTGCCCATGCTATTGCCCCTCACTCCTGACCCACCAGCTGGTGCCCCCCACCAGCTGCCAGAGCTACAGAACCAGGGACCTGGGTCCACAGCCTCTTGCCGTCTGAGCAGCACCCAAGCCCTGGCTGTTGCCTGAGAGAGGTGGCAGCTACTGTGGCAGAACAAAGTGCAGAACACAGCTTCCCCTCCTACAAAGGTGGCATGGCTGGAGTGGAGCCCATCGGGGTTTGGATGCGAGCTGCCTGCTGTGGGCGCAGGGCTCCCTGCCCTGCTGCCGTCCCAGAGGGCCTCCACAGTCCAGCAGGTGGGACCCAGCATGACACAGAAAAGCAGGCCTGGACAGGTAAGTTTGTTACTGCTGGGAGCTCCATGCTGCCCTGGCAAAGCACCCCCTTGCCTGACTGTCAGCAGCGAGGGGCACAATTCCATGCCACTGCTGCTGGGTGGGTAGGGGGCTCTTTGCCATGGTGACATGGGGCTCACAGCAGTAGCACCAAGCTTCCTTGCCCCACTCTTCCCTGCTGTACCTGGTCTTGCCCGCTGGATTGTAGAGGCCCCGGGGGGAAGGCAGCAGAGCAGGGAGCCCAAGCCCTCACCTGCACCCACCCCTGCCCCTGTCCCATGCAAAAATCTGGGGGACATATGCCTCCATGTCCCCCCAGGAGTGCACACAGTAGCAGGGAGTCAGCCCCAACACCCTGTCCTGCACCCGGTGCCTGTGGTTGCGCATTCCAGCCTCAGACCCCATGCAGTGCCCGTGCCGGGCATCAGCCTCAGCCTTGCCCAACTCTGTCCTTCACTGTGGGAGCCTCAATTCTTCCCAACCCTTGCCACCAGACTTACCTGCTGGGAGCTGCTCTCCAGGCTGCCAAGCGGTCATGTGCATGGGTACATGTGCACAAGCACATGGCGACTCCTGCCGACCACCCTCCTCCCACTCCCCCCAACCCCTTGCAGCCTGGAACTCTGCCAGCCTGCAAGGGGAAACCTATCATTTCCCATTATTTTCTCCTTTAAAGGAGAAAATCTGAGTTTTTCACCTTAAAATTAGGAAATCTGGGTTTTACCACATTTTTCCGTGGTGAACAGAAAACACAGGTCCCTGCTAATCTCTACACATTTTTAAGTAGCTGTGAGTCTTTTCCTCTTCAAAGCACAGCAGATTTTGGTTTTTCATAATGACAAAGCAAAAAACCTTTCCTTCCTTGTGGATGAATTCTAAAGTTAATGAAGATTTGGGGGCTCAAGATAAATAAGTTAGCTCAGCCACCTTTTAATGTTTCTGTTTGTCTGGTACATTCTTTCACAATCTATAGGTACTATAAGTTAACAATTTAACACTGGATTTTTTGTTCCTCTTGAGCAACAGTTTTAGGCATTTTCTTGACTGTTACTGAGATATTATCTTTATTATTTATTAATTATCAGAGGTGTACTTTAGTGCTTTTTCAGTGTCTGGGGCAGAGGTAGTGGGGGAGGAAATATGCTGATCAGCAGAGTGGGGTGGTGCAGGGAGGAAAGGGATAGAGAGTGGAGTCTTACCTGCCCTGGCTTTCCATGCTTGAATAGCAGCCATTACTACTGCAGTGTGGGATTGTGCTATAGCAGTGTGGGATTAGGCTGCTGCAACGGAGACACAGGCAGTAACAAGGGCTCCCCAGGGGCCACTTCTGGTGTCCCATCCACTCCCCCACTCAGAAGGGCAATGATTTCTGGCCCCCTTCCCCCTCCCCCCTGGCACAGGGCAAAGCTTCCTTGGGATGGGGAGAAATCATTGTCCTTCCCACCACCCCCACCACAGACACAGGTACAGTATTAGTGCATGGAGCTGTGCCTACCCAGTTCCTATGGCTGGGCAGCCAGGGCTCTGCCTGCCATGACAAAAACCCTTGGGGAGGTGGACCACCATGGCACTCCCCCTAAGTCAGCACTCAGGTGTGATGCCCCATTTCGTCCCCTCGAGTTATGCTGTTATTAATTATTTATCCAAGTCCTAGATGCCATTTTGTACAGACAGCTTTATTTTAAGTAGGAATGCTTGTTTGTAAAATGAGACTCCATTTTGCAAGCCAGCAGCTTTGTCTGTATTTTGACATTTTGGAAAATGGAATCAGGGAACATCTCTTCATTGCTAAACAAAACACAAACCAATAAAACCCAGTCTATTGGTTTCCCCATCTTCTCTCAAAGGAAAGGCCTCTGAAGATTTGACCTTGCCCTTTGACAGTTGATTGAATGGATCAGGATGGGCAATTATTTGGGCCCAGGGACCATATAGGGAGTTTTGATCAGCTGTTGCAGGCTGGGTCAGCACTCCCCGCCCCTGACAACTCAGCAATACTCCCTATGGGGCTGTAGGTGGGTGGGAACAGTATTCAACAGTTAGTGCCCGCTGATGCTACGTCACCATAGTGATGAGCTATATTGCCATAGCTCATTGCTACAGTCACACAGTATCTTGTACAGACAAGCCCATGATGTCTATTTTTGTATGTAAAAATAACTTATAGTGCTTGATGTTTTAACAAAAAGAAAACACAATGAGAAATAGTAACTTACTAAGCAAATAAGGAATAAATAATAACCAAACACTTACCTGTCTTAAATTCAAGTGTGGAAACCATCCTATTGGATCAAGTAAAGTAACTACAGCAGTAGATTAATGAGCATGCTGATACCCAGATAAATACATTGCCTTTGTTTTTTGGCAGGATACACTTGAACTGTGCACCAGGGAGCAGGAGTTTAAAAGCATTCTCTTTTCTCTCTGCTACTTTCATACATGCGTTGCTGGGAGACTCAAATTTGGTCCACAAGGTTGGAATCGAAGATACCCTTTCAACACTGGAGATCTGACCATTTGTGTCAATGTCCTCTACAACTACTTAGAGGCACATACTAAAGTAAGAGTTGCTGGTCAAATAACTCCTTCCCAAGGCTATAAATCTCTCATTTTCCTATGTTGAAAAATTAGGGCATATTTTTTTGCAGAAATTGTTAAAATAGCTGATATTCTATAATTCTGTTGCTGAGTTTGAAAATAAACCAGATCAAAGGTTTTTTAACACTGGATGTATGAACTTAGTAGCATAGGTCAAAGCAGTTCCACATCAGCAGCTTAACCAAAAAAAAATGTCCTTCATTATGTTAACAAAAACAGTGGTTTACATGTGCATATATGCCAAATTCATTAGGCAGGTAATGAAGCATTTGCACAAATGTAATTACATACAGCAATTCTGACAGTTCATAACACTGCATTAATAATCACTACAATTAGTTCTGATGATGGAAGCAATTTACAGCACGTCACATGTATAAATAATGGTGCATTTCCTGCATGTGTCATTATTATGTATTAAGGATGCCACCTTGTTGTGACTTTCTCAGTAATGTTCCCCTGGAGTCAAAGTTAAGGGTAGATGAGTGATTTTATTTCTGAACTACAGCATATTTTACAGTTGTGTGGTTTAAATACTTAGTTGAGGTCGTTTTTGTAAGTTCTATAAATGCAATGCCTAAATAATAGCAATGATTGTTTGGCACTTAATGGGGTGGATAGTAAGCAGCTTCTCTGACACCAGCTGCTTCAGATAACTTAAAGATATGTGGGAGATCAGCATATGCTTCAAGAAAACCTGTAATATTGCTGTTTATGATATGGTTTTACCTGTGTCCAATTGGTAGTCATTACCCTAGATTAATTCTTGTTTTCCTTTTTATTTTCACTGACAACTTTTGTTAATAGGAAATGAAGCTGAATTTCCTTCACATGGTATTTGGTGTCACATTTAAATAATTGCTTAATTTTGTAGTGATGATTTAATAATGGTTTTCATTTAGAAAATGACTCTATAAAATAAGCTTATTCCAACCTTTTATTTTTCTTTACCAGTAAATTTCCTTCTTTCCTCTCTCTAGGCTGTGTTCTCAAACCACCGCTCACGAGCATAATAATTATTTATAATAGTTCTGGTAGGGAGTAGGAAATAGAGGGTCAATAGGAGAGACAATTAGTTCACCTTTCTTTCAACAATATTGTCCTTTTGCACTTTGGTGGTAAGCAGGTTGCATTGCAGCTTTATAGTAATTTTAAAATGTAGGTGATGCAAGCAGGAAAAAAGATGTTAATAGCTTCAAAATATGATACAGAGCTAAATTCTACTTGCCTGACCAGTTAGAACTTCTGAAATATGGGAAGAGACCTTCTAGTGAGGTAAATTAGTATGCCTCTGTAGAGGTCAATAATACTAGCAATAGATGCTAATTTTTACCAACTTTGTCAGGAAAACTTTATTTTTTTTGTAGTTCCTAACTGACTTGGCTTCCACCCACTCTGGGTTATTGTTAAAATTTATGGAAGCATGATATCACCCCTTTCACACTTAATGTTTAGGGTACTCAGGCCACTTGTTCCCCTTCCCACCACATGGCATGTCACAGCAGCACATTCAAGATCCTGCTTGCCGCATGCAGGAATTGTGAGTGTACACTGTGCCGACGTTTAGTAGGCAGAGTAAATTTCATTTCATGAGCACATCAGTTAAATATCTTATAGAGTACAATATTTGTTATGCAAACCTGATATCCAATAAATCTCTTTTGTCCAAAACAATTCCTCATGTTTCCCATATTACCCTATTTTTTTTCTTTTATCAAAAGCTTTCGTTCTCCAAACTTAATTATTGTTGCATGTGTCTAATCGAGGTCACGCAGAGTTAGAGAACTGTTATATGCTTCTATAGCTAAAAAGTCTAGAAACACTTTGAACAAGGGTATCTAACATGAGAGAGAGCGAGCAGTTTTCTTTCCAGCAAACACTGGTACTTGACATAAATATATATTTGACTGAAAAAAAATGCTAAATTGATTGACACAGTATACTCATTGAGTACAAAGAACACTTTTAAAATGCAAGAATGTTTTTATTCCAAACCAAAAGTTAATATTTGTCTGAGTTACACTGTTCAGCTTTCCCCGAGTCATTATGTAGCATAGCTTATTAAATTCTGTGACTTTTTTTAATTCAGTTCAAACCAGTTTAAAAGAAAGGTGCATTAGAAGTTCATTTATGCAAATTCAAATAAACTTGTAGCAAGCATGCTGGAATAGTTTTACTTGTTCTGTTCTGTCACATCATGTAACGTACATAACCTATAATTAAGTTTTTACTTGAACCGTTGGGAGACAAATACTGCCCTAGAGGGTGTAAAATATTCCTGTCTGGAAAGTCTTCATCAGAAACTGGCATATTTTGCAAACCAAAGGTAGCAAAAAGAAGCTTCAAATCTTGCTAAGTCAAATAAGGTATATGAGACAATGGTTTCTTGAATGAAAAATTCAAGGAATGGCACTAGCACTATAGTCCTACAAAACACATAACAACTAAATGATTTGGTAGTGATGAGACGAATTTGGGATGAATTCAAGAAGAAACAGAAATTATATTCAAGTAATGGAGCATTTCTTTCTTGGCATTTCCTAGAGAGGATATATAAAAGACTGCAGTCAGATACAAGGTTTTATTTCCCCTGTAGTAAGAAAGACACAGTAAGTCACCTTTCTGTCACTCATGAGGATTTTATTTCCAAAGGTCTGAGGAAACGCATGCATTTGTTAATGAGTTATGTTCTTTTATATCACACCATGTTTTGAAATCCTGCATTGCTCCTTAAAAGCTTTTATAAGGGATAGGATGAACACTCCGACTTGCAGCTTAGTTGATATTTGTTTGCACAGTAAGTAAATTTTAGTTAAAGCCTAGGTATTTTAACCAGATATTTATATATACCAAAAATTGGCATTGAAAAAATTAATCACAATGTAGATACTTTATAAACAACAACAAAATCCCAAGCACACTGGGTGGATCTAATTTTCAAGCTTTCTAAAAGTATTTTGTTTTTGTTTTTTTGTTCTGATGAAACATTGTTCATGCTAGTGTTATTCTGAGTGACTTTGGTTTGTCTGTTGGACACCTAACTTGTTATTTATTTAATTATATATTCCATTATCTTTGGTAGGTTCCATGGGAAGATTTGCGATATCTCTTTGGTGAAATTATGTATGGTGGCCATATAACTGATGACTGGGACCGCAAGCTATGTCGGGCATATTTAGAAGAATTCATGAGTCCCGCTATGGTAGTATTTCTCTGCTACACATAAAAAGCCCTAAGAAATTAAATATTACAATGTCTTGTATCTTGCTTTAATACATTAAATTTAGTACACCAGATTACTAAAAAAAACTTAATCACTGAGAGAGAGTACCTTCTGAGGTGACTCCCAATTCTGTCCTGCCCTGCCCCTACAAAAATCTCATAAAGGTGTCTGGGAATAAACGACCCAGTTTGTAATGAGTGCAATTTATCCCCACAAAAGTACCTTTTCTGCAAGACTTTTGTGACTTAGCAGATTGCTTACAAGCATCTGTTCCTGTGGCAGCATCTCTTCCATGTTTTATAAAAACTCTTCATAATGAAAAGAACAACCAGCTGAACTGCACACTGGACAGTGTGTTTGGGTAATGGTTTTTGTATTAAATCAGTCTTTTATGATTTTCTGGTATTTTGAAAATGTTGGATGAGGTAGAAAAACTTTTGTTTCTAAAGCACTTTTCATCTAACTAAAATATTACATCAGTTGTTACACCACAGAGCAACACAAACCCCAGACACCCCAAAATCTAGACTTACTGGTTGTATAGTTTATTTTCAGATTCAAGAAAAGCATTAGGGTGTGATGCCCTGTTCTCCTTTTCCTGTGTTTTCTAGATATGGGAAGCAGTAATAGACCGTCTCTCCCCCTTAGATACTCTTACTGAACTTGTATCTCTGTAGCAAACTGCCAGCAGAAGATACAAAAAGATGTAGGTTTAATCATAATTATGGAGTTGGATGGCATTGTGAGGAACATAACACTTCCATTAAATTGCAGTATTTCTTGGATGCCTTCTGAAATATGAGCAGAGTTAATCATTTTAGTATTGTATGCAACAGAAATTAAATATGAATAATAATTGGATTTGCCTAATTATCTTTTTAGGGACCCTACCAGCTGTGTTGGCATTACTTAATTCTTAAAAAAAGAAATCTTTGCCTAATTCTCTTAAACTTGTTAATTAATCAATTTAGAGAAGTGACTATAAAATGTACAGAAAATAGAAGGGACAGATTTTTACTATGTCCTGCCTAAACGTATTATTTTTCTTTGTCCAAGATAAAAGCTTATTTGGAGGGGAAAATGAGCGCATAATGTTTGAGCAGACCAGTTCTGGAGCTTGGATAACTTGGGGAAATGCACTTTTCACCCATGGCGATGCAGTTGGAGTCTGTCTTGAGGTTCTAAGTAAAATGAGTTTCCTTGCATCTCCTCAGTCCCTAATGAGCAGGTTTTCATATGTCAAAAAGCCATACTCTGTTTAACACAATTGGAAGTCACTGCTCGAAGAGGCCCAAGAGTAGGTTACCATGGAGATGGGACGGATAAACACTACTGTACTTCTGACCTCAGCAGAGGCTGATTTCTCCAAATGACAGCTAAGGTCATGAGGGCAGCGTAGGAAGCTCATTTGGCTGTCCCCTGCTCTGTCTAGCCTGTGGATAAGTAAAGAATTACTGTTTCCAGTTTAGGCAGTCCATTAACCTTCATAAACCTGAACTTTCGTTCAGATAACTGTAAAATAAATATAGGTGGTGGAACCTGAGGAGAATCGCTGTTGTTTGGATGCCCTTTGGAAAGTTTAGGGACCCAGCCCTGAATGTAGATCTGCCGCAGTGTTGCATGAGAGCATAATAATATTTTCAGGCTTTGGCTGTAATTGGCCAATGATACTTCCCTAAATTACAAGAGATGGAAAAAAAAAATCATTCATCAGTTGGCAGCCAACTGAACACAGACAGGAATGGCGACACGCTCTCCATCAGCTTGCTCGGCTTTGGTGTTCATGTGACAAAGTAATAATGCCTGATGAGTTTACTTGTTTTTAATCCAGAAGATACAAGAAGGTGAGTTTTGCATTTACATACTTCTCTTGACATACTTCATTTGCAGTGTTTGGCATGTGGCCAAAGCCATAGTGGGTTCCCGATGTACCCCATGGCCTGCAGTGTCCTGCTATGCATACAAATCTAGAGCAGTACAAGGGGAGCTCTTTTAAGTGCCCATCAAAGAGGCCAGTAAATACAGATTGAATAACAGAAATAACCTTCAACTGACGGTTGCATGGCAAATTACTGGGAACTTTGGGAGTACTTTAAAGTGATATCCAGAGACTGGTTATTGAAGATGAGGTTTGTAGTTTGGCTCTACTGTAAATGGCTAGCTCTGAGACCAGAATGGCTTCTCAGAAGTGCCTCTTGGTAGCAGCATCAGAAGCTGCTTGTTCTTCTTGACTTTGCTAAATACCAGAAGCCTTTGAAGTTTGTTGTGGCTCCATGAAAAAGAACCAGCATTAGAAATAAGTGGCTGTTGTGAAAAGAGCCACTTGTAGCCAGAAGAAAATATTTCAGCAACGACACTTAAGACTGGAATGAGTCTCATTTTGTCCCATGTCACTGAATTGAAAGAATTCTTTGAATCCAATAAAGTCCTTAAAGCTCAATAGTGGGAGGAGAGTTCAAAGCTAATGCATTTGTACACATGTATTATTGCTTTTTTTACCCTGTTCTGCCACTGACAGATAAGGCAAAGAACACATCTCCTCAACACATTGAGCTGCATGCAGGCTACTTATTCAAGTCTACATCTATTTCAGCATCCTGATTCTTAACTTTAAAGCCTTTAAGGGGCTTGAACCTGCTTACCTCAGTGACTTCCTCTCTGCAAGTGTTTGTGGCAGCTGGATTCTACCAGCATGTTGCAGCTGGTGCAGACTAGGTTCAGCCCTCCTCAGCAATAAGGAGCAAAAGGACTTTCCAAGCTCAAAAATGTATCTTTGTTGTATTACCCAATTAAGGCCAAGCCGTGCCACCTTTAGGGTGCAATACAAAATGACTCTCCCTCTGCAGGGTTCTAACTACTGGAGAGGTGGAAAAAATAGGAAATATAATCATCCTCTCCCTTCTACCTCTCCAACACTTAGAGCTAAGAGGAAAGATGCCATAAAAGCACGGAATAAAACAAAAAACCTGCCATTCAATGAGCAGGTGGTGAACTGATAACAATAATAGTGCTAAAAATGCTGGAGTCAGCATAATACATTTTGTCCAAATATACTGTTGTCACTTTAACCGACTCAAAGTAACTGAATTCAGTGTGATGCTGCAGCTAGTAAAGCGAGCAAAACGCTGGCTTGCATCCATAGATGCGTCTCAAACAGAACCCAGGACATTATTCTCCCCTTGGACTCGGTCTTGGTGAGGCCGCAGCTGGAGTATTGCGTCCAGTTTTGGGCTCCGCAATTCAAAAGGGATGTGGAGAAGCTTGAGAGAGCGCAGAGGAGAGCCACGCACATGATCAGAGGTCAGGAGAGCAGACCTTATGACGAGAGGCTGAAAGCAATGGGGCTATTCAGCCTGGAAAACCATAGGCTCGGGTGATCTGATGGCCACCTATAAGCTTATCAGGGGTGCTCATGAGGATCTGGGGGAACGATTGTTCACCAGAGCGCCCCAAGGGATGGCAGGATTGAACGATCACAAACTCCACTGTGACCGGTTCAGGCTGGACTTAAGAAAGAACTTCACTGTCCGAGCCCCCAAGGTTTGGAACAGACTGCCACCTGAGGTGGCTCAAGCACCCCACTTTGAATGCCTTTAAAACACATTTGGATGCTTATCTTGCTGGGATCCTATGATCCCTGCTGACCTCCTGCCAGGGGCGGCAGGCGAGACTCAGTGATCCTCCAGGGTCCCTTCCAGCCCAAATGTCTATGAAATCTATGAAATTCCTGAAACACTGAAGATGCCAAAAAAAAATAAATTGAAGAATTGACTGTAATATTGTTCATTCTCTTCTTAAAGCTGGAAGGAGAACTGGTACTGGTGCCAGGCTTCCTAGCCCCACCTAATCTGGATTACACTGGATACCACAAGTACATTGATGAAATACTTCCACCTGAGAGCCCGATTCTCTATGGACTCCATCCTAATGCAGAGATAGAATTCTTGACAGTGACATCGGATAACCTCTTCAAAACTCTTTTGGAAATGCAGCCTAAGAACTTATTTATAGGAGAGGAATCGGGACAGTCTGCAGAGGAAAAGGTAAGGTAGTTCTAACCATAGTTCCCACAGGGAATGCTGCTCAAAAAGCAGGAGGGAGCACATTAGAAATAGAGCATTGATTATGGTAGTGCACTGAGATACTAAGCTTAAGTTCTAGGAAAAAGAAATGTACTCAGTTTGCCAACATAAACTCTGCTATTATAAGTAATAATGGGCAAAATTGAAACTCAGTGTAATTTAGAATTTGCATCGGGAATGATTTGGGACCAGAAAACGAGAAAGGAAAAATGCTTAATTTGTTTTGGCAACAGTTGCCATTTTCAATTACAACTTATTCATTGCTAACCTATGTTGTATTCCATCTCTGGTTTTTCAAGAGACAAATTATGGCAATATTGATGTAGAAAAAAATACAGTGTTAAGATTCACCTGATTCTGGTTGTTTCTCCTTCTTCATTACTCTTTGTTCTAAAGCTGGTGAGTTAGGAAACAGGTAACCTTTCAGCTTTATCCACTTCTGTGTCCATGCTAAATGCTTGATGCTGATGGGGCCTCACATCCCATCTCCCCATGTGACTTTGAGTGGGAAATCACTTACCGGCAGATTCTCTGCTGCAGCAAGCTCCCATGGAGTGAGCAGGGCTTGGTGGAGAAGGAGCACAGTGTCAGGCAGTCACACCTGACTGCCAGACACCCAGGATAGTTTAACAGTCTGGCAGGTAGGGATAAAAGTGTGTGGCATTTTCCAGCATATCTCCTTCTCTTCCCCCAGTCTGATTGCAGGGAAGAGGACACAGGAGCCTCACTCCTGCCTCTGAGCTTGCTGGGGTCTTTCCTTTGCAAGAAGTGTTTCTTGCAGGACACTTGTAGGAAGCTTCTGTTCTCTGTTGTGCAAAGAAGACAAATCTCTCCAGGGAATCTTTCCATCAGACTTCTTAGGCCTCAGCTCCCCATCTGTACAAAATGTGTATGTTAATGGAACAGAAATACTTATTTCCCTTGCAGAGGTACTGGATGGATAAACCCATAAATCCTTAGCAAGCAATCAGATACTACCATGATGAGAACTAAATAGGCACATAGATAAAGCTCTCGCTGGTCTTTGTAAGTACTGATGCATTTTGCAGTTCTATTTAGTGTCAGGAATATTTCTATACAGCCAAAACTGATCCCAGTGATATTAAACTGACTAGATTTAGACATGGAAGCATATCAGAATGACATGGGGCTAAGATGAATACTTCTAACCATTTTGCTACCAAGAGGCTCCCTTCATTTCACTGTAGCTAAGCAAAGCAATACCTCTATTTTACTAAAGGTATTCAGAGTTCTAAGACTCCTGCCAGGCTACCGAGTGTGTGTGACCACTAGATCCTATGCACAATTTTCCATGTCCCATAAGCCATTCTACACTCGGCTTTTTTGGAAATTTCAGTGGAGATACCAAGGGCTGAATAGGCAAGCAAAGTTGTTTTTTCAGAAAAGCAGGGGGAAAAGTCCATTATAAATAGTTTGCAAAAAAGTCATCTTAATATCAGTTACACTTGGTCTGGAGTCTCAGAGGGGAGAATATGGCCTGTGTTACATTTCCTGATCTGCTTAAGGGGTTTCAGTCTCTTCCACCTCCCTGGAGAGGGCCCTTCCCACCATGCAGTGCACTATTTTTTGAAAGAAATGTGAGCCCTGTTTTGGATCCTGAATTGTAAAGGTTTAGGCACACACCTTCAGGGGAGGCTTCTAGGTAGTGAATCGTGAGTGGAAGGAGGTGCCTTCCTACAGTACTGAGTAAAATACATCTGAGGAGATGTATGATTCAAGACAGGGGGTCCCAACCTTTTTTTACTGAGGACTGGCAAATGCATTTAAACTTAATTTATGTATTTACATTTAATTTACGTATTTAAATTAAATTTTTACGTGGGTTGGGGGGGTTGTGAGGATCCAATCAGGTCGGGGCACCGCAGCTGCAGGCACCAGGGAACCCTGCAGGGGAGGGGGCTGTGCAGGCAGTTGCCTGGGGGACCCAGCTGGGGGCTGCGTGGGAAGAGGGGGCTCCACTGCTTTCCTTAGAAGCAAGCAGCAGAGCCGCCTCCAGCAGGCAGGGGTTGGGGGTCCTGCCTGGCATGGGCCCCGGTACCTGCTACATGGGTACAGCTGGGCACAGCCATGGCAGTGGGAATGAGACAGGATGCACAGAACTGGCTGCCTCCCTCCTGGGGCTGCCCCACCACCCAGTTTTAACCCCGCCCATGATAGCCAGTGGCCTGGCAGCCAACCCTTTGTGGCCTGGTACTGGGCCGCAGCCCAGTGGTTGGGAACCTGTGCTTTAAGACTGACCCCCTCCCCTCAGTTTTTCTCTATTGGCAGTCTAAGGCCAATTCAGGTATATGACACAATTATTACAGAATAATTTATGCCAGGTTTTAATCTGTAGGCAATGTACTCTGTGGTAAAGAGCATGCACATAGCCAGTTCTCCCAACCAGGTTGTCTGAAGAAGGAATAATTACAGTGTCTGACCACTAGGTGGTAGAGAACCAGCTCCCCCAGAATGAAAAGTAGATATATGACACACACTGCATAGTAACTTTACTTCACACTGGGCATGTCTACACAAGCAATTTATGCAAAGCACTAAACTCCAGACTTTATTGTTCCAGAGTTTATTGCTTCTGGGCACACAATTTGAACATGAGCCCAGGAGCAACAAAGTCTAGAGCAATAAATTCTGGAGTTTATTGCCATTTGAACATGCACCCAGGAGCATGTAGGGGCTGGCTGGGGCATGAGGTGCTTCAGTGCAGGACTAGCCAGCAGGCAGCCTCTGCACTGAAGCATCCTCATGCCCTAGCCAGCTGGGGCAGCATCTACACATGCACTGCTGTGGAGTTTTTTACTCCGCAGCAGGAGAGTACTTGTAAACTACACTCTCCTGCTGCAGATTACATTATTTTACTCCACTCTGACAGGGGCACACATTTAAATGCTAAGACATTTACTACACAGCTAATTAGTCTACTGCACAGTAAACATCTCGTGTAGATGTGCCCAGTTACTATGCATTTTTCAAGTAGTAACTTTATCCTTAAATTCAAGTGATTTACTATATGACAGGGCTGTGCGTTGTGCGTCTCCTCAACTGTTATTATTTGGTAAAGTCAAGTTCGTGTGTTGGTTTTTATGGATCCTGATATGAGGTGCCTAGCTTTACCCCTGTATTGCATAGAATCCAGGTGCTTAACTCAGGCTGTAAACTATAGAGGCCAGGCATCTAAAAGTCAATGTGGAGAGGGAATTTCTTGGTTTTGATCATAGAGGAGTTATGCTCCTCTCCTATCCACTTCACTATTAGAGTACTCCAAGACATGTCATAATCAAAAGAAACAACAAGATTAAATCAGTCACATGTTGGATAGCATTGTTGATCCTTATAGAAATATACTGGAATGGTAAAGTAGGGATTTATTCAGCAATAAAGTATTTTTTCCTATTAAAGTTAGCTTCCTGAATTCTTGACAGCCAGTAACCCACTGTTAAATGAGTTTAACTATGACTGTTTTAATGAGTCTGGCACATGCACAGTTTCGTAATTAACTTAAAATATAACTATCTGTTATGTGAAGGCAGCTAGTCATGCCTATTCAGGTCATGATCATTACCTGTTCTAATACAAATTATAGAGGGTGTCTATGATTTGTACTTGCCTCTGAGATTCACTCCTGTCGTCCTCTCCCAAATAAGAAGTTGCAAGCGAAAACATAGCCAGGAACCCACATGCCCATGGCTGCCCGGAAAATCTGCTGCAGCGTCCTTTCTGGGGGGATTGTTGCTTCTACCTCTTTTCTCTAGCCACTCACCATGTCCCAGGTTGCCAGTGGGCCCTGGACTCAGCAGGGAAACTGCAGCCACTATGCATGCAAGAGAAGAATGTGGCCCAGATCTGAGGATGGCTTATTGTAGCTTTTTAAGGCTTGCTCCTATTCACATTCTATGGCATTGGGAACTATATGATGCCTATACACATGTCCAATGCCTGCTCAGATGCATTCAAATTAGAATGAGTCGGAGCGGACTCAATTAATTGATACTGTAGCAGCCTCAGCATCACATGTATTCAGCATCCCTTCATTTCAAAATAGCTGTGGGGGTGCTTTAACAAAACCTCACTGAACTCTTGGAAGTGACTAGCCTTGCAAGATGCAAGGTGTTAGTTTTGTTTTCAGTCCCTACTGTTTTAGTTTATCAAGGAATGGTCAGAATTCGTTTTGTCTTGACCCTGGGGTTTGTTTAAAACAGCACTGAATTGTTTGTTCTCTGAGGCAGGGTCTGGGTTTTTTTATATTGAGTGTTTGTACAACGTCTAGGGCAATGGGACTCTGGCTCATGGCTAAGCAGAATAGGCATAACCTTGATTGGTCCTGATTGTTTATATAAGCACTAGTCATGACTAGTGCTAACCAGACCAAATCTCAGTGAACCTCTCTATATCTTCCCTTCCGCAGCTGTAGCAATAAGTGAAAGCCAAAGCATAGTCTAAGGGACTGACCTAAAAGCTAAACCCAGTAAAGATTTCCACTCACCCTGTTGGTTTTGGTATGCTCAGGTTAAGAATGTCCTGGATGAGATTCTGGAGAAACTTCCTGAGGAGTTTAACATGATTGAGGTCATACAGAAGGTCACTGGTCCCAGAAGTCCCTATACACTTGTTTGCTTCCAAGAGTGTGAAAGGATGAACCTCCTCATTTCAGAGATACGCAAATCACTTAAACAACTGGATCTTGGTTTGAAGGTAGGAGAAGTGACGCTCTTTTGCACACAAATAATTATTCCTTGTTGTCAAATAAACTGATTATCTTTCTCCAAACAAAGGGAGAGCTGACATTTTCACCTGAAATGGAAGCACAGCAGTCAGCATTGTTTTATGACGCTGTACCTGACACATGGACCAGACTAGCTTATCCTTCCACATATGGCCTTGCCCAGTGGTAAGTACACTGCATCACTTTACCAAATAAGCTTACATTGTTTCCTTGCCATTCATCACCTTATAAGCAGCATAATTCTTCCCCTTTTAAATATCAGCCTTAACAGAACGTGTTCACACCCTGGAATAAACAGGAAAGATTTCATGTTTCTAAACTTTTCCTTTTTAGAGGATGTGTCTACATGTGCATAAACCCAGGAGCAGTTTACTTGTAAGTAAACTACTTGCAAGTAAATGCTCCCAGACAGGTGTCTACATGTGTAGGGAAGAAGCAGCAGTTTGCTGCTAATGGCAACAAACTGCTGTTCCTTCCTGGGGCCCTGCAATTGGCTGCTGCCACCAACAGGGGTAGGATTGGTGGGGAATGTAGTAGTAGATGGCAACTTGGGCAGTAGTGACCACGAGATGATTGAGTTCAGGATCCTGAGGAAAGAAAGGATACAGAGCAGCAGAGTAGAGACCTGGGACTTCAGAAAAGCAGACTTTACTCGCTCAGGCAACTCATGGGCCGGATCCTCTGGGAGGCCAGTCTCACGGGGAGGGGAGTCCAGGAGAGCTGGCTGTACTTTAAGGAAACCCTACTGGGACTACAGGAACAACCAATCCTGATATGCAGGAAAACTAGCAAGTATGGCAGAAAACCAGCTTGGGCTGGCAGGGAACTCTTCAGTAAACTAAATCACAAAAACACAGCTTCTAAGAAGTGGAAACTTGAAGAAATAACTAGGGAAAAATGTAAGAGCATTGCTTGGGCATGCAGGGATGAAGTCAGGAAGGCTAAAGTGCAACTGGAGATGCAGCTGGCAAGGGATGTGAAGGGTTTTTACAAGTATGTGGGTAGCAAGAGGATAAGAGAGAGTGTGAGTTCCTTACTGAATGGAGGAGGCAACCTTGTGACAGAGGATGAAGAAAAGGCTGAAGTGCTCAATGCCACAGGCAAGGGCAGCTCCTAGACTATTGCACTGGGCAGCACAGTTTGGAGAGGAGGTGAGCAGTGAAAAAACAGGTTAGGGACTAGCTGGATGTGTACAAGCCCATGGGGCTGGATGGGATGTACCTGAGGGTGCTGAGGGAGTTGGCTGATGAGATTGCGGAGCCATTGGCTATCATCTTTGAAAACTCATGGCGATCAGGAGAGGTCCCAAATGGTTTGAAAAGGGCAAACATAGTGCCCATATTTAAGAATGAGAAAAGGAAGATCCATGGAACTGCAGTCAGCCACACCTCAATCCCTGGAAAAATCATGGAGAAGATCCTCAAGGAATCCATTTCTAAGTATTTGGAGGAAGAAGAGGTGGTTAGGAACAGTCAGCATGGACTCACCAAGGGCAGTCATACCTGACCAACCTGATTGCCTTCTATGATGAGATGACTGGCTCTGTGGATGTGGTGTACCTCGTTTTTAGCAAGGCTTTTGATACGGTCTCCCATAATTTTCTTGCAGGAAAGCTAAGGAAGTATGGGCTGGATGAATGGACTGTAAGGTGAATAAAAAAAAGGCTGAAGCATCAGGCTCAGACAGTAGTAATCAATGGCTTGATGTCTAGCTGGCAGCCAGTATTAAGTGGAGTGCCCCTGGACCAGTTTTGTTCAATGTCTTCATCAATGACTTGGAAGATGGCATAGAGTGCACCCTCAGCAAATCTGCAGAAGGCACCAAGCTGGGGGTAGTAGTAGATATGTTGGAGGGTAGGGCTAGGATTCAACGTGACGTAGACAAATTGGAGGATTGGGTGAAAAGAAATCTCGTGAAGTTCAGCAAGGACAAGTGCAAAGTCCTGCACTTAGGACAGAACAATCCCATGCACCAGCAGAATAGGAGCTGGGGGTGACAGTGGACAATAAGCTGAATATGAGCCAGTGGTGTGCCCTTGTTGCCAAGGCTAACAGCATACTGGGCTGCATTGGTAGGAGTGTTATCAGTAGGTCAAGGGAAGTGATTATTCCCCTCTATTCAGCATTGGCGAGGCCACATCTGGAGTACAGTGTTCAGGTTTGCCCCCCCCCCCCGCCGAAAGCATGTGGACAAATTAGAGAGTCCACTGGAGGACAACAAAAATGGTGAGGGGGCTGGAGGAAATGACTTATGAGGAGAGGCTGAGAGAATTGGGATTATTTAGTCTAGAAGAGAGAAGACTGAGATGGGCTTAATAGCAGCCTTCAGCTACCTGAAGTGGGATTCAAAAGACGATGGAGCTAGGTATTCTCAGTGGTGGCAAATGACAGAACAAAGAGCAACAGTCTCAAGTTGCAGCAAGGGAAGTTGAGGTTAGGTATTAGGCAGACTTTTCTCACTAAGAGGGTAGTAAAACACTGGAACAGGTTACCTGGAGAGGTGGTGGAAGGTCCATCCTTGGGGGTTTTGAAAACCTGGCTAGACAAAGCTTTGGCTAGGATGATCTAGTTGGGAATGGTCTTCATTGAGCAGGGGGTTGGACTAGATGACCTCCAAAGGGCCCTTCCAGCCCTAACTTTCTATGATTCTATGACCTGCCCCAACCCTCAATCACCTAATCAGGGCACCAGGCTGGGATCTGCACTTGTAAAACTAGTGACATTCCTGGACTTGTCTACATTAGTAACCAAGCAAATCCCACTCTAGCCTTGCTCTTCCATGATACTTGAGACATATCCCTTGTGGCTACAGCATCCCCATCTTTCCTTCTCATACAAAGACACTGCACAGCTCAGCTGTTACAAAGTACTTCTGTCCTTGATCAAAATTCCACTAAAACTAAGGTCCCTATTTCCCTGCTTCTTCTCTCTCAGGGTTAAAGACCTTCTCAAGCGCTATCGAGAACTTGATACCTGGATGCAAGATCTTGTGCTTCCAGCAGTGGTGTGGCTGTCTGGGTTCTTTAATCCCCAGTCCTTTTTGACTGGTAAGTAGTAAGGCAGATACCCCCATGAGGGAGCAGCGCTGGGGGGAGTTGCTTCAGCCCCAGATTAAAGCTTTAGGGAAAAAAACTACATTTTAGTTTTACATGTTTTCAACATAATCATGCCTTCTGGGGGTTTGCTGTATTGATGCCATGTTATGCTGCTGTATGAAAAGGGATTAAGGCAGTTTGCTTAAAGCAGTCCTGTCTATTTTAAACTACAGAACACACATGCAGAAAAGTAAAGAAATAACAAAATAAAAATGAAAAACTAAGATACTGAAATTTCTCATATTTAAACATCTTGTGTGAGAATAAAATACCGTATGATTCTGATTTGACACTGTTGCTTGAAAAATTGTTGGCAACCTTGTTTTAGGGTGTCAGTGCCACCCATGCAAGTTGTTCAGTTTTTAAAAACCCTTAAACCTTTATGAAGTAGTTCTTCCCCATGCAGTGTGTGTGAGCTCGATGCCGAATTATATAGGACTGAATTAAGCACAGGCTCAGACCTGTTCAATTTAAAACTTTTATTGTTTCACAAAGTCATAAACTAAAGGAGGTCTGTTGGTTCACGAGGTTCCCAAATCAAGCCCTTGCTCTCTAACCTGGAGGCTAGGTGCGGCTGCCTGATTCAGTAGTCTCA
>NW_017728886.1:56615910-56622817 GCF_001723895.1 Crocodylus porosus
GGTCAGAAAGTGATTACCAGAATGTCAATCGCTGACTCCTCAACCTCCTTGAAGCATTCTGGGAGTTTTAGTGCAATTTTTTTAATGCTAGGCCTTGCTTAGCATAAGCACTCTCTCACACAGTGAGGCATCTAAAGACTGAAACTTGGAAGTGGAGGAAAATTATTAAACAGCCTTTTTCTGTCTCTTGTTACAGAAGATATGAAAGAAATACTATATTTAGAAATGTACATCTGCTAAAAGAAAAAAGAAGTCTTAAATTTGAACTGCTCATTTATTCCTAAGTTTCCTATTCCAGGTGTTTTAACCTGCAGATTCCTTCCTTAATGTACTATTTTGCCTCACATCTGTTACTTTGTAAAATATTGTCACTAGTGTAAGAAAAGAAACAAGTTTGTCTAGACCAGGGGTAGGCAACATTTTTAGGCAGTGCCAAAAATGCCTGCAACCTCAACTTATAAGATGTTGGCATGCTAGAGTGAATGGAGGGGGAGCCCAATCCTTGTTGTGGCAGTGCAGCCCTGGCTCCTCCCCTGCTGTCTGCATGCCAAGCAAAATGCTCTGTGGCACCCATGCTGGGGGTTGCCCATCCCTGATCTAGACCACACTGCCTTCGTTTTTAAAAAAAGTTCAAATGCGGTTTTTCCAATGGATTTCTTGTGATTCATTTGTTTCAATGAAATGACTGAAAGGTATGATCCATGTGCCTTTTGGCTATGACATACCTGAGAAGAATAATATTAAAATGACTATTGCCTGCAGTGAATTAATCAGAAAAAAAAATTTCAGCTGTTTTGCAGAGCATGGCACGCAAGAACAACTGGCCTTTGGATAAGATGTGCCTTACTGTCGATGTTACCAAAAAGAACAAAGATGATTATGGCCACACACCAAGAGAAGGAGCATATATTTGTGGACTTTTTATGGAGGGTAAGAAGCCTGTTCTTAAGTTGCTTGATATCAGAGCCATTAGTTACCCTCCTGGAGAAACTGGATGTCTGGTAAAGTCCCAGATGACTGGAAAAGGGTAATAATAGTGCCCATCTTTAAGAAAGGTAAGAAGGAGGATCCACAGACTTGCAGACCAGTCTGTCTGACCTCAATACCTTGAAAGATCATGGAGAAGGTCCATAAGGAATCTAGTTTGAGGCAGCAAGGTGATCAGGAGCAGCCAGCATGCATTCACCAAGAGCAAGTCACGCCTGACCAACCTGAGTTTCCTTTATGACCGGTGATGAGAGAGCAGTGGATGTGACAGACTTTGATTTTATCAAGGCAGTATTAGTCTTCCAACCGTCTCATTAATAAACTAAGGAAATAGAGACTAGGTGAAAGTACTGCAAGGTGGATACATAACTGGTGGTAGTAGCAGTTTGTGAAAATACACTGAAGGGATCCAAGGAAGAGGCTAACTGAATATTTCAGTTATTTGAGGAGCTACTTCAAGTGCCCTAAATTGGATGAATAACTCTACTCTGCACCCCCATGAAAAGAACAGACTCCTAGGTAATTAGAGCCAGCATTACAGCAGACTTTTAAATAATTTTAGATTTGGCAGACCTTAATGCTGGCTCAGTGGTAGATAGAGTGCATCAACCACTGTCTGTGCCTAAGACACTGAACCTCCACATATAAAAATAAGGTAATTTGGATGGGTTGAGAAAGGATAAGTAGTAGCATTAATCAGAAGCCAAGGTAACAGTTACAGTAATATAGGATGGAAGTCTAGTTTCCTTTGTGTGGCTAAATAGGAGGCTTCTAGTTATCCACTTGGCTATTTTTTGGCCCTCACATAAGCTTGTGCGTTCAAATGGAACATGTGCTGTAAAGCTGTGCACTGGCCAGGCACATATACAGTTAAGTGCAAGTCCTGGAAAAGTACATGCTGTAGACCAAAAAGCTGCCCCCCTACCATTTTCCAGGCATGTCTTAGACATGGGCAAATACAGATCCATGTACATAGTTACATACATACCCAACTGTATACAACCCACTGTGCCCCATCTACATGTGCACTTTCATGCACCAACACTGCAGCAGTAATAAAACTACCTGTCAGTGGCATTTATGCAGCTAAAAAGCTGCTATTTAGCTGTACAATGCTAATCCTTTGTGTGGCTAAATAGCAGGTTTCTAGTTACCCACTCAGCTATTTTTGGCCTCCACTTTTTTTTGGCCCTCAGTGGCATTTATGCAGCTAAAAAGCTGCCATTTAGCTGTACAACACTAATCAGAACTCACAGTGTTGATGTGCTTCCTGGGCAAATGGACTGTGTGATTAAATGAGAAGCCCTTAGATGAAGAGATTCTAATACAGACCTTCACCCTGGTAAAAGGACTCAAACTCTACAGGTGCTTTGTGCACACACCAAGAAACAGTGCTGCTAAGTTTTTTTAGAAGGATGTTAAGGGTCTGTACATTTGACATATTACACCTATTTCACTGCTTTTAGGACCTAAGCTTCTGTGCTGATGAGCATGTTCACCACCCATTGAGGTCTATCCTATCTGAGACTTCTCAGCACGAGGCATGAATCTGGCCTTTCTGTTCTAAACACCTGCCACAGCAGGTGTTCTCTGATTGTAGCTAATTGAGTTTAAACCAGGTGGAAGGTTCCTAAGCTTTGTCTCCACTACAGTACTACAGAGATAATAAGCTGTAGTTAAGTTGTCTTGCTCCATAAATGCATACCTTTTGGGCTGTGAAGACAAAGCCTCTCACTATGCTTTAATTCTATGGCTCCCGCAAAAGTTGCACTTGCTACAAACTGGCATAACGCCTCACACCTTGCTAGTGTCAGAAGTCTACACTTACAGCACCAAAGGCCACATTACAGCACCAAATTTCAGTTAAGCGCACTAAAGAACAGCCACTTCATCTATTAAAAGCTGTGCAACTGGAAGGACAGGTCCAAAACACAGCATTCTATCTTGTATGTCAATAGGAAGGCTCAAGACATAGCACACAGAGAAGTGCTAAGACATGTCCCACCACTTCTGCTTACTCTAGCTCCTACACAGCATGTACTGTAGGCATGGCATGTCTCAGCACTGTTGCTGCCTTGTGCCATAGATACCACCATTGTTAACACATCCCGCCTTTAGCTGCATGGTAGGATGCATTGGGTCGCACCTGGCCTACAACCTGAACTTCGCCTATCTTAGCTTTGTTTTTGGTACTCCTGAGGATATAGCAATCTACTACTAGTTGTGTACATTGTATGTTGCTAAACTGTTTGGGCATATTTTGTTACAGGAGCCAGATGGGATACCCAGTCAGGGGTCATAGCTGAAGCCCAGCTCAAGGATCTGACTCCAGCAATGCCAGTCATCTTTGTAAGAGCTAGACCAATGGATCAACAGGAAACCAGAAACATATACGAATGTCCCATATATAAAACTAAAAACCGAGGCTCCACATATGTTTGGACATTTAACCTGAGGAGCAAAGAAAAGTCAGCCAAGTGGGTGTTGGCAGGAGTAGCCTTACTCTTGGCAGTTTAGTACTGAGCCTCTGGTAACAGCTGTTCTTACAACCTTACTTTCAGACAGATATCACGTTCATCTCACTATGTTTATAGTACATCCTACATATCGCACCATGCTGTACAGCATATTATATGACAACCCCCTTCTATATCATGTGTGCATGTTTCTTCACCTAATAGATTGACGTGTGTTGACTGACATTATTCCCCACATGTATAGGTTAGCTGTGTTACATTATCAAGCCTCAAAACTCTCAGCACAGTTTTAACTCTCAGCGTTCCTCTCTGGATAATTCTTTATTTTCTCTACATAGAAAAAATACAGTATCTTACACAAATTTTAACATAAATCCAAGATTGCAATAAAAGCATTTTTAAACAATGTTGTCTGAAAAGCCTGCTCTTACCTAAGCAGGTATGCCGTCTCATACATATCAAAACAGTATCCAAAAACAGTTATTATAAAAGATTAAAAACTTTGCAATGTAAAATTAAACTGTAATATTGTTCTAAAGCAGCTGGCTCAGAAAGCAGGTGCATCATATAAAAAAAACCTGTAATTGGCAAGCATCATACCAAAGCCCTGCAATCTCTGTCTTTTACCATGATGGGTTTGTCAGTTTGTACCCTTTGCATTAAAAAAAATATTTCAGTGGAAGGATGCATGTTCATTCCAGCCAAAGCTGATGGAACTGCATTGAAACTAAGGAAACGGATACCTTTTTTACAAAGCTGAACCCCATGCTTGCCCACAAACTGAATGACTAAGCATGAAATTACTGGATTTGCTCATGCCCAGTGGGGAAAGCTTCAGAAAACTTATACTTGTTGTCAGGTCACTGGTGGGGGGAGAACCCTTGTGTGTCCTTGGATAGATTATATAAGCATACCCCATGCACACTGGAGTTAACAATGATTTCATATAAATAAAAAATACTGCTTTGACCAAAATAATATTAAGATCCAAATTCGTAAAACTCTTTAGGTTTACACAGTTCCCTACTATTATGTTTTCAGAAATACTGCAGAACCACCCATCCATGTTTTAAGAGCACTGTTCCACTTTAGATACAGGTGTTTATGCACAAAAATAATGTATTTTACGTAAATTCCTTTAACCAAGATATTTTTGGAGAGATCTTTGATTAAGATCAATCAATAAAAAAATCCTAACAGAAATGTTATGCTATATTCTACAATTCTATCTTGTATAAATTTTTAAACCTTGAACTAATTATTTTGACGTAAATATCTGTCTACAAGTTATCCAGGTCAGGCAGCTATGTTCAGCATCCTCATTCATCTTCAGCAAGTTGTTTCTGTAAACTGGGAAAAAGATGGAAAAAACATTATATCTTAGGAGGATCTAAGACTTCTTCCTTAACCCAGAAGCTTCTATTTCAAATGGTCACTAACAACTGTTTTCGGAGTCCATTTAACAAAAGCAAACATCTGACAAAAAGCTACTTTTTTCAATATAAAACAGTGGCTGTTTTTAAGTTGTATTATTTGTTTGCCCAGTGAATGTGACTGGCTTCAAAAGTTTTTCCATCAATCTCTATAGGTCCAATATCTTCCACATTTTGAAACAATCACTGCTTTTAAGGTTTAGTGAGTTTCAAATTCCTGTGACTGATTTTGAATTTGGTTTAAGCTGCACACAGTAATGACTAGTGATCTTCCCCAGCTACACTAAGGTAAAAACTACCTATGCCTTCTCTATACAATTATCTTAAAATGAGATACTTAAGTTAACTATTTACTTTGACTTCTGATTGACTTGATTCAATATGAGAGGTGAATGAAGTCCACTAGCTGAAATGACAGAGAGGATGTTCTGAGATACCCTAATTAAAGCTCATGCAGCACACTGAAGTGTAGCTCAGCTCTACAGCAGCCACAACATTCCTCTTACCTTTCAAGATATTCTTTAACATTGTCATAGCCATAAAATTTTGCCAAGTGGATGAGCATTCCTGTGGCACAGCGGCCATCACGCTTACGGCAGTAACTGCAATTACACACACCGCGACAAGGAGGACAGATCCAATCCTGAAGAAAAGAAAAAGGCACATAGGGATAGTTATTAGAGGAAACTCAGTACCAAGCCTATAAGTCTTCTTCCTACTGCCTTTAAACAGAAAGCAATACCATATGTCCAGCAACGCATTTTACAGGGCTATATTTTATTTCAGCAACATTCTACCAGTGCATCTCGAGTAAGACCCATGATGTCATCCTCCCGCTCTACTCGGCCTTGGTGAGGCCACAGCTGGAGTACTGCATCCAATTCTGGGCTGCGCAATTTAGGAAGGATGTGGAGAAGCTTGAAAGAGTCCAGAGGAGAGCCAGATGCATGATCAGAGGGCATGAGAACAGGCCTTATGAAGAGAGGCTGCAAGCTATGCAACTTTTCAGCCTGGAGAAGTGTAGGATCAGGGGTGATTTGGTGGCAGCCTATAAGTACATAAGGGGTGTGCACAAAGATCTGGGGGAACACCTGTTCACCAGAGCACCAGAAGGGATGACAAGGTCCAAAGATCACAAACACCTGCAAGACCTTTTTAAGCTACACATAAGGAAAAACTTCTTTACTGTCCAAGTCCCCAAGGCCTAGAACAAACTCCCCCAGAGGTGGTGCAAACACCTGCTCTGGACTCTTTCAAGAAACATTTGGGCATTTATCTTCCTGGGATCCTTTTGACCCTAGCTGACTTCCTGCCCTTTGGGCAAGGGTCTGAACCCAAAGACCTTACAAGGTCCCTTCCAGCCATAATGGCTATGAATCTATGAAATATTGATGACTAATGCCGACTAACCAGTCTTCTAAGGTGCTCAGATCTGCAGAAACACACGCTTCTGTCTGCTTGATTCTTTGCCTTGCAAAACGAAGTGCTAAGGATAACTTCCTCAAAATCAGCTTAAATTCATGTCTCCAACAAAAAAGGGGTACAACAGGAAAGGGGACCCTTCTGTTCCAGAACTGTATACACTTGGGTGACTAAGAACCTTATAGCATTAAGATTCTGGGTTAAGGTTGCTTGTCTCAAGGTATAAGGCTGGCCCAAGGAACTCCAACTCAAAGGTAAAGAAATGGAATGTCCAAGCCAGAGAACTGGGACAGAAGGTCTAAGATTGCATTTTATTCTTTAAACTTACTCCTAAAAAACAAGTACCAGGAAGGGATGGCTGTGCACACTAACTTAGAGGCTGTGTGATCTGTTGCAAGAGCCATGTGAAACATGCAGTTAAATCTAAACCAATAAAAACAAACATTTAAACTTAAGCATAGTCAAGCAGGGCAAGAGAAATTATCTGGTGGCAGCAACATAAACGGAGGAACTCGCCCTCAGAATAGCTAGTTCAAACCCAGATGTCATAGGGCTAACAGAAACGTGGTGGGATTCGTCCCATGACTG
>NW_017728886.1:56622917-56633863 GCF_001723895.1 Crocodylus porosus
TCTGTAAAAAATGTACAGCTCTTGATAGCAGATGCAGGGTCTAAAAACCTACTTCATACTATACATTAATTACTGCTCTGTCATGCTAGGAGGTGGAGTCAATTAGCTCCAAATAGGAAGAAAGGTGTGCTTCTTCATGAGAAAAGGTTCTAAAGAGGCAAGCTCAAAGAGGAAGCTCAAGGTTAGATGAAGGTTCATTATAAGTCAGTCAGGGGGCTGGCTGGACCCAATGATCCCCCAATAGGGAGAGGTTCACCCCCAAGGAGGGAGAGGTTACAACTCTTAAGGTCTTGTATATACAGTTTCTTTCCTGACCCTGGGTCTTCTGCTACCAACAAAATAAGCCCTGCCCACTCACACACACCAGTGGCAAACAGCACAACAGATAGCTTGGAAGTGGCTGCGTGTGTCCATCTCTCATCCATGCGCTCTAAGGCGAGCACACCCTGGGAACATGCACTCAGAGCAGCTCTGAGCCATCTAATCTGCCTAACTGCTTGCCTCTAGTCTGAAGATGATGGAGATCGCAATGCAAGAAGTGGGTAAGACTTATATACTATCAGCAACAGGAAGTGAAGCCATACAGACATGCCCAAGGGCTAGATCCTTTCTACCTACCAGGTATATTCTACCCTCCTGAATCCCTAAAACATCTTTACTTTTGTAATGTGCCTGAGACTTAAAGACTTAGTTACAAAAAAACCAGGAAGACAATCTGCCCCTTATGCATCAATGATTCTTAAAGCAAGATGGAATACAATCACATTTAGATAGCCAAGTACCACTTAGACACCTAGTAGGTGCTGAAGACAGGATAGGGGCTCAGCTCATTTATGGAAGGTAAAGAAAAAGGAGAAAGGTATACTACATAAGTTCTTGTGATTTTTTTCCTTTTCTATGTTTAAGTTTAGTATCTAAAACAAGGAGCCTGCCTTGTGGACCACAAAACATTCAGGAGGAAGACAAAAAGACCACAAACAAAAATGAAAAGAATGAGAAAGAAAGAATAAGTCTATTTCATTAATCTTCGGAAAGCCTGATTTCCTTTATTCTAAGCTCTTGAGTATTCTTCCCACTATCCAGAGGGCCTAAGAACAAGCTAAAGGGCTCCAACCTAGACCCAAGCTCTTGTACTCACATCCCTACTCCAACAAGATCAGCATTAATCAATAATTACCACGTCCCTCAGGCTTTTATGTGGCAGAAAGCATGAACTTCATATTATAGGAATCAGAGATGAGTGCACAGGAAACCACTTTAATCATTACACTATACTTTTTTAAACCAAAGAACCGAATACCTACTGGATTCAGAAGTGCCGATTTCACATCTTCACCATACCGATTTCGAAGACATGGTCCACAGAACTGTCCCCTTACACCGCCACAACCTTGATTACGACAGATTGTCTTCGTATCAATTGTCTTCTGTCGACACTGGTGACATGTACTACCCTGAAGTTGGAGAGGAGGGGGAAAGAGATGTATACAAATTCTGTGCATTCATCATGACATGCTGAACTTCCTGATGCCAGCTGCTGGAATTTCATAATAAATTTCTGTTAGCTGACAATGGCACTTGAATTCTCTCCAGACCTAGAACCAAAGGTGACTAGATCAATAAAAGAACATTAGTAAAAACATACCTTCCACTAGCATGATTATTTATACAGTGCCCTGCTGAATGCTAGGTATCCTGCAAGAGACAGGCATGAACTCTGCCTAGAACTGCTTTGGAATCTTGTCTAGTAGATCCCAATCCCACATCCTTGGCAAAGCCTAGAAACCTTCAGATGCATTTACAAAGGAATTCCAGTTCAGGTCTTCGTAGCATATAAGTTCACCGTTACAACATAGAGGGCAGAACTGACAGCTCCTTGCACCTCAGTCCTGCCAGAGGGTACACACACACACACACACTCTCCCCACCCTGCAACCCCCTGCTCTTCTAGTCTTTATTCTAGCCTCCTTTCCCTTCTCCCCACTAAGCTATGTGGGGCTTCAAGAGCTACTCAGAGAGGAAACAAAACCATCATAGGAAAGCTTCTCCTACTGGCCATTTGCTGGGACTGCAGGCATCTCCAAAAGCAAACAGCAAAATGCTTGAAGCATTGACCCGCTGCCTACTTAGCACAACTCCATTTTAAAAACCAGCTTTTGTCTTTTATAGTTGCTATGTGTTTTATTTCTTTAATGTATTTATATATTTAGTTGCAACTGCTGGAGCTGACACCGGGGTTTGAGGATAAAAGCCAAGAAAAAGAACTGTTTAATCTTGAATATCATTCACATCTATGCTTACCTAACACTAATAATTATATTCATGAAAATTCTTTAAAATGTAATGTTATTGTTTCACAATAAGTTAACTAATTTGCAGGGTTTTTTTAAAGAACATAAGCAACCTATGGAAAATTAAAGTCAATGTTTGCTTTTATACTAAAATAATGCTTAAAATATTTGGCCATTATTTGAAAATATTTGATAATATTTAACCAGTCAATTGACCAAACATTTTTTGAGCTAACCCTAGCACAGACACTTATAAAGTAGTCTGCATTCTGGAAAGATGCACCGTAGGCATTCATTAAATTTCATAGAAACACAGAAGTAGAAGGGGCCTCCCAGGCCACTGAATGCAATCCTAATTTCCCTTTGAATGACCCTCTCTACTCCAGGTTTCAGCACTCCTCTCAAGTAACATAAATTACCATGAAGTGCTATTAAGTTGGAATGGAAGGCTAATGGGATCTGGACTCTCTTGTTTCTAACTTACTAGGTCTCAATGAGACCAGATCATTCATGGCAATGTCAATTACCATGTAACAGCTCTGCAGTAAAAAAATGATTTGGTGGTCTAAGCTAGTGGTCTCCAAAATTTTGATTGCGCAACCCTTTCAGTAAAAAATATTTGAGCATGCACCCCCAATAAATGTATATTTATATAAATATACATCTAAATAGAAGTTCTAATATTTTCTTCCCACACCCCAATGGATCGTCTTGCGCACCCCACTTTGGAGACCAACTGGTCTAAGCAGCAAAATGCCCCCATCACAACTGCACCTCTGCTTGCAGAAAACAAGCAATGGCAGACTGCTCTACCTTTTCTCTTCAGAGGGGATTTCTCTAAACTGAAGACAAAGCAGTGTCACTGCAGGATGAAGGAGCTTTCACACTGTATCCATGACGTAGACAAAATACAGGACTTCAGTCTCCTGAACTCTTGATTTCATTTACCTTAAATGAGTCCTAAATTCACTTTGTAAAATAAAAATGTTTGCCTTAAGAAGTTAAAAGGAAAAGTAGGCACATACCAGGACTTTATCATAGATTTTATCTTTAACTGTAATTGCGATATTCTCCAAGTCCTCTTCAGTAATATCTTCGACAGGACGGTAAGAGGAATATTTAGACGATCTCCTTTTATGCACTCCACAACCACCCTATAAAACAAATTCATCTCACTACTTTTTGTCCTGTAACAGGAGTGTGTTTTTAATTCTAGGGATTAAACAGGCAATCCTGAAGGGCCTGATTGTGAAAATATTCAGCATCCCTTCCACCCAACCACTTGCCACCTGCCTCCACATTCTACTCTTCCTCATGCCTTGAAGGACATCTGCTTCCAGCTAGGACTCTTCTTCTGTCCTCAATTTTTCCTCTTCCTCTTCTCCTCTGTTCAGTTTTTCACACATGTCAAACCTACTGCCTACCTGCTTCCTCTTTCCCCAAGGATCCACTGAAATCTCCACAGCTAAACATAGCCTCTCCTCTTCCCCTCCTTAAATCATCCCTAAGAAATATTCTCTCTCATCCAGGTTATCTTTTCATTACTTTTATTTATGTTCCTGGCAAAATTCTGCTCTGCCTCTCTGAAGAGGGAAGAAGGAAGAGGAAGTGACAATCTGCATTATGGATCCTCTGCCCCTACAGCTGTCCAAGTGTGGCTACATAGGCAGAGCCCCCCTAGTGGATGCAAACTTTTTTCAGCTGATTTAGCTATAGCACCTGGAGCAACACAAGTTGACAGCTGTGTCCAGATGAGGGATTTTGTCAGCACAGCCAGACTGGTTAGGGAAAACTATTACTTCACATCTACCGCCAACAGAATTGTGCAGCATAAACCAGGCTTTAGTAATACCCCTTGCACCCCTCTAAATCTTCACATCTCCTCACCATCTTCCTTTTTAACTTTGACACCAGATTCTTCTTTTCTCTCTCCTGGCAACCTCCTTGCTTCCTTCCTCAGTCTTTCACACTGATGCCCTCATCCACACCAGGTTTCTTAGCCTCTACACTCACATCCCCTTGTAGGTCCTTCACCCCTGGATCAATTCTGCCACCTAAAATTCCCCCCCCCCCGTCCCTCTCCATTTGATTTAGAACTCTTCCCTCTCCAATTTCACTGTAGCTGAGTTCCCTCTGCAATCATCTCTACTTCCCCTTTTGCCCCCTTTTTTTAAGCCATGACCTCATATCAATGTGACCATGGCTGCTCTGCTGCATTCAGGATGCCCTGCCCCGCTCATTGTTGTTTAATCCTCTCTTTCCCCCTCCCCTCCCCAGCCCAAATCTATTCTCTTCCACTGTTGATTCTTTTGGCCTACTCAACTGAAAAACATCCCTCATGAGATTTCAACCCCAGTTCACCCCCAAATCCTGTTCTTCCTCTCCTGATTCACTGATCATCTGTAGAGAACCATCTCTACATTGATTTCCCCTGTGAAAAATCTTTCCTCGCTCAGGTCGGTCACATTCCTCACCTAGCAGTGCTACTCTCTCCACCCTTCCTGATACTGTGACTATAATGTACTGGCACCTAAAAAGTCAACCAAGGACTGATGCCTCACTGTGCTTAGACATCATACAAACATTACATGAGAATCCTCACCTCAGAGCTTAGAATTTAGTGTAAGACAGGAAGTAAGTGACTATGACAAGCAAAAAAAAAAAAAGTACAGAGGATAAAAGGTGAATGCACCAAAATAGGTTCATCTGGCTCCAAAACCACAAAACTGGGAGGAATCAGCTCATCAGTATTCACATGATATGCCATGCCAGTGCTAACATAGATTCTTTTGGGTAGATGTCCTATCAGGCATTGGTATTGAGGTGGGATCTAATGAGATTTGATCCTTACCTCCTGTTGCTTATTTGCAAAACAATTATTTCCTGAAGCCTCTTCCCTACCTTCTCCACTCAGGTTCTTCATTTAAAGCAAAGCTGTCAAAGCTATATCCCATAGGCTGGATCCAATTTAAGCCCAATCACGTGGCCCACAACACTACTTGTGGTCTCAGACCACTCCACATGCAGCACGAACTGGCCCCAACCCCACAGGCTGCACATGGTTTGGGGGCTGGCATATGCACAGCACATAGCACGAGCTAGTCCAGGACATGCGCTGCACGTGATGGTTGTGCCAGACCAACCCTGCACGTTGAATCTGAGGCTGGGCTGGATTGGTCCCAGAGGCCAGCCACACGTGTCAGATACACCTCACAGGACCAATCTGGTACAGGGACCACATGCAGAATAGCCCCATGTACTGCATGCTGCATGGCACTGGGGGCTGTCATGCACAGCATGCAGCACGTAGGGCCAGGCTGTGGCTCATACTGCACAAGTCATGAGGTGCTCACACTAGACTGACCCTACATGCTGGATCTGAGATTGGTCTGGGTCAGGCCCATACACCCCATGTGCCAGATCCAGCACACAGACTCAATCTGGCACAGGCACCACATGCAGCATGCCCCCTGGATCCACTCCACCCACCACATGCAGGGTTGTTGCCAGTGCAGGCTGCACGCAATACCCAGCACACTGCAAGCAGCACTCAGGTTTCATCCAGTTCATGCACTGGATGCAGTGCCCACTAGATCAGCCCTGCCTGCTGGATCCAATCTACAGGCTGGCTCCATGTCCCTCATCTGACCCAGGGAGCTGAATTAGTTTGACGCCCTTGATTTTCAGGTCAACATCTGCCTCTATTTTCCCTCCCTTACCATCATCATTCTAGTATTCTTCTCCCCTCCTTCCAGTCACCAGAAACAAAGGTGCTCACTTCTTCTCCAGCTGCTCCCAGAACCCCTACCTGTCTCCTTACAACCTCTCACCCATTTGTCCTTCTGCTTAGCACAGGTATCAGTAACCTACAGCCTGTGGGCTAGAACTGGCCTCCAAATAGGTCTGATTTGTCATGGGGGAAATCAGTGGCACAGAGCTGCCCTGCACCAGCCATCCCCCCCACAGGGCAAGATAGAATGGATAATGTATAAATTATCTGGGTTGTCATTTCTAATTTCCAGCTAACTGTTCCTAAATCAGTGTTGCTGGCCTGCACCAAGTTATTTAAGCACAGACTCAAATAACCAAGAGTTAGGAAACAAAGAAAATCTGGCAAATACCCCACTCAGTCTCCTCTTTAGGAGGTTTTGCTGTCTATAACTACGGAAGTGTTCTGCAAATCTAGCAGCAGATACTGTAAAGTTTTCCAAGGCAAATTTATCTGGAGGACGAGCATTTCTGGTTGGATTTGTACGACGTTGTATCTGGCCTTCAGAAAATGTCCTCCTGGGGATTTTCTTCTGTTTCTAGAGAAAAGAAAATGTTTCCATTAGAAACTTCTGCTCATTTTTTTTTTACCATAGTTTCTTGCATGCCATACACCCCCAAATAAAATGTGCACTTTCTTTTAAGATGGCAGAACGTAGGAAAAATATGTTTCTTGCATCACAGTCTAGAGCTGTCTTTTTATGGAGAGGCAGTGTTGCGAGATGGCTGATAGCTTCTTCCTGGGACAACAAGCAAGACCAAGAGGGATGGACTCCACTGTTAACCCTTTCACAGCCACTCTCAAATTGGCAACAGCTTTTGGCTGCTCCTTTGGCTGTTCAGTTGTAAACTGTTACCAATTTGAGAGTGGCTGTGAAAAGGTTACCTCTGGACTTCATTCCTCTTGTCTGCTGCCCTAGAGAAGCTGGCAGCTATCTGGCAACCCTACTTCTCCATGCTTCTACTCCAGCAAAGAAAAATCAGCTTTTCTGCTTAAGACACACATACCAACTTTGAAGGGCTGATCTCTGGGGAAAAGGTGTGTGTGATATGCCGTTCAGTTTATGCCTAAGGGTGAGAAAACATGGGACATCTATACTGTCTATGACCCTTGTCTAATTCTTATTAGGTGGACTTCTTCCATCATTCATTTTCTGTCCTTTCAGACATGCATTAAAACTAATCTTGCAATTTCCTTTAAGCACACTTCATAGCTTCCACTACAAACCATACTTTCCTGTTTCTTTAAGAAGGACCCAGATTCCACATCCCTCTGAAAACTGTAATTCTTTATGAATTATATCCAAGGAAACCACGTTGTAATTTATGGGGTTTCACGGAGTATATGGTAAAGCAGAAGTTGTGCCCCACTGTACTCCAACATTTCAAAACCCTTACTCACTTTGGTCTTTCCACATCCAGCACAGCTCATTCAAGGAGTAACCCATGCTTCAAAGCTAAAATAATATATTGACATACTGGTAGATACTGTTCAGTAAACAGCACTAACAGATGAACTGATCTCCTTTCTACGTTCCCAGAAAACACAAGTTACCATCTCCATACCAACACATCTAATACACACACAAAAGATTTGCATGTGTTCAGCTACCATGAAATCATCCACAGGAGATCATCTGAGAAATATGGTAACACGATTTGGTAGGGGATTGCTCAAGATGGTGGAATTTATCATCTATAATCAGTTTTTTAAAAAATGAAAAATGAGTGGACACATGCAAGAAGATGGGGAGACAACAGCATAACAGCAGGCACACCTGAATGGTTTTGTTCCAGATAAAAATACTAAATACATATAATAGACTAGACTCAAGAAACTTATTGAAGTTAATTTAACAGATTTGAATAAATGCTTGAAGTGCACACTAAACAACTTTTCATTTTTTTTTTTACAATTCAGTCTCAGTCTTAAAGGATGCAATTATCACAAGAACATTTTTACAAGGGCTTCCCAAAGTCATGGAAATGGGTACACAGTCCTTCCTATGACTATGCTCATTTAGAATATGTGCGAATTACCCACAGGAATCTCATAGAATTAGAAATTCTCTGCTGGTAGCCAGAAAGTATCATCACTTGAAACTAAGAGCATAAAATCATTGTGCTATTATGTGGGACTGGTTGAATGTTGCCATCCCATCTCTCATAAATACATGGCCTTTATCAGAACAGACAATTAAAGAAAAAAACCTAACAGAATCCAGACAAAAAGGGAAGATGCTTTAGTTTTTCAGCTCAAGAAGCTGTTCATCTTCCAGACATCTCATTCTTAAATGCACATATTTGTTTGTTCATTTGTGCCTTGTACCTTTCTGGGCCAAAGTGCTGAACTCTAGACCTTTTTTTTTTTTTTTTAATGTAATGCATATATTTGTGCTTTTTCTTTACACGTATTTGTTGGTAGCCTACCTTTTGTCTTTTCATATATACTAGTAGCAGGTCAATACAAATAAAATTACCAAAAAATACAGATAAAACATTCATGAGAAAACACATCTTGAACAAGTTTAGCAACTATTTTTATTATATATAACCATATGCTGAAACTTACCGAAGGAGTTGAGGCGGGTGTTTTCACTGGAAACAATTCAGGTATGGAATTCAGTTCTGCTAATAACTGGGCAAGCTGAAATTAACAAAGATATCTTACTGACATCTCATTACAAACTTGCAGAAATTTAAACATAGTCAGTTCTTACCATGCTGTTTTCACACATACTCTCTGAGTTATTTCTAAATAGATTAAAGCCCAGCATCAGTAGCCTCTCTCTAAACACTCAATTTACCCCTAAATAGTCAAAAGCTCCTCACAGGGTTTTAGCTCTATGTCTCCCACTGATTTTTACTGAAGTCGTGCAGTTAAAATCACGTCCAATGCTGTCAAATGTGGCAACACAGAAGTGTGTTATATAGAGGTTATAGTATCCATGACCAATAATGACTGAAATTTGCAGTTAACATGGGGGGAGTTAATCCCTGACAACAAGAGGAGACCTAAATGCCTCAAAGGATTATATGAGGTAAGAGGTTTCTTGTGGGCTATCTTGGCACATACCTTTCTAACACAACACTGCTAGTATATTATAATTTATTTTGACAACACAGACCTAGTGACACCTGTGTGTGTTCTGATACTTGAAAGCAAAGAAATGTTCTTTTAGTCATTCTTTATCACTTTTGAATGAGGACGCTCATCAGCTTCCATCAATGCAGCACCAACCATGAGCTCCACTGTGGTTTTACACCTTCAGGAGATCCAAAACAGGGAGAAACTGGCTTATGCTCATCAGGCTTTTCATTCCTTTCCAAAACCATGCATATTTGCCTCCTGGGTCTTCCCAAGCTACTAACACCACACATCAGGGCCAGTGTGATATCACTGGCACAGTGAAGACTTTCTGTTGTACCATAAGGGAGACCAAAATATAGGTCCTGGATCTTGTACATCTGGCTTCAAACATCACCTTGACTGGCAGTTTTGATGGAAGTCACATTTAGGCCTTCAACAGGAGCTGTTTGTCTTCCAGAGATCTTATTCTTAGATACACAAATGTGTGCATCAGATGGTATAGCTATAGCATTTAGAATACTATACCATTTGAGGACTAACAGCTCTCCAGTGTCTTTACCCAATTCCTCCCATGTGCCCAAGAAGCGCCAATTCAGAGTGGCTTAGATTACTGCACAACAAAGCATCACTGGCAATGGCTGCAAAAGTCCTAGTGGCATATATAGGTGAATGCTGTATCAGTGAAGTCGCAGCAAGTTGAATATGACTTTGTAGTGTGACTGCTCACACAACCTGGGCCAACCTGAATACTCACACCCAGATGCCAGTCACTCAGACTAGCTCTGCAGAGAAGGCATATCCTTAGTGAGGACTGGTATTTGCCTCCTTGGTCTTACCATGGCTTTATTTTCTTTGATGTTCATGGCTCTTTTAAGCAGAGCACTAGAACTTTCTTCCTTTTTCTCTTTAACATCTTCCTCAGACTCTGAAGCAGAGCCCTCTAAATTCTTCCACCTCTTGGCACTTTTCTCTCTTGCCAGAGTTGTAGGAGATTTACTGTCTTTCAAATGTAATTTGGAAAAAGTTGGTTTGGGCATTTTCTTCTCGGAAGACTTCCTTGTGGGGAATTGAAAAGCCACACGAAGGCCAAAGCTTCTTCTCTTGGGAGAAACCTTCTCCTCTTCCTCTTCCTCCTCGCTTCCCGGTAAAGATAAATTATCATTCTCTTCATCACTCAAATCTGATTCTACTGGCTAAAAGCAGAGAGAATCAACAAGTTACACCAGCAGCCATGATATGGGGGAAGACCACTTGAAATCATTATCAGCACAGATCATTTCTACATAACAGACACATGAACAACTAAACACTTCCTCCTGCATTTATCATTCTGAACCAATATATTAAAAATATCTGTTTATCTGAGAGCATTTAGCTCTCAGAGACCAGCACACAAATACATATCACATGAGAGCACAGGGCTTACATAGCAGGAAGGCTTTGAGTCAGTTGTCCATATAGGAATGAATGTCATTCACTGTGATCAGTAACCAACCTTCTATTCTGCCCTAGAGGGGATTCTGCTACATGCATGCCAAGATATTGTCCATCACTGATTTATAATTAGGGACCTACTCTAGAGCAAACTCTGTGAAATTGGGGGGATGGAAGAACTTACTAAACATAAAAAGTTGGCTCCCCCGTGGGAACCAACAGTCCCCTGGCTGCACAGCCTCACACAAAGTAGGCTGCCGGCATGAAGGCTAGCAGGCCTTGCTGCCTCCACCCCTCATCACGGGCTGCCTGTCATGCAGTTCTGCCCCTCTCCACCAATCAGCAGTAAGGGGCAGGGCCAC
>NW_017728886.1:56633963-56651463 GCF_001723895.1 Crocodylus porosus
GGTGTGGAGGGGACCCACCACAATAAGCCCACAAAAATGGCAGCCAGCCCCAGAATCTGCCTGCAAAATTGGCCAGCTGCCTTTAGTTGAGTAGACCTCTATTTATAATACATTAATAAAGGATTTTATGTTGATGACTATTTAGGATTGTTTTCACACAATGCATATTTATCTGCATCCTAAATATGGGACATAGTTATGCATTTCCACTACCTGAATAAATACAGGAATTCACAGAGAGAAGAGAGAGGTATGTTTCTCTTTGAACAGTGAAAATGCTTTCTTTACCATCATTGCTTTCTTGTTGGCTGCATCCAGCTCGCTTGGAGAAAAGCCTTCAAACACTTCAGTTTCTGAATCACTGTCTTCAGTGAAAATCTTCCTCAGCTCCTCTGTTAGGTACTTGGATGGAATATGACCATTCTGTTAAGAAGCATACAGAAAATGCAAGAGCTAAGAAACAGTTAACCATACACTAAGCATTTACACAGCTTTGCCAATCAAAAATCAGAAATGCTCAGTTTTAATCAGTTACTCACTAGCTATTAAGTCCCAGTCTAATAAAGCAAACCATGGCACTGGGTTTCAGTATTATCAGTTATTTGAAATGTAAAAATAGAAACTTTCTAGCTCAGTGTCGCTTTTAAAAGGTGACTGGTAAAGGATTATTTTATTTTTTGTCACTTTATAAGAAGGGGCATTTCGTTTAGAAGAAAACTGGGGGAGAGGGACCTCAAAAAGACCAGAAATATCTTCCATGGGTTTGTTGGAAAAGTGTCCCAGAAGAGGAATGTTGTTCTCACTCTCACTTTAATAGAAGTGGAATACGCACCAAATCTTCAACAAAAGGCTTCTTCAATGCCTAGTGTTGGGTGCAGGCTTCTTCAATGCCTAGTGTTGGGTGCATCACTGAAGTCAAATATGTGATGACAAAAATGAAAAGCCTATAAACATGCAACTAAAAATTACCTCCCCTTCCAACTACTCAAATGTTACCCTCTCTGTTTTTATGGTGTGATTCTGGTTAGCCTTCCAATCTTCATAAAGTCTTCCAGACTCCATAAAGCCCAAATTTCTAGTGTTAAAAACAAGTAGAAAAAAAAACACTTTGTACAAAAAAAAAACACCCAACACCCTGCAGGGCTTGGTGCATACCAACTTAAAAAAAAAAAGAAACAAGGACATAAGACCAATTTTTTTCCTTTATGAGTCACCTTCAAGAATAACGAGTTTACTACACATAAAAAAGTAAAAATATATTTTCAGCAATAAGGAAGGGAAAGGTGTAAAAGAAACAAAGAGCTGCAGAGCAGCTGGCAACTTATCCTTGTTGCTATCTTGAAAGACAGGATTGGATCATAGTAGGGGACAAGCACAAACTCACAACACGCGTGCTACTAAAACGTCAACAATGCTTACTCAAGATAGTTTGTTTCCCTGGTTTTCCTTTGCTGTTTCTTCCACCCACACAAGATGCAGAAATGACCTTTCATACAACTGCACTTGGCTAAATATCTTTATTCTCTCCCTTTAATTTCCTCCCTTCCCCAACTTTAATTATATACTTCTTTACGCTGAGATAATATCTGGTGAAAAATAGATATAATAGATGAGTGGAAAACTTGCAGGGGAATAGAGGGGAAAAAATCATTGCATATACTGTTTCTTTACGTTTAAAATGTCTCCAACAAATTATTATGGGTAACTGGAATGAGTTTTCTCTGAGAAAAATTACTTTGTTCTTTTGTTGATAGCTGTGGTACAGCTACTTGAGAAAGGAACATGTACAAAAGGGAAGTTACTTTAAAGTGTGAGAGAAGCTGAAGTTTGTGGGCACACTGTGTGCTTTCAAAAAACTTCCGTGCTAGCTAGAAAGACTGTCAATTTGCTAACTCTATTAATGTGACTGAAAATAGCAAACCAGGTCTGATGCTATGCAAAACCTGTGAAGTATGGCACAGCCTACACAAAGGTATCCCTAACAGTTATTTTACCACGTGGGAAAAAGGAATTAGTATAAATGAAACAAGCACAGAGATTATGGGAAGTTTTCCAGGAAGACAGATCTACAAAACTATGTATTCTAAGTTGCTGGGAACTAGTAAAGTGCAAATCTTATCCCAGCTTATACCATATTCCACCTCCCATTCATTACCCTTTTCTCCATCCATCACAGAGCTTTTCTTTCCCTCCCACCAATTTCTTCTTTCATAGCAGAATACCTCTTCTGTAGGTCTGCCTCATTCAAAGCAAGTGTGTATGGTCCTTCATAGCAAAGAACGCACAGTGTGGGCTTGGGGGTCACATTAGGCAAAATTCAGGGAAGAATCTGTCCTTTAACTGTATTGACCATGGAAGCAGGATCAATATTACCATGGATTTAAAATAATTCACAATTTAAGAAACGAAACAAGGAGAACCAAGCAACAGAGAATCAGAAAGAGGCAAGACAAACAAAGTGCTAGTTGCAAATTCTGACAAGATATCATGCTTATGAAAGGAAAACCGGAATTTCCCAGAATCTCATGTTGAGTTAATAAAAATATCTAGCTTTTTCAGCTTGCTCCTCACCAGTTGATCTCTACACATCTTACAAAATATAAAATGTATAATCAAATGTGTCACTAGAATGCAATATCCCCAGTTTACAGATAACAAAACTATCCATAGAGGCAACAGATATGTTCATGAGGCACAAGGTGACACTCTATAGAGCTACTTGAGCTCAATCTAGAACAGGAAACTGAGCTGGTGTAGCCCGAGAAACAGGCTAAAGCGCCCTCACCAGAATCAACTAGCTCAGGCACAGTGCGATGTTAATGCAACTACAATACTTTCGGTTCTGGAGCCAGCATGTGTGGAGAAGCTTGGGCACTGCTGCCTTGCTCTGCATAGACTTCCATATATGTATACAAGCTAACCCATTCATAGCTGCTTCAAGGCACCTCCGCCCAGTACTGCTTTGTGCTGTGCACATGTGCTCACAGTCACTTGCTAGCAAGGGGCAAAGCCAGGAATATAATCCAAATCTGAATCAGGCGGAACCAGGAGTCAGCAATCTGCAGTCTCCAGGCTGGATCTGGCCTGTGGATGTAGGGATTCAGCAGTGTTTGGCAGCAGAGGGGCTTCAGCCACAGGAGCTCATCCTGTGTCACCACAGAGTGAAGCCCCAGCTGCAAGCAGGCCCCAGCACCCACCTTCCTCTGACCTGAGGGGGTCCAAACCACAGTAAAAAAAGGTTTCCTACCACAGCACTATATCACTCATTTCTCTGCACCAGTAACTCAGTGTAAGGAACAAAACCTGGAAATGTTGCTCCATAAATCTCTTCTTTTAAAAAGATACCACTAAGACTGTCAAGAAACAAGGCCAACAAAAGTGATTTAGAAAAAACTGTTTTTTTTTAAACTGACCATTCCCCCCACCATTGACCAACCCCCTGCTTCCATACTTTACAGTCCTCTAAGACAGACCTTCCAAAGATTATTTTTCCACCCCAAGTCATAAGAGCATTAAGATTTTTTTTTTATTTTTCCCGATTGCTACCTTCAACAACAGTGATCTTGCCATCAGGAGCTCTAGATTCTGAGGGGTACAGTTTTAAATTGGGTCACCTTAACTGAACAAAGAAGTCTCATGCACAATAGCACTATACTGAATACACTCCAAACATGTTACACCCTACATCTCACTAAACTTCAAAAGTGTTAAGCTAAAGAGATTAAAAACTACAGAGGACTGTTTTTCCTCCCTCCTTGCTAAAGGGCTACTCTTTCACTACCTTCCCTGACATAGGCAACTGGTGCCTCCTGAGTCAGGGGGAACACTTGCCCCCCCAGTGGCTAGACACTACTGATCGTGCCAACCGGGGTTGGGGGGGCCTCCCCACAGCTGATCACACTGACTCACTGGCTTTTACTGGTTGGTGTGACCGGCTGTGGGGGGGAACGTGGGGATCGCGTCTCCTGGGACCTCCACTCCCTGACCAGCGCTCTCAGGGGAGACACCAATGCTTCTGCCTCCCTCTCCTCCCCTGTCACATAAGCAGGAAATGCTGGCTGTCAGGGGGTGCACATGCACCCCCGTGTATCCCCTACACGTTGCCACATCCCTGATGTTCATTTATTCCATATTCTTCCCTTAGAGCTGTGGTAGCAACTCTCAGGACTGTATCCTATACCTGTTCCACCCCTTCGCTCATATATACATTCTCTCTCTGTCAGCTACATCATTAAATTAATTCCCACTAAACTACCTTCTCATTTCCTTCCTGCCCTCTAGAAATGTCTCACATCAGCTGTCTCCAGATCAGCCTCCCAAAAAAATAAAAAACAAACAAACAAAAAAACCCAACAGACATCTTTTCTTCCACATACTGGTCTACTGTCCTTTTTCCTATCATCACTGAAAACTCCAGCATCTTTCCCAAACTCTACCCTTGTATTTGATACTACTTACTCTCTCTTTGTCCTCAGCATCTGTTTTCTTAGTTCTGTGCTTAGAAACAAAAAATAATATCTACTCCTTTTTAGCCAGGCTTGCTATTAAGGCCTCTTGTCCAAGTATTAGTCATTTCTTAATGTTTTCTATAACTAGCTCTCCTCCTCCAACCTCCCAATAAAACCATTGGCACAAAAACTATTTTCCTCTTTCACTGTGCTAGCCCTCTCTTGAATTCCTCTATTAAACTGATGATCCTTACAACATACATTTAAACTAATCACCTCTCAGCCCTGTAAGCCTCACTCTCATATAACCCAAGTGTTTATACTTGTTCTGAACTCTCCTTCCAGCACCCTGTCATAGATTCATAGATGTTAGGGTCAGAAGGGACCTCAATAGATCATCGAGTCTGATCCCCTGCATAGGCAGGAAAGAGTGCTGGGTTCAGATGACCCCAGCCAGATGCTCATCTAACCTCCTCTTGAAGTCCCCCATGGTAGGGGAGAACACTGCCTCCCTTGGAAGCCCATTCCAGATTTTGGCCATTCTAACTGAAGAAGTTCCTCACAATGTCCAGTCTAAATCTGCTCTCTCCTAGCTTATGGCCATTATGTCTTGTAAGCCCCAGGGATGCCTTGGTGAGTAAAGCCTCACCAATTCCCTTCTGTGCCCCCATGATGAATTTTTGGGCAGCCACAAGGTCGCCTCTCAACCTTCTCTTGCCGAGGCTAAAGAGGTCCAGGTGCCCTAGTCTCTCCTCATAGGGCTTGGCCTGCAAGCCCTTAACCATACGAGTGGACTTTCTCTGGACCTTCTTCAAGTTATCCACATTCCTCTTGAAGTGCAGCGCCCACAACTGCACGCAGTATTCCAACTGTGGTCTGACCAGTGCCGGATAGAGGGGAAGTATCACCACCTTGGTTCTGTTTGTCATGTATCTGCCGATGCATGATAAAGTGCAGTTAGCTTTTCTAATGAGTTCATCATACTGATGACTCATGTTCATCTTGGAGTCCACTAGGACTCCAAGATCCCTTTCCACTTCCGTGCCACCCAGCAGGTCATTTCCTAGGCTGTAGGTGTGCTGGACATTTTTCCTCCCTAGGTGCAGCACTTTGCATTTCGCCTTGCTAAATTGTATTCTGTTGTTTTCTGCCCATTTGTCTAACCCGTCCAGGTCTGCCTGTAGTTGTTCCCTGCCCTCCGGTGTGTCTGCTTCTTCCCACAGTTTTGTATCATCCACAAACTTGGACAAGTCACTGATGAAGACATTGAAGAGTATCGGTCCAAAGACCAAGCCTGTGGGACCCTACCCACACCCTTCCAGGTTGATACCGACCCATCCACTACCACTCTTTGGGTACAACCCTCCAGCCAATTTGCCACCCACCGGACTGTGTAATCATCCAAGTCACAGCCTCTTAACTTGTTCACCAGTATGGGGTGGGATACCATATCGAAGGCCTTCCTGAAGTCTAAGTAAATGATGTCAACACCTACTGTGTTCAGGTGTTTTGTAACCTGGTCATAAAAAGAGAATAGATTAGTTAGGCATGATCTACCTGCTACAAACCTGTGCTGGTTTCCCCTCAGCATAATTTTTCATGCTGGGCTCACATATATGAGCCTTAATAATCTTTTCAAAGACTTTGCCAAGGATGGAGGTGAGACTGACTGGCCTATAGTTGCCTGGATCCTCCTTCCTCCCCTTCTTGAAAATAGGGACCACGTTGGCCCTTTTCCAAGGCCAATGTGTCCTATTGGCCCTCCAAAAGGGCCAATGTCCTATTCCCTTCCTCTCCTGGTATCCCCCACTTCTGGCCACTACTAAACTGCCAATTCAAAGAATTAACAATATCAATTATAAATCAAGCCACTGTGCTGGCTGGCTATTTGGCTGCTGAATCATCTCTGAATGGTTCTTGCTGTTAGACCTGGTAGTTTTTACAGAGCAAAGTAACTAAAATAACAGCTAGGACTGTGGTACTGAAATAGCAGCTGAAGGTGCAAAGCTCCAATAAAATCACACTTCAACACTGCAGAGATGCAACTGACTCCTGTTAGTACACACGAGAGGAAAAAGCAACTCAGTGATAGCTTATAAGATATGTGGCTATGTGAGAGAGTTAAACAGAGCAAATTCTAAACTCACTTTAGGTTCTTTCCTGATGCAAAAAGAAAAATGGATTTCATTATGCAAGCCATTTTTTCAAAGTTCATTAAAAGTGACTAGGGGTGAAAATGGATTTAAGCTTGTTTGCTCCTAGGATTATAGATTTTGGTTTCTGCCAGGAGTTGAGATCAATTTTGTGCCAAAACAGATTCTAAGAAACTATACTGTTCCAAACCAATATCCTAGGATCACAATAAAATGTTCCTACCTTTTTTCCAGACCCCAATGAATCAAAACTATTACAGCCGTCCTCTGATGACATAATTTGCCTAGGATCATCATGTCCAAACCCAAGAAAGTCTTCATCATCACTGGGGGCATTAAAAATGTCAGCCACTTCCTTGGGTATCTGTTTTCAATTCGAAATAAAATAAATATAAGGTCAGTCACTGCAATAATCATTTAGTAAATACTTTCATGGGAATAACAGCCCCTTATTAATCTGTCACACACTTATTCAGTTACTAGTATACATTATACAGTGCATGCGCAGCAGAACTCTCTCTCAGTAAGCCAACTCCAAAAAACGCAGTGTTTGTTATTTTCATATAGATACATATATTTCATATATACACAATCCTATGAAGGTTTATGCAAGTATTTAAACTCATACAATAAAGCAGCTCATGGAAGCACAGATTAAGCATAAACACAAGTGCTTGCAGGACTGGGAACAAGGATTTTTTTTATAGGAGCACACTACGAGAAATATATATCAAAATACATATATCATACATATATCAAAATCACTACCACGTTCAATCCAATGAAACACCAATGGTTCAGAAATGAAGTCACAAAGATTTCATTAATTTCAAAACGGTCTATCTGTATAAAGAAACTATATTGTGTGTACTTATATTTTAAAGCAACTATAACATTAGTTTGCTATTTTAAAACTGTAATTAATAAGACTCATTTACTAGATGTCCCTCACTATAAAAGTCTTGCAAAGAAAAACCATCTAATAGAAACCCAAGATTCAATCAGCTGAAAAAACATGGGAAGAGACATCTTGCAGATCTCTCCAGAAGTAATCAGAATTGCATTTAATAACACTTCTGCAAGGAGCAGACTTCAAAGTCAAAACCCTAATACTAAGGAAGCCTTGGCCACCAACACCAACGGCTGCATCTTTGTGACATTATATCGAACATTCCAAATAAACCTGCACTGCACTTGCCTTAACCTTAGAAACTGGGGTAAAGGGTGTCTTGTGTTACTCAGATCAGTCTATTTGATACTATTTTCCTACCCTGGTGCTTCAGAATATATGCTTCTACATTGATCCCAGATTAGAAGCATTTAAATGGGAGAATATTTTTGGAAATAATTGCTCAGCTGGAGTGCATTCACTCCAGTGCCTAAATGGTTCACCAATGACCAGGGTCAGAATTCTATTTCTCTTTATGAACCTCAATGGCACTTTTCCAGCTGTGTAAGAGGCATTTTTGACACTTACACACAATTTGCAATTCTTATGTGGACACATAAGCTTATACTACTGTACATGATCAGTAACCTGTACACTAGCCACGTACCTGAGTGTAAGTCCCAGAAAAAAAACAAAAAAGGGGACTGAATAATACCTAACCTGTGGCACAAAAGGTTAGAGCACTGTTCTGGGAGTCAGAGGGACAGGTTCAAACCCCTTCTAGGTGAAGGGGGACCTAGAACCTAATTTTCCTACTTCCTGGGCAAGTGCCCTAACCACTCAGCTACTGGAGCTTTGACCCAGAAGAGTCCTCTTGCTCCTGTATCCAACACCTGTTAGTCATGGGGTTTGCCACAGACTTAGAAGCATGCACACTTGATATACATGTGTATCCCTATACATGAGTACTGGTCCAGCCAGTGCTTAGCCTACTGAGCAGTAGCTGTGTTGAAACTTGCATATCCACACTATACCAGAAACAGAATTGTAAACAGTGTACAAGTGTCAAAAATGGCATATACATAGTTAAAAAAACTTCTCTTTCTGCACAGAGCAGTTAACAGAATTTGGGACTGGGTATTTACTGCAGCTCTGAGGCACTTCAGGCAAACTTCTCTCAAGCACAGTACTCACTTCTCTGCATTCTGCACTCTACACACACCACAACCACTGCAATTGATCAAATTGCAAGGATATGCAAGAGAGCCCCACAGCTCACTGATGAGAATGATGTGGTCTTAGACAAAGGTTCACGAGCCTGTATACGGTAAGAGAATGTCTCCAAAGTAAACTCTTGACATGCAGAACACCACAGTATTACCACCATTAACAGACAAAAAACAGGCACGCCTACACCACCTCAAACAACATGCAATTTCTGCATCTTTTATCTGTGTCAAGAACAAAGTCTTTCCAAAAGGCAGATGACATTTTCTAAACTCAACAAAATATACAAGCAAATTCTACTTCCTTCAAAGGACCAAACACCATTTTCGCAGGCATGGATCACACTCAAATAATTATTACAAAAGCACCTAAAGGTCTAATATTAACATCTTTAATTTCATGCCACTGACTTCCATGGATAGAATACTGATTTGCCGTGGCTAAATCAAGATACATATCAGTCCCCAAATAGGTGGAAGATATAAAACAGCTCAATCCACTGCACCACAGCTGGAACAGCACTGAGTATGCTGGAATTCTTTTGGATTTCTATGCAATCCCATTCCTACAGATGGGTAGTCAGAATTTCATTTTGTTGCTGCGAAGGAATTTCTTCACTCAGCACAGACAAGGGTTAAAAATGGAGCATTATACATTTTAATGACTTAATGGAAAAACATACAAGGAGCTGTGAGCCTTGTTGCTATGAATAAATTGCTTCCAAAAGCAACTAAAGCAACTGCATTAGTTCTTGTGCTATTGTACAGCTGAGCTAGCCACTGCTGCGATTACTGTATGCCTAACTAATTTCTTCTTCGTCGTCTATTACTTCTACATCTGCACCAGAGGAGCCATTATGGGGGTGTAATTACCGATTATGAACAAAGAAAAAAAAACATACTTTCCCAGTAGAGGACCTTTTTTTCATCTCCATGCATTCCCAGATACTGAGGGGCTCTGATTAAAGTAACTTGCTGCAGAACTTCAAAAGACTTTCAGTTTGTGACCCCCTCCCCCTGTCTGATTTTCAAGAGTCTCATTAAAATGTTCAGAAGTCCCTATTCCGGCTAAATGGCTTAATTTAATAGGAATAGCAAAGAAGGCATGATTTATAAGGTGGACATAGTCAATGAGTTTGCACAGGACACCCGCTAGTGCACCATAAAAGTTGTGTTCCTGGCACCAAGAACTTGTCATTTTCTTGTCCATCTCCTTTAAGTAATTCTGTTCAGTTCATCAATGATTTACTGCCTAACTACTGAACAGTCTAGACACAATGCACAACTGATTATTTCTTTTAAAGCCTGTGGTCCAAATGAATCAAAAATCCAAAATAGGAAAACCCCACACACAATTTGTAAGGAAAAAAAAGATGATTTCGGGGCACAGAGAGAAGGGATGGAAACAATGGGTTGCGAAACTTGGTGTAATTACAGCTCATCAATTTTACACTTTGTTAGCTTCTAAGCAGAAATTTTAAATGCATCAACTGCTGTTTTTCCCAATGTTATAAAAACTCTTTGTGCGGCATAGCTGTGTCAGGTCTCAAAGCCCCTGCTCCCTGAATGGAACTGAGCAATGTGACCAACACAAGTTGAGTCTCAAACAGCTCCTTAAAGCTGCACAGAATTTGGGTAAAAGAATAGAACTGTAGGGTGCATAATGAACTATCAGATTGTGCCGGTGTTTAAAAAAGCCTCAACAATTATAAGTTATAAGGGAAAAATATTAACTTTTATACACACAAAAGTAAAAAGCAGACTTTTTAAGCACCACAGAGAGGAAACGAACCCTTTGGCAATTTACCTAAGTGTAACAACACCTAGATTGTCTGTCTATCAAACAATATAGGTAAAGCTCAGATGTGCTGCAGGCAAAAAGCTCGCATATTTGCTCACTTCTCACAGGCTAGCTTATTTATTCCAACATTCCAAGACCTGGGACAAGCCGAATTTATTCCTGGTCTGAATCCAGCAGATATCAACAGACAAAAGGTAGGAGCGGGGTGGAACCTTAGCAACTAACTAGGTCAGAGAGGCATGAGCTTTCACAGTCAGTTGGAAGGGCAGGGTGAACAACTTCAACAATGTTACAGAATTAATACAGAAGACACTATTGCTAGTTCATTCCTGATGTTGCTCTGTTGATATCAGAGGTGGTTAGTCATGTAAGTCTGAAATCAGGCCAAGGTGGCAGACTACAGACTAACTGGTTCAGAAGCATGAGCTTTTGTAGGCAACAATCTACTTCATCAGAGGCTATGAAAAAGCATCTGACAGTTTTTGTAGCTTTCTGCCTACAAAAAAATTAAGATAGAGCTGCATAACCAATGTACTTGTACACCACAGAAAGTCTGTAAAATGTTCATGAGATGCCAGTGGGAAAAAGTAAGGTGGGGGAGGGGGAAGGCACTAAACATTCAAAATTTACTCAAGCAGAATTACAGCAGGTGGTTTAAGTCAGCATTTCTCAAACTGGAGGTCGCAACCCAAAACTAGGTCACAAGAATATATGAAAGGGTTACAAACAAACTTTAAAATGGATCAACAAACTTCAAAAATGGGTTCTTCTTTAAAGGAACAAGATGTAGGGGAAAGGTGGCTTTTCCCTTGCAAGCTGTCAGACTTCCAGCCTGCAAGGGGCTGCTTGGAGCTCCCCATGCCCCACACACTGGAGGGCTGGGGCTTGGGAGCAAGGGCCACTGGCCATCGATGTTTACAAATGGATCTGGGTACAAAAAAGGTTGAGAACCACTGGGTTAAGTGACATAAGTCTGCAGGAATGCACCAGAGATCTAACCAAATATTTTCTTTCAAGGACATTAGTTACAAAAACGCAAATGCTGAAAATGCAGGAAAAGCTTTTAACACAAAACCTTTTAAACACTGGCTTGGAATGGAACACTACCCTAAAACCGAATCCAAATCTGAACATCATCTCTTCAGATCATCTCTGATAGCATTTTAAGATTCATATTTGTATTTAGTATTTTACAGCCACTGAACACCCAGAATTTCTAGGGTCTTTTCAAAGACAGAAAACAAGCAAACACAACCCATAACCTCCACCTTAAATGGTTCCCATACATGCAATTTCCAGAATGACTACATTAACTGGGTTGTTAGAATCGCAAAGTAATGTCCTTAGATAAGGGCAGTGTAGTGGACCTAATCTCTAGCAAAGTAGTTGCAAAGTATTTGATACTTATGTCAAATTATTAACTAAAATGGAAAAGACGGAGACATAAACTGTAGTTGTAAAGTGGAGAAGCAGGTGTCTGAAAAGCAGATAACTCCCCTTTCAATATAACCTTTTTCATCTGATTGGAAAGAGGTTAGTTACTAGGGGTGTGCCTGAGGGAACAGTTTTGAGGCCCATCCTGTTTAATGTTTTCATCACAGACCAGGACACAAAATCAAAATCTATGCATATAGCATGGATAACAGGGAAAAGGGTGGCTTAGCCAACAGAAGGGAGGACTGGATAATCATATGAGCAAATTCAGATAATCTTGTGAGTGGAATAATAGTAATGACATGAAGTTCATGAGTATTAAGTGCAAAATTATGCACTAAGGGGCTGGTAGCAGAAGTTTATGCTATAAAATGGGGAGATGCCAGAAGAAGAGAAAAACTGGTCGTATGACCATAAGCCATCATAGTAAAGGCTAATGCAATTCTGTGCATGGTATTTTTTCAAATATATGAAATGCTAGCATCACTACACTAGTAAGACCCCATTCAGAATAATGTTCACAGCGCTTGTCCCCTGTGTTACAAAAGATTAATTTAAACTGAAACAAATGCTGAGAAGGGCTACCAGATTAGAGGAACAGAGAACTTATCTTATTAGAGGAGATCAGCAGAGCTTGGCTTGTTTAGTTTGGAAAAAATGAAAGCCCAGAGAGTATATGATTACTCTTTACAAGTTCATAGGGGTGAATATCAGGAAAGGAGAAGAACTATTTAAGTGAAAAAACAGGATCATGTGGGGATACAAGATCAAATGGATACAAACAATTTAGATTGGAATTTGAAAGGTTTCCAATCATTAGGCGAGTGAAGTTCAACGGTATCCAAACAAAGCAAAGTGGGCAAAGGACCAAAATTCCTCCACAATGGAATTTGGTAAGTTTATGGAAGGGACTGTATGATAAGAAGATACAGGTGTCTCTGGAGTAGATGCAAGGCCAGGAAGTCATTTTCCCCCAGATAAGCCTGGCAAAAACCACTGCATTCACTTTGCAGCACGTGGCACGGTTCACTTCTTTTGATCATCTAAGCAGCATAGTTTACCTAGCAAATTCTGCAGTGGTGCCATCTTCCGTCTTTCGTACTCACTTCCTGTGGCACAAAACATGCTTTCTTTTATCAAGTGCTTTTGGACTGCAACACAGAAGAAGAGCCCAAGTAGATACTCTTGTAGACCCTTTTGGACAGTTGCTGCAAACAAAGGAGACTGGGCCTGATAGACTTCCCTGGCTATATTCCTATATCAGTCCCTCACTTTTTGTCTCATTCTTGAATGTGCAAAGAAGAGTCCTTTTAATTCTTCATCTAACATCTGCTGGTCATGGGGTTTAGCCAAATACATTGAGAATAATGTGTTTGTCTCATTCTTGAAAGCATGTCCAAAGCACACATGTACATAACACTACCCTCAGTTTCCCCATCTCTAAATTGGAAATAAAAATACCTTATGCATCTTCTTCAAGAAAGTTGAGATCAGTAATTCTAAGTGTAGCTAAAGTAGATGAAACATACACACAATGGAATTAACAGCATTGCATTGGTGTAACTGACAGGATCTGGCTTGTTTGTAATCATGCAAATCCTTTTGATCCTATAGTAAAGGACGTTTGAGAATGACAAAAGGGGGAATGGGGGATTTTAACATTCCCCCCAGCTTAAGCGGGGCATTAAAACTACATCAAAAGTAAGAAAACTCATAGTTTTAGTGACATCTTTGTATTCAATACAAGACCAATGGAGAAACTAGATGACATCTGGTGCTTCAACAAGTCAAAACAAGATTTTTCTTACTATAATCCTTACATATTACACTTGCCTTGACAGCAAATAAAAACGAACCACATACCCAAGTGGGCTCCTTACAATTTTGCTTCATCAATAGTAAAAATTTTGAGGTAAGAATTTAATGGTCAGCTTGGCCAATGTGAGAAAGACAAAATGAAATATGGCTTACAATTCTGCAGCTCTGTTATGAAGGGCTGGACCATTTAAAGAGATATACATTGTTTACATCTGAGCCCTATTCAGTGGAAATCTTGAAAAAATAATACATAGTCCACCTGTTTTATTAAATATGTATGCAAGTTATATTTAAAAAGTTTTAATAAATCAGTATCAGCCATATGCTACCTGTGACCGCATGCTCGTCCACAGAAAAAGATGCCTATTATATAATTGAAAGCAACCTCTTCTCTATTTTTGCAGTTTTTGATACAGTAAACAGTCAATTTCACTGTTTTTGCTGTAAATTCATTCTGTTTCCTTGTTTGTTTAGGACCTTTAGACAACAGGAAATCAAATCAAAACAAACCCTCAAGAAACCCGAATACAAAATCTGGGAAAGAGAACTGAAGAGCTGAGCCTGAATCTATTCTTGGTGCATTTACAGTACAACCTCACAACCAACCAGGAAGACAGGGCATTTAAAAAAGGGTGTTTGCTATACTAGGGTTATGCCATAATAATGGGAAAAGTTATCAGTTCCTGCTGGTGGGAATGTTAAAAGAAAGCGCTTGTTATGAACAGGGTTTATTATAATGAGGTTGTACTGCATTTAAAAATTAAGAAGACGTCCTTTTATTTAAACTGGCATATCTAGGAAGATGCTATTAATTTTTATGGTGTTCAACAACCTCTGCAAATCTGTATGTGGACACACATATCAGTTGACCTGAAGCCTCCATTTTTTAGGGCCTGAACATAGAAAAATACATAAAAATTACAGTGAAGTAAGCTAGGATGTGAACTTACAGTCCATTAGCTTCTCCTCCATAACTTCCTGCATGGATGCTGTGACCCTAAGGTAAAGCCAAGGTAGCCTGACTCTCAATTATCACAGCAAGCAGTTACCATGAAACAGACAGCGGATGCTGAATTCAAACCCTAGCTTACCTCACGGAAATGTGTTTGTGTTAGTCAAACCAAATAATCCTGACTGAAGGAAATGTTAAAGCAAAGTAAATTCATTTAAAATCATAATGCAGAGTGGTCCAAGTAAATCTATTGGCATGTCCAGCACTATCTGAATGTGTCTGAATAACGAAATTTCATTCACAGATGCTGTATCAAAAGGGAAAGGCTCTCTCATACCTCTCGATATATAAACAAATACCTTAACTGCTCTACCTGCCCTGACTAGCTATTGCTAGTTACTTAGATGATTTTGCCTGAATTAAGAACGCTTGTCTTATTTGAGGTCTCTAACCTATTCCTGAATCTTGGTTTTCCAAACAGCATACATGTATGATGCCACTGCATCCTGAGTTTGCCACCATATAAACTACTGTAGTACAGAAACAACTTCAACATAAGTTGTGCGAGTGACTCTGCTCAATTACTGACTTCAAAAGAGTTTCATGCAAGCACATGGGTTTATCTGTATGAAATCACTTGCAGACCTAGAACCTTAGGATTTTATGGCTGCGTTTTTGTGGCAAAATTTCAGTTAATTAGTAAATGCCAGTTTTAAAACTTCAAATGCCTGGATTTCTGCCATATCTGACATTCATACCAGGCCCCATAGGTGAAGTACATGTAAAAAGCAACATTTGCTTTCATACAACTCCAATTTTACCCTGAAGACTTCTATAGAACTGGGACCAGACTAACATATTCCTATCTTTGCCAAAGAGTGCATAAATTGTATTGTCTGCCAACTGAAACACCTAGAAAACCAAGTAGGTATTGTGACTAAAGTAGTTTATGATTATCAACTTGGCTAGTAATTGTCCACAGTATATCACGAGTATCTTATCAAACTAGTTTAAAACCTTTGCACCTGCAGACAAGGAAGCTCTGGGACACTTTTAAAATCCTGAAGGTATTGGCTCCATGAGGCTCAGCAGGAAATAACATTGCTATCAGCTCTACAGGAAGAAGGAATACACAAGACAGAGGGCAGAACTGCAGTCTTTTTTGCTCCCATCAAAACCCCCCCAAGAACTCCCATGAGAATGAAGAGGAAGATTAGAAAAGATAGCTATTTTCTCTCCCTTTCACTTCCCCTTGAAAGTCTACATTTATGTATCAGCATTTAATTTTATAGAAAAAAATGCTTTCCTTCAGGTAAAAATGCTCCCCCATTGTAACACCAGGCATTGTAAATACTTTGCACTTCCATTAAACGTTTTTGGCCAAAACATCTCAAAATGTTTTGCAAGCACCAATAGCCTCACAGCATCCCTAGTAATACTGCTATGTCACTTTATAGACAGGGATGGTTATACTGCTATAGCAGAACCAGACACAGAGCTGTCCACCAGGCTTCAGTAAGCATGCAAGTCAATGTGCTATTTTAACATCTGAAATGTTCCATAAAAAGGCACTACTCCGTGTTCAACTGCAAACCGCATAAAGCTACCCATAACTTAAGTTAGAGCCACTATAACTAGCTCTGACTGGTGTCATGACACGAGGGTACAATCCTGCAACAACGCTTTGAGGAGGTTGTGATTTGGCAAACACTTAAACAAGTAACTCTGCATGCCCAAGTAGCCTTGCGCAATGTCATCTGAAGCAAGTGAAGCTCAACAGCCTCGCGCAATGTCAAACTGAACCAACACACCTATTCCCAAGGCCTCAATTCTCCCAGCATTTACAGAGACTTGAAGTTACAGGTGTCTGCAGAACCTGGGTCCAAACTAACAGCTTGTCCATAAGTGAGGAGAGACAGAAGAAGAGAATTATCATTACTATTAAAAGTGTTACAAGTTGAGCCTTCCCAGAACCTCTTTTCAAAAGATGGCCTTTTGCAAAGCAGTGACTGGTAATTCCTACCCAACGTCTTTGGATTTGTTAAAACCATGATAGCATCTACTGCTGCAGCATGCTTTTACCAAATCCTTACAATGAAAGCCCTCTTGACCACTCCACAGAGAGGCAAAGTATAAGGGGCAGTAACACTGTCTTCCCCAACGACATACAGCACAAAAGGTCGAGGAAGGGCACTTCACCACATGAGTTAAATACTTTATTTGCAGGCCCTAAGCTCACATCAGTACCATGGGTGTGATGGGGGGAGAATGTTTTACCTTTTGACATGCAAGAGCATAGGTTTAAACGTAGCTCTAAAACCCCCCGGTTTTGATTTTTTTTCCCGATTTTTGCAGCCTGTTGAGCAGCAGCAGGATGGAGGGGGTGGAGCATGGCTCCTGCCACATTTCCTTTGCCAGCCACTCAGGCTCCCGAGTTGTGCACCAGAAGGACTCTGGCTTTTACTTCAAATCTGAGATGTCCAAAAAAACCCCCAAACGGAATATATCTGTATTTAAGTGTCAAACAGACACGCTATGTCCGGGCAAAAGTGAGACCAGACTGCCCCGAAGGGGAGGAAAAGTTGCCTCCCGCCCTCACAGCTCCAGGCCACAGCAAACGGAGGCGGTCTTTCAAACTTCTCAGAAAAAACTTCCTGCAGTTTTTGCTCGGAGAGAGGGAAGAGGGAAGAGAAAGGAGGGAGGCGGGCGGGTGAGGATACACCGCGGCCCATCAGCGGGACAGACAGCACTTTAGCACCAAGCACCAGCAGCAGCGGCC
>NW_017728886.1:56651677-56672112 GCF_001723895.1 Crocodylus porosus
GGCCGGGTCTGCCCGGGGCGGGGCGGCCGCTACCTGAGCCGCTGCTGCGGGCTCTGGCCGGTCCCTCGGCGTCGCCTCCTGCCTCCGGTGCCCGCAGCGGCCCCCAGCTCGTCCTACTGGCGTGGCTCTTCCAGTCAGGCCTCAGCCCCCCCGCTCCCTCCCCGTCTACCTGCCGCGGGAGACAACTGCTCCCTGCCCCGACTGGCCCACACGTCTGACGGGGTGTGGGTTCGCTCAGCTCGGGTCCATTCCTCTCACTCCAGCCTCCTGCCGGCTATGCCTCTTCCCCTCAGGCTTCCTAAGTATTCAGCTACCAAAGTTAGGAAACGGCGATAAAAAGCAGGAAGGTTGGGGGTGGGTTTCCTTTTCGTTGGGAGGGGGGTTGTTTGGGTTTTTTTGTTGTTTCAACCCCGAGGCATCCTTTCTTACAAGCTTTTCCCCTGGACAAGGAGGGCTGCTGTGTCTTCCTTTGGTTGGAAAAAGTCATCAGGACAAGCCCTATCTTTTCTTAGACCCATTGGCAACACATAGCGGGTGCACATGCACCCCCTGAGATTGGCACCTGCAGGGAGTCACTGCTCACAACCTCCCCTCCCCTGCCACCTCCACCACCGGTGGCATCTGTGGGCAGTTGCCACTGGCCACAGACACTGCCAGCGGTGTCTGCAGGTGGCCACCGGTTAGCATTGGCCACCTCACCACAAACACCCCTGCAGCTGCCTGCAGAAGCTCCCTACTTGCCACTGACACCACCGCTACCGCGGCCGCCTGCGGGAGGTCACCATGTCCTTCCTGGCCTCAGGAGTCACGCAATATTCATGATTAGACCAACAAGATATTTGCAAAAAAATGTCTTTAATTGCAAGCTTCCAGGCACAAGCACCCTTCATCAGGCTTCCTTTGGTTGGGGAGCTTGGTTAATGGAAGCAGAGATCTGTGGCTGCAGGACACCAGTGATCACCAAGTTGGTGATCGAAACCTCAGCCTCAGACCTTTCAGAGCCAGCAGCCAGCTCTTCATTTCCAGACAGCTTCTTGGTGAGCCTAAGAGTTGGACGGCAGAGGCTGGGAAATGGTGGGTCTTGAAACTGCCTCTCTAGCCAGCTGATTCCTACCACAGCCCCCACTGCACCTGATGGGCTACATGCTGTATGAATACCACACAGCACCCTGATATGCACTGCCGGGGGATCCTCTGCTCTTGTTGGGGTTGCAGTTTAGGCAGTTCTCCTAAATTACATTTAGAAAGAGGCAGCTGAAACTATTACATTCCAATATGAAAAAAGTCTTTATTTCTTAGCCTACAGCCAGCATCATTTCTTATCCCTGCCCCCCAACAAATAAAAGTAAAATAAGTAGCCAGTGCTATTTAAAAGGACTCTGGTGGGTTAGGCCCTGATTTTACAGGTATAGTGCAACTGTGTTGATTTTGATTCACATAGAAAGTAGAGTACATACCAGTGCTTCTCAACCATTTTAGACCTTTTTAGACTCAAGAAAATGCCAGCTCTTAGCTTTTACTTATTTTGGGTTTTTTGGGTATAGAAGAATAACAGAACAATTCTTCTGTCACAAAGAACTTAGGAAGACCAAAAACACATCTGCATGTTTTTGAAACTATGGATTTCTATTTGAAACTTCTGGGTTTATCTTGTGCCTAACCTAGGTTAACACATGAACAATCCTAATACTGTGTGGCATCCTGGTTGAGAATCACTGGTGTATACACTTGTATTTTTAGGAAACAGGCCTTAAAATACATTCTTTGTTACTATATAACGTTTTGTAGAGAATAAAAACATTTTAATCTTTAAAAGTTTTATATTAATATCCCTGTATCTTTTTTTAGTCCTACTTCTGCAATATAGGGCTATAGCAAGTGAACCCAAAGGTGAAACTGATTAGCAGGGATCTTGGTTTTCTCTGTTTAAAAATCGCAAATTCTGCAAATAACCCTCCCCCCCCCAACCTGAAATCTGCAATTAAAATGAAATGCTGCTATACATATAGGTACCAACTGAACACAATGGTTTATCGTTATATTTACAATTTTAAAGCAATTTGGAAGTCTATCAGTACCTGTATCATTATAATAAAATACATTCTAAGTACCTATACATTTTGCTATTTGATTTTGAATTTTTTTATCATGGAAAACTTGAGGTTCCCCTGCCCCCTTCGCTCACCAGGACGCAGGTCCAGGCCCCTCACTCCCAAAACACAGCCACCTGCTGGTGCCCCTCACTCCGCACCCACAGCCCCCTACCTCCCACAGCCCTGCCAGAGGGGTTCCCCAGCTGCCAGGGCTACAGGGCCAGGGACCCAGGTCCACAGCCCCCTGCCCCCCTGCAGTAGCACCCAAGAACCGGCTGCTGCCCGCAGGAGGCAGCAGCTGCTGCAGCGAAGCAGAGTGCAGAGCCCAGATCCCCTCTCCCAAGGAGAGCATGGGCAGAGCTGAGCCTGTTCACGGGAGTGAATGAAGACTGCCCACTGTGGGTCTAGGGCTCTCCATCTTGGTGCCCTCCCCCAAGGCCTCTGTGGCCCAGTGAGCAGAACCCAGCATGGCTGGGCAGGGAAGCTTTTTGCTGCTGCAAGCTCCATGCTGCCCTGGTGAGATGCCCCCTGCCTAGCCGACAGCTGCAGGAGGGTAGCAAGGAATTGTGCCCCTCGCTGCTGCTGGGTAGGCAAGGGGCACCTTGCCACAGCAACACAGAGCTCCCAGTGGTAGCAATGACTTCCCTGCCTGGCCCTGCCAAGTCCCACCTGCTGGGCTGCAAAGCCCCCAGGGGGAAGGCAGCAGGGTGGGGAGCCCCAAGACTGCAGCAAACAGCCCACCTCGTGGACAATTCTGGGGGGGCACATGCCCCTGGGAGTTTGACCAGCAGCGGGGAGCCAGCCCTCACCTTCCACACAAGCTGCTCCTGGCCCCGTCCCACTCTCTACTCAGGCCCTGCAGCCATACGTTCCAGCCCTAGACCTCAAGCCCCACACATTGCCCAGGCTGGGCAGTTGCCCCAGCCCAACTCCCTCCCTCCAACTCTATGGGGGCCTCAATTGCCCCGTCCCCACCCTCACCACACTTACCTGTGGGAAGCTGCTCTCCAAGCTGCCTGGCAGACGTGTATGTGTATGGGTGCACGAGCACATGGCAACTCCTCCTTATATATATATAAGAAGTACAAGAAGTGTAGAAGTACATATACATATATACATACATACATACATATATATATACACACATATACATACATACATATATCCAAAGCATTGATAAAGAAACTATCTTTGCATCTAATTGTACAAACTATTAATGATACCACATGTAGGTCTTGAGAAACTACAACATTAGTATCTAGAGGCATAGGCACCGGCTACAAGTGCCTACATACCACCCCTGAAGTTCTCTGGGCACCTAAAATTCAGATTCTGCTCATACCTAGTAACCAAACAGAGCAGCTCAGTGCCCCATTGCACATTTTAGATCCATTGGGATCCAAAAACTAGGCACTCCCCTCACCATATCCCTGAGGGACCCGACCCCCTCTTGAACTTGCTAACATACATCTACATAATTGGTTTCTATGCAGTGACGGCCACAGCTTTTGTTCAAAATCTTGGCCGGTGTGGATGTGGGCACCCGGTACGTGGAAGACCTAGGTTCAGTTTCCTCCTCTACCTGAGAGGGTTCAAATCATATATCCTGCTTCTCATAAGAGTGCTGTGATCACAAGGCAAGCACATCAGCCTGACCACCAACTCTTCCAAAAGCCATATTTTAAAAGAAAAAAAGGATGTTTTCTTCTTTTTTGAAAGAAAGGGCTTAGGTATGTAATTTCTAGAGAAGTCTCTGGGCCTTTTTCTGCAGCCTGACACTAGGCACTTCAGGCCTAGAGAGATGGAAGGCAAAAACATTTATTGTTGACCAGTTTAAGCATGTGCGCTGCATAATACCTATTGTGAATCCCATTATGAGGTACCTAACTCTCCCCAGGAAATTTAATCTTGGCCATGGGTTCTGCTGAGAAAGCTAGCAGCCCAGAAGTTAAATGTTCCAATAGTCACCTTTTTAAAACCTCAGTCTTTTTGTGGTTCTAACCCTCTGTGGATGCATAACCCAGAAAATAGTCCAATTTACCCTTCTTATGTTGGGAAGGTACTGTAAGGCTGACAAAAGTAAAATAGCTTTTTTTTTCCAACTCAAGTAAAAACATAGAAAAAAACTGTTGAGTGAAATGTCGTTCTTATAAAGCCACTATTCAGAGTAACAGCATGCTTTAAATAGGCCTACAAGAATAAGACATGCAACTACAGAAAGGATTACTGAGTGAGCTTCCATAGATCTAGGAACACAGCAATGGGGGTGCAGCCACACACCCCTTCAGCAGCGTGGCACACACAGTGAAGAGAGCTCATTGTACATGTGTCACACAGCTGAATGAGGTGTGGCTGCACCTCCCTGTTCAGGAACCTGGATACCAGTAAGTGCTCTGAGCTCACAGCATGTCACAGTTCTTGCCCCAAACCCGACGTGTAATGAGCTCTATGATCTCACTGGCTGGTCAGCGTGGGGTCTGCACAGAGTTTTCGTTTTAAACAGTTCCAGAGCCCAGGGACTCACTGTGCATGCAACGCAGGGCTAAAGAAAGAACTACAACCACATTGCCACAACCCTCCTTATGCTACTGTCAGTCTTACAGTACCTACCCAACACTAGGAGGATAAATTGGACAATTTTCTGGGTTATGCCTCTGCAGAGGGTTAGAACCACAAAAAGGTCCCTGTCACCTGCTAATTGCCATCTCTACTTACCCAATTTTCCTTCCCTGTAATCTGGACCCATATTCTGAAGCCTCCAGCAACGAAGCTGGGCTGAAATAATCAGGAAATAAATGTTCTTATACACCTGAAAAAAATGATAAAGCATCAAAATGCTTGTTTTTCCCCCTATTTTGAAAAATATATATATATATTATCGTTACAGAGTTAGTAGTTATTGCTGGTTCTGTAGATTTGCAATGTGGCTATCATCTCCTCTCCCCATCAGCAGAGAAATATTTGTGTGGCTGAAAACTCTGTTTATGGAAGAACTGTTATGAAAGAATTAGTATTATGGAAGAACCAGTTGCAGCAACAGGGTTCACACTGGGTGTGTCTACACAAGACATTTACTGTGAAGCTGACTAATTAGCTCCACAGTAAAACATCACCATCTATACATGCCATGCTATTAGGCTTGAGCAAACTAATTAACTCTGCCAAAGTACTATCCTACAGTGGAGTTATTTACTCTGCCACAATGCACATGTAGATACTGACAGGGCTGGCTAGGGGACGAGGAATCTTCAATGCAGGGCCTACCTGCTGGCTAGCCCCTCGTGCCCTATAGCACTGTCATGCTCCAGCCAGCCCCTCTGCAACATGTTTTGCTGTTGGAGCAGCCCTGGGCCCCCTGCCAGCTGAGGCTGCTCTGCCCCAGCTCACCATACTGCAGTCCCAGGCACACATGTAAATGCGGCACCCAGGAGCAATAAAATCCAGCATGAACTGCGCAAATTTCAGATTTAGAAGCGCCCACTGAGTTTTGCACTTCCAGAAGGGATTCAACTTCAACACAATGCAGTTGCTTTCTGTACTGAACGGAGTTTTCTGATAATTTTTTGTAAATCTGTTAATTAAGGTGACTCAAATTTAATTCAAATGTGAGCCTTTTAAGAAATTCAATGCCTTCTTGTCAGATTCCCCACCCCACCCCGTTTTAATAACAGAATAATGCAGTCAGCTTCCAATATCTTATGTGTAGGGTACATATTAAGGTTATTTGGGATCAATAGTCATTTCCCCCCTATTTTCCATATTAGAAAGATTATTCTTCCACTGAGGCTGAGGAACAGTATTTTACTTCAGACAATTTCACATAGGACTGTTCTCTTTAAAAACGGTTGTCACCAATTACTGTTCTCTGTGGGACTGAACCTACAGTTGGATGTCAGCTAAGATGCTCCTTTCAAAATAGGCACCAGGGAATCCAGTTAATGTAATCTGTCCTAATTATAGATATGTATGTCCTTTCAAGCCCTTAAGTTGGCCTTAATGATTTTTATTTATTTGTTCTGGGAATTGAGCAAAAAGGCAAAAACATGCACCAGAAAGCCCACAGTGACTATCTGAATGGGTTTGTCTCAATAAAGAGAAGTGGATATGGCTGCCATTCTCCTCAGTAGCATAATGTCAAATCTTATGCTGAATACACTAGTAACAAGCTGCTCAAAACACTAATAACATATTTTTTCAATGTTTTCAGACCACCACAAATTTACTTAAATATGCAAAGTTCTAATCTGGGGGCGGGGGGGATGGAAGGGAGATTGGATCTGACTAGCACAATGGGTCTTCAGTACTGATTAGACCTTCTAATAATTATAATATACACTTAGAACAACAACATATAGATAGCAAGAAAAAAAGGCCTTTTCTTTGTGGAGGTGATCAAAGAGAGAGAAATCTATTGTTTTCTTCTCTTGCTTGAGAAAAAGCTCAAATCCTGAATGTGTATCATACAACCAAGGGGTGGCTTCACATAATTTAGTATTTGATCATGCTCAATGTAACACATACTAACTGATTCCCAACATGAACCTTCCAGTTGAGCAGCAAAATACTTCCATGCTTTTATAGTCCAGCCATATGGGGATTACTTATTAGAATCAAGTCTGAGGAAAGGGGTTACTAGCAAACAAAGAACCATTAAGTCAAAGCAGTACATTTAAATAATGGTTTGCATCGCAGCATCCAGTATGGAGAAACCTGCAGTTGTCACTCAGGGCACTGTTGTAAGGAGCTTTGCAGAGAGGGGAAGAAAGGAAAGTTGGAGATTCAACAGAAAACAAAGGTTGAGAATGATGTATTATATTAGCAAAATTGATATGTGGACATTTAAAATTATAACAGTCTCTTGTGTGATGGAAGGCTTATATATTCTTTGAAGATCTGTGCTTTATATATTCTATTGCCAACCCTCAGTTCCTGATCCTCTTGCTTCTCCCCCACAGTCTACATTATGAAGCACTTCATTCAGTTAAAAAGCTGTCAAGGAGCTAGCCTGGATTATGAACAACAGGTTTGAAATTATTGTGTTAGAATGTCCTGTGTTAAATTAGATTGAATTAAATTGCATTCCATTACAATACAAATGTGCGACTGTTATGCTGTTACCGATACATTATGAACTGTCTGATACCTAGTGCTATTTTACGCAATTTACTGCTTTGTTTCTCTGTTCATAATAAAAAAAAACTTTCCACTTACTTTAGTGTTTTTGCAATCATGCTCCTTCCCGGTATTTTTAAGCCTTTTATCTCTTCTACTGCTCTTTACATCCCTGCTTAGACACACTAGATTCTTTGCTCTTTTAGCTTTCTTGACTTTACTTGAATTAATCTGATAATAATCTCTCTGACTGTACCTCAAATACTTCTCACTTTACCACTATGCATTTCCTATGGATTACTGAATTTCTGCCAATTTTCTTTACCTCTTTTCACATTACTTCATTTTCTAAGCGCCAATAGTTTTTGTGTTATTGCCTTTTCTATAGACCCTCATCAGCATCTCAGACCTGATATAACTAGATCCAAGGTGCTCCAACTTCAACCTTAATGTATTAGACCTGAATTATTTTACAACTATTGGGTCCAGAGCGGCCTCTGACCTTTTCCATCATACTGTAAGAGCATTTCTGATATTCTCTCGGTTCAGACCTTAGACTTTTAAATCATGTAATGAATGTCATAACCATAAGTTCTGGCTGAGGCTATAATTGGACTTCAGTACTTTTGAACCGTAGCTTTCTGAACAATAAATATGTACTTGATGAAATCATTAGCATGTGTGAATATATATCAAGTATAGAAAATCTATCAATTTATATGACTTCATCATCACTACAGTGTCATACTGAAACAGAATGTAATTAAGAAGCAGGGTTGCTGTCTCCCCAGAATCCCCTTGTAAATTCGAATAAATGTTTACCATCAGTTTTTAATTAGATAAATATAATTCTAAGTTAGAATAACAGTCCTTAATGTCTTCAGTTCCCTAAGTGGGTGAATATTAAACCTGGTTCTCAATCCTGGGCTCCATTTTCACTGCTGCCTCCAATAGTTTCTAATTTGGGGGCCATTGTAATCATTACTCTAGGGATTTTTGCTCCTATCTTCCTGCCACCACATTTCTCCAAGACCTGTCAAGCATTTTAAGTAGAATGCACTTTCCCACACTTCTCAATGAATGCTGACATACCTAACTTAAAAGGATTACTTTCTGCTGAGAGGAATTGTAATCCTCTTTTCCTGCTCTGTAAATCCTCTAGTAAGTGAAAAAGAAAGGCCAAGATCTGTTCTGCTGTGCAGGGCAAATCACCATCTCAGAAGGTATAGCTGAAACCAACAAATCTAAAATTTACTTGTGGTCACACTTGTACAGGAACTGTGTCTATGTGTATTAATTTAGTAGTCTAGGCCATCACTTTTTGGTGCTTTCATATTTTCTGTTAATTTGTAATAACTATATACATAGCCGAGTGTGCGTGTGCACATGCGTGCGCGCACACACACAAATATTACATTAATTATATTCACAAGGGAACTAAGAAATGCTTGTGGTGCTTAGTAGAAGTCTCTGAAACTGAATTGCCTAAACATTAGTACAACTTCAAAAATTGTAATCATGAAGCCCATTAAAAGACCACCAGAAACACTTGTAACGTATTTTAAAATGAGTGACTTTCCATATCATCTAAAAATAAATATAATTCAGAAAAATTCACAATTTTCAAAACTTACAATAAAGAGATCTTCACATACTGGGGAAGGTCTTGAGTCCCAGAGCTTCTCCTCACTAGCAAGTTTAAACAAAATATCAGAGGCATAACAACGCAACCAGGTACCCAGGGCAGCTAACAGAGGCAGTGGCAACTTTCAGGTACTGCCATGCCACCGGCTAGACTGTGTGTCTGCAGAAGCAGATGGGTTTTTTTGGCCCACAATGAGCTATGCTGGTACTAGTAAAATTGGTAAAACTCCCATTTAAGTGAAGCTTCGTGCTAAATTTTCATGGAAGTTGATGGATAATTTGGCTGAGAAAGAAATATAGGGTTCAGTCCTTATTATGTAGTGAGGGTAAGCAAAAGACACGCTAAAAATTATATTGTTTGGTCTACAGCACATAACTGTCAAAATCCATACAAATGTTAATTTGAGAGTGAAAAGGAGCTTAGTGTTAATAAGAATGTATGCGATATTATCTTGCTATGTGGATGGAGGCACAAATAAAGACAAAGAATATTTTAAGATGTTTCTACAACAGATGCTTTTTTGTTCTTAGCATTCTCCCCCAAAACCTGTATGTAAAACTGCATATAAAAACAAACAGATGATAAAGAAAAGAGATCAAGGGTAGAAACCCCCAAAACATACAAAGAAAGCCAGAAGATTTCAACCTTCAGGAACCCCAAGCAAATCTAAAATTGTTTTCCCCAAAATACTTCCCTAAGGATACATATTATTTCATGGTTTATAGAAGTCAGTAACCTTCAGCTTTCCTGAAATTGTCGTGTTGTTTATTAGCACAGATTTTTATCTCTGATAAAGACATCCTACTTTGCAAGTTGTGCGTCTTGCTTGGTAATAACCTAAAAGAAATTTTAATATCCTATTATTATTATTTTGAGGAAGTTTTAGGAGTGGAGGGATAGAAAAAATAACAGGTATCAAACACGTTATAGACCAAAAGCAACAAAATCTGGTTAAGGCCTGAATGCATGAAGCTTAGAAAGAGGGTAAAATATAAGATAACATTTGGATTTCAGGTCTGAGTTACCAGAAGAGGCAGGTTCTAGCAATACTGAAAGAGAAAGGGGAAGATGGGACAATATTTGAGGCAAGTAAGAAGTTATATTTACCTATGCAATTATTTTCCTGTATACTGCAAATGCCCCAGTAACAAGATCCTGCTTTAAGTTGCTGCCAGCCTGTCTGGCATGGCCCGTGACATACAGATCCTGCTTTTCTAAAACCAAGGAAGACCGTTAGTCTCTGCAGTCAACCCATGTCCTTGCACAACCAGATAGCTGCTCCATACTGGAAGATGAGGAGCTCTGTCTTCCAGGTTTTGGTTGCAAGACATATACAAGGAGATCTAAGAAATGGTATTGAACAGGAATTAAAAATCTGTAGCTCTAGGGTCAAGCTCTTCTCAGGGTTTAAACCATATGTATTATTTTCCAGTTTCTGTTTCTCTAGGGTTATATTTTTGACCAGCAAGTTGAGCAGGTCTAGCAGTTCTACTATCAGTATGATCATTGTTATTAATGACCTGGAAGACTGTTTCAGGCTCAACATTAGGAAAAACTACTTCACAACTACGGTGTCCAGACTGTGGAATAAGTTCCCTGCAAAGGTGGTGCAATCGCCTACCCTGGAAATCTTCAAGAGGAGACTAGACAGTCACCTTGCTGGGGTCATCTGACCCCAGTTGTCTTTCCTGCTTGGTGCAGGAGACTGGACCAAATGATTTTCCGAGATCCCTTCCAGCCCCTTACAATCTATGAATCTATGAATTATTGTTTCTATACAATTAACAATTAACAACTAAAAATGAAGGCAAGTTAGGCCTCTGGTTTTCATATGTTAACAGTCTCTCTCACTCTAATTAAGTTATTTAGATCAGCAGGTTTTCCCTTACTACTGAGAATTTGGGTCCATCCATTGGATTCAAGTATCTCTCTTAACAGTTTATATCCTTTCTTTTATTTTATTTGGATAATGGTCGAAACAAATCTCCAACACTTTTATCTCCCCAACTTTTATCCCTGAAGAAAACTAAATAATACTTAAAACAACCACTTTTCTCATCTTTGTGTTGTACATTCTGCAGAAGCAAATACAACTCTGACATCACAACCCTTTCAATAGACTGATACACTCCGAAAGCCAAGCAAAAAGTCAGACCTCAGCATTTAAACACCTGTCTCACTCCACACCCCAGACATTTTATGGCTATAGACTGTGGTCTCAATGTTGAGCTGTGCAAGTCAGCTCATACTTGGCACAGTTGGAATTATGGAAGAAATTTAATTCTAAAATCCAGTTTTAGTTTTCCTTAATCTGACTAAACACAGCTTACTAATGAGTTTACACTGCATATGTCTCTGTTGGAACACTCATGATGACATTAGCTTTCTCATCTTCCTTTTGTAGGCTGTGCATAAACAACAGAAATCTTGTTAACTTGCATACTGGTAACAGTCTAGCTGGGGTGGCATGGAGTTCAATGCAGACTGATCCCCTGAGTTTTCACTCTGGCTTGAGCAGGTTTTGCAACTTGAGCTGGGATCTGGGCTGCTGCAACTGCATTGCTACTGGTGTACAAGGTAGCTAGTTTAAAACTAGCTCAAATATGTCTCCTTGAGCTGCAGTCATAGCAATGGCTGTCACAGCCATGGAGAATACATGTACACTGGGGGTCTGACACAAGCAGTCAGGGCTTTACCTTGAGGGTCACAACCAAGATGTCAGGAACACTCAGGTTAGGGACAGAAATTAGACATAAATTGATATAAGTGATCAGAAACTGGTTCAAATCTATAACATAACAGAAGTTCAGTGCACATAAAATGTTTTCAAAATGGCCAAAACCAGTTTAAGATAAACCTGGAATGGATATAGTATCAGACATAACTGATTTAAGTTAAATTGGTTTATTCAACTTCTTTCCCACATCCCCTCCAGATTCAAGTTAACTCACAGTCCACCAATGTCCCAGGATGCACAGTCTGCCAGGATCCCTCACAGCATTGCCAGACTAGCCTTGGCTCAAGCTGTCCAGTCCAGCCAAACAGGGAGGTATACACTCTAGCACCCCCTGGCTTCTGGCCTGAGCCACTGCAGGCATGTAGCTGCATTTCCAGAATCAAAGGTGAATGTCTGTTCACTTGCTTATCTATTCAATCTGTGCAGCTTAGACTAACTTGCAAAGATTGAATCAATTTAACCTCAAGCTTTTTGACTGTTTGTACTTAGCCTCAAGATCAAGAATCAGGCGTTATGAGGCCAAGATCTGTAAAGGACTAAGTTGTAGGTTATCACCCTGGGTAGAGCCATAAGCCAGAGGGGCAAAAACAGAAAGCTGGGACCTAGACTGAAGTCACTACCAGGGGGACCAGAGCAGGCAGAAATAGCTCTACAGGACTGGGACAGATATTTGGACTACAGTCAGGAACAAGGAGAGGAAAGTCTAGGAGTCAGCAAGCCTGGAGCAAGGGTTCAGCAGGCAGAAACCAGGAATAAAAATGAAGTCTAGAACCCAACAAGCAGGAAATAGGAATGTGGGAGCCCGAAGCCCTAAGGCCTCTGTCAGGGATGTGTCCTGTGATATCCCTAAAAGCATCTACTATTGCTACTATGCAAGACAGGATGGTTGGTTAGATGGGCTATTAGTCTGCTCGAGTATAGCACTTTTTATGTTCTTAAGGCTATACAGACAGGCATATGGGCACTGAAAGACCTGCTGCTTCTAAGCAGGCAGTTGTCACCATGCAGGTGATTGGGGGCGAGCTGCAAATAGATTGCTAACAGCCAGGCCCACTCAAGAAACCAGGGCCAGATGCAGGCAATTTAATTTGCCTGATGCCCTGACTCCAAACACTAAGCTGTGCTGGATGCAGTCATTCGTACAAGCCAAGGAGCAGCTCTGGCCAGTCCTAGCTCTATTGTCTCTTACTCTCATCATGGTCTTGTCCATGCCATAAGCCCTGAGAATTCCACTGTGCTGGGAAATACTTAGGTGCCTGCCTGAAGCAGCTTTGTGTGTCATTCTTCCATTAGTGGGACTAATCAAATACCTGTCAGTGTCGATGGCAAGGCTCCCACTATAATGATACAAATCAGATACTTAGTAAAAGATGAAGTCCTTAGACTTTTCAAGGTTTTTTCTCCTCGTACACTTTTTCCACACTGCTTATTATTATGTGTGTGTATATATCCTATATATACACAAACACACACACACACACACACACACACACACACACAAATATAAAATCAAGTCAGGGAGAAGAGAATTTGGGCCATTTTGCTAAGTCTGAAGCCTCACAAATCTTTTCTACAGTTAAAATTTATGCCACAAAAAAAGCCCAAGTTTGCTGGCCCACTCATACAAGAAAGGATAGCAGAGTTGGCATCACAGTTACATTCATCAGAGGCAGCAGCAAAAGGAGAAGTTACACCATGTGAGTGAAGGCACTGTTTATTCAATCACAATTATCTGGAATAGTAGCAATAAAGATATCCAGCATTACAGGCCAAGCATTGGCTGTTTTTCTCCCAGTTTCCTCATGATTAAAACTAGCTTAGTGCTTTCCTACAAATCAAGTTTTCATCCAAAAAGGCCTATTTGTCAAATGCAAAAAATTCCACAAAGACTCACCTGTACTGATGAACTTCCAACAAAGCACAGGCAGGTTCCGTCAGAGAATCGCTAGGCTAGGGAACTTACCCGTCTCCTCAGCTGAAAGGCTACTGGAGGTCTCAGGTTTCCAAGGCCATAAGGAGTCCTACTATGCAGACTGAATGCCTTTGCACTGGGGTTTTCAAGTCATCTAGGCTCTAGTCATAGTCTAGGCATGCACTTTGGACCCTAAAAGCCCTAGGAGCTGTTGCTTCTCAGCTCTGGAACTCCCTCCCCCTTGAGGCCCACTAGAACCTGAGCCTGGCCATGTTTTGGAAGCACTGTAAAACCTTCTTACTTGGTCAGACATTTAGCAAACAAAGCTAGACTGAGATAGTTTTGAAGGGGGCTCTGTTTTAAATTGGTGTTCGGTTGTTCTCTTATTGTCCTCCTATTTTATAAGTTACAGTGTTTTCTTATTGTAAACTACCCTGAGCCTTTGTTGAGAAGGGTAGGATATAAATCAAATGAATAAAATAAATAAATGATTAGAACAGTAGCATTTCACTGCTGAGGCTTAAATATTTTAGCTTTTTTCCATCATAATTTTACGCTTTTGAGGTAATGAGTAAAATTTTCAAATGTGTCTAATTAACTTAAGAGCCTATGGTTCTGTCTATCTACAGGTTTTACAACATTAACTATTCAGGTGTAATTCAAGTGATACAGCACTCTGTAGTATGGATGTAGTTGCATTGGTATAAATGTTCTTTGCCTAGTAGAGTTTATATCTGTACCCATGAGTGACTGGTGCCTCCTGAGACTGTGGGGGCACAGTTTGTGGGTGGCAGTGTCAGCGTGCAGCAACCACTAGCAGAAGCCAGCACTGGCATTGGCGGCAGCGGGGAGGGAAATGGTGGTGAGTGGAAACCTCCTGCAGAAGCCAGCAGCAGTAGCCAGTCTCAGGGGAAGTGCATGCCCCCTAGTACCTCCCCTACCAGTCACCTATGTCTATACCCAAAGGGTGCACCTACACATGCAATTAATGCAACTGAATAAACTCAGCGCACTTTGAGCCAGAGTAAACTAATCTGGATGTCACCATCTACATGTGCTTTTAAGCACAGTAATTTTCTGTGCCATAAGATAGTACTTGTGTCTGACAGAACTATCTGACAGCACAGTAAATTAGTTTATACTGGCATAATTGCTGTGCACATGTAAATGGTGATGCTTTACCACATAGCAAATTAGTCTACTATGCAGTAAAGCACACATGTAGAGGTTCCCAAAGAGAACAAGTTGCACCCATATGAGCACTTTTATACCTATATAACCATGTTAACATCCAGGGTTTTACTAGCACAACTATGTCTTAAAAACAAAATCACAGCCCTACACCTCTACAGAATGTGTGTATACCGGCACTAATTCCTATTGCCTTCCAATGAGAAATCAGGCCTACCTTCGAAGCGACTTAGTTCTCAGCTAAGTTTTGCCAGTTACATGCATATAACCTCTCTTGTGGACATTCTTTAGTTCAGTTTAGCTACAGCTCTTTCAAAAGTGACATAAGCTACATGTCCACACAGGAAGTGAGACCAGTATATCCTTTATGTTCTCTTATAGTTCTCTTTAATGCAATCCCCATAACTTATAGTGAGCACAATGCTTTCATACTTCAGTGGGGAGTGGAAGCAGTGAATGGCTGCACCCCTCAGTTTCAGCTTCCTCTCCATCCCTACTGGGATGGGCAGAACTTGCTATGGGGACATCTAGTAGTGGATGATTTAGAACAGGGGTGTCAAACATATGGCATACCAACTGGATTAGGACAACAGAGGTGGGTCAGTCAGCACCAGGGGTGACTTGGGAGGGGGGATGCACTGGTGCACTTGCAATCCCTTTGACTCCTGATGCACACAAAGTTTAAAATCAACTGTCTGGCAGTGGCAGCAGCATTTCTAGTCAGGCAGTGTTGAGGGAGTCGCTTGATTCCCTGGCTCACTGTAATCTACCTGATCACTTCCAAATTGTTTGTTCCACAGTTGTTAACAACCCTCTCCTTTTTTAATGGACTTGAAGTTCCACCAATCAAGCCACCCTTTGTTCTGTAATTCTGCTGTCTGTTAGCTGCTCCCGGTAATGAAGCTCAAATTCCACAGCTCTGCAGACTGTTTTTAACTCATTCTCATTAAATTATATTTGTTTTTGCTTCGATCTTAAAATAAATAATACAGCTGTAAGCCCCTAGGATATTAGTAAAGCTTCTAGTTTATTTTTAACTGGAGAAGAATATGTGTTATTTCATATGTGATGATGCACCTCACCATCTGCATTCTCCCTCCCCCACCTCTCCCTGCTTTGAAAAATCCTGGACCTGCCCATGACCAGCAAGTCCTCTTTTCTAGAAATTCCCCCTTGGGATTTTCAGCACCCTCAAGTATGAGAACTATGGCATCAAGAATAACAAGTTTCCTGGGAAGTCACATGAAGACAAACTGAGTTAATTAGAAGTCATTAAGAATGCAGCAACCCATCTTCCCGCAAGCATGTTATATAAGTGACAGAGCAAAAAGTGCCAGCTATATCCTCTCTCAAGAAACAGCTGCTTCTTCAAAACCTTCTTCTGAGCTTGAAGAAATGTATGATAAAGGCTGCAGCTCATTGTGTACCTAGAGAAGTGGTAAGCTTTTACAAATATCAGCCCCACAAGAAACATAGTAGCTGATAGTACCTGTGATTTAGCTGATCATTTACAGAATTAACTCCAGAACAAGGCAAAGGCTTTTAATAGCAATTGATGAAAGCACAGATGCATAAGTGAATCTAGGAGACCTGCAAAGGTGGGGTGTAGCAGTGAGTGGCTGGACACCCTCAGTCCCAGCTTCTTCCTCATCCCCACTGGTGCAGGCAGAACACGCTACAGGAGCAGCAGCGGAAACTTTAATTTACCAAAGCAGGTAAGAATTCTACTTCTCTTTCCCTCTCTGCTAATAGGCATGTCCCCTTTCCCCCACCACCTGCTGCTGCCACAGTGCCAGTGCTGAAGGGAGCTCCAGACACACCAAGCTCAGCCTGGGAGAGCGGCAGTGATGGCAGCAGGTGATCATATTCCCCTTCCCATACATGCTTCTGAGCTCATAGGAAATATCTGGAGGGACAAGGCAAAGAGTGGAATCTTGCCCACCACTCCTACTGCTGCTGCTGTCCTAAGCTAAGCCCAGCCCCCACACAGCCCAGCTACAGCAGCTCTGGAGCTCTCCTTGCCTCTGGGAACACTGAAGCCAGCAGCAGTGAGAGATGGGGGAGAGGAGGGGAGGTGTCTCTGACCATGGAAAGGAAGGGAGGTGGAGAGGGGGCTAGAATTATTATTTTTTTTAGGGACTTAAAGTCCTCAGCTGCTGCATGGTCAGAAAGAAAGGTGCACCTGCACCCCCTGCACAGACGTGAGTGATGTTACTCAGCTAGCTGTATCCATTTAGAGTGTCGATCAAGATGAATTTGACAGTGAAGTCTGTGGAGTTAGTGCTAATGAAAGACACTTACAGGAGAAGACAGCATGACCACAGCTTTGGATAACTTACGGTTGTACTGGAAAAGGGCTCATTCCATACTGGGAAGGCAAACTAAAAAAGCAAAGTGCAGAGTATTGATCCAGGCCATAAGCTTTGTGATTTTCATTGCACTCTGCATCTGGAGATTCTGCATGCTAAATCTCTGGGAAAGGACTATGTGATGATTTCTGTCATGAAAACCAGTGAATTTCCTCTGAGCCAAGGTTCTCAGCCACTAGTAATTCAGCCAACTCTTGAAGAAAGCCAACTGTCATTATGTACACTCATATTATGCTGAAGTGCACTGATTGGGCACATCTATACATTCAATTACTGCACACGAATAAACTCCAGAGCTTATTGCTCCAGAGTTTTTTGCTCCCAGGCACACCATTTGAACATGCACCCAGGAACAAATAACTCCAGAGCAGTTGGCTCTTATTCATGTACAGCATGTGGAGCCTGGTCAGAGCAGCCTTGGATGGCAGAGGGGCCCAGGGGGCAAGCCTGAAGATGCTCCAACCAGGCTCAATGAGCTATGGAGGAGCTGGCTGGAGCATGAGGATGCTTCCATGTGGGACTAGCTGGCAGGCAACCCTGGCACTGAAGACACCCATGTGCCCCAGCCAGCCAGTCAGTATCTACACATGCACTGCTGCACATGAAAAAGACTTGCTACAGAGTTTATTAGTTTCCTGCAGCCTGATAGGGCCTCACATGTAGATGCTGAGACATTTACTGCAGAGCTAATTAGGCAACTGCACAGTAAACATCATGTGTAGATGCACCGACTGAGTCATGGGATTGTCATGAAGTACTTCTTCAAACTGTGATATGAGACTGAAGTATTTATGAGTGACATAGTGTACATAATGGTGGACATAATAGGGGACTGAGTATTGCGATACTGTGAACATAAGAATGTAGGGTTGGAACAAGGTTGTGACTCAGTTTTATGACACTATACTTGCCTTTGAAATAAAGTGGTCTCTTTGGGAGAAACAGCTCTTTCTTCCGTCCAATATAGCACATTTGGCCACTTTGAGTCACTGTTGAACACCACTGTGACTGAAGGTAGTGAGGACTTGTACAAGCAGGTAGGATTGTCAAGACTGCTCATCTCAGGCACACATTCTAGGACAGCTTCTCTGACTTTCAGAGTCATTGCAGAGTTCAGACTTTTGAGCACTGTGTTCTCCATCCCTGTGGAAGATGTCCTGCAGGAGCTTCAAATGAAACTCACTGATCTTTAGACTAATGCCATGCTGAAGGGTAAGTTCTCAACAGTTAGGGTTCACAAATTTTACTGATACCTAGGCAAAAACTATCCAACAATAACATTTTTCACATAAAGGATGTTATTTATGTAAGTAGGCACATGTCTGTACAAAAGTCTTCTTGATGACAAATATCAATAAGTCAAAACTCTGCTCAAGACTCAGGAAAAAGCATTTGAATGCCATTCTGAAAGTGGCCTCGGCATAGTCCTTGGAACCAAACACTGAGACACTGGCAGCAGCAAAAAGGTACCAGGTGTCTAGGAGCATTGTTAGCAGTTCATGCGAAGTTTGTGGGTGCAAAGAGGATTTGGGTATTTTGTTTGCTTTTTTTTTAATTCATTTTCCTGATAAAAGCTGTACCAAATGCTTTAAGAAAATAAAACATTTTCCCTGTGTATTTGGAGTTCTGTTGGTAACACATTTTTATACATCCACAAATTTAAAACTGACAGATGCCAAAAAACACTATTGATGTGCAAAACAAAGGTGTGTTATGAAGTGGAAATTGAGCTAACCGAGCAAATAACAAATGTTGGTGAAAAATTATGGGTGAAACTTTTAGGTACCCACTAGGTAGGGAATATGGCTCATCAACCGATTTAAGTTTGACATCCCCACTTTAGATCACTGTGGACATGCTCCATGCATATGCTCTCCCACAAAGTAAAGTAACGCATTAATACTACTTTTTTCTGACCACAAGTTTTCTTCTTAACAAAGCAGAAACAGCTGACTGATTGAGCCTTCAGATTATCAGCCCTGTGCTTCTGAAAGGCAGTTGGTCTGTAACAAGATGCAAACAGCTGAGTCTACCCCAAAATAGCTGTCATGTTAACATGGCTTAACATGTCTTTACCTCTGAAATCTACCAGAAGGAAAAATGGCCTTGACTAGTTTCCTGATATAAATAGCTCTGACTTTAGCCATGGCCTTTTTATGTGGTGAGAACTGCATTTTAAACAAAACATAATTTGGTCTGTCTGGCTAGGGACAGACATTACACACAAACCAGTTTAGCTGATCAGAAACTTGTTTAAACCTGTAACAGAATGTAAATTTAGTGCACATAAAACAGTTTCAAAATGGCTGAAACCGGTTTAAGATAAAACTGGTTGAAAGTAACATCAGACTTAACTAATTTGGGTCAAACGGGTTTATGCAATGTCTGTCCCAGACCCCTTCCTGGTTTAAGTTAAATCAGAGTCCCACAGCATCCCAGATGCTCTGGGCTGAGCTAGGCTGCACTCCCTGCTCCAAAGAACAGGCTGGCCCCACCCCTCTCCCCACAGCCAGAGCTCCAGAGGAGACCGCAGGCACAGCAGAATCTACCTGGCTTCCCTCCTTGCTCTCTGCTCAAGCATGGAGTCCCCCTCCCTCCTTCCCATCTCCCACAGCACAGACCCCCAGCCCCACGGCCCCTAGGTATGTGGTATGCTAGCTAATGCTGAGAAGTGCATGTGTGCATGTGTGTTTCCAATTTCCCTAAGACAGGACAAAGGCAGAAGTAGTATATGGGCTCTCCACTCTTCAATGCAAATATGACAGATGGGCGGGACCGGAAGTCCCACCCCTTGGCCCCGCCCCCTTTACCCATGTATGGTGTGTGACGTCACCAGCCCCGCCCCTGGGCCCAGTCACGTGATGCATGATGTCACCGACCCTGGCCCCTGACCCCAGTCACATGGTATGTGACATCAGCAACTCCGTCCCTGACCCCAGTCATGTGATGTGTGATATCACCAACACCGCCCACTGACTCCAGTCACATGGTGTGTGACATCAGCAACTCCACCCCCACCATCAGTCACATGGTATGTGACATCAGCAACACCGTCCCCACCTCCAGTCATGTGGTGTGTGGCCTCAACAACCCCGCCCCAACCCCCAGTCACGTACTGTGTGACACCAGCACCACATGGTCCATGACATCAGAAGGACAGCCCATGCAGACCCCCCAAGCCCCAACCCCACAGGCTGCAAGAACCGCCCTAGATCACGTGATATAGTTATGGCCTATCAGGGCCCAGACTGATCTAGCCCCCCTGCCAGAGCACAGATGTGGTCTATGGGGTGGCAGGGTGGTGGTGTGACCCCTCTAACAACCTGCCCCACCACCCCCAACCAATTGGCAGAGGTTTCAGAGGCCTCAGACCTCC
>NW_017728886.1:56672123-56700362 GCF_001723895.1 Crocodylus porosus
CTAGATCAGTCTGGGCCCTGATAGGCCATAACTACATCACGTGATCTAGGGCGGTTCTTGCAGCCTGAGGGGTTGGGGCTTGGGGGTCTGCATGGGCTGTCCTTCTGATGTCATGGACCATGTGGTGCTGGTGTCACATACTACGTGACTGGGGGTTGGGGCGGGGTTGTTGAGGCCACACATCACATGACTGGAGGTGGCGACGGTGATGCTGATGTAACATACCATGTGATTGGTGGTGGGGGTGGGGTTGGTGATGTCACACACCATGTAACTGGAGTCAGTGGGCGGGGGCAGTGACAGCATGCATCACGTGACAGGGTCAGGGGCGGGGCTGGTGACATCACACACCGTGCATGGGGAAAGGGGGCGGGGCCAAGGGGGCAGGACTTCTGGTCCCACCCACCTGTCACATTTGCATTGAAGAGCGGAGAGCCTATATACTACTGGCAGACAGCACAGTGGCCACTTAGGGCTTTTTGGAGCTGGTAATGTCCCTCTTTGAAAAAAACTGTTTAAGAGCTTGAACTAATGAGAGAGGCTTTTGTTTTGCTGATGAGCTGATAAACACTGTGGTTTTATCATCCCCCCTGCAGGTTTGCAGACAGGGAGAGGGAGACTGAAAAGCTCAGTACCATTAACAGATGCATGCGCTGCACACCCCTGCTTTGCCTCAAAGTGCTAGCCTGGGGTGGGGACCTGGCAACACTCCCACCCCTTGAGTAACAAGAAGCCTGGGGTGGTGCAGGCAGACCTCCCTAATCAGAGGTCCTGCCAGGGCCTGGCCACACTCTCCTCCTTAGCTCAGCGCTGTAAAAGGGAAAGAGAGGCTGCTCTAGCACCCCCCCACCTTCTAGCCTGAGCCACTGCAGGCATGTGCTGCATTTCTGGAATGAAATGGGAATGTCTATCCACTTCCAGATCAGTTTAAGCTTTGCAGTTTAAACTAACCTGCAAAGATGGAATCAATTCAGGCTCAGGCTTTTCGACTGTCTGTCCCTAGACTCTCTGGTATGAAAATCCTCTTCTTACCTAAATCAAGATGACAAAATAAGAAATGCTGTCTAGTTTTGAAACATGTCATTACATTTCTTCTCTGGTTATTCATTGATATCTCTCATCCTGATCCAAAGCCCTCTGTATCAGTGGGAAGACTCTTTGGGTCAGATCATATCTGCAATAAATGGAAAAGTTATTCCATTATCCCAATGACTTATGGGCGTATTTGTTACAGAAATGTAGGCTTATAGTACTGTACAATTAGGAAAGTACTCTGTAGTTAAGAGTCTTTATGTCATTTGCTAAGATCTTTCTTTTTTTAGTTGTTATACAAGCGAACTCATTTAAAATAAAGCTTACTCTACATTCCAGAGAGAAGGGAAAGATAGTAATTAAGGGAACTATGCAAACTCTTCACCTGCCCTTAGCAAAACATGTTTTGCAAGCACCTCTGGGTGAAGAGCTCTTGAATACCTCTTTTGGCCAACTCCAATTCCACCTTCACAATGAGAAAGGAGGTCAGCAGCTGGGTTTACAGAGGGAAAGAAAGCCATATTTTGAGAAAGGAGTAAGGGAAAGTATGGTTTAAAGGAAACTGAAAAATGGTAAGTCTAACAAATAAGTCATATGCCCTTGCTATTTTGTGTATGCTTTCATGGATGTTTGTACAATGACTAGCATAATGAGGCCTTGGATGTGATAGGGAGGTCAGGGTACTACCTCAATACAAAGACATTACCTTGAAAATGTGACAACAGCAACACACCTAGCCCCTCAGGAGAAAGGGGGTCCTTAAACTCCAAAAGGACAACAGTGGCAATAGCATGAGAACTCCACAGAAAAAAAAGGAGAAAAGGGAGAAAAATCAGGAGAAATGGAGGCCTTTGTGGAGTACCAAGAGAAGCCTGAGGAGCGGTCTCTTCTTTCCACAAGGAAAAAATACAAAGCTTTATTTCTTGTTGACCTCAAAATTTTCTGAGCACAGAAAACCTCATGCAATCAACCATATTATTACAGAATTATAATGCTAAATGCTAGACCTAGTACATAGAGGCAGTAAGAAGTACACAGGTCTCCAGTTAGCCACATAAGTTAGTTGTGCCCAGGCAGTCTGATTTCTAGGGCAGGATCTGTACCTGCCCTACTGAAGGCAGCTGTTGAACTGTTTGGTAGTTAGAGAATAGGTATTTATGTGGATTTCTGCACAATTGGTCATTTCATCAGCATCAAGATCATCCATACAGCCTGTTATGTAACAGATGGGAAACTGGGAAATATAGAGGCTTTAAGACTTCCCCAGCATTAGACAAACAATCTGAACAGCAAACCCTGGTCTGTATGAATCCTAGCCCCATGGCTTCCCTAGGCAGCACTGGTCAGAGCCTGTTGCCATCTCTGCCTTATATTAGACATTGTAGCTACCACTGCAATCCTGCAGTAACCCAGTAGGGTTTAAAAGGAAAATATGAGCGGGTTAGTGTGGGTTATGTATGGAGTAGATATGGTAGCTGGGTGTTTCTCCTTGTCTCCACCAAATTCCCTTTTTCTGTGTGAATAATATGTGAAACCAGTTGCTTTATGTCTCCTTGCCCTTCCTCTAGTGACAGTCTACTGGTGGTTTTTATCCACTCTTCATTTCTTTTCCTCATGGACCTCTTTCTGCTCCCAGAAGGGGAGAAAATAGAGATGAGGACAGATGGGCAAGGCTGCAACAGCAGAAGTAATAGCTGAGAGCCCTCCACACCTAGGAAAGCAGCAGGAAAAAAATAGCAGGGAGTTTTAGAAGCAAATCTGGCATGAGGATGGCCAGTTCAGTGGAGGGTCCACATTTGAATGAATACAAACATTTCAAACATTTTCATGAAACAGAATTGTGTCAAACCATTCCATTTTAAATTGTGAGGTTTTCAAGTTTATGTCTGTCTCTATCTGTCCCTCATTCTCGGGTCAGAAGTGACTAGAGAGCTCTGGACCCTAGAAACCTTCCCATCAAACACTTGCTCTATGCCAAAACATTTCAGCTTCAATCAAACAACTTTAAAAATATTTCAACCAGCACTGGTGGCCAGTGATAATTGGTGTGATGGTTTTAATTTATGGAGAAGGCAACCAGAATCAACTGTGGGGAGAAAAGGTTCCTTTAATTTAACTGGGTGGCAGGAGCAGTAGTTCCAGCAATTAATTATATTTAAAGGGGTTTTTACAAAAGATTAAAAATGAAGTAAACTAGTTTAACACTGGGTGTATCTACACCTGCATTAACGTGCTTTTGCTACTTCACATTAAATTTAGTACCTTTAATATGGGGTACTACATAAATGCACATTAGACTGCCCTAATGCACAGTAGCAGAAGTGCATGCCTTTTTAGTGCACCTGATGCACAGTGACCTTTTTCTATTGTTCATTAGCACTGTTTTTGGTGTGATGTTTTAATGAGCAGTAGAATAAGCCAGGGGTTGTCAACCGGGGGTATACTTACCTGTGGGGCTACCTGGGAAGGCCCCAGGGGGTATGTTTAATCTTCGGCCACCGGGGGAACCCCACCGCTCAGCAATGGGGCACTGGGGGACCCCCCCACTTGTCGACTGGTCCCCGGGGGAACCCCCTTGCTTCACATCCAGAATGGGGTATCCACCAGGAAGGGTACCCACCAGAAGGGATACACTCCTCAAAAAAGGTTGAAACCCCCTGGAATAGGCTACTGCACATTAAAGTTTAAAGGAAACTGAAAAACCATAAGTCTAACAAGTAAGTCACATGCCCATGCTATGTCATATGCCCTTGCACCCACTGTGGACATAAAATGATTCCATGTGGTAAAGTTACACTGGCTGTTCTGTATAGGGACAGGAACTATCAGTAAAATCTCAAAAAGTGGAAGTTCCACATGAGATCAAATTGAACCGTGGTCTGCTCTGGTATGCACTAATCTTTTAATTTATTATGGATTCATATAAGTTTACCATAATAGATCAGTGTGGATGTTCTCTGTGTGCTTCATTAGTTAACTGAATCAAACCTGTTCTTTTTAGGAGGCATTATGTTTTCTTTGTATTTGACAGACCACAATAAAGGAACACCTAACAGCAGCACTGGAATAAGTAGTTGTCATTCCCAGAAATATGACCAGTTTGTAACAGTTATACCTGGAAGAGGGCTCAGTTTCGTTTCCTTTAAACCATCCTGGTCTCTTGCTAGAACTCCCATGTCCTATATTTATTACTGCACAGCAAACCTTATGCTGTTGGAGAACAGTCTGATCATCCTGGAACTCGCTTGTTGACTAACTCTATGTTACAAGGGGGCACAGGACACAGGACTGGAAGGGATTACCTTCCATCAAATCCAACCAGCTCTATAGTAAGCAACAACAATATATATAAAAACCCATATTTTTAAAAAGCCTAGTGCTTCCTGCAAAACATGATGCTTTGATCATTGTTTGTTGAATAGAAAGAAGCTTATCTCTCTTTCCCAGAAACAAGTGCTGGTATAGAAGAGCTCCAGAAACTTGTCATCGCACCAGGAACAAAATATTGGTTTAACATCCAGTGCCAAAAAATTATCTGAACCCTCAGAAACAGGGTGGTCTTAAAAAACAGTTCCCTAAGATATGTGGGCTCTAGCTCATTTTTCAATGATCTGATCATGGGTACTTTCAAGTATTAATTACCATAATCTTTAATATTAGATCATTTCCTTATCAGATATTCCTTTTTCAGGAGCAAAGTGAGCATTAGTCCTAGTGCAAAAGGTACCTTTTTTGTATTAATTTGTAATTAAAATTTAAGAGTGGATGTATGATTTCTAGCAGATGGAGGCAAAGGCACTGCTTTGACCCTAGTTACAGTTTTGTTTAACCCCCTCCAGAGAAGCCCAGTCACTTTGCATTAATATACAGCCTTTCACCACCAGACCTGTTAGTGTACATTATGGCCTAATAATACTAATTATACTGTCAAACAATTCAAACTGGGTAACAATACAGGCTCCTCTGAAATGAGAAGTGCTACATGTAACGAAACCCACTCTTCTTTATACGCTTAGAGAAAACCTCGATTTGAGCAATCTGATGTTAAAATAAATAATGGGTCTGATGGCCCCCTCCTACAGGAAAGCCCATGGGAGGGAACAGAGTGGGAGGAAAGCTCCAGGAAGTTCTCTGTGTGGAGATTACTTCTGAATTCTTCCATGCAGAAGGGTTCCTCTCTTCCCACAGAACAGCCCTAATCTCAGGGTGGGTGTGCATGTGTGAGCAAGAATATAAAGACAACCCAACCTGAACAGATTTTGTGGAGAGTCTCTGCTGGGCCAGAGAGGAGGAAGATACATGACCCTTTGACTCACCCACTCACTGCTTTTGTATTCTAGGGTGTGCAGAATGAGGCCTGGAGCACTAGCATCATTGTCATAGAGACAACTGACTATTCTGTTCATATAGGATGGGCCTGACTGACACACAGGGGATCATCTCTGCCTGGGGACCACAGAGGCACGAAGCGTTGGGGGGGAGGGTGCAGTGGTGTAGTCTCACTTTCCTTTAGCACCGAGAACACTCTCAGCTGGCAGATGCATGCACAGTGGGCTTGCTGCCACCCCCTTTGCAGCATCCTAGATCTGCTACTAGAGTCATAGTATTCAGTCATAAATACAGACTTGAATACTGTAAACACTCCAGTACAATAGCACAGAGCTCTCTGGTGACAATGAATCCAGGAAGTGTAAGGAGCAGGGTCGATGCCCAGAGGTAGACAGGGGTCTATTATCATGTGAAAGACCTGAATTTGAGAATGACTGAAAGATCCTTGGAATTTTTTGACTGTAAAGGCTGAAGGCATCATGTAGATACCTTCCTTAGTCCACGCTTAGGCTAATGGTGGGTTAGGACATCCTATGCTAGCAGTAAATGTAATGCTTATTGGGGTGTATGCAAACACACAGAACCAAAGGGACAGGAACCACGGGAATGCCACAGCAGTGAGATAATGCAAAGACAAAGGGTGTGTGCAACAGTCTAGTGACCCCATTTTCACTGATATGTTTGACTCCCCCAGTTCCAACTGTTGCAGGTGGAAACCTGCCATCCTAGATCAAAGCCAAGTGTGTGAAAGAAAAAGAATCATTTAAGTCTAGTTTCTGGGGGGGAAAAACCCAAGATAAAAAGAAAGCTAGGAGATCCCCCTGTGGGAGGCCCTTTTGGTAAAGATGGTTTTTTTCCATGAGAAGAGCTTCCTTGAATGTACAAACACATCATTGGCTATAATCCCACTCTTAGTTTGCAAGACTCAGCTGAAGTTTTCTTATTCCAGCAGAGACATAAGGCAGCTTTGTGCCTTGGCCAGTGGTGCCACAGCCATTTTTGTACGCCACCCCACCTACCCCACACCTCAGTTTCACTTTGATGCTCAGTTTTTTAAAAGTTGTCACCATATTTTTAGCCATATCCAGTAAGTCTTTAAGATCACTATGCGAAAGGGCTTTTACAAAATAATGGACCGGATCTTCAGTTGTATAAACATTAACAATGCATCATCCTTTTATAGGTTTCTCTGGTACACCTAGGGGCTCTGGGAAAGATGGTGTGGGTTTTCTCATTCTCTTGGTTTTGATACAGTGTGCACAGAAATAGGCATTTTACTCACAACCTGTACAGTTGCTTTACAGCCCTGTTTTCCTGTGAGCTTATGATTTTTTTCTTTTGTGCTTTTGTGCTGCAACACTGCCATCTGCTGGAATAAATCCAAAGTGCAACATCATTCCAAGTACCTATATTTTTATGGGTACTGGTTTTTTTTATGGGTATTGCATTGGGATCTGTTTTTCCCAATGCAGAAGTTCAGCATAGAAATCTGAGGCCTTTTTTCTCTGTATTCATCCCAAATATTAGCTCTGCATTTAAGGGCTTCTTCCCAACCCCCAAGATACTGATTTTTATGACAGTTTGTCTGAATAAGGACAAGAAGATTGAGAACCCTGGCACGCTCATAATATCCAAGGGAGGAGCTCCACTTCAGCCCTTCCTTTCCTTTTTGTGTCTTGTGACAAGGTATTTAGCAAAATTCACAGATTCATTGGAATCTGATCTGGCCACACCAGATCGTGAACATTTCTGCTATGGCCTCAAATCTACTTCAGTGGTTCCATACAAAGTAGAAACCAGTACAGAGTTTGGGGGTATAGTAGAAAATTCTGGCCGGAGCACAAAGGCATGGCATGTCCACACAAAGCAGAGAAACTGGCTCTGAAAATCTCATCTGAAAGCTCTACACATGTGAAACTTATCTGGTCCTCCCTTACACAGTATATCCCCCACCGATCACAAAGGTGTGATTCTTGACTGATACGAGCACAAAGTAGGAACAGACTCAGGCCTACAGAAAGCCACATGGAATTTAGCTTATCTTATAAAAAAGTTGAATGTCTAAGTCAGCTAGATCAGGGGTCAACCCATAGTTTCCATGTGGTTAGAAGTGTCACACTTGATGACTGAATATGAAGGTGGTTGCAGTTCACTGACTAGTATTGCCATAGAAATGTCCCTTCCAAAAATGACAATGATACTTGTAGAAGCAGCAAAAAAGAAAGGGGGGGGACTTTCTGTCTCTTCATCCAAACGCAAAGCAGCTGAAACAATACTAAATATGAAGCAGGAAAATATCCTGAATCAAAAATCAAAACCAACTTCCCCCCTCAAAAAACCCTGCAGTAGAGAATAGATCTATTAGTTCATTCTATCCACCTCCCTGCCAACACAGAGAAACAACAGACAACAGTTCTTATTAGCCTATGCCATGCTGCACTGTACACTATGGGTCCAAGTTCTCCTCCCACCTGCACTGATATAAATAAAAAATGTCTCCACTGAAGGCAATGGAGTTGCACAGGTATAAAACTGGCATTATCGCCTCCTAGGCCTCCTTAAATGCTACTGAACCCTGCTGTTGATTCCTTCTTTGTTTGCCTGTTAGAAATGATTGCTATAAAGGCACATGCTTTTTTATCTTTCGTATACCGTATCATGTGAAGTTCTCTTTTATTGCCTTCGATCTTTTTCGCTCTTATTATTTCTTTGAAGAAATGCAGAATTATTATCCCAAACATTAGCCAGCTGGCCTGCTGGGGTTTCCTTTTCTGGATTCAGGGGTTTCTCTTTTTCTAATCTTCTCCTTATGGATAATCCTTTGCTACATTCTAATGGCTCTTGGCTGTGGAACATGTTTTGTTATTACTACCTGTTGATTAGAAATTCACTTTATTTAGTGTGGGTGGTGTTAATTGGTTGCTAATGAAAACCTAACTAAAATCAACACAGGTCAGGATTATGCTGGTGCTCTTGGCAATTAATTCCCCTGACCCCCCAATTTCCTTATGTATTTTTAGGTTTTAAATATTCATCTTAATTCTCTCTTTACAGCCTAATCCCAGAAGGTACTAGCTATTTCTAAAAAGCTTTTTGTGCATTCAATTCCTATGCAAAATTAAAAAAAGAGGAAGTAAAATTGGGAATTTTGAATTTGTGGGGCACGTGTACAAACATACATGTGCACATGAACAATGAGCTACTTCATATGCAAATACAGTGGCCTCTAAGGTAAGCAAGGCAACTAATTGCATAAAGCAACCTACACCACAGGTTTTAGGACAGGAAATAAAGGTCATCCTATCCAATTGAAACTGCAGGTGGATTTTAGGTAGGACGACTATAATTTCCTAAGCTGGAATTTGACCAGGACTCTTTGGCTAACATCTCCGCACTTACATAAACTAGTCATATTCTAATACCTAAAGGCTGCCACCAGCATTGCTTGGGGATTGTGTACAAAGATCTCTCCATCCACACGCGCACGCACACACAGTAAAGAGACAGTCCCCCTGCCTTTACAATTCCTAGAATCAGTACCCTATGTTATATTTCCCCCAATTCTCTGCTCTGCTTAATCTTCTTAAAAAAATCTAACCCACTACCCCACCCCCAAGCAGCAGCCAACTTCCTTTACTTCATTCACATCACAAGAAGAGTTTCAGGCTCAGTGTGGTGGGGAAAAAATTCCCCAAAAAACTAAAATCACCCCTCAAAAACATCTTATTACTGAACTCTCTAAAAAGCGTATCAGGAGTTTGATCTTATCAAATTAAAGTGAAACCCAAGCCAGTTTCCAGGCAAAAACACTAATAAGTAGTGTCTATTGCAATTAGAATATACTATATCTTAAACATCTAGCTAGGTTCCTGCTCCCTATAATGGTCAGAAGTGAAGGGTAGTCAACTACTGTTCATAGAAGGGTGGGGTTTGGTTCTGCAAAAGCCATTCCATGGTGATAAATGGGTCTTTACTTCCAAACCACTGGAAGTGAGAAGCAACTCATGCCAAGGATGAGAAGAGCAGAATGAAACTATCAGGTACCTCAGCATTTTTTCCTCCTCCTTGCTTTAACCTGTAAGGGAAAGTAGAAGGGGAAAATGGCATTTGAGGCTATTTTCTTCCCTCCAAATTCTAGGATAAACTAAGATAGAAGAGCCGCTGAAAGACAGTGTCCTGTCCATTCGGGAAAGGGAAGGTTGGGGGGTGGGGGCAGAACTGCAATGAAAATCCATTAATTAACAGGTCTGACCTTTAGCTGCAAACCCAACCCATTTAATGGGGACATTCTTAAGAAACAGTATAACATTCCCAGACTAGGGGGATCAGAGCTGTCATTAATTAATTTTAACTAGAGTTATGTCCCAATTAAAACTCTAAATCAGAACAAATCCAAACTCGGGGGAGTCTCAGCTCTGAATTCTCTGATTCAGATCAATCTGTCAGTCTACAATGGCATATGTTTTACTAGTATCAAAGATTTAAAAATATTACGTAGTAATGTGGACAGATCAAATCACTGCTAAAATGCAGAAGGTTAACAGAAGGCTAGTACCTCTGAGCAAACTTGAGAAGATCCCTAACTTATAAAAGAGAGATACTTTATCAGTTTTAAAAATCTTATTTTTTAACTAGCTCTGCTGTTTGTTTTAGTATCTGCCAGGTTGCTGGACGCTAAAATATGCTATAACTTATTCCTCCTTTGTCAGAACCAGGACCTTTCTAAATTCCTTTGATAGCTAACTGTGTGATGCACTACTATGACATTATTCAACTGATCTCCCAATTATGAAAACATAAATGTCTTTATTAGCTTTTCCAGTTAGCATTGCCAATTCTGTAGTGTGCCAGGCAACACTGTCAGTGTACGTGGCTGACGACACCAGGCCCATCTTGTGTAGCCATATTATTCATTTGCTCATTTAGGCTTAAAGCTAGAAATAGGTTGGCACTAGCTTTACCAAACTGGCCTCTGCAGAAGCTCCCTTTCTCTGAGCGCTATAGAGAGTAAAAGGAAAGACAGAAAGAAAGACTTATAGCAAACCACTTCGGAGCAGGCAAAAAAATCAACTGGGTTACATCACATTAATTGCACTTCTTTAATTTATGCATGTGTGCATGTTAAATCCAGAAATAAAATTGTTCGTCTTACTGAACTCCGCAATGACTTCAGAAACTGACAGGACTTTCACTGACCCAAGTAATGTAGCTATGTGGTAGAGAAATTCGCATACCAGAAAGGCCAGAGGTGGAGAAGGTCACAACAGAGCTGGGTATTATTCTATGGGTATTGTATAGCAGGCAGCAGTGGTGATAACTCGTTATAATTAAGCAGAGTTTTGCTACTATTCAGAACAGGATTTTAAACAAGGAAGCCACTGTTCTAAAAAGGCAAAAACTGTCATCCTGATAGACTGAAAATACAGTACAGGAGATATTAGTTTGAACTGTTCTTTCATTTCTTCCCCCACACTTTCCAGTCATGTCACATCATGTCATCTCTCTCTCTCTCTCCTCTACATAATTCATTTCTTTCGTTCAGTCAGTCAATCTCGTCTTAAAATAACATTCTGGTTTAGTTTGAAATCCAGATTAGAGTTGCAACTGCCAGTCCACTGTTTCGGTGCCCTAGCTGACTCAGAGGCAGTTGCCTCTCTTTCAGAAAAACAGGAGCGGTAATGATGGTGTCCAAGATGGTCAATATTTGTATTAATGAAATATACTGTAATAAGCAAGTTCACTAGCTGAAAAGGCAGAAGGGTTATAAGACCCTGAATTGGGATGTGTATAATTAAGGAATGATCCAGAACTGTACAATAATGACATTATAGGTTAATTTAACAGAAGCAATATTTAGAATAAGCATATACCTTTACGATTTCCTATAGCGCACAGTCCATGCAGGGAGGCCAGTGCTACAACTAGGAAGTGACAAATACTAAAACAAGGTTGGGAGTAAGAGAGAGACTGGAAAGTTTTATTAGCAACCATAATATTGGGGCTAACTCGGTGCTGATTTACACTCAGTGCAATACCACTGAAGTTTAGTTTTACCTTTTTCCCCACTAAGAATTCAGTCCTCCTTTCACTGGAGGAAATTTTGTTACAAGCTTCAGGCAGAACAGGATTCAGTTCTAGATAATAAAGAAATCTATCCAGACTGTGCAGCTACACGTAAGGTTTGGTCGAGAGAGAGTGCCAAAAATGTTTACATCTAAAAAAGAACTGGATCTGACAAGAATATCAAGTAGTGCCATACTGAGTCAGACCAATGGTTGATCTAGACCAGTATCCTATTGCTTACAGTGGCAGAAGTAGATGCATATCAGCTTGGCATATCCAGAGTGAGCCATCCCTTGTATCCACCATCATTGATTTCAAGATGACAAAGGAAATCTCTTGGACTCAGCAAACAGCAAGTAATTCTCTAAAATCTAACAGCACCACTAGGATCATTAGCAACTACACTATCTGGTAATTCTCATTAATATTACTCCTATCTCCTAGAAAAGAAATAAAACTAAACTTTTGTATTAGTATATATTAGATTACCTGCAGCAACTCTTCACTCAGTCAGCTGCAGTCAAGAACACAGTAATAAAGCAAACATTATTAAGTAAACTTTTGTTTCAAATAAATCCTCATGTCACATCCCCACATCACACTAATTATGGCATCAACAACTGTTACATTCTTTTAAAACCTTGGCATCAAACTTTGCCGGTTTCCCCGTAACTTCTTTCACTCACCATGTCCCAAGACTGTCAGGTTACTGCAGTGACCTAGACCTCTGGCTAAGTCCATTAGGCTTGCCACTTCCACATCATACATGAGAGTTCAGTAAGACACAAATCTTTCAGCTTTTACCCCTTACGGGCTCAACTCAAGTATTTCATCTTTTCCGTGTCAGCAGGAGTCACCACACCCCCTTTCAGGTTTACAGCATCAAGGGTCACAGTCTTCCTGTTCATAACAGACGGCTATGGCCTCTCACAGGATTGTAGCCTACAGGGAACTCACATGCACCTTCTCCAATAGATTCCTGGCCCAAACACTCCCACGCTACCCTGTTTTCTTCCCAGCACTTCTTCCTATACCCCCAGCTGTCCTGCTATCCTTCTGTACAAAGCACAGACTCCCTTGTCTGCTCTCCCTAGAGTCCCTCTGTTCAGACCTCCTGACCGAATTAGATGCTGCTGTTTTCCCTTCAGTTCTGTTCTTAGTCACCTGGGCCCAGAGTTACACCAAGATCAGTGGGAGTTGGGCACCTAAATGCCTTTTTGAATATAAGCCCTAACTATTTGTCATTCATCAGTCCCACCTGGAGTAGCAAGCTCACTCTGGCATAGCTGAGATTTAGCATCTTAACGGGCCAGCCTACCATGTGACGTCTTATTTAATCATAAGGTTGTATTTCAAAAGAACATTGCTTTTGGTGCTGTTGGCAACACGGTTTTTCCCATCGTGGCTTCCAAAGTTGAATAGTTAAAGTTTACACCCTTCCTTCCACAGTGGTGAAAACAGTTGCAAGTGAAGGCTGCTGAGTTCATCTCTTTCAGAATCTGAACATATCTGAGTTTTTTTCCTTGGATATGAGAGACTTAAGCTGGAAACAGACATTGCCTTTGTGCCACCATAAAAGTTTTTATGGAGGCACACAGGCCAAGTGAACAGAGGTCCATACCCCTTGTTACACCACAGATGCCCCAAATTTGTGGCCACAACATAGTTGGCATTAACCTGAAGCTTTTTTGGGACAGACACCTGTTTGGTTTATGGCAGGAATTCCTGGGGTGTGCAGGACTGGGTCACTGAAGCTCCAAGAGTGCCTGCCTGGGTTTCCCTTTTTGAAGAGGTACAGGATCCAGTGCAGTGGCACAGAGTGTTATAGGGCCTGGTGTGGGTCCCAGAGCAGTGCAGAAGCACTAGGTGGCATGGATCCCAGCACTGTGCAGCAGCACAGGACAGAGTAGGACCCAGCATGGTAGTACGGGGCAGCATGGGACCTGGGGAATCCCTGGGCATGCCTTTGCACACAGGGAAACCCAGGGCTCCCCTGTTTGCAGAGGCATACCCCAAGTGTTGTCCTGCAGCATTGGACCCCTGGCAAAGATCTGACCCTGCAGGACAGTGAGGATGTACGTTTTATCCAATAAAGCAGCTCAGCTGTGCCAGGACAACCCAGCATAGCTGATCTGCTTCATTTGGCAATGTCCCTTTATACCCATAGATGCATGAATCATTGGCTTCCTTTTGGGCAGTAACAAAGCTCCATGTCTTTTTTTGGGTGAATCCACCTGAACAGCTATTCAGTTGAATCATGCATGAGAAATAAGTTATTTTATTCTGATAAAGGAAGGGAGGGTATCCCAGGAAATTATAAATCATCCAGTGGTGGAATATCTTAAGATGCAGTATAAATATATCAAACAAGTTCAATCATATCTCCCATATTTTAACTGGGGACAGTGGGGATAGCTGCAGTGACAGGTGGGGGTGTAAGCGGAGGGGAAGGCAAGGTAGAAAACATGCCTCTGAGCAGGGAGTGGGGAAGGGGAATTCTTACCACTTTGTCCAAAACTACTGCTCCTGTGGCAGGGTATGCCCTCCCTGCTGGGGGGGAGGAGTGGGGGGGAAGAGGGAGAGGAGGCTGGCAGCAAAGAGTGGAACTCCTGCAATTTCAGTTACCGCTCCTGCACCCCTCTTTGTAAAACCCTTGAACTGCTCCTGAGTATATTCATTTAGTTAAAGGAAACACAAGCAGAGAGGAAAAAAGAAACTAGAAAAGAAGAAAGAAAAAGCCTAAGAACACACAAGGAAAGGTGATAAAAATGGACTTTCTCACTTGAGAGTGAAGTTGTTTAGAGGCATTAGAATGCGAGCAACCAGCGCCATCTCTGAAGTTAGCTCCCCCCTAAGTCATCATCAGTAGTGGCAATGAGGGTAAGGCGGAGCAGCATCTATCTGATCTTCTCTGCTCTTTCCTGCCAGGGGTGGATATAAGGCACAGTTTTTAGAGTGCTGGTTAAGTAGAAGGGAGTAGTAATCTAAAAATCAGAGAACAAATATGGTCTTGGGCATGGGCGACTGGTGCCTCCTGCATCTGGGGGGCACCTGCAGAAGCTGGCAGTGAAGTCGGAGGCAGTGATGGGGCTGGCAAGCACCCGCAGAAGCTGCCAGTGGGATTGGCGGCGGGGACAGGGCTGGCGAGCACCCACAGAAGCTGCCAGTGGTGTTGGTGGGAGGGACAGGACTGGCAAGCACCCACAGAAACCACCGGCTGCATTGGCAGCCGAGGACGGCCTTGTCAGGGGGAGCATGTGCCCCCCAACCAGTCACCTATGGTCTTGGGGTTGAGGAGCTGGTCTAAGAGTCAGAAGATGTGGCTCAGGCCCCATTCTGCCTTGGACAAGCTAATTGGTTACTTTGTGACTTAATTCCCCATATTGAAAATAGGGATAATAATGCTCCCTTTATATGCTTGCCTGTTTAGAATGTAAGCTCTCTGGGGCAAGAACAGGCTTGCTAGCTATAGCAAGACAAGTAAGAGGGAGCTATCTCCCTGGCAAAAGAGATCCCAGAATTACCCAAGCTAGGCTTGTGGCTTCTCACACCAACAAAAAACTGTAGCAGCAACTTCAGCAGTTGAATTTGCCCACCAGATAAAGGTCATATTCTGTCCTCAGCACATTTACAGTGTGGCCGAAAAACTAATACTAAATAAAGTTGGAAAGTGCTTTCAAGCTGTGGTTTCCAACATTTTTGGCTAGAAATAGGCAGGGAGTGGGTAGAGGAAGGGGGGTTGACCCTATATGTAGTGGTGCAGGAAATAAAACCTAGCTAATTTAAAATATCTTTTTAATCACATAGTTGCCTTCCCTACATTAACACAAAGGCTTCTGAATGGGGAGATTCTGTTTCCCATAATAGTAATCTTTTTGCTATTAAATGCTCTTTTTCCCCTACTCTACTTCTGGCCTAAATGAGTGATGTGGAGACACATGACTGGCTTGGTGAAATCAGGCACTTAGCAACACTAAGACCAGATGCCCACTGAATAGAATGCCAGCGAAAAACGCTGGCATCCTCCATGGTTTGGAAAGATGACTGGATCTGATGATTCCATGGCAACCTGTTCTGCAGGAACTTAAAGATCACAGTCACGGTTCATGGAGTGGTGCACCCAATAGCAAAACCTAAGGATAATGTCTGATTAGCTGCAGCACATAGCCCAGCAATCAGTACTGCAGAACTGCTGTTGACTACAAGGAAACCTAGTTTGTTGGTCCCCATTTTAGCAATGATGATAATTACTCCCTGGTGTGTGCTGCTTCCTATCACACCTGTGAAAAATAAAGAGATTCTAATACATCGCCTATTTTAGAGGGAAGGTTTTTTGTGGGTGATCTCTCTTATTGGATCAACTGCACGGCTGCGGTAAAATTAGACAAGCTTTTGAATGCAAGCCATGCTTTAGATTACTCTATTAATTTTAACTCCTTCTGTATGAGGTTTTCAGCAGTTGCATCACAACATAGCACTACCTCCTTAGTAGGTTAATGTGATTGCATATGAACTCCAAGAAGTGTTGTCAAATTGCGCAATAACAAGATGAGTTTCACAATAAATGTTATTTTATTGAGAGTATCAACTCCTTCTGACAAGTGTTTATACAGCAACCTTACTTCTCAATTAAATACAAAGCAAAATTACTTACCAGTAACTAGACCTCTTCCCTCATGGGTTACTCCAAAGCAGCGTCTGGTCTTCCTGAAGGTGGTTCTTGGAGTTCTATGAGAACAGAAACTGGATAACTGCTCACTAAATTCACTGTCTAGTCACTACACCCTGTAACTTTGGAAACCTCCAAGTTGGCATAAAGCTTGATAAAGGTGTGTATGGAACTCCAGGGAAACCGCTGAAATTGCTTGTAATCCAGTCAACTGTGAACCAAGAAACATACGAAATGCCACACTGGGTAGCACAGGTCTATCTATCCCAGTGTCCTCAGAGTCACCCTCAGTACCTTTAATGAATCCACCTTATCAATTTTGCAATGCACCCATCACCATACAAGATCCATTTAGACAGTCTTTGGGTGAAAATTCCTGTGCCTTTTGATTTTTCAGCAATGGCAACAAAAAGCTGTTGGATTTCTTGGGATTTTTAGTCCTGTGCTGGCAAAGGCACAAGGCTCTCCTTATGTCTAGTTATATGTAGTGATGCCTCATGTCTGAAGGAGTGAGATTTTGGAAAGAAATCTGGTAGGTGACTCTGTAGACTATAGTGAAATTCAATGACAAAGCTGGGTAGAAACATGGAATTGCTCTGCAAGAAGACCTTGTCCTGATAAAATTCAATATAGGGAAGATCTGCCATCAGAACCTGGATCTTGTGATCTTCACAAATAAGGTTGTCTTCACTGGACAGATGGTGTTGTGCAAGACTGCTAGTTATCCCATACTACCTGGCACAGCTGAAGCACGGCAAACTAACCAGTTCTGTCGAGGTCCAGCACTACTGGGGTTTTTCCAGCAGTGCTGAAGTTCCTCAAAGGATGGCCTGACATTCTTTCTGGTGAGAGATCTGATCTCTCAGTTGGCCCTGAACCTAGTCCTCACTTCCCTGATGTGGCCATAATGGCAACTTTTTCATTGCTCCAAGTTTAAAACCTAGTCCTTTTCGCCAGGTAAGTCCACCTAGTACAGCCTTTCCTGCTATGGGTGAGAATGTCTCTGACAAGGGACAGATAGGCCTGCTATACCACTGAGAGCTGTCCAGTATCCTTGCTGTGAGATGGAAGATGTTGTTCTCCCATTCTGTGTGAGAAAGTCCAAGAGCAAAGTTAAAGTCCTGAGGCTCATCACTTAGAAAACCAGAACTACCTCAACCAGCTTAGGCCCATTGCTTGGAGTCCTACCACGCTAAGAACAGCATTTAAGGCAGTTAATGGTATAGAAAGGAAGACATATTAGCATTCAGTGAAGGGCCCCAGTCTGATAAAATATCCCATAAAGCAAAGTCCTTGATTTCTCTATTCCTAGTGCAGAAATGTCAGCTGAGGCTGTCTGCTTAGGTATTCTGAATGCTCCAGGATGGAGCAGCGCTCAGCCTCCCTTCACGTCTTGTGCCTCCTTGCTTGTTGATGCAAACCCTGTAGTAATATAATCTGTCCTAATTTGGATGTGAAGCTCCCAATATGATGTAGAAATATTTAGCAGGTGCTGTCCGTCAGGGAAATCAGGTGTACTAGGCAATGCCTGAGGTGGACCAGGGGTTGCAGAGGTAAGTTGTGGTTTAGAGCAACAGAGGGAAGATCCAAGTTACAAGCCAGAGGGCCAGAAGTCAGAAGCCAAGCACCAAGCCGAGAGACTAAGAAGGATCAGGGTTCAGGAAGCAAGCTGAGGTCAAGCCAGAGTTCAGACACCAAGGCAAGGGGTTTACCAGAACCAGAGGTCAGGAAACAAGCTGAGATCTAAGAGTCTAAAGCCCAAAGGGGTAGATATTAGGCCTGTGCGAAATGGCTAGTATTTGCTTCGGATTTGGACTCAGCCGATTCAGGGGACAGTGATTCGCTTTGGTGATTCGTATCACTGTCCCAAATCAGTTGGAATCAGCAGCTGAATCAGCAGGCCAGGCCCATCCCCCACCCACTCTCCCAGCCTGGCTGCTCCACCCGCCCCAGCTCCCGGCACTTTGGGGGGAAAAAAAAGCCCTGATTCACTGGGTGCTGCCTGGTGGGCAGGCAATCCTTGCTGCCCCCCCCCACACTGTCCCACACTACATGGGGAGCTCTGCATGAGCCTCCCAAACCTGCCCTGCTCCCCCAGTCGTCCCCATGGGTGCCCCACCTGCTGTGGTTCCAGCCCTTCAAGAAAAAAAAATGAGAAAAACCCTGGACTCACTGTTCCTGCCAGTGGGAGGTGATCCCTGCTGCCCCAGCCGACATGGGGAGCTCTTTCATGATCCCCCTGAAGCCCTGAGGCTACTGCAGGAGTGGTGAGTCCTGGGGTTTTCTTGTTTTGTTTTTTTTTCTTAAAGGGCCAGAGCTGGGGCGGGCAGGGCAGCTGTGACGGGGAGAACTGGGGGAGCAAGCAGGGGATGCGGCCTGGCAGAGGTCCCCCCATGGCCCCCTCTCCCCTCCTCCAGGCCCCTCTCCCCCTCCCCCTGCTTACCAGCTCCAAGTCTGAACCATTGAAAACTTCCAAATCTTTTCCAAAGATTTGGAGAGCTTCAAATGGATTCAGACCTTTTAATTGGTCCCCTGATTCTATTCAGATTCAGCCACCGAATCAGGCTGAATCTCCTCCGAATCGAATCAGCACCCAAAGCTTCGCATAGCCCTAGCAGCTATGCAATCGGGGTACCAGGGCAGGAACCAGGGAAGTCCCAGAGGCAGGAGCTACTCAAGGACTGAAACCAGTATGTTGTGCAGTATGGCCCAGGTACTGTCGGAATTTCTTAAAAGCAGACTTATAACCAATCAGGGGGAAAAGGCTGGGGCTCAGTTGGCCCTGCTTGGTGAACTGAGTGCAGCTTACCTAGTTACACAGGTTGCAGTGCAGAAGCCTTACACTGTGGACATCCAAAGCTTCAGGATGTGTTCATATCCAATGATTCTTTAATGTAAAATGCATAAACAGTTCTGGGAGCTGGGCCCAGAACATAGGGATCCCCTCATGCACCTCAGGGGGTACTTTCATCACCAGTCAGGCTTACTCCCTCTCTGGCTCTGTGTATCTTGAATTCCCATCTACATAGCTTCATAAGGACTGGAAGTGGGTGACTGCCTCCTCCTCCCCCAACCTATTCTGTTGCCAGAGCAATCTCCTGGGAGACATGCTTTTGACCATGTTTAGGCTGAATCGGGTATCCCCCTCCTTGGCAAGTTGCTTTAACCACTAGAATGTTATATAAACAGGATTGTGGTTACTGGAATTTAAAATTGGAGGGGAGATCAAAAGCAACAAATACATGAAGGCCACATACTTTGGCTAACATAGCCAATCCCTGTGGAGCTGCCTATAATTTGAATACCAAAGCATTAGGTACTAAAGGTCAAGCCTAAAGTGCATTGGCAAAGCTATGTAGAGGCACATTGCACTATCTGAAACATAGCCAGGACTGGAAGCTCTCATTTTAATGAACACTAGAATGTCACTAAATGCACTGAAAGCAGAAACCTAAATTGCAGCTGAGTGGAGTTACAATGGATGATTACAATACAGAGCAAACTATTTCTAGCAACAAAGGACATGAGCATATTAATTCATTCAGCTATTTGCATTGTGTATAATTTTTGCTTACACTTGCTGTCATGCACTGGAGTTAAAATTTACACTCTTATTGATGTGAGAAGATATTTTTATATATACTACTTTGTTAGCCATTTTGCTTCCTAATAATTAATCAAATCCCCAAACAGTATCATGTTGGGGAGTGTGGATTTATTTGTATTATTAAGATATTCTAACAGGGCATTTCTGTGTGATAACAGCTCTACTACAATATGGCCCTCTTGTTTTATGACAAGTTACAATTTTCTTGTAATGTTAGCTGCAGTTCATCTCAATAATTATGCTAAATTAAGTAGTCATGCACATATAGAAATAAACATTAAAATACATTAAAATAAAGTAAAGAACATTATTTAGGTTTAGAGAGATTAAATTAAGTCAGAGCTGGGATTACTGTTCAGACCTTAATTTATCCAATCTGATTTAGATATAGAACCCCCACTTTCTTCATTCCTATTTCCTAGACCTGGAAGGGACCTCCTGAGTCATCAAGTCTCGTCCTTGATGTCAAGGGCAACCACTTCTTATAAACTGATATGCTCCATCACACAATTAGTTACCTGCTCTTGTCCTGAAAGACCTAGTATAAGACTGTTCCAGAATCCCATGCCTTTGTTGGTTATAAACCTCCTTTTATTTCCAGCCTAAATTTATCCTTGGACAGTTGGTACCCATTTGTTCTTGTCCCCAAATTGTCCTTCTGCTTAAATACCTCTTCTTCCTTTCTGGTATCCATATCCTGTGAAGTACTGAGATAAGGCAATCATATCTCATCTTTGATTTTGCTAGATTGTACAAGTAAATCTCTCTTACAGTATGTCTACTCTGAGTCAGAGCAGTGACTAAGGTTAAAAGCAGTCATGCCTAGCTAGCTTTGAATGAGCTAGCTTGGATACCAGTCTGGCTGTGACAGCACACAGCTCAGTGCTGGCTAACCTTCTTTGCTTCTCAGGCAAGCTTCCCAGCCATGAACTGGATCTGTGGTGTAGCTGATTCTTGAGATAGCTAGGACACATCTCTCTAAAATATTTAATTTGGATAGTGAGTACAGTTAATCGAGGCATTCCCTGGTAGCCATGAACTTGTTTTTACCTGTTCTTCTGTGCCTTTAATGCTAGCTGTGAGGTGAAGAAATACATGTGTTGTGGCTCACGTACTCACAAGACTGAAGACTATAGGGCTTTCATTAGAAACCTGTGGAATAGCCATGTTTATAGGCAGTGCCAAGAGGCATGGTACAAATGAGAACATCATTCTCACCTGCACAAAGATGCTTCCTCCTGCCCTGAACCAGGTTGTTAGATGATTCTGAGCAGTCCTGCAAGGGCTCCCAGCTTTGAGGGGCAGCATACTTTTTTGAGCTGATCTTGTCCTTTAGTGATACAGGATTGGGAATGGGTCAAGAAGAGGGAGTGGATGGAAATGGTAATCAGATGAGTCAAAAGAAACTACACGGCATAAGCACTGGTAAGACAGTGGTGACCATAACTAGGAACAAAGGAAGTGGGGGCAAGAGAAGTCAGGCAAAGAACACTTGCAGTCACAAGTGGTTATGTCTGAATCACAGACACAAGGAAAGGCTACGCAGGCTAAGGGCATGGTAGAATCTCTAAATGGGAGCAAGCTTTAATGTACCCAACTTCAAAAAGCAGGAGTTTCTCATAACTGTAAAGGAAAAGAATGTTTTAGTAACTGATGATGGCCTGCAGAGCCACATGGTATTTTTACAGCTCCAACAGATATGAGGTATTCTGTATTAGGTACTGCCATAGGTAGCGGGAGGTGAGGGATTCAGCCCCCACAAATGCAGGGCCTCATTCCTCCCCCAATGCAGAGCAGCAGTTATGGCTGTTGGGCAGCCCAGCCATAGGCTGCTGCAGCAGGGAGGGAGGGGCATGCACACTGAGATAACCTCCGAAGTCAGGATCGCAGCCAGCTCAGCAGGCAGGTAAGTTTCTTTCGATCTTCTTTCTTTATGACTGCCTGGTCTTGTCTGAGGCAGATTGAGACCCCCACAGTACAGGAGGGAGTGGGGTAGGGGCAGGGGTGAATGATTCACCCCTGCCCCATTCCCTGCTCCATTGTGGGGATTGTCCCACAATCTGGCCTGGCTGGGGCTCCATTCATGGTGACTGGGACCCTGGCTGGGCCGGGTCATGGGACAATCAGAGACTGGCAGCTCTTCCAGAGGCACGATGTGGCAGAGCCTGGGGTGGAGGGGAGTCACGTGGTCCCACAATCTTTGCATGGGGCAAAGGTGGGCTGCTGCTGCAGGCTGAGCTCTGCCTGCTTCCTGCCTTGCTGCCTTGAAAGCAGCATGGCATGGCACCATGTGCCTAGCTGCCCGGCCTGCCCAACAGCAGGACTCATGTGACACCACACTGCTTTCAAAGGTGGCAGCAAGGCACAGAGGCAGGGAGCAGGCAGAGCCCAGGCTATACCTGCAGCCCACCCTTGCCCTGTGCAAAGATCAGGGGGCCACATGCTCCCCCCTTGGCTCCCCAGCATCGAGCCTCTAGAGGAGCCTGGGTTCTTCCCAGGGAAGATTCAGAGTTGGGTGAGGTGGGCATGGGAGTCCTGGGGGCTCTTCCCCCTCCAGCACAGTGGCGCAACTGAGGCTGGCCCCACTCCAGCCCTTGGTTCTGGGCCACCCACGGGTAGTGTGGGGCTGGGGAAGCAGCCAGGGCTGGTGTGGGGTTGGGGGGCAGCGATTTCGTGGGGGCCGCCAGTGCCAGGCAACAACCCCAAGCACAGGGTAAGGGATGACTGCATGGGTGCAGCATGCCCCGGCCCCAAGCCCAGGCCCACGTCTGCTCCACCCCTCCCAATCCCTGCCTGGTTCCAGCCCCATGCCTTCCCCACTGCCCCCAGCTTTCTCATGGGGGGGCATGTGTGCAGTCACCCTCCCTCCCAAATCTTTTCTCCCTCTGCCTTATGCAGTTGTGAGCTAAGAGAGGACCCTATGGAGCATGGACGAAAACACATAAATTGGGATAAGGAATAGAGGAGGATGGTGGGGTCAGTGGATTAGAACCACTTCAGAAGGGACTGAGTTGGGATAATGACCTAAAGACTTGGTGGCAGGTCCCAACTGAGAGAAGCAAGTAAACAGTCAACAACAATAAAGGCAGCTAAAAGAAAAGAGAAATCATAAAAGGACAAGCGAGAAGCAGTACAGCAACAAGGTGGTCAACCTGATCCCTATTGCAAGGATATGTGAACATTTGGTTCTGAAACCCTGTTTTGAGTGTATGGAAAACAGCAATGTGGAACATACACTCCATCCTAAGTATGCACTGGAGCTGCATAAACTAAACATTTAAGTAAATCTTTCTGCTGAACTGTTTATTCCAGAAACTTAGCCCTGTGCATAGGCTAGTCCACTATATGGACAAAATAAGTCATTGTCTAGGGCAGCAAAATTGGAGGAGTGGCATTTCTAGAGCTGATGTAGTAGGGGAGAGGTTGTTCTGAGGAAGCAAGATAACTCTGGCTAGCCCCGTTTAGTCAAGCCTATTTAAGTCTGCATAAATATCACTGAGGGAATATTATTAAGTCTATGGGTTTGCCCATCTGTCATGGGGAGACTAATTTTGACATGCAGCACCTGTAATCCAATGGGGAAAATAAGAACCCTGCTCCACTTCTACATCTCAGATAGAGCTTCCTGGGATGGAGTTAGAAAAAAATATATTTTACTGGTAGATTGTTCATTTAGAGTTTTTTAATTGTCATACAGGTTTTTCAATATTGAAAGATGAAGTGCAGGACTTGGTTGTGAAATCAGTAGAGAACAAGGTTTATTATTCTATCTTAACAACAAAGAAGAGGACTTCCTCTGGGACTGATGGACTAAGAATTCTGTCTGAAATTAATTGCACCTTTCTCTCTGGTGCTTTTATGGACTTCAAGTTCCCTTGACTAGACACACATCAGGACATTATTTTCATGAAGGCCTTGATGTTTTGGCAAAATGGAATTTGGAAGATATGAGGGACTTATCATCCTCCGAATAATGACTGCAAAATTTTAGCTTCCATATTAGCCAAGAAGTTGGAGAAAATAGGCAGATACTCTTATGTAGTTTTTGGAAGTATTTGAAATAGAGCAGCAGGGAAAATAGGATGGTTAAATTTTGGTCTTGGATAAGTCCAAAACTTTCAGTATGTTGTGACTGGAAATTGAAATATTATATTCTCATATGGTTTCTTACCTGGCTACTCATCCTATAGGTTCACATGCCATGCATTTCATTAGAACAACGGTATCAAAGATACATGCCAGGCAGTGTTGGCTGCTGCTGCCCACCCAGAGCTTGCACGCTGGGCAGCCCAGAGGTGACAGTGGCAAACATGGCCCGGTGTGGCAAGTGGCGGGGCCACAGCTGCTGTTGCCACACACAGCCCCGACAGGTGAGTGCGGAGCCAGCATGGGTCCCAGGCTGGCAGCAGGGCTGGTTTACAAGGTGGTGCTAAGCGCAGGGTGGGGAAAAGCAGCCCCTCCCCGCTCCATGCCTGGTGCCTGATGGTATGCGCCTGCTCCGGTCAGCCCTGCATGGGCTGCGAGTGGCTGCAGCATGGGGCACTAGTCATGGGGCAAGGGAGAGGCCACTTTCCTCCGCACCGGGAAGGAGCCTGGGCAAAAGCTGTGTGAGGGGAAAAGCGGCCCCTCCCCCACCCCATGGCCTGTGCTCCCTGCTGCAGCCACTCGCAGCCCATGGGGCTGTCCAAAGCAGGCAAAGGCAGCCCCATGCGGGCTGTGAATGGCTGCAGCGTGGGGTGCCGGCCACAGGGCAGGCAAGGGACCACTTTCCCCCTGCCCACGCTCAGCTTTTCCCTGGGCCGCTTTTCCCTGGGCTACTTTTCCCTGGGCTTCTTCCCTGTCTGGGATCCTCCCTGCCCTCCCCCCCCCTTCCCCCTTACCTGCAGTTCTGGCATGGGGCAGCCACATGGTCCCAGGCCAGAAGCCCCAGCTGGGGTTTCCAACTGGGGGGGGCTGGGCCGGGCAGGCACTGCTGTTGTGGGAGCCCACTGGGCGTCCCCTGGGTCCTACTGCCCTTTGTTACTGTCATTTTTTACAGGAACCAAGGGCAGATGAATATTAAATTTTCTAGATTTTTAAGGGGCCCTATGGGCCAAATAAAATGGGCTTGCAGGCCAGATCTGGCCCGCGGGCCATATTTTGCCCATCCCTAGTGTAAATGCTGACATGGCTAACTGGAGCCAGGTCGCCCCACACTGAAGCACCCTCATGCCTCAGAGCCATCTCTGCCACAGCATGTTGAGTTGGGTCAGAGCAGCCACAGGCTAGCAGGATGACCCCCTGGGACCTCTGCCAGCCAGGGCTGGTCCAGCCCAGTTCAACATGCTGTGGTCTCAGGCGTACATTCAAACATTGCACCTAGCAGCAATAAACTCTGGCATGAGAAGCACCAGAGTTTATTGCTTCTAAGTAATTGCACGTGTAGACTCACCCTGCAATTCTTAACTTTCCTGGATTCTCCTAGTGGGAAGTGAAGGATAGTTTCTCAACCCTCACTTGAAAGGAAAGAAGTACCAAATGTTACTCAAGTGTTTATCAAGAGTCTGAAATACTGGCATTAACACAACCTCAAAAAAACAAACAAGGAGGTAAACACATTTTAGGCATAAAGTTAAAAAACTAAACTATTCAAGTATTTATACAATGGCCTGATTCTTCCAAGGTGCTAAGCACAGTCTATTGATTTTCCAAATCTTTTTAGGGTCCAATATGAGCTCCAATCACTATGGTTATCAAAGCTGCAGGAGGAAAAAGAGTACTTGATAATGTAAACTTGGACAGAGAGGGGGATATGTCTTACTCCTCCTTTACTAAGATGACTGTGTATTTTGTAGCCACATCTGATACCAAGCAGTTTACGCCAGCTACAGACTAGCATTTCAGGATCTCAGCTTCTACTTAAAAAAGTGTTTCCCTGGTGTGAAGTGAACTTATAAACACGAACTGGGTGACAACCAACTCATACAGTTATGCCTGTTTCAAGCACAGAGCTCTGTGCAATCCTAAAGGGACTCCATTTAGACAACAACTTGGGCATATCTACCCATTCATTAATGCATTTTAGCTAATGCACGTTATCTAGTACCTCCATTATGAAGTACTAGAAAAATACATATTAGCTTACTTCAGTGTGCATTAACAAAAAAGGACAGTTTTTTTGTGATGCCTTTATGCACATTAAAATAAAGCTTACGTGTATTAAAAACACGTGTAGATGTGCCCTGGGGTCTTTATTTTTTAGTGCATTGTATTCAGTGTTGCTGCTTACAGCCATGAAGTCCATTGTGTACTCTGAGCTCTTGCACAATTCCCTAAGTACATGGAGATTGCTAGAAACTTTCTGGTATCACCCTCCCATCATCCTCCCCCACCACTCTTGTTCCAACCTGCAGGGAATATGCACATTGCTACAATGCCTACAGATGTAGTATAGAGTCTGACACAGTGCCAACTCTTGTTCCAACCTGCAGGGAATATGCACTACACAATAGCTGACACAATAGCTCTAAAAGATGTATTTGCCTTTTCTCAAATAAGGCTCTGTCTATTCTCGCATATAAGATATCACAAAATTCACTCCTTGGCTGCAGTTAGGTCCCCAGAATTTTGCCTTTTTCCCTCTGTCTTGATGGAGCAATATCATAGGAGGCCCAGGAAGTCTAAGAAGTAACCTAATGTGGTAGGAGAGCAAAGTGGCAAATGCATCTCCAGAAATAATTACTGCAAAAAAATGTGGATAAATTTTACATCTAGCATCATTTCCATAACAACAATTCTCATATGATAACACTCTTTTAAAAATGAGCAAGGTCCAGCTCCATCCCTGATTAGGTACCTCTCTATTCAAGATGAAGGCTTAATGAGAAGCACTTGGACTAGGATCCTCAAGGTACTTAGGTCACAGAATCAGAGGAAAGTAGGGCTGGAAGAGACCTCACAAGATCATTTAGTCCAGTGTCTTGCTCAAGGCAGGTTCATCCCTGACTACACTCTCCCAGCCACGTATCTGTCTAACCTACTCCTAAAAAAATCTAAGGACAGAGACTCCACAGCTGCTCTAGACAACCTATTCCAATGCCTGACCACCTTCATAGACAGGAAGTTTCTTCTAATCTCCAACCAACATTTCTTCTCCTGTAGTCCATTGCTCCTAGTCCTGTCCCCACAGCCATAGAGGAAAGCCCCTAATCATTTTTGTTCCTCTGTGTTTGACTCTTTCCAATCTGTCCACATCCTTCCTGATGTGTGGGACCCAAAATTGGACATAATACTCTAAGTGAGGCCTCACTAGTGCTGAATAGAAGAAGAAGAATCACTTCCCTTGATTTGCAGCACTCCTGTTAACACAATCCAGTATAGTGTTGGCTGTTTTTGCAAAAAGAGCACGCTGTTGGCTCAAATTCAGTCTAATGTAACTGCCAGGTCCTTCTCTACAGTTGTTCCCATCTGTATGTTGCATGCAATTATTCTGTCTCGAGTGTAGGATTTTGCATTTGTCCTTGTTGAATCTCATCTAACTGATAGCACACCATTGCTACAATTTATCCAGGTCATTCTGGATCCTAGCTCTACTCTCCAGGGTATCTGCAGCTCCACCCAACTTGGTGTTGTCCACAAATTTACTATGTGTATATTCAATCCTATCATCTAAAACATGAATGAAGATTTTAAACAATATCAGAACCAGGACAGACACAGGGGGAGCCCCACTTGATATCCCTGCCTAACTAGACATTGAGCCATTGATGATTACTAATGAGTATGATGATCCAACCACTTCTATATCTAACTTACAGTACTTTCATCTAGTCTGCATTTCCATAGATGAAGAGAATGTGAATGTCATGGAAGATAGTGTCAAAAGCCTTGCTGAAACCAAGGTATGTCATATCTATTGCTCTTCCCTGAATCCACACAGCTTCTTACCTTACCATAGAAAGAAATCAAGTTGGTCAGGCATGACTTGGTCCTGGTGAATCCATGCTGACTATTTCTAATCACCTTGTCCTCCTCTAGGTTCTTTAAAACAGATTCTTTGAGGACCTGCTCCATGATATTTCCACATATAGAGGCCAGGTTGACCGGTCTGTAATACTCCACATGCTCCTTCTTTCCTTTTCTACAAATAAACACTATTTTTTGCCTTTTTCCAATCATCTGGGATCTCGCCCATCCTCCACAAGTTCTCAAAGATGATCGCTAACGGCTCTGAAATGACCTCAACCAATTCGTTTACTACCCTTGGGTGCATCCCATCTGGCCCTGCTGAACTGAAAGCATCTAGCTTCTCTAGGGAATCTCTAAACTGTTCTTCTATTACTTTAGGCTGCCTGTCTCCTTTTCCTATCCATGCTAAAATTACATGCATCATCTGGTAGCTGCCCCTATTTTTTTTTTTTTAAGGGCTGGAAGGGATCTCGGAAGATCATCGAGTCCAGCCCACCACCCAAAGGGCAGGAAGTCAGCTGGGGTCATAGGATCTCAGCAAGATAAGCATCCAATTTGCTCTTGAAGGTGTTCAATGTAGGTGCTTGAACCA
>NW_017728886.1:56700597-56843567 GCF_001723895.1 Crocodylus porosus
TGCCCTTTTCCAGGCTAAAGAGCCCCATGGCTCTCAGTCTGTCGTCATAAGGTCTGTTTTCCTGACCTCTGATCATGAGCGTGGCTCTTCTCTGGACTCTCTCAAGTGTTTTGTGAAGACCAAAGTAAAAAATGGAAATATTTTCACCTTCTCTGCATCATCTATAAGAAGATTGCCTTTTGCATTCTCTAAAGGATCTATAGTTTCTCTGGTCTTCCTCTTATTTGTAACATACTTGTAGAATCCCTATTTATTGTGCTACAGGGTGCCATTGACAAGTAATCCTGGTGTTCTGTCCCTGGCTGGCTCCACTCTCCACCCCATCCTGCTTACCTGCAACACCTTGATGTTGAATAATTTGGGAATGTTGCCTCATCCCAAATGGGTGGGGTGGACCCCAATGTCCCTACCTCCTTCTTGTCTGTGTCACTGCTGCTAGTTGGATTCTGGCCCCTTCCTGGGGCTTCTGCCTGGCTATCTGTAAGGTTCTTCCCTGTCCTAGGCAACAGATCTACTTATGACCTTTCTGGGTCTTGAACCTAGGTTCCCCAGGCCAAGGAATCCTCCTCTGAGCCAGGTCTGTGGGCTCTTAGCCTTCACTATCCTGGCAGGTCCCAGGCTTTGTAACAAGTGCTCCTGACCCCCTGAGCATCAGTTACAGCAGATGCTTTGGCTCTTTTCTATGCAGCCTTTACATTGCCCCTTATAGCTATGCCTGTTCTACTGGTTGTCCTTTTTTTTATTAACTGTCCCGTCCTCTGGGCCACCAAAGTCCCCAGATGAAGTTCACCCTACTGAGCCCAACAGAGAACAATGAAAAAAACAATGAAAAATCATGCCACTCACTCTGCAGCAATCCCTGTGCATCGCAAGGTTTGGTTGGCTGGCTTCAGGGGTGGCTCCTCTCTCTTGAGTACCTTGAGTACCATCCCTCCTGCATTCCCTTGCTAGCAGCTGGAGATCTGCTTTTATAGCTCTAGGCCTTCCCCTTTTTGGTCACCTGACCCTGTTCATTCAGGTCCCCACAGAAGATCCTTGTTAACAGTATGCTGCCCTCTGAAGGACTGGGTCCACAGTTTGTCCTCAGCTGCAGCTCTTCACCCCGCCTGGCTCTAAAAGTCCTTGCCTTAAAGGGACCTGTCCCTGTGGTCCTATCCCAGGTCCTCTCCCCAGGAACAGGAGCTACAGTTGCCTTTTATGTTTCCTATCAGCTGCATTTCAAATAGCCTCCTGGCCTTCCTAATTTTCTCTCTGCATGCTCATTCAATGCTTTTATATTCTTCTCTAGCACTATGACCAAGTTTCCACTTCTTATAGGATTCCTTTTTGAGTTCCAACTCATTGAAGAGATTGCTTTCTATTCCTATTACCAGGGCTGGACACAGGCATGGGCAAACTGGGATCGGGACCCGGTCAGAAAGGGGGCCCAAAAATGATGAAAATAATGATTATTGTCATCATTATCTCTGGAAAAGGGGGTCCCAATACTAGAAGTTCACCCAGGGCACCAGGAGTCTAGGTTTGGTGCTACCTGTTGCACTTCCCATTTTTCAGTTGCATTAGGATGGGGATTGCTCCTGTCCCCTTAAGAGGGCCTCCTGAATACAGCTAGCTTTCCTGGACTCCTTTTCTCCTTCAGACTTGCCTCCCAGGGGATCTTGCCCACAAATTCCTTGAGTTTGTTAAAATTTGCTTTTCTGAAGTCTAGTGTCCTTATTTCATTGCTCTCCTTCCTTTCTCCCCTTAGGTTCTTGAACACTATCATTTTGTAGTCACTGTTACCCACCTTCCACCTCCTCATTCTCAACCCATTCCTCCCTGTTTGTGAGCTGTAAGTCAAGAAGAGCCTTTCCCCTAGTTAGCCTCTCTACCATCTGTATCAAAAAGTCATCCCTAACACTCCAAGAACTTGCTGCACACCTTGTGCATAGCTGTGTTAACCTCGCAGCAAGTGTCCAAATAATTGAAGGTTCCACATGAGAACCAAGTCCTGTGATTTGGAAGCAACCTTCAGTTGTTTAAAGAAGGCCTCATCTACCAGCTCCTGGGCTGGTAGCACATACCCATCATGACATCTCCTCTGCTGCTCTACCTTATCACTTTCACCCACAGGCTTTCACAACAGACCTACTTTCTAGTTCATATTGCACCACCAAACATGCATATCATGACATCTTGAATGAGACATGTCATCTTTCCATGACATCTTGAATGAGGCTTCATGGCAAGCAGCAGACCTCTCGAGCCAACTGGTCAGGCTGGTAGATGGCTATCTCCATGCCCCAAAGGAGAGAGTCACCAACCACCAACACGCATTGCTTCCTCTTGACAGCAGTTAGTTCTCCCACTAACAGTACATGACTTGGAATCTTCTTTTACCTGAATGGGGTCTTTCTCATCAAATGTCAGAGCTTCATACCTGTTCTCCAGCTGGACAGCCATAGGTCCATAAAAGGACTGTTGTGTTTTGCCAGAGGTGACAAGCTGCTGGTTTCTACCTTTCAGAGTACCTGTGTCTTCTAATACCTTTTTGGCTCTGCTTCTTTCATAATGTTGGAGGTCTCTTTGTGCACTGAGTCAATGAAGGCCTCATGCTCACAGATGCTCCTGAGCGTATCCCCCTCCTTTTACAGATCCCTTGCCTAATTCCTGGACTCCCTCCCCATTGCTACAATTCATCTGCTTTACTGGGGCAGGGTGCTCAGTTCTTGGTTTTCCCAGCCCCATGCCTTCTTGCACAGGTAGGTTTCATGGCCAGCTGCCTAAGGCTGCTAAACCCAGCCCAATGGAAGCCCAGGTCTGACTGGCTGCTGAACACGTGCCACCCCATACCCCTGCTGTCAGCTGCAGGGAGTGCAAAACCAGCAGAAAAACTCTTCCCAGCCCCAGCTTCTGAGAGGGGGTAGGCAGCTGGTAGGCTTCCCCTCCTCAGCTCAGGGCAGGATCTCAAAGTGGCACAGCCTCTTGCATTTCTCACTCCCATTCTTAGCCCCTTGTCTCCCGGCTGGGCCCCCTTCTCACCTTTGTGGGAGGTCATTGGTTTACCCTCCTTCTTTTGCCCTCCTTGTTTCCTTGTTGGGGGGGAGGGGGATGTCTCCGGGGCAGCCACATAGGCTTCCACTAACTTTACTCCGTCTTCTGAAGTGGTCAGGGCATGTCTCTGGACTCAACTTCATACCTTCCAGGTCCCATCTGAATTGTTCCATTACCATTTAGTTTATTATGTCTTCCTTCATTCTCTTGGCTAGGGCCAGCCATTTGTAAACCAAGTTTCTAAGATACTGAGCCAACTGTTTTGGTCAGAGTGCCATCTTAGCCTTCCTACCCCTAAATTTTTGGTGGTACCATTTTTCAGAGCTGTCCAAACACATCAAGATGGCCCTTTTCACCATTTTATAATACTTGGTTTCTTCCCAGTTCAGGGCCTGGAAGAAGCTAGGATGTCTCTAATTAGCAATGGCCCCAGCCTCAGGGCCCAGCTGGCCTGGTCTCAACTAGCCACGTCAAGGCCCTCTCAAAGATCTCAAGGAACTCTTCCTCAAGGATCATCATCTCTTGTCATGTTGTCAACAGAGAAACACCCAAGATGCTTAGGAGGCCCCTGCTCCTTGTCCATCTGATTTTGAATCACCCAGGCCAGTTGCTATAGTAGGATCTGTTGCCTGACAAAGAGAACTTTCTGATCCTCTGCCTGTTGGTTTTGCCATTTGTTTTGCCTTCTATTTGTTTTGCTGTCCATGCATTACCTGAGCCCATGCACTCGGACCTGGTGGGGTCTCCTCCTGTGGGGGTCCCAGGCCTGGGGCCTTCAGTCTGCATCCATCCCTTCTGCCCTTAGGTATCTGTGCTAGGAAAATGAACTCCCTGCCAGTTAACACATCTTCCCAGCCAATGCATCAAATGTGGCAGGACATTTGTGGGGGGAGGGGAAGGGGGCCCTTCTGCCCATCACAGTCTGTGCTGCTGCCCTAACAATCCACCCGGATGTCCATTACAAATAAATAAATAAATAAATAAATAAATAAAAATCTCAACTTAAAGCTCTTCCTTTGCCTTGGGGACAGACAAGTGTTTTTACTCAAGGCTTTGCCCCGCAGGCCTGCTGTCTAAACAAACCAGGAACAAAAGGAAAATTGCAGTGAAACTTGCTCCCCTTCTGGGACTACTCACATTGTCCATCTAAGCCTTCTCTCCCTCAGGAAGGGACCATCCAGCCCTCTCAGTGATCAGGACCCTCTCTCTTCTTTTATTCCAGGCAATGCCCCACTTCAGTCATGTGGTCTACTCAGCTATACCTGGCCCTTCCTGACTCAAAAGGTCCTGGTCAAAGGGGGCCTTTCCAGCTTTTTTCTTTATCCTTTCTAACAAAGACTCTCTGTTACGGGTGCTAGGAGCAGCTGCTACTGCCAGAGAAGGAGATTCCAACTGGAAAGGGACCCTGGAGAGAAAAAGCCCAAGGGTCAGTTCTCCAGATGACAGTGGGACAAACTGAATATGTCCCCAAAAACAATTAAAGTGTTTCAGCTTTTCCTCGTAAGGCTGAAAGGATTAGGAGAATTTAGTCTAGAGAAGACAAAACCAAGATGGGATTTGATAACAGTCTTCAACTATCTGAAAGGTGATCTAAAGAAGATGGAGAAGACTTTTCTTTGTGGGCACAGGGGACAGGCAACATTGTGTTTAAGACTGTATCTCTTTAAATGTCTACTAGCAAGAGACAAAAGGGATCATAATGTCTTCAGGTCAACAGCTGTCACAGTGAGCAGTGAACATCAAACACCAGCATCTTTACTTGGAAGGGCTGACTTAAATGCCTGGAGTTGGGGGTTTATAATGGCAACAGTAGCAGACCCTCACCTGCAGCTGTTCTGCTGAGAGCCATTCTAATAAACAGCATGTTTTTCTTTTCTTTTTCCAAAAGAGAAGAAGAAAAGGTTTCCCTAGAAACCATTTTCCTGGTAAATAAAGTCACTGTTCATAGTTAAATTCGCCTAATACTGCTGAAAATGCTTTAATAGCCATCAAAACATAATGAGCGGCTACATGCCTCTTACTGTAGCTATGGAAAGGAAATGGTTATAAAAAGGAAACATGATAAATACTAACAAAAAAAAAGGAAACCTGAAAGACTGACATTCTCTAAGACTTTTAGCTAGTTTACATCTCATACATTTTAAGAAACCTCCATCTAGACTAGCTACGACATTCAGGGAGGTTAAAGGGAGGTCATATAGTGTTAAAAATGGCCACCTGATCTAACTTATTTTGCCCAGGTGTGGATCTTACACTAGGTAGGTGGATGTACATGTGAACTGTACAGATGTTCAGGATAGTTAGAATGGTCTAAAAATGGCCAACCCAATCTCAGTTAAATCTACTTTTCAGGAACACTTAATTTAGATTGGGTTGGCCATTTTTAGATTGATCTAACTGTTCTGGACTTCTGGATCCCAGTGCAGCCCTAGGGCTAGGAAAGCTCAGCTGATAGCCTCAGCCTCAGGGCTGCACTTTTCCTAGTCCCCCCACACTGGGCACTGGGCTATTTTTAGCCCCCTGGTCCCACCCCCAGGTGAACAACAACCCCGCCCCACAAGCCACTCCTGATGCTGGTTTTACCAGCATTCATCAGTGCTGGGAGCTGAGCAAGTTGGGGTGGGGGGAGGGACAGGCAGGCAGGATGGGGGCCTTGGTTTACCAGGGGGTTGTTTATCTGGGGATGGAGGGGTTGGGGGGGACAAAAATAGCCCCTGGTCCCAGGAGGGTGGAGAAGAAAGCCTTACCACAGACCCTGAAAGACCCCCAGATCCTACCAAACCCTCCCAGACCCCAGCAATTTCCCTCCCCCCTGGCAGACCGTGCTGTCTCTCTGATCCCTTGCATGGACCCTGCCTGTGCTCCCAATCCCCCGGCAGATGCTGCCTGCCTCCTCAATCCCCCAATAGACCCCAGCTGCCCCCCTGATCCCGCCTGTCCCACAGATGCTGCCTGGCCCCGGATCTCCCCACAGACTCTGGCTCTACTTCGATCCCCCAACCCCTCCAAAGACCTTGCCTACCCCCCTGGGGCCTGCTTGCCCTTCAGCTTGCCCCCCCATTCCAATTTACCTTAGATCAGGTAACTTGATCTAACCTCCAACTTCCCCAGATGTCTGTATGTGCTCCTGGACGGCCCTGTTTTGTCACTTGCCTTTCACTATGTTAACTGGGCTTACTTCCCTTTTCCTCCAATTACATACTATCTCCATATGAAGCTTTTTCTTTTAGCACCCAGTAGGTCTTCCTATCCACAGTAACATAACCATGCTCAACATTTTGAACTCCATATTCTCCCTGGTGAAAGAGGGATTTCCCTGAGTTTTACTCTTTTTTTTCTTCCCCCACAGCCAGACATCTCTACAGAATCTCAAGCTCTTGCTCCTTGGTCCTACTCCCATTAAAGTCAGTAAAGTTTTGCTCCTGGCTTAAAGGGTAACAATCCTCTAATATTAGAGAATACACATTAAGTTCACTGGGAATCACAGAAATGACAATATATTTGTATTGGTTTAGCATGGTCTTTTTAAAATGGAGGAGCTTTATATGTGGCTAAATTAATTCTATGAGTTCAGTTATCCTAAATCAGTTACATCATGCTTTTGATATATTTTGATCTTCCAAAACAGAAATATTAGAAAAGATTAGATCCAGAATAGTTTCAGGACCATAAGTGGACGTTCTGTTTGATTTTTGCCCAACTTTGAGTCTGTGAAATTGGCCTAACATCCTTGTTCTATTTACTTCCCTGTTTCTACCAACAGCATACTGAGGCTAACAGCAAGAGCACACACAATTCAGAAGCATTCTTTAGTAATCAGGTTTTGCTGCACAGCCATTTTATGTATATCCTAAAAATAGCAAAGAGATTTTGGGAAGCAAACCCCCCCCCAAAAAAACACAACTCCCCTCCCCCCCAACCCAACGACTTCTTAAACAGACCAAGATTCATAAATGACTTCTGTCATTCAATTTCTCCTCTTTAATTCTCTCTTCACATAAGAGGAAAAATATTATGTTCCATTCTGTAGTCCATTTTTGGAAGCATAGCAAGTGAAGCATTGAGGGACTATGACAGGTTGGTGAGTATAGGCCTAGGTGTAAATTAGAGTGACCCACACAAAGTTTCTCTAGTTTATGGTACCTTTGCCACCCCCAGAGCAACACAAGTCAAATTATATATCTATGCCAGCGGTTTTGCTAGTGTCATCATATTAGCTCAGTGATGTGATCAATTTATACCTGTTGGTCAACATGGCTATACCAGCCAAACCCTGTTGTGTATACTAGTGGCTCACAACCTTCTGGCCCTCCAGGCTGAATGAGTGGTGTGAGGTTGGTCCATGAGCCAGAAGCCACAACAGGGTCAGTGTGTGGGGTTGATTCATGGGCTGATCCTGCACTAGTACTGGCATGATTCAGCTATGCACCAGATATATCCAGGCACGCAGGATCAGACTATACACTGGCACGATCCAACATGCAGAGCCACATTATTCAGCCCATTAAGCTTCCCAAAAGTGCAGAAATTTGGCAGCAAGAGAGCAGCACTAACACTGCCACCAAATTTCCAGACTTTTGAGGAACCCAAGTGAGCTGGATGACACAGCTCTGCAGACAAGATCTGGTCCATGGATTAAATACTCATGGTATAGCCCAAACCCAAGAGTGCCAGGTGAAGCAATGACTTAATGTAGTGCCATACAGAATTATTTGTTTATTCCACACACCTCCTCACCCATTTTAGGCTGTTTACTTAGGTAAAGGTATGCCTGTCTTAATTAAGGCAGAATGCAATGCTGCAGGTTATTATAAAACCTGTGATATAAAGCAGCAAGTAAACAAGCATACTGTACAGTACATCTATAATTATTACGCTCTGCTGAATAGTGTAGGTGAATTGGCTTTGCCTCTCCCTGCATTTCTTCTCTGCCATTTCCCCATTTTCACTGTGGTGCAGTTGTTTAGGATGTAACAACATTGCCAGTCTCAACCTTAATTTTAAGGTGGTTACAAAAAAGGTTGAGAATTGGGAGAGAGAGTTACTGTGAAAGGATTTGCACACATGCTTTGGTGACACGATCTCTTTTTTTTTAAGTTTAGCAGACAGTTCAGACTATTTTTTACAAACAGGACAAGATTTCAGTGTTATATTTTGTGATTAGCCATGATGACGTGGTTCAAAATCCCAGCTTTTATTTAAAGTGTTTAAAAATCCCACCAAAGTTAAAAAAATGTTAATACATGGTAGACAAGGGTTTGGGGAAGGAGCTGGTTCTTGGCCAACTATTCACTATTCTTTCTAAACTGAAATGATTTGCTCTCCGCAGTGGGAAGGGCTCTTAGGCTCCTGGATCAAATAACATATCATACCCATTCAGCAAAAAGCAAATAAAGGACTCACTTTCAGCTGTTGCTTCCAGTCAGGTGAAGAACTGTCTGCATTATACTGTTTGGCAGGTATATTATTATCTTCAATCTTCTCATTTCTCAAGTTATAGGTGATCTTTAAAACATGACTTAGGCATTTATAATCTGCTCCCACAGGACTCTCCTTTTCTCCCTATTTTTTATGATGGGCAAAAGGTGTGGGTATTTTGTACCTATTGAGACTGGCCAATTAGCAGTGAAAATGGCAGGTAGGCCTGGACTTCCAGATGGGTCTCTGGTAGGGTAGATGCATGAACTGCATAACATTATTAGGGAGGCCCCTCATACCTTTAGGTCTTAGAGGCTGTGAATAGACATAAGGATATGTAGTTTGGACAATGGAAGAGGAAATTTATGACTTGGAAATGCATGTAACCATTTAATCTGTCCTATAATGGTATCAGCAGACTAAAGTACTTTATGGATCTCAAAGCCATTTTAAATCTGGATGAAACAATTTAAAATTACAGTAAAGCAGTGGACAGACAAAACAGTTACATCTAGTTCAACATTGTAAGCTGTGGTAAACTGGTGTAATTAAAAATTAGTTTAATTATTCCATCTGTCCATACCCCTAGTAACATGGGTCACTGGTTATGCTGCTCAAAAATGGAAGCTGTCTCACCCTACTGATTCCCCCACACTCTGAGAGAAGTTGTAAGACCAGTGATAGCCATTTGGATAATAGTTCTTCCCTTGCCTGCTTCTTATGCTAGAGAATGCTTTAGGAGCAAGTAGGCAACTGTTGATTCTTCTATGTGCATGAGAGGTTACCAGAACCTTTGACACATATGCTCAGGCAAGAGTATGGGGGAGTGGAGGCTGCCCACATTTTTCACCCTCCTTTAGAGCACTGAGACAGAATCCAAAGGCCAAACCAGGTCTGGAGCCTCAATGGCTATAGTTTTATATGTGCATCCAGGAATCAAACCTCAGTCTCCAACATGGCAGACAAGGAATCTATCACTGAACCACAAGAGTGGGTTAGGAACAAAAAAATTGGAGAACAGGTTTCTGAGGGCACTGACAGAAGTAATGCTTTGTTTTGAGATCAGGCCCCAAAAGTGGTCTACAATTGTGCCCTAGCAGAAGTGCATGGATGCAGAGTGCTTTAAAAGTGCCTGAAACTGCAATAAATTAACTGTCATATAATGAGGGTTTAGATGAAGATGCTCCTGAACAGAGACCTTCATTAATTTCTGTCAGTCCCTGCATGAAGGATGGTGCTGTCTGCAGGATGGGAGGGAGATAAGGGAGGTAGATGGAGCTGTGGGCTGGGGTTTACCCAGACTGCACTGGGGGAGGGGAGTGGATGGGAGCCCTCTACCTTGTGTGGGGGTTCCAATCCACCTGCCTCCCCTCCAGCATAGACTGGGAAAGCCCCAGTCCACAGCTCCCTCCCTCTCCCTTCTCCACCTCCCTTCATGCAGATAGCACTGGAGGTGGGCAGGAGGTTGGGTTAAGGGAGAGAGGCAGCAGACAGGCAGGTCCTCCTAGATTGGCTCCAAAGAGGAGCTCTATCCCCCACCCCCTGACCAAACAGCAAATATCTGTTGGGGGGGATGGGGAGGTCACTGTAACTCATGGCACTCTCTGTGAAGTGCCATGAGTTACAGTGGGGGGGCTGTACATCTGTCAGCACCATGAGAATACAATGCAGTGCTTACTCTAGGTGAATTCTTCCTCCAGTGTCTTGTCTTACGCAGTCTTTAACTTCTTTGACCATCTAGTTACTGAGGTTTGGGAAGGAATTTTCTGAATTAATAAAATTTCAGGCTTGAGGGCTGGGTGGCACTTTCAGAACAAAGACTGATAAAAGGTACAATTTTACATTTGTTTCATTTTTTAACATAGCCTTCCAGTAGCTTTTAGGGTTTTCTTTATCTTCTACAGTTAAATAGATGGTAAATGAATTGATTAGCATAACAGTTTTTCTAAAGTAGATGAAACTCCTGTCATTTTTGGCGGGCCTCCAGAAACACCTTATACTGCTTACCTTTACGTTGGCATATTTGTGTTTGTGTGCATGTGCATGTTAGCTCTGTTACTTCTGTGTTCAGGCTGCATGCCAATTAAAGCCAAGCTGCCTTGACTAACAATTTCAGTTCATAGGATAGGTCCAACTCAGGAGGAACAAGAATACTCTACTCTTAGATTTTCAGTTTCACTGCCCTATTCTATACAACAGGTAACAGACAAAGAGATGGACCATAGCTTAGTCAGTTACCAAGAAACTACAAGTAAATTATAGCAAGTATGCTTCTGACACAAGGTAACTCCCTGGAATTCATTGCTTTTATCTTTAGGATAGGGAGGAATTCATTGTGTAAATGTCAAAGAACATAAATATCAGAGGAAAACAGTTATCTCCAGTAGTGCTGGGTGTGGAGCCTCTGAACAACCAATTTTTTTTACTTAAGTAGATATAAAAAAATTATATACGCAGCAGAATTTTATATGGGACAGTCACTCAATGGTAGTACGGATGCTAAAGTGCTTCTTAGCAGCAATTCATAAACATGCCACAAATTATTGTTTCATTACAAGTATGTTCTAGAAGACCACACTGCAGCTAACAGTTCCTGGGAAATGTTCAACTGTAGGCTTTAGGCAAGTGCTTTGATAGCAGGCTCCTCTGAATATGCAGAGGTGAATGGGAAGGAGGTAAAGAGACTCCCTCTCAAAAAAAACAGTTTAAATATTATATGAATAATTCCTAACTTTTCTGATCAGCAACAGGCGGAACTGTTCTTACGGTATTCTTAAAACACAAAGCAAAGTGATTTACTTCTGCCAATTACCTATGAAGAAGTTGCATATCATCCTGTGGCTAGATTCAATTTGTGTTGTAGCACAGTATGTTATTGTTACAACTCTCGCCCACCTGAACATTGTCTGTTACTTTTTCCACATAAATGGATATCAAAGCCTATCTGACCACACTTAAGATGCAACTCCCCAGAAGCCTAGCACCTTTTTCCACAACTGCAATCTTGCAGCTATTCTGGTTTTACCATTACCTCATGGACATGTGACCAGCTTTGAAAGTGTTTCAAAAACTAACTGCTCCTTACTTTAGCTGGTACAAGACAAACATATATATGTGTATACACATTCCCTCTCTCAGTTTCCTGACCACTGTTAAACACTCTTTGGGCTTAGATTAGGGTCCTTTGGGCTAAGTACAGACAGTCAAAAAGCCTGAGGCTGAAACAATTCAACCTTCACATCTTAGTCTAAATAGCCTAGATTGAACCAATAAGCAAGTGAACAGGCATTTACTTTTGATTCTGAAAATGCAGCCACATGCCTGCAGTAACCCAGGCCAAAAGCTGGGGGACACTAGAGCACACCTCCCTGCTTGTCTGGAGCAGATAGTTTGGGCCAAGGCTTGCCCACCTACCCTGAAAGGTGGGGTTTGCAAAGGAGGTACAAAGCATCATAGGATGCTGTGGGATTATGAGTTAACTTGAACCTGGAGGAGATCTAGGACAGAAGTTCAATAAACTGATTTAACCTAAATAAGTTAAATCTGATACTACATCCATCCAGGTTTACCTTAAACTGGTGTCAGCCATTTTGAAAATGGTTTATGTGCATGGAACTTCTGTTATCTTACAGATTTGAACCAGTTTCTAATCACTTATACTGGTTTAAGTGTAATTTTTGTCCCTAGCACTAGCAACAATGAAACAGCCTGTTTCTTATATCTATCTATTGATCAATCAATCAAGAGATTGATTGATAGATAGGTAATATTCCGCTTCCAGTTGCACAAATATAACATAATGGAGTAACTCCATGAAAGTGAAAGCCAGTTGGGTTTCATGTTCTGACAATAGAATATAAACTTATCATAGCTGCCAGGCCTAGTAATAAGAGTTGAGGGCATTTTGTCAAGACATTCAAGATGTTGAAGATGGACAAAACAGAGTCAAATTAAAGCTTTTCACTTGCCATAAAAACTTTTGCTCTGACTTTTTCTTGCTCTTGTGGCTTTAAAACAATCTTTGAGGGAACAGGAGAAAGATTTTTTTTTCCCTGACAAATTCTTACAGGTGCGAATTTAGACAGCTGTAGAATAAGGTCTTTGTTAAGAAGTTTAAATCAACATAGCTCTGGCTAATGAGCAACAGTTAGGAGGTATAATGATTACTTAGCTAACCATTTCTTGTGAGGCTCACTCGCCTGCTAGGATGATTTGCTACAACATAAACCCATAGTGGAGAGAGCTAACTTGGGGACAATTACAATGAATCATGTGATTTCTACAAACAATTTACTCAGTGGGAAAATCTCTATCTTGCAAGTACCATTCTTTCACTGAGCCTTGTTTTATTTTTCTTTGCCACAGTAGGGACAATTTTTTCCTCTCAATTACACTGGTGAAACCCTGCTGGTGTAAATAAAGTGATTTGGCCCGATGAGAGGAAATAGATGTTATCATTCTTAAACCCAGAAAGAGACTCCATGTACTGATTAAACTTTTTTCCCTCTCTTCCCTTGTACAATTTAGTTTTTAAAGGTTGTAAAGTTTAGCGTTTAAAAGTTTTTAAATGTTCAAAACACCATGTGTGGAGACTGCCCATGGACTATGTAGAAAGAGAAGTAGTAAACTAATTTAGTTGAATTAATGCAGGATTATGACTGTGTGAATACCTGATTTTTCAGTTCACCAATCAAATAGAAAAAAATGTGTAGATCAAATTGAATTTAATAATTTTTTTTCTCACTGGAATGAAAAACAGGAAAATGTCATTCAGCACAAAGCAGCTTGTACAAGCCCAAATGGAACATTTGGGGCACTTAGAACAAAGACAAGGGAAACAAAGGGCTAAAGTCACAAATGAGGAAGAAGACGTAGTCTCCCATTTTATTCTCTAGCTCAGCAGCTAGTATATTCACCCAGGATGTGCCTTTGTTTAACTCCGAGGTGTTAGAAGCAGTTTTTGCATCCTGGCAGCAGCAGCCATCTATCTTGCATCCCCTCGAAGTCAGTGCCTGGAACTGGTGCCCCACTCACCCATCCCTAGTTACACTACTGGTCTAATCATTGCATTTTATGGGATCCCAGGGTTGTAGGGTTCTCAAGCTCTCTTACTCCTGCAATTGTACTAAATTGTATAAATAACTAAATGTTAATGCAGGGACTTGAATCCAGTTGTCCACCTCCCAAGGAAGCAGCTAAAATACCAGGCTAAAAATCATTCCTACTCCCTGTTTCAGTGTCTATTTAAGTTTTATACAAATGGTGACAAAGCTCCAAGAGAATAAACTGACTGGCTGTGTCTACATGAGCCACTTTACTGCTCAGTAGACTAATCTATCGCACAGAAAAAAATCACCATACAACTATACACAGCAGCTACTGTGCAGTAAATTAGTTAACTGTGTAGTTAGCTAGTACCTGTAAATACAGGTACTAGATTAACTGTGCATTAGTGCTTGTGTAGATGGTGACCAAGACCAAATTTGCTTCTGGTCAGTCACACCAGCAGGGGGCCTGAGCCTGGTGCTGCTCAGTTCCTGGCTGCCTCCCAGAAGCCAATCAGAACTGGGATGGGGTTGCCCTCTCCCTCCCTCCTCCCCCCATCCCAGTACTGTATGGCTCCCAGCTCCCCACAGGAGCCAGGAGCTGAGCAGCACAGAGACTGGGGAGCCCTCTGCTTCCTCGCTGAGCTGGGAGCTAACTGGCAGCCGGCCTGCTTGCAGGGCAGCTGCCAGCAAGCTCCCAGCTGGGTGGAAAATCCCTGCCCAGCCCCAAGCTGGCTCAGAGCTTTCTCACTGGTGGAGCAGCTAGCAGCAAGCCCTCAGCTGGGCAGGGAATCTCTACCCAGCAGGGGGCTGGCTGGGAGCTATCCTGCCAGTGGAGCAGCTGGCAGTGAGTTCCTGGATCTCCTGCCCAGCCAGGGACTCACCTGCCAATTGGGGCAGGAAGCTGGGAAACACATGCCCTGGGAATGGAACAGCCCCCCCTCCCCACTGCCCCTAGAGGCCAGGCCTGACCCTAGTGCCCCCTGCCAGCCTGGCACTGGCACCCAGGTGAGCCTAGAGCTCCCCCTGCCTGTTGTATGGGAGCAGAGCAGGGAAGAAATAGCTCTGACCTGAACAGTTCTGGTCGCTGAGGGGGGAGGGAGGAGGGTGGAATTTGCTCCAGACAGGTGCACATATATACACGCTCCAAGGGAAAGCTTAGTGCACAGTATTTTACTGCAGAGTAAGCTTTCTGTGCATTAATGGCCCATGTATATGTGCCCACAAAGACCCAGCTCAGAATATTCTCTAGTCTAGTGTTTATGCCACTTGCAGTAGGAGACTTTAATTTAAACCCCTACTCAGACTCCAGCAAAGAATGGATTGGAATTTGGGTTTCTGACCTCTCAGATATATCCTAACCTCTCTCAATGACTCAGTATTTTATACATACTGAAAGAACCTAAGTAGGAGAGACTGGGCATGTCTACACATGCAATGAATGTGACTGAATAAACTCCAGTGCAATTTGAGACAAAGTAAACAAATCCCAATGTTACTTTCTACATACATGTTTAAGCTCAGTAATTTGCTCCATCATTGGATAGTACCTGCGCTGATGGGACTATCTGATGGTTCTGTAAATTAGTCTACACTAGCCCAATGGTCATGCTTTACTGTGCAGTAAATTAGTTTACTATGCAGTAAAGCACACATGTAGGCACACTCACTGACAGCTTTCCTAAGAGGTGGGAAATGTGGTTCATGTCCCTTCAGGCATTGAACTGGAGTCTCCCACAGCCTGGATGACAGGCTGACAGGCTTTTGCATAGGCGATGTGTAGGGGAGACAGGGGAGGTACATGCCCCTCCCACACCCCCACAGATTGGCTGCTATTGAAGCCGCTGCCAGCTTCTGCAAGTGGTCTCTGCCTGCACCCCCCCCTTTGCTGCCAATGCAGCCAGTGGTGGCTGCGGGAGCTCCCTGCTTGCCACTCCCTGCTGCCGACACTACTGGTGGCAGCTGCTGGTGGTCCCCACTCACCGCTCACTGCTGCAGAAAGTGACACCGGTGGCTGCAGGCAGTCCCCGCTCACCACCAGGGTGCCCCCCCAAATCTCAGCAGGCACCAGTCATTCATGGGCTCTTGGATATATAAAAAGCGATGGCAAATCCTCCACTTCCAGTTTTGAAAATCTACCAACTTTTTGGAGCTGAAGCCCTTTGACAAAGTTGACCAAATACATGTGTAGTTTCAGGCAGATGGAAATTAATTTTTTAGTGAACTTACTATCTCTCCCCCAGAAAAAAAAAAAGATCAGGACACAGTTCTACTGATTGCTTTTATTCCCTAGGCATAGTAATTTTTTTTCCCAGAATTGTCAGTTTTCTTCAAAGTCAACTTGAATTTTACAAAATCAGTACAGATCCTGGTATCTCACCTGATAAAAAAATTGCCATAGCCAAGGTTAAGTTCTCTCTCTTGAGTACTCATGAGACTGCTTTGTTTGGATTTACTTGCTAGCCTCTACATACTCATAGGCATCCTCCTCCCCTCTCTCTTTTTTCAGTTCTGTGAACATACAATAAAAAAATAAAGCTTTATTCTCCAAACTTGCAGCCTGGGAACTTGCTACTTTATTCATTTATATTCACAACTGGGATGGAGGCAACTCCCATTTACTAAACAAATGGTAAATATGGCGTGCTCCACTTTATACTACCCAGCATAACTCAGCTGATCCCCTGTGGTCACTTTTCTATATGACTCCTTTGCTAATTTCGAATCCAGATCAGTAATTCTCAACCTTTTTAGAGTCAAGGCACCCTTCAGAAATTACCGACTCTTAATTGTCACCCTTTTGTAATACAGAAAAATAATATAGCAATTCTTTTGTTGCAAAGAACTCAGAAAGACCACAACAGGTCAAATGTTTTTAACACTATGGATTCCTGTTTCAAATATATGGGTTTGTCTTGTAAATCATATTTGCACACCTAACAAAGCTAGCATTGTGTGGCTATTGCAGCAAGCTTGAAGGGATTCCAAGGCACCCTGGTTGAAATTCACTGGTCTAAATACAATCTTTTAAATGAACAAGGGCTCTCCTCTCTCATGGGGCAGTGCCTCTACAGCAGCTGGAGCCATCTCCAGGACCAACTTTTCCAGAATCTCCTGGTCTCTGGAAAATTAAAATTGCTAGCAGTGTTCTACACAAAAACCTTTTGGGTTGGTATAGACCCATGTGAGCATTCTCCGCAGTAAATTTCTTATTTTAATGTCATGTCCATATAGCACAATATAGACACATGCCTCTTCTCAGCATTTCTTGTTGGCTAGCTGAGGTTATCTCTATGTGGTATTAGCTTTTGAGGATCCTATTCTTGGGCACTTAACTCTCCCCAGGCATTGCACAAAGAGCCCAGAAGCCTAAATCAGGATTGTAGGTTCCAGTGGGCATGTCTACATATGCATTAATGCACCATGGTTACTGCACCTTAAGTTTAGTACTTGTATAATCAAGTACTAAATCAATGCACAGTAACTGGAGTTACTATGCAGTAGTGCTGGTAAATGCCTTATTAGTACTGCAGTAGCCTAAAAATACTGTACAGTAGCGTATTAATACAGTTTCTGCTGTGACACGCTACTGCACATTTAGTGTCTCATGTACGCTACCCTACCTAACCCAGTAAGCAGTTAGGTGTTGCAAAGTTACAACAGTCTTTTAAGGCCCTAATTTTTTACAAATGTTTACCACATACACACTTAGTTTCACCACGCATCTTTACCCTACAATAGCACTTGAAACCATCTGCAATAGCCACACTAGGGTGGGTAGTGTTGTCTTACGATATTTTGGAAGCAGTCTAAATTTTTCTACTTTTGTTTCTGAGGTTGTAATAAACCCCTTTAGCTTGGTTTTACTGAACAGATGATGCAGAATCAAAGATCTGGTTATGTTTATCTATAATCTCAATTTTTAGGAGATGAGTTACTCAGTTTTTCAAACATGGCTGCCATTCTTCATGTTCTGTTTTAAATACCTCATTTTTCTCATAATTTGTAAAACTGGCAATGAGGAAAATAGAAGGGCAAAGGGACCACTGAGTACAACAAGATAACATGTTATTTATAGAATTGCAGGCAAGAAAATAACTGCTTTATTCATCTGTAGCCTAGCCAAGTGATGGGGTAGGAGGAACTCCTAATGGTTAAATGAGAAATATGGTAGAGAGTGAGCATAATAATCTAGGTAACCCAGTTAACCCTATGATGACCATTTTAAGGCACCTTTCTCTGGGCAGGCTCACGTCTTTGGTTTCTCTGGCACACTTCTGGGCAGAAGGTGTTCCAGATCCCACAATCTGGGGTCACACCCAGGAAAATCTAATATTTTTTTCCAGAGCCTCATTCACATAGGCACATAGTTTATTCCTTCAGGGATTCATGCCAGTTGAAGAACATAGACATAGACTTTGCAAAAGAATTTCTAAAAACTATCACTTTTTACTAGACACAGCACAAGAGACATAGATGGAGGCAAAATAAAAGAAATATCTATCTGTCCTTCCTTGTTCTAGAATACTTGATTTACTTGAAACTAAGATGACCCTGAATTTACTGGATGGGCCATCTTAATTAGACTCTGCACAAGCAAAAAAATTAATTCTGTAATATTTTTATAAACAGACCAACTGGCAAAACTATGGGAATACCAGTAAGTCATCAATTCAACATTAGCTTTAATTCAATTCAAACATTAATTTAGCTTAATCTATATTAGGTTCTGTCCAGAACCTGGTGAGTACTACACCTTTCTTAGATCCTACAACTTAGGACTGGTCACTCTCACATGAATCCTCACTCTTACACTCTGTACTGTTCTCATCTTCTCTTTCAACTGTTCTTATCTTCTCCCTCCTACAAAACATCGTCTTTAGTTTAATCCATGGCATTGGATATAAAATTCTTCCTGGAGCCTGTAATAATGGATTCTAAAGTTATCCTTCCCCAAGAAGTCAGAATCTATTGGCAAAGCAGTGCTATGGTTGGCTTCTTAGTCTTCCCACCAGGTGCAAGTGCGTGGTTCCCTGCCAAGAGCCAGTCTGAGTACTGACACCGTAAACAGTTCTTAAAGGGCTTATTCACTATGATATCCAGTACTTGGAGTCTATCACAATTCATTGACCTAATTTTTGCTTTCACATCTGGTCTTAAATGCCTTCTGGATGATTATAACACTAACATTCCAATTTTCTTTAGCAGGGTTCCAGGTCTCCATTTCCACACAACAGCTAACCAGTCATTCATCAGTTCACTTGACATCTATCCTTGTTCCTGGCATCTAACCACTATTCCTGGTGGCATCTTCTATTTTGGCAGAGGTTTGTGTTTCAAAATTACATAGGATGGCAATTTTCTCCTATCTTCCAATACTACTAACATCACAGTAATTCATGACTTTTCATTTCCCGTATTTCTCATAATTATGGATTTTGCACCTTTCTCTTGGATAGTGCCATTGCTCAGCGTGTCTCATCAGCATTACCTGTCTGGCCCAGCAGGGCCAGGTACTCAAGAGTTTTGTGTAGCCCAATAATGTACTGCTAGAATTCTATAAAACTTTTTCACTGCAGTCTGATGGTAATTTTCGTGCAAGTGATGTTCTTCATCCCAGGGCTAAGCCACTACATTGCATCATTTACATACATCACTCACTACTTGCTTTGAATTTTTGAAGGGGAATATTGAATTCCTTCGCTATTTCTAATGCCTTGAGTCTAAGCACTTTGTGGGTGATTGTCATTCCCTTCTTTATTTTTTCTTGAACATACTTGAGAACTTAATTATTAATTTCTGGAAAGTGACTTTGTTTTGTACTCCCAAATGTTTTCTTTGTAGACTTAGCAGTCTCAAGTGTTTCCTTTTAATCATCTCCTTTGATACCCATTATACTTTCTTCCCACCTCACAATTATGTGTATTTTCAACATAATTTATAACCTTAATTTTAAAGTTTATATCATAGCTGTACCTTATGTCTTATGGTATCTTCACATTTGTAGTGCTACTTCCTCTTTTTTTCTACATGGCCTGTCTTGGGGGTTTTCCTGCCACCTCTCATCCCACAGAATTCACCAGGGGTTTCTATGGTTTTAAATTTTGGCCAGTCAGTGTTGATCAGGGCCTGTAACCTGCTGCTTACCTTGCATTTCTCCAGGGTGCTGTCCTACCACCTACCCCTCCATTGGGTGCTTTGCTGCCACTTGCCTCACCACTGTCAAGTGCCTCATTGTCTGCTGCTTACCTCGCCACCACTGACGGGAGCCGGTCTGTGCTAGATCTTTCACTGGTGTGCTCATGCTGGATCCCTTGTCACTGCTTCTGCGTCCCTTGTTGCATGCTGGATCCATTAACAGCATGCACTTTCTGGTTCCCTTGTCATTGCTGCCAGGTTCCTCACCACTGCATGCTGTGTGCCTCACCTCACCTCACCTCCCTTGCCACCACTGCTGGGAGCCTTGCTATGTGCTGGATCCCTTGCTGCCACTGCTAGGAATCTCACTGCATACTGGATCCCTCCCTACTGCTGCCTGGAGCCTCGCCATGCATTGGGTCCTTTGCTGCATGCTGGATCCTTTGTCACTGCAGTCAGGTCCCTCCCTGCAGCATGCAGGTTGCTTGGCTGGCCCCTGGGGGTCCCTCCTCCCTGTGTGCTGGCTGACCCCTGCCTGGCTACCCTCTCCTCACAGGATGCTGGGTGCCTAGCAACTAGGTGAGCAGGTCGCTGCCAGCTGCTGCCTGTCTGGTGGGTGCTAAGGCAACTCAGCATGCACTGGCTAGGATCCTTGCGTGCCGTTCTGGCCAGCATGAGCTGAGTTACTCTGAGTTGCTGCCCCAGTGGCAGGTGCTGGAGCAACCTGGCACACAGCAGGGGACCCAGCCAGGCTGCCAGTCTATGAAGAGTTGCTCCAGCACTGGCCGCTGGGGCAGCAGCTGAGTGACCCAGCATTTGCTGCCTGGAAACCTTATACACTATGGGGACAGTGCCTGATCAACATCTGCCAGGTCCTTTTGAGCTGCATATGGGGTTTCCATCCAGACAGTGCCAAAGCAACTCAGCTCACACTGGCAGGCAGCAGCTTGGAGTGGCCCTGTACTGGCTGGCCAGGAACCCTGCCTGCTGAAGGGAGCTCAGGCAGTTTCTGCTTGCTGGCTATGTGCATTTTCTGGTTTCAGGTAAGTCATATGCAATCAAAAGAAGAGGCTTGATTTTCCCCATGTTGCATGAGAGGGAAGACGTTGTCTTATAATCAAGTAAATATGGGGTTTGGAATTTTGCTAAGTGTCTTTCTAGAGCTCCAAGTCCTCTCTGTGGAGCCATGCTCCTTTGGCTCATGGCTCCTCCTCCAAATCTCTGAATTTCGGGGATGTTTATTCCTACCACCATCAGGACCCCACCTAAACCTGTCTTCAGTTCTTCCCTCTCTCCAAGTAACTTTTTTTTGGTTTTGCCCTCTTTCTAGAGGAAATTCCACTGCTCCTTCCCTTGCAGACAAATTGGATCAAACTGGATCTCCTAGATTCCTGCCATCCCATTGTCCTACAGTTCTCATATTTAAATGGGAGAACTTTATACTAATGACTCTCCATTGCTCCTGATTTGCAAGCAATAAGGCACCGGCCCAGATGACAGATTCGTCATACTGGGTGCATGTACGCATTCATGAATGCACCTTAGTTATTGCACATTTAGTTCAGTATTTGCTTAATACAGTAGTAACTAAATGTGCAGTAACTAGAGTTACTGCACAGCAGCACCAGCACACGGTTATTTTGTGACGCCTACTGCACATTAGCCTAATAACACTGTGCAGTACCATTAGCATGGTTTTTAACCGCCATGCTACTGCACAGTGTTATTAGGCTAATGCACAGTAATCATCTCATGTAAATGCACCCACACAAAGGCATTTAATGATATACTAGTATAATGTAATAAATCATATTTCATAATTTGTATTTTTGTGTGTTCCCTAAATGATCAGATGCATATACTGTAGAATCATAGAGAAGTAGGGCTGGAAGGGACCTCCAGAAGTCATCTAGTTCAACTGACTGCCTGAGGCAGGATCATCCCTATTCAAATCATCCTATACAAATCCATAATCTAAACTTTTCATAAAAATACTGTCAACCTGGACACAACACAAGACATAATGCCCTAACCTGCAACAGATAAAGCAGGGGGACCACGGCAGTCAACATTCTTCTTCTATAAAAAATTGTTAATATACACTCAAGAGATCCCAGGTAGGGGGCCATAGTCTCTTCAACATAGGGAAGCAAAAACCTTCACAGTCTATACCAGTCTGACCATGGGGAAAAATTCCTTCCTGACTACAAGTATGGTGATTGGTATAATCCTGAGTGGAGGGCCAAGATCCTGTACCCAGGAACCTCTGGTTTTAGTCCCAGTAGGAGTACTGGCATACCCCAAGTACACCTGTATTCAGTCCATGTCCCTAATCAGTCAGTTACTTTATAAGTGCACTACAGGGCTCTGTCCACTGCAATAAGTCCACTGGCTAAAAAGCAGGGTTGTCAAAGTGTTAGTCATACCAGAAATCAGCAATAAAATTTTGTCCATATTTGGTCTGAATAGGAATGACTTGCATTCTAGCTACTTAATTATTACTCACACACTGGTGAAGGTATCTACAAACGTTAAGTACAGTATCTAGTCTTTAACATGTAAATTCCATCAGCATCTGTTGTTAACAGTAACTAGCTAGCATTTAGCACCATTTTTAGAAACGACTACAGTAAAAATATTTGTGCTGCTAATATTCTGTGTTTTCTTCAGAAGGTGATAGTACAATTTCTTTTTCTCAAAAGGAAGTAAAGGTGGTTGCAAAACTGTAGCAGAAATTGAAGCTGAAAGGCAAAGGCCATGATCTAGAGAAGTGGGCGTAATTATTGTAAAACAATGGAATAAGTCAGCCAAATGATCATGGAAGTTCTATGTCTCATTGTTTCATAACATTATACAGAAACAGTTCGAAATTCTACCAAAGCATCTCCCTATTTATCTACTATCAAATCACCTCATCATCCCAACTCCTCCCTACCAAGTAATACCTTCATAGTCTTGCCTTACCTGAAATGGTATCTACTTTCTTCATGAATTTGCATCCTAAAATTCGAATAGCAAGTCCTATTTTAGAGGAGCATTGCACATCGCCTACCAATCCACAGGAAGTGAACACATGGCACATTTGGCAAAATAGCTGTCAGGAAATAAAAGGAAAATTGAAATGTAAATCAGAGAGGGATATCACTGTTTTTCTGGTTCAGTAGTTTGGAACCTAGTAAAAATTCTAGCACCAAGAATTGCAGTAACTGGGTCAGTTTCCAAGATTAAGTTTCCATAAGACCAGAGCAGAAAAATGAAAGAAAGAACATTAAGAGCGCCTATACACATGGTCTAGATTCATGGGGAGGGGGCTCTCTTGGGAGCCACTCTAATTAAAATGCCACAGTGTCTTGTGTATTCAGCATCCTGTGTTTCAAAATGGTGGCAGAAGCGGTTTGATGAGCTTTAGTTAAAGCCCCCCCACGCCATTTTGAAACACAGGAACACTGAATACAGGAGAGGATGTGGCACTCTGGAGCATTTTAATCAGAACGCTCTAGTAGACTTGATTAATTGATTGAGTCTGCTCTGGCACGTTCTAATCAGAACGCATTGGAGCACATGTATAGGCACCCAAAAATATCAGATAAATTATTAACTCTTGTGAAATAAAGAAAAATATGCCAATAAATGCTAAAATAACAGAAAAAGAGTGGTCAAAAGAACTAACTTCTTCCTCCAAATTTTTGTGTTGGAGATGCAGAAACATCTACAGAAACAAATGGGTCAAAATAGGAACTTTGAGGGAAAGACTATAAAACCAAAGGGAACATAAAAAGTTCTAATATCTGCATCTCTGATACACCAGGCTGTAACCATTGGAGTTTATCTCCTAAAGAAAGAGTGGTTGATAACAAAAGAGTGACAACTCAGAAGCAACTACTTAAGAGCATACAAAGAAAAGCAGAGGGTGTATAGATGTCAATCATAGTGAGAAAACATAGGTATGACCAAGCTGTTGTTTCAAATAGTTCATCTCCACTGAAACGTCCTTTCTTAGTGGCCTGGAAATGGCATTTCCCAGGTAGGAGAGGCCTATATAGAATGTAGATTAGGGTGACTGTATAGTCACTTAACAAGAAAGCCCTAGTTTTAATAGATATTCCAGTGTCCCATCCAACACTGAAGTTTCTTTTATCTAGTTTCAGTGTTACCGGGACAATCCCTACCTGCCTGCTTATCCTCTGCCCACCTCCAAAAGGTATGTTTTCTTTTGGACTTCAGTAATAATAAAGAGAGACACTCCAAACAAAAATCACAACAAGAGCTGTCCAAAGCTCTCTTGTTTCAATGGGGCCAGAATTTCATCCAGCATGTCTTCTTGAGAAGAAAAACTTACCAGACCTCACCAGTACACATCTACTTGGATATAGGAATGGAAGTGTTATGGTTTGGCATTATATACTGCTTTCTATACTTCAGAGATACACTCAAAGCCCAAATTTTCTATAATTTTTTTTTAAAAGTCTGGTTACAATGGAATACAGAATAGATGAAAAATACACTAATGCTTTTTGAAGACAAAAGTGTTTTATAAAAAAAAAGAAAATTTGGCAGGAAACATCTACAACCATGCAATTTCAGTATTATACAGGAGTATCATCATTAGCAGTATAATTGTCTTTTCAGTTTTTGTTTGGTCCTTGTACTGCCTCCCAGTGTTAATCTCCATATGACTTTTTCTGAATTCAAGTAAATAAAAGAAAAACAAGGCTCTAGATGTACACATTGAATTTATTTATTTCCTTGTGTAAATGCAACAAGACAATGAGATACGTAGTAGTATGTAGGGTCTGTGAAGTTGATTGTGAGCTATCTTACTGCTAGTATGGAAAAATGACGTTAAATGCTCTGGCTCTTTTTTAAGAAACTTGATAATAATCACGTCCAGAAGGAACATTTTTTCAACTGTCTTGATAAATTTTGTCATCACAAAGGCACCCTCAATTTTGTTAAATTCTGGCATACATTTTTCCATCATGGAGTAAATAGATCATGACATTCATGACTCTGCTCTTATTCATAGTTATTTTAGAAAAGACATAAAGGATTATTTTAGTTATTTTTATGTGCAAATAAGCATTTTAACTTACTCTTTTGTGCTTTAATTTCTCTTTCTTCAGCTCCATCTTCTTTTGTGGTATGTCATCATCTCTCCTTCCTACTCATGTAGCATAACCAATACTTGAAGCAAAAGCAAGTGGCTTTGGCCAGTTTTATTTTTCTACTCCATAGTTACTCTGTCCTCCACAACTCACAGCAGAGTGAAACTTACCAAAATCAGTGGTCCATTTCACTTCGAAAGCTATAGCAAATGAGTGCTACTCGAGTAGAGTATGTGAATAATAGGTATTTGGTGTTTAGATAGTGGACTGGATTTTTAATGTATTCATTTCCTACTGAAAAAAAAATCCAAAAATATTTATTTTGGATTGAACAACCCACTTTGTGCAACATGACACAAAATAGTTTTCCAAGAGGAGCTTCCCTTATAAATTAAATTCAGGTGAAATTCTTTTAAAAAAAAATGTCATTTCAAAATTATATTTTCCATATTTTTAACTTTAACTTCCTCAAATTTTTATATTAATTTTTGGAGGGGATGAAACAATTCAATATATATTTGGCATCTTTAACCCAAATCTGAATTTTTTGCTAAATAAAATATCTGACCGCAAGTTTGGCCCATTTCTGTACCAGAGAAGCAACAGCAGGAGTAAGAATAGAATAAGCAGTGGTGAGAAAGTGGAGAATTTTAAGGAGTAAAAGATAGGTCACTTATATAGATCTTATGACAACTGGCATAAAAACATGTATCTTGTAGAGACAAGGTTCTGCTTAGTCTTTCTGCCAATTTAAGGAAACCTTTCTTTTTTTCTTTTTTTTTTAAGGAAAACAGTATCATAAGAGATATTCTGATTACAAAGAGTAAATAAATCCATTGCAAAAATTGTTCAACATAAGTAATTATACTCAGGCAGCTGTCACTTGGAGTATATGTCATTAGGATTCAGGAAGTGCCCTTCTCCATCTGAATACATGAGATTTCCATAGATGTGCAAACTCAACAAGAGCCAAGTTACATTATTAAGTTTCTTCAGCGACACAATTTATATTAAACAATTGCTGAGTCTGTCACCCCTCAAGTAGAATTTGCCTAATGGCACTTTTGCAAGTCTCCATCTGAGAAGAAATTGAATGCTGAGCTGCATTTCCTATGTTCAAAGTATGTAGGACTGGACCTCTTCTTAGGATGCATCAGTTCATATGAATCATAGAGTCATAGGGCTGGAAGGGGCCCCAGAGGATCATCGTGTCCAGCCCCCTGCATGAGCAAGAAAGACATCTGGGGTCAGGCAACCCCAGCCAGGTGACTGTCTAGTCTTCTCTTGAAGACCTCTAGGGTAGATGATTGCACCACCTCTAGGGGGAGCTTGTTCCCTAGTCTGGACACCATAGTAGTGAAGAAGTTTTTCATAATGTGCAGCCTGAAACTATCTTCCAGGAGTCTGTGACCATTGTTTCTAGGTTTTTTCCCCAGGGCACCCTGGTGAACAGTTATTCACAAAGCCCCTGATGTATGCCTCTGATATAGCAGTAAGCCGCAATCTTACTGCTGAGGTCCCCTCTCAGCCTTCTTTTCTTTAGGCTGAAGAGTCCAAGATCCCTCAGCCTCTCCTCTTATGGCTTTCCATGCAAGTCCCTGATCATGTGGGTGGCCCTTCTCTGGACCCTCTTGAGCTTTAGCATGTCCTTGTTCAAGCACAGTGCCCAGAACTGAGAGATAGTAAAATTATTCTAAGTTACAAAAAACCAGAAATGATCATGAGTACATCCTGGATGAGAAAAACTACCCTAAAGGGAATCATTTCCAAGCACCTGTGACTTTGAATGACCCTATCTCTGCCCTGCTTTCTGCAGATAGCATAATTCCAAATTGGCCTCCGAAGAATACTGGATGCTTTTCATAGGATCATAGGAAAGTAAGGCTGGAAAGGACCTCATAAGGATCATTCCTGACTAAAACATTCCAGCCAAGTGTCTGTCTAACCTGATCTTGAAAACTTCTAAAGATGGAGGTTCCACATCTTCCCTAGGTAGCCTGTTCAATTGCCTGACCACCCTCATAGTCAGAAAGTTCCTCCTAATCTCCAGCCTAAATTTCCCCTGCTACAACTTGAGGCTATTGCTCCTAGCCCTGTCCCCTAGAGCCCCAGAGAAAAGCCCATCTCCATCTTCTCTATAATCACTCTTTGTGTAGTTGAAGATTGTTACCAAATCTCCCTCAGTCTTCTCTTCTCTAGGTTATTTAACCATTGTTCTTTCAGCCTCTCCTCACAAGTCTCCCAGGCCTCTCATCATTTCTGTTGCTCTGCGCTGGACTCTTTACAAACTGTCCATGTTGCTTCTGAAGCATGGGGCCCAGAGGCAGATTCAAGGGGGTAGCAGTTGTACCTCCCTTTCATTCCTGGTCTACCCAAAGTTTAAAAGCAAGTGCTTGGCAGTAGTAACAGCATTTTTTGTGAGGCAATGGCGAGGGAGTCACTTGATTTCATGGCTCATTATAATTTACCTGATTTCTTCTAAACTCTTCATTCCACAACCCTCTCTCCATTCTTAATGGTCTTGATGCCCCACTAGCATCAATCTAGCCTTTCTTCTGCTGCACCTGATAATATATAGCTCCTATTCCACAGCTCTGTCGACCATATTTAACTCTAGCTAAAACGTTAACTCGGGTGAACATCAACTCAGGTATGGAAATAACTTTCAGTGAACCATTACACTGTCAACATGCTCTAGAAGGCTATATTTTATTTTATGAACCTGAAAGAGATGTAGATTTAATTCTAATGAAAACAGGATTAGAGAAACAACTTCTTTTCATTATTTTGCCTAGTTTGTTCTGGGTTTTTTATACAGAATATATGACATATCAAATGAATAAACATTCCAATAAAGCAATACTTATTTTTACTTTGATCTTAAACTGAATAATATAGCTCAAGCCCCCTTGCATATTAGCTGTCTAATTATGATCTAGTTTCTTAATGCATGGAGAATACTGTGTGTTGTGTTGCATTACATGTGATGGTGCACCACACCATCTACACCCCCCACTTCAAAATCCTAGATCCACCATGGTGGGGTCCAAAACTAGACACAGTATTCCAGGTGAGACCTCACCAGTGTTGAATAGAGCAGAAATTCAAATAGCTTGGAAGTCAACTCAGCTAAAATCAAGGTAATGATTTTTAGGAATGAAAGGAGGAAATTAGTTTCATTTTTACAGGAAAAGAAACTAGAGGTGATGTTGTCTTTTAAATACCTTGGAATGTACTTTAGAAAAAATCTAAGCTGGAATAAGTATATTGAAAATGTCAATACTAGAACAAAATAAGCCTTGGGTAGGGTTTTACCCATCGGCAGAGGGAGAAAAAATTATTTGGGGGGGGGGCTGAGTGTGTGTGCACATGTGCCACCCCTCCTAGGTAAGTCTGTGGGGGAAGGAGCAGGGGGAAGGGAAAGGGCCATGTGGGGTGGGGTGCAGTTCACCCCTGTGGCGAGGGAGGGAGTGGGGCAGAGTCAAGGGCAGGGGCTGGGGTGAGTGGGGCCCTGGCTGGGCTGGGGGGGTGGGACAATCATAGCCCAGGTGGCTTGTCCAAAGGCATGGGGGGCTTCTGACGCTGTGCACACCCCAGCGGAGGCCAGGGGCATGTGCCCCCCCTGATCTGTGCATGGGGTGGAGGTGGCTGCCACCGTGCACTGGGCTTTGCTTCCTGCTGTAGCTGCCCTAGAAGCAGCACGATGCCACATACCTGTTGCTGCTGCTGGGCAACCAGCAGCAGGATGCACGTGTTGTTGTGTGGCTCTTGGGGCAGTGGCAGCACCAGCAGGCAGCAAAGCCTGGGGCCTGACCACAGCTGGGGCCTCACTCACCCCAGTCCCTGCCCCACTCCCTCACTCACCACAGGGGTCTCAATCTGCACCCTCCCCTTCAGCCTCCCCAGTCCCTTCCCTTTCAGAGACGACATTGACACTTTCCTGCTGTGCTAGGCAGCCAGTAATCCAGACACCAGACTGTGATCCTGGCTGCATGTGTGGCCCTCCCCACTGCCCCCATTTGGGGGCAGGATGAGCCCCACTGGCCCAGACTTCTGTCACCTATGGTTTTACCTTTTTACAATAAGACAGACAAAAAGAGCAGTTCTGGAGGCACTAAAAGTTTACAGATCCAAAGTGGAGTCCATTTTATTATACTGAGCAGTACTCTGGGGACAGCAGTACTTTATGGACATTCTTACCTATCACATAATAAGGTGATTATTATCATCAAAGTGATTATTATCAGTGCTGGCCCCAGCCTCCCTTACCCCACCCAGGGCAACTTGCTGCATGCCAAAGCGTGTGTGGCATGAGCATTCCCCGGGGACAAGCAGCGGAAGTACAGGGTGCATTGCTGCTACTTGTTCCCTGGGAACCAAACATCCACACACATCTGGATGTGCCCTTTAGGTGTATTTGCACTACTTGCACAAAGAATAAGGGCCAAAGTCAAATAGAATTGTCATGCCTTGTTTTGATGCTTATTACATTAAATCTTTTTATATCATCATACACCATGTCCTCTTTTAACTTTGTGTAAACATGTAAAATGGATACTCTTATTATATGTTTTTAACAATATAATAAAGTATATAAATGTTATTTTACTATATATAATGTTATTGGTCATTTTACTTTTATTGTTTGGATGGCAGCTATAAATAAACTACTACTACTAACTCGTTAAAGCAAAACACTGAAATCCACAGGGGCCTCTTGAAATAGAGACAATTTTGTCAGCAAGAGATCAAAAAAAAAAAAACCGGGGGTGCGGGGAGGGGAATTAAAGGAATCACAGGAGACTGGAAGGGATGGATTGGCTTTCATGAGGAAGGTGGGGGCAGTTTAGCTATGGGACCAATAAATGAACCAAAATCAGGGACAGCAACTGAATGGGAAGATTCCATAGTGAGAAGATAAGCCATAAATTACAGAAGAAGGATTCATGACAACTCATGCCCAAAGACCATTCCAGAGTAGTGAAGAAAGAGAGGCACGAAAATGCACAGTTTGCAAAGTATATGCCGTACCCATTGTATGTTCTTAGAGCTATAAACCAAAAGGTTCATACCTTTAGTTGTGAATTCCAGTGAAAGATTTGCTTCAACTACTGGTATATCATGAGGATCAATACTTGTCCAAGGGGACTCAGAGAGCTAAGGTTCCAGGTCTCCATGTCCATCAAGAGAAAAAAGCCAATTCAGTAAAAGCCATGAGAGCAAATAGTGCTGTAGTCTACAGGAACCTGAGAGCATATGAAGCTAGTGGACTGGGTTCTAGCACAGCAGACTCTGGTGCATGCAAACAAAGGAAGTTTGACTGGATTTATGGAATCCAGTAATAAGCATTGACTTTAAATTTAACATTAGTAGCATTTTTATTTGCAGTTACTGATGGAGCAATGAGCTTTTGACAAATATAGGCAAGTATGATCTCCATACACGGTCACGCCACTCAGTAAATCTAGGAGGCCTGCCAGGTATGGTAATGTATGCAAAAGGTTGATGAAGTAGGATCATTTCTATCTCAGCTTCATAAAGAATATGTTGAATGGAGTAGATGCTAAAAACTGACAGCAGTATTGGAAACAAAGGTAGAGAAAGTGGAATGATCCTACATGACATTGAAAAAAGAGAAAAATGAATGAGCATAAGACATAGATAAATAAAGGACGCCTGTGTATTTTGTTTGGCCAGATAGTGAAAGCCAAGAGGGAGCACAAGGAAGCAGTAAAATAAAAATCGCAGGTGGAATGGAACTTGCTTGGAAACCTATGCAACTCTCAAAGCAACAAGTACTGAAAAAAATTGTTCTAATATTATACGTTACAATTAAAGGGCAATAAGATCCCTTGATCTCCAAACTCTGAAAACAAAGACAGACAGAAACCTTCTTTGGAATCAAGAGAAAGCGAAGCAGAGGAAGGGAAGAATAGACGTGGGAAAAGGAAATGACTCAGTCATCTCAACCTCATGTTCCCCTCTCTCCTTTACAGTTTTTATTTTTTCTCTCTTTTTTCCATTGTTTATCCTCCAAGTTGCTCACTTACACTTGCTCTTTTTCCATCTCTAATTCCTCTCTTCTGTTATTTCCCTATTCTCCATCATTTTACTTTTCTCTTTTCTTTTCTCTCTCCTTTACCCCATTTCCACTACTTGAAATCATACAATAACCTTGCTTTCAAATTATTTGCCTTTGGTCTACCTGCATTGCCATGCTATACTGACTTTATTCAGCTTAATTGTTGAGCAATGAGCATATCTAGAGAAATCAGGGAATAAGTAATGCCCTACTAGGAATCCAGAGGTTGAAGTGTATAAATATCATATACTAGTATAAGTGACACTGTGAAAACAGATATTTGGGAAGAAGCCCAGTGAAATAAGAGGAAAAAGCCAGAAAAGAGCAATAACCAGAAAGGAAGTTATCTGGGCAAGAAAAAAAGGACATGATAAGTGTCAAGTAAATAAGCCTTTTGTTAATAAAAATGAATAAGGAAGTTACTGATATATTAACAAAATGAAAGGTTCTTGGTCAGATCTGGCATTTCCTCACAATCTGAAACAGCAAAATAGGCTTTTGTGGACAGAATTGAATATATCATCTCCTATTGCTGCCAATCTAAATAAGGAAGTGTGTTCACCTGACATGTCCCACGCTAAGGGAATGTGTCATATTATTAGTACTTGCTTAGTTTAAAAAGGGCAGATTGAGAATGTATTGTTTACATAGGATATTCAAAGAGTTTTGGGACATAAATAGACTGAAGAAGCCAAGACAAAGTGATGACCAGGCCTGGATAGAACATAGCTGTGAACTTTCATACAGGAAAACCCCATGTTTTCATTTCTATGCTCTTTGCCACCGTTACACCTGTACAAAGCAAATATAAATCACTGTCAATTCAGAACAATAGTGAACTGCACCAGTGTAAATAATCAGGCATTTCAAAAAGGATCATGTTTTAATCCAAATACTTGTAATGTATTTAAAAATCTTTCATGTTTCAAATCCTTCCCTCCAACTACTTTTCTTTCCAAGAGGGTCTCTGGGGCAGGGGTAGTCACCCTGTTGCCCATGAGCTGGATCCAGCCTGCAATGGAATGATTTGGTGGGTGGTGATTTAAAGGGGCAGCATCAAAAGTGGTGCTTTAAAGCCTCCTGCTCTGTGCCCTTTTAGCCAACTTTGCTGTTCCCAGTTGGTGTTCAGCATGGTTTTTTGTGTCACTTGGTAAGTGGAAAGGGGCACAGAGCAGGGAGGGAATGAGAGCAAAAGATGCTCAGCAGCAAGGGTGGGGGATTTTCAGTCCACGGTGGTAGCTGGGTTCCAAGCATCCAATCTGCTGGTCTAAAAGTTATCTGAACCTTTTCTCTAGGGTTGTGTATTTTTTAACACAACAAGAAGTACATGACTGTAAACTTCCAGCCTTTCTACCCAGGTAGAACTACTGAAGTAGATGGGAATTGTGCCTACATAAGAATGATGGGACTAAGTCCAAATGATCTCTTCCTAGTTCTTGGCACAGAAGGCTGGTTTTATATTTGGGAATTATGCATACTTGGCTTGTGGGGATTCATAATTTAACTTTATAAAAGCAAGCTTCTCAGTGATTCATGTTATTTGACTAAAGGAATCTGCATGCTTTAATCTTGCTTGTTACCAATTTGAGGAGATGGAGTTGGGGGTGTGTGTGGATGCATGAAACAAAATGGATTATGAATTTGAAAATTGCCAATTATGTTGCATCACACAGCTCAGAGCACTGGCACAATGATAAACCACAATCCAGATTTTTCAGCTTAAATGGCTTTACATTCAAGCAAGCAAATTAACCATAAAATAAGAGGGGGGGGGGATACAAAATATCCCAAGAAAGAATAAACTGCAGATAATAAGCACCAATCTGGTGTTGAATGCAGCCCAAGATACCAATTGTTTTAAGTCACGACAAAGACAGCTGAATGCTCATCTTGTGGATATAGAGCATGGATGATTGCTTGCCATGAGTATCTTCTCTCACAAATAACAGTTTTTTCGCTCTTAATTTTCTGCTAAATTGGAAGCTAACTGCTTCCCACATTGTCATCGGAACACCTGCAGCTGTGCTGGATTTCTGCGCACCATTTCTTTTAGGTAAAACAGCACTCCACTTCCTTCAGCTCATCATTATGCTTATGTCTTCCTTTCATTGCGCTGCAGCACTAATGATTCAGGCAGGCTGGTCAGTCATTAAGTGACAAGCAAATGATACCATATGCAACGTGTGACTAATCGGTCTGAACAAATGAAATCACAGACTTGCTTTTCCCATCATTCATTTCACAAACAGTAGCAATGTGGTGCACAGCAGGTAGTTCAGTTAAAACCAGCCTTGTAAAACAAATTTCCTGCAGCCGTTTAAGTGTGCTGTGATAGATTTGATGCTTCAGCTAGTAGAGTGTGCCCAAGGGAATTAAGGGAGATTTGGGTGGAGGGAAAAGGGGAGGAGGAAAAAATGCTCAGTACATACATTACAGTAATTAAGGGTTTAGTATCTTATTGGTTTGTTTCTTGTTTGTATGGACCTCAAAAATGACTATTGGATTAGCAAGCCCAAAACATACAGCATGGTGCTCATCAAAAAAGAATGAACTATACTTTAAATAAAGATCCCCCAAATATGAGTATTTGATATAGGTGTATAAAGGCAGATTTGGCTGTCAAATTATTGCAGAGATTTGCTGGGCCTTACCAGGGATCTAATCAAAAATCTCTCAGTGCAAATACAGCCACACACATGCAACGTAGGACAGGATAATCCTGCCTCACTTGTGCACCCAAAATTCCCCTCCACTGCCTTTAATTACATGGGTTTTCTTAGCAAAGACTAAAACCAAATAAAGGCATTAAGATATTCATAGTTTTCTTTCACTTAAGCTGGGGCTTCAAGAAAATAATTCCATATATCTTAAGATCATACAATATCTTGTTCTGATTAGCCAGTTGATCTCTTCTACTGCTGCCATAGCCATGGTCTAGGTGACAGCTGAAGATGGCTGGAATCTCATGACGAAGAGGGTGAGAAGATTCATTTAGCTTGTTATGTTAAAAAAAATCCTATTGATATTTTTGAAACATGAAAGTGGAAAAGACTTTCCCTCAGAGTAGCAGATTCTTTCCCCTTTTAGTGGGAGCTATTTGAATAAAAATCACTAGAAACTAGCCTCAGTAGATTTTTTAAAAGTAACCAAATGAGCCCAAATCCTCATTTATGTAGCACAAAAATCAAGATATGGAAAACAAAATTAAATCAAGAGACAAGGAGAAGAAAACTCTTTACTGCTTCTACACCAATGCTAGCAGACTGATAAGGAACAAGAATTGGAGTTCTTTTATGCAAATAAACTGAACCTAGCTGATATTACTGAAAACTGGTAGGAAGATATGAATGAGAAGAATGTTAAGGAATCAATGGTTATAACTTAGAAATGATCAAAAGGTTCAAAAGGAGAGTGCAAATATCCCTGAAAATGGCATCATCTGTTTCTCACAATGACAGAAGTGACAAGCAAATGAATCTGAATGCTTATTGATCAATAATCTATAAAATAAAACACGAAATTGGAGACCAGTTGTTATTTGCTACAAACCATGAAATTCCATCAGGAAACAGAAGCACCTATCCAAAATGTTTAAACAAATCCAAAGAAACACACAAGCACCTATCCTCTCATGTGGGACTTGTTCTGAGACACATATGGTGGAGGTTTCATACTACCAGAACTAAAATGTTCATGAAATTTCTAAAAATTATAAATGAAATTTTCCTAACTCAAAGAGCACTGCATCCATAGCAAAAAGGATGATATACTAGACTTCACCTTGATCAAAGAATTAAAAGTTAGTAGTTGTTATGGGCAAGTGATCACGAGTTAAATATATTTAATATAGTTAAGTAGATATTACTTATATGTATAATGGGCAAATTTCACAAAACTAAAAATAATTATTTGCCAAATCTGAGAAGGAAAATTTAATCAGAGAAAAGAGAATGATATTGTGGAACTATTTAAGAACATCTAACTACAACTCCCAAAAGTCACAATAAAGAAAGAAGGCTATATTTGTTCAAAATCAACATGACTTAAAGGAGAAGTGAAAGAAGTTATAAAGAAAAATGAGAAGTTATATAAAAAAGAGAAGTTGAGATCAATGAATAAAAATAGAGAACATTGATGCAGCAAGTAAAAAGACAAAAAGGTCAGCAGATTCAATTAGCTAAGAATAAAATGAGGAGCTTTTAAAATATATTAGGAACAGAAGTAATCTTAACTGTGGTTTTGGTCCATTATTAAATGAAAAGGTTTCATTGTAAAAATGCAGAAAAAATAACTATTTTTGTTTTTTATTTGAAAAATAAAAACAAATTATATATTCTCATCATATGTTGATAATGAAATCCTTCCAACAGTAACTGAGAAAGAAGGCTATTAAATAGTGGGTCCTCATACTAGAAAAATTTTAATCAACAAATTGAATGAAAGAGTTTTAAAAGCGCTGCCCAAGGAACTCTCTGAGTATTAAATGTTGATGTTCAATACATTTTGCTCCTGAAGTTCCATATGACTGAAATAAAGCTACTGTTGCACTAATACTTAAAAATGATGACCCAAATGGTAATAGGCTTCTTAGGCTGACATTACTCTCCAGCAAAATAATGGAATGGTTGATATGTAACTAGTATTATAATATTAAAGGAGTATAGTATTATTTAAGCCAATTAATACAGGTTTATAGAAACTAGGTCCATTTTTTTAGTAAGAGGAAAAAATGCAAAGATGGAGGGAAATGCTAAATGAAATAAGAAAATAAGATTACAAATGTGCTTGATAAAAGCATTTGACTTGGTACTACAACATTTTTATTAAGAAACTAGAATGATTATGTCACCACTGAACACATTAAATGGATTAAAAACTGGCTAATGATAGATCTCAAATTGTAATATTGTTATTAAGGGGGTACGTTTCTTGTAGGGTCCTAAAAAAATGGTTCTTGGTCCTATGCTATTTAACATTTTTATCACTGACTTGAAAGAAAAAGTCCATGCTGATAAAGTTTGCAGATGAAATGCACAATGGAGGAGTGGCACATATCAGTGAGAAGGTCACTGACACAGACAATCTGGATTGCTTGGAAAGCTGGGCACGAAAAGATAATATGCATTTCATTATAGACAAATGTAAGGTTTTATTGTTATTCCAGGAACATACATACATAAACACACAAGAACAAAGAATGTGGGCCATCCACACAAGAGGGGAGGGCAATATCCTAGAAAGCAGTAGCTCTGGAAAAACAGATCGAAGATCCTGATAATAATCAGCTGAATACAAGTTCCCAGTGAGATGTTGCAGCCAAAAGTGTTAATGTAATTTTGCATATGTCAAGAGGAATATAAAAAAAAATAAAGAGGATACATTGCCTCTGTATTTTTCATTTGTATGGCTGCTATGGGAGTACTGTGTTCTGTTACATTTAGAGTTTAAAAAAAAGGGTGTTGATAAATTGACTAGCGTTCAAAAAGAAAGCTAGGCAAATAAAGAGACCGGTCACTCTGGACTTCCTGGGACAGTCCCAAATTTCAGAGATGTTTTGCTGCTGCCCCCAAGGACTCCCTGAAACAGGAATTCCACCTCAATATAAAGAGAAAAAAGGTCCTGAGCTCTCAGAAGGGCATGGTCACAGTGCTACACTAAGACAACTACGCTAACTGGAAGTGATATATACTACTACAGCTTCTAAAGATCTATGAAGTGTCTTGGAGTATATGACTTTGCTCCCAGAATGCTGGTCACTTTGTATGAGAATGATTAAAAGACTGGAAAGTATGCCTCCCAATCCAAGTCATACAGCTCTGTTTAACTGACAAAAAAAGAGATGTTTAAGTACCTACATAAGGATCAAGGAATTGGTAACTGAAAGTTCTTTAATTCAGCAGACAATGGTCAAAGCCAGTCAAATTTAGACTCAAAACAAGATGCATAGTAAATTTTAAGTTTCGACAGTACTCAACACTGAATTGTAGTGAATTCTGGCACCTTCTAAATCAAAAGTGAATATTTTCCTAAATAACATGTTGTAGTTCAAAAAGAAATTCAAAGAATTTTTTATAACCTCTGTGATTCAGGAAGTCAGACGAGATGATCATAAAGGTTTCTTCTGGCCTCCTACCTTGATAGCAATAAATTAGTTCAGGGTGTATGAAGCAGCCATGACTCTTCTGAAGAAATTGAAATCCTTCTGCATTCAGTATTGTGGCTTTCAGTGTACCTGATGAAACCACTAAGATGCTGTAAGTACGTATCTTCTACTGGCTAATCGTGATGCTAGAATATGATTATTACACAAAATGTCTAAAACCATGCAGATAACATTCTTCTCGCTAATGTCACTTTCCACATGATACAGGGGAAAGTGACATGTTCATTAACGCACCTTACATACTGTGCTTAATAAAGTACTAACTAAATGCACAGTAACTACAGTTACTGCTCAGTAGTGCTGGCACATGGTTATTTTGTGATGCTTACTGTGCATTAGCCTAATAACACTGTGCAGCAGGCTATTAGCACGTTTTTTAACCACTGTGCTACTGCGCAGTATTATTAAGCTAATGCGCAGTAAGCATCTTGTTTAAACGCGTCCAGGGAAACTTTCACACCCCTGAAGCACATAAAAAAAAAACACCTCAGCACATGAGATTATTAACTGAAAAGATAGTAAGTACAGAATATGTACCTTACTGAAGATGGGAGCTGAAAAGAGGGCAGAATGAGGGGTGGGAGTGAAGAGGCTGATGTGATCCTGCAACAGTAATCATTCTGGAAGAACACTTAACATATTCTAAACTTTAAGCACAGGTTCAGTTCCACACAAAATAGAGAGCTGCAGTTATTTAGCATATGTAAAAGTTAGGGCGTTTGTTTAGCTGCCTAAATACAGATTTAGTTAGCTGGGTTTGAAAGTGTTATTTGGTTTGAAAGTGTTATTTTATTTGCTTTGTTAATATGCTGTGGGATCTACACATGGTCCCGGACATAAGCTTTGCAAAGATGGTCTATAGAGAGCAAATGTGGCTCCTTCAAAATTTGTCTCCATTTTTACCGTTCAAAGTTGAAAGTAGTTGTACTAGGAAAGAAAAAAAATGTTTTGTCCATTTCTATTGCAGGTGTTGCGTCTGTAATATATTGTAAAAGTAGAAATTCAATCACATGGAATTTCCCCCTCATGTTGTTTCCTGTTTTATTAAAGTGCGTCACCATGTCCAAAAATACTGTGATTTCATAAGGGGTTGTTCCAAATACTGTTCAACACTATCATCTAGGCATCTATTTTTAAGTAATTCAAAGTAACTAAGCATGATGGAAAGTTGCCCATTATATTCTACCTGTCCCACTGCCTTGGGCTATGCAGAACTCTGGTACACTTGTATGGAAAATGGTATTACAGCTAACGGAAACAGAATGCTAAGCAAGTAAATAGGGACAAAAAAGGCATTTTAAAAAAAATCCTTACAGCAGACTGCTAACTTAAGATCAGTGCTCAGATGTTTCCAGGAGACTTTTGTTTCATTCCCTCTTTTCTTTTAAATACAAAGGGAAGATGCCCCCCATGGTGTGCAGTCAGACACTATCTTATTTGTATATACTTTTTGTGGTTTAATTACTCCCTTCATTTTTTTCCTTTGGTTACAGAAAAAGTCTCCAGATTTCTGTGTAATCTTTGTATCTATGCAGATTAGATTCAGAGACCAACAAAATTTGCATCAGCTACATAATTAAGTGCATAAAGAAGTCAGACACTTTTTTTTCAGTTAACAAGTATATACAACATAATACATGTTAGGTTTCTGAGTTTTTAGTTTAAAGGAATACTTTTTGGGAAAGACCTGACGTAATCAATTATAATTCAAGCTAAAAGCCTCCAACATTTCATATGGCCATTTTGCATTGTGCCTACAGTCCTCCCAGTTGCTTCAGTTGAAAACAAATAAGTAATACTAATTTTGTTTTTTTACAAGTACTTTTTTTCAAAATATGCTGGAAGAGGCAACAATAGCTTCTGTCCTGCAGAGCTTGCAGAACTAAAATAGAGAAAGAGAAAAATAGGACACAATGGAAAATCAGGAGCAAGGAATACCAAGTCACTTAATTTATTGTTGTTATGATGCACAGATTATAGGCATTATTGAAGATTTTGGGATCATAGAAATGAAGGGCTGAAAGGGGCTTTATGAGGTCATCTAATACAAGCCCATGCCTAAAGCAGGATAATCCCTGAATAAATCAACCCAGCCAAATATCTGTCTAACCTGTTCCTGAAAACTTCCAAGAACTGAAATTCTACAACTTTGCTAGGTAGTCTGCTCCAATGCTTGACTATCCTCATAGTCAGTGTTCCTCCTAATCTCCAACCTAAATTTCCTCTCTGAAGTCCATTGCTACTAGTCCTTTCCCCTATGGCTACAGAAAAAAGCATTCTTTTATAATGCCCTTCAGATATTTAAAGATTATTAACGAATCCCCCCTCGGTCTTCTCTTCTCCCAACTAAATTAACTTAGTTCTTTCACCAAGCAAACGGTGGGGCCCCTGAGGCCCATCTGTCAATCAGCAGCTGGAAGGCAGGGGAGCGCCACAAACAGAGCAAAATTACAGAAGCCATTGTGCAGCGCACTTCAAATGGGATTTAGGTAGAACCTTACTTACAAGTCATGTTTCCCATGCCTTTTTGTTGTTCTCCAGTGGACTCTTTCCAATATGACCACATCTTTCTTGAAGTGTGGGGCCCAAAACTGGATGCAGTACTCCAGGTGAGGTCTTGCTAGTGCTGAATAGAGCAGAAAACAGCTCATTAGGCTGTTGCCTTTATTTGTAACAAGAGCATACTGTTGGCTTATATTTGTCTTATGGGCCACTATAACCCTCAGGTCCCTTTCTGCTGTACTGCAGCCTAGCCAGTCATTCCCCAAACTGTACTTGTGCATGTAATTATTTTGTCCCAAGTGCAGGACCTTGCATTTGTCCTTGGTGAACTTTATCCGGTTGACTATGGACCATTTTTCCAGTCTATCTGGGTCATTCTAGATCGTAGACTGACCCTCCAGAGTGTCTGCAACTCTACCCAACTTTATGTCATTCACAAATTTGCTAAGCATGCACTCAGACCCATCACCCAAATCATTAATGAAGATGTTGAACTACACCTCACCCAGGACAGGTGCCAGGGGAACCCCACTTGATACCTCCTCCCAACTGATGTTTAAAGATTGCTTAGGAGAAACTGAAGCAGGCTCTTAGATACAGCCTTCATAAAGGAGAAGGACTACATCATTTACTGGCATGGGAAACCTGAAGGAGTACGGCAAGTGTGAAGTTCCAATTGTAGTGTCCATACGTACCATTACACTTTGAGTTAAGGAGTCATCAGTGCTGCCAGTGTCTATGCTCCAACTCTGCAGGCTAGTGATGAAGAGAAGGGCAGCTTCTATCAACATCTGCAAGAACTGATTTGCAAGATTTCATGGAAGGAACCCATCCTAGTACTTGGGAAACTTCAATGCAAGACTTGGGTCCAATGCTGAGATCTGGCCTGGGATTCTGGGTAGGAATGGCATTGGACATATGAACAACAATGGTCAGAGTATTCTTGAGCTCTGTTCCAGTCAAAGCTTATTGGTGACCAACACCTTCTTTGCTGGTAATATCAGAAGAAGAATGTCATGAAGACACCCAAGGTCCAAGCACTGGCATCAGCTGGACTTGGTACTGACAAGACATGTACACTTGAACGTTATCCTGCATACACAGTCCTTTCAAAGTGCAGACTATGACAGACCACTCCCCTATCTGCTGCAAAGTGAAATTTCAAGCTAAGATCCACCACAATAAACCTGCCAGACAACCTCATACTGGCTTGTACCAAATGAATATTCCTGTCAAGAAACAGCTTTTCAATGAAGAAGTAGCAAAGTCAGTTGGAATGAATGAAACTGCACTAGATGCATGGTAAGTCTTGAAGATAAGTATATACAGTGCAGCAATCAAGAGTTTTGGAAACAGTACTAAGAAAAATGTCAACTGGTTTGTCAACCATTCAGAGGTACTGCTGCCATTCACTGAGAGAAAAAGAACTGCCCTAATCACCTACAAGTCTACTCCTACTACGGATTCATTCAAGAACCTAAGACAAGCTCATAAGGCTGTTCAAACAGCTTCTAGGAGGTGTGCTCGAGAATTTTGGCTGGGTCTGTACGACAGCATCCAACAAGTGACCGATGCAGGCAACAGTAGATGGTTGTATGAGGTTATCAGAAAGGCCGTTGGGCCGACGAAGGACAAGACAGCTCTGTTGAAAGACCTGGATAGTAATATCATAACTGATAAGGGGAAGCACAACTGGAGAGGTGGATTGAGCACTGTGGAATGATATACTCAGGAGTCTATAGTAGACCAACATGTGCTAGACAGATTGTCTGCATTTGAAGTTATGACTTCACTGGATGCCAAACCTACATGAAAGGAACTTAGACAATGCATTAAAAAGATTCCCAATAAAAAAGCTTCAGGTTCTGACTATTTACCTGATGAAATTTCCATATGTGCAAACAAAGACTTGCTGCAAAGATTACATGAGGTACTGCTACTCTGTTGGAAGGAAGAAACTATTCCGCCAGATTTCAATGCAATGTAATCATATCATCCAACTCGATAAAAACAAAGGAGACAGAACTGGCTGTAATAACCACAGAAGTATATCTCTTGTCAACATCACAGGAAAAAGCTTAAGCTGTACTCTTTTATCTAGACTTCAACTGTTAGCTGAAAGAATCTATCCTGAAAGCCAGTGTGGTTTCTGCTTTGAAAAGTCTGCCACAGATATGGTCTTCTCTGTAACACAACTGCAGGAAAAGTGCAGAGAGACGAGTATCCCACTGTACATGGCAAAGGTGACATGTAGGGGGGACACATGCCCACTCCCAAGAGCGCTGGTGCCCCCACAAGAACGAATGCTTTGGCTGGTAGGGGAGCAAAGAGAACACAAGTGCCCCCCTGTAATTGGGTCCACCAGCGACATGGTGGCAGTGGAAGTGCTAGCAGCAGAAGTGGCAGCATTTCTGCTGCCGCCGTGTCACATGCGGAAGTGCCGGCACTTCCGCCACCACTGTGCTCACTGGCTGGCCGCTGAGGGATTACCCCCCACCTTCAGTTGCCAGCTGGCTGTTGGTGCCCCCCCCAGTCACCGGCTGGCTGACACCACCCCCCATTTGTGCTCTGCTGGTGCTCCTGCAGACTCAGGAAGGACCAGTCACCCATGGTACATCGTTTTTATAGATTTAACAAAAGCCTTTGACATAGTTAGTTGGTCAGGGCTTTACAGTGTTCTGAGAAAGCTTGGTTCTCCACCTATACTGCTAAACCTTGTGAAATCCTTATACGATGGCATGAAGGCAGCTATAATGTAAGAAAACCAAGAGTCTGACTCATTCAACACAAATAACAATGTGAATTAGGGTGGTGTACTGGCTCCCCCATTTACTTCCCATTCCTGCTTCAACACGCATTCCATGGTGTTCGAGAGGATGTCTATCTCAGCACTAGACATGATGGAGGATGGTTTAGCATACCAAGGTTCAGAGCTAATGCGCAGGTAAGGGAGATCATTGTAAATGACCTATTGTTTCCAGATGATGTGGCTCACAGTATTGGTCCCCTACAACATCTCATTACCAAGTTCTTGGACTAATGTAAAATCTTTGGGCTAGCATTAAGCTTGAAGAAGACTGTTATCATACACCAAGGCTCTTCAGAACTAGTTCCAGATGTCGCCTTACACGGTATTCATCTGGATATTGTTGACCAATTTTTTTACCTGGTGTGGCAGAGCACCTTTGGGCTCTAAGGGCTTAAGCAGGCTGCAGATCAACCTGCAGGTGGGAACTGACCCAATCAGGCAGTCACATGGAAGTTAAGAGGCTGCCTGATTGGTGGAGGGCTGGGCAGCCTGGGTATAAACCAGGTCCTGAGAGCAGATCCGGCAGTTGCTGCAGGGAGCCGAAGGATGAACATTGCCCAGTTGGAGATCTGTTGCTCCTGGAACATCTGGAAGTTAGGGTAGGAACTATGGGAAGGAGGAGGTTCCTGGGAACCCAGCGAGCTCCAGAGGAGAGACTGAATATCTTCAGTAGAGTTATTAAGGGTCCAGTCCAGCAAACTCTGCAAGAAATGCCATTTATATCACTCAAAGATTTCCCTAAAAAAGGACTTTAGAACCAGGCCTTAATTATATGAAGGGAATAATAGAGAAATCCCTTGTAAAAGGGGGCTTTCTCAGGGCCAGTCTGCCATTGGCCTGCCCACCTGTTTCTGGGCTAACAGCCTGCCTCACTTGTCTGCCATGCCTTGCTGTTTAATAATTGATTTCATAGATTTCATAGACATTAGGGCTGGAAGGGACCTTGGGAGATCATCATTGGTTCTAATGAGGCAGGAGGTTGCCCATTCTTGCCCCAATGCCATGTAGCTATCTGCAGCTCCAATCCTCCCCTACACCACAGCCCAAGCCTTGCAGATGGCATCCACCAGTGGTTTGCACTGCTTTAAAACATACACACAAACAGACAAACACATACTGGGTTCCGAGCCCTTAGCCCCCCTCACTGGGGCTCCACACTGGGGTCTTCCACCCATTGGGGCTCAAGTAGCCACAGCCCTGCCTGGCCCTTACGCCCCCACACCCCCCCTCACTGGGGCTCCGCACACTGCTCCTTTACTGGGGCTCACTGGGGTCTGCTGCCCTGTCCAGCTCAGGTGGCCATAGACCTGCCTGGCCCCCCTCTCGGGGTCCCTGCAGCCACAGGACTCACAAAGAGCCTGGACACTGCTCCAGGTCCCTCCGTCAACCTGGGCCCTGCCTCAGGACTCCCATGAGCCTGGGCTCCCTCTGAACCAGTTGAACCCACCAGGGATATGGGAGCTGGGGTAATTAAGGTGCCAAGACCAGCCTTTCACCAGACTGGTAACTGGCCTAGTATTTCCTGGGGGCTCCTGCACCACTGGGGGCCCTACCAGACCACCCACTCCTGGTAGGGTGCAGTTTTAGGTCATGTCCAGGACCAAGAGCCTCCTGCTTCTACTTGCAGAGGTTTCATTCAGCAGTTCAATCACGCAATGTTTCTGCCTGCCTGACAGCAGTGAACTGCTCTGTTTATATAGGCGGCCATGGTCCTAAATTGAATGCCGCAATCAAGCACCTGCTGGCTGTTTGACACAGCCCTTAAAGTGGCAGGCACCAATAGTGTCCTGCCATACCCATCTCTTCCAATCATCTATCCACTCATTTCAGATATTTTCATGGTCCTCCCAGAAAGTCCAAAGAGACCAAGCTTTCTTCTATATAGAAACAGAAGGAATGTTAAGAATTTTCACACAGATTTTCAAGTTTCCTCTGTGTATCATAAAGGAAATGTATGCCAAAGAGATAAGCTCAATACAATTCTTTTTTAAATCCTTTCCACTCCACATTTGAGGACTCTCACCTTTTTTATCCCCCTAATCATTTCCCATCAAAAAATATGAATAAAATTTTAAAAATCAGGGTCTTGACTCCCTCTGGAAGCAGATCTTGAGACTTGCAGCTTAACTAGAACTAAAAACTGGCTATTTCTGATTACTTTTAAATATATGCCCTACTGAGGCATATAATTAAAATATTGAGGCTAAGTCAACTCTGGGCCCATCTACAGAAGACATTTACTGTGGAGCTGCCTAATTAGCTCTGCAGTGAAATCTCAACATCTACACATGCAGCCCTATTAGGTTGCAGGAAACTAATTAACTCTGCTACAAGTAGTATCTTACAGTGGAGTTCTTTAATGGGCTTGCTGCTTCATTGCAGTGGCTACCTGTCAGCTAGCCCTACACTGGAGCACCCTTGTGCCTCAGTCAGCCCCTTTGCAGGACGTTGATCTGGGTCAGAGCAGCCCCAGGCTAGGAGGTTGATTCCCTAGGCTCCATGCAAGCTGGGGCTGCTGCAACCCAGCTCAATGTGCTGTGCTCCCTGGCACATGTTCAAACAGTGCCTAAAAGCAATAAACTCCAGTGCAATATGCACCAGAGTTTCTGCCATGCTAACAGCACATGTAGATACACCCACAGTAGCTTACTCAGCAACACCACTCTCAGCCAGCCTATGTGGAACAGTATAGCATTTCTCACAAACCACAACTAGCATAGCCTTGGCCACTCTATACTTCAGGTAAGTTCACAAGTCCTGCTGAAGGAAATGAACAGATGGAGGCTTAAGAGGCTCAAAAGTCATAAACTGTTTGTACATGAAGCCCACAAGTACCTGGAAGAGATTGGGGGTACTGAACCAAACTTATGGGCAGTAATGAAGGAAAATGTCAGTTAGTGTGGGTGGAAGCTAACTAACCTGACCCCAATACAAATGCACAATACCACTTCCCTGTTCCCTGTTGGGTGGCATCCCCAAAGAGCATGGCAACATGCTTGAGGGCACTGCTGTCACATACATCAAGTTAACTATGGCCTAAAGTCCCAGCATAACAAAGCCTAGGATAAAATTAGCATGATCCATGCAGAAAATGTCTTCCTTTTATAGTAAGCTGGACAGAATCCTTGGGATCCATTTCCCTCCTTATAAGTCCAAAAAGTTTCACTATGTGCCTCTAAGTTTGTGTACAATAAAAAAAGGATTTGGTTTAATTAGTCATGGTAAAAGTAAGTATTGGAGAGGGCCCCAGAACCACAGTGGGAATGGGTAACAGCATTGTGTTGTGTCAACATTAGTCAGTGGTAACAGAGACGTTTTTCTTTCCAGTGTTGGGAAAATCAGCTTTTGATAATTTTGAGATCCTATACCTTGCCTAGACAATGCACAACAAATCCAGAAAACTTGGGAGAGTGCTCCATGAATTACTTTATCACCTGTTTAGTATTCTTCTTTTACTTGTTCACTTGTTGTAAAAGCCACTGCTGTTTATCCTGAAATTAATCAAGTCTGTGATTGTGTAGCTATCATATCAAAGCACCTTATGGAGCCAGCTTCTCAGAAGGGAAAAGAGGCAAGATTATTGCATCAAAAACTCAAACCTCTATTGGTCTCAAGCTTTGGTAGCATCTCTGAAGTGACTGTTTCACTTCCTCACCATATTAGTTCCTGCATGATTTTCAAAAGTACGACAAAAATAACTGTCCAGAGAGCAAAAGGTAAGCAATCATGTTGGCATCCATTTGGAGACTCCACCTCTCACTGCTGGGAGGTGAAGGCGCCAGCTGGTGGGGTGACATGAAGGTAGCAGTCAAGATGGCTGCTTCCCTGTTATCCCCCAAGCCTCTCAAGGCCTCTCTGCCAAACAGTGGCAAAGGATGGGGCCACATAAAGGGCAGCTAGCAATCAAAATGGCAGCCACACCCTTGTCCCTCCTTCTCCCCTGGACCCTCTTTGCCAATCAGTGCCAAGGGGTAGGACCTCTCCACCAATCAGCACCAAGGGGTGGAGCTACCACAAAATAACCACAGAATGAGAACTTTACCCTGCAATCAACCTGCAAAAATTGGTAAGCCCCTGCCTCCCTCCCCGTGCACAATTTAGGTAGAGGCACACTCATTCCCATATGCAAGTGGTTGCATCTGTTGTCTAGCTTTAGCCCCCATTGGTAATGGAAGGTGGTAATCACACTTAATAAAGACAAATTTGAGAAATGAAAGCAAAAATAAGGAGTCTGCCTGGAAGTTAAACAAATAAATTGATAAGTAAAACTGAAAAAAATTGAAAATGTATCAAGATCTGGCAACATTACTTGTATTTTCCATGGGCTCCCTCCCACAAGGCATTTTGAAGTCTTTTTGCTAGCACAGTTTTTTCAGGCCTGTGTGCCAGGAACTGTGAAAAAGGTATCACAGTGCAAGTATGGATATGGTGCAAAACAAAACCTAGGAAGTCCTTAAACTGATGTTATCCAATTAGCTTGATTTATAGCTTAGTTCTGTAGAATAAGCACAGCCCCAGTTACTGTATAACATTCTGATATATTATGAAATTATGAATGCACTCTCTCTGTGTTTGTGTGTGTCCCACTACTTTCTCTGTCTTTATTCAAGAAGAAAGGTAATCCTAGTAATTTCAGCACACTGCTTTAGACAGAAAATATGCTATCTAAATTGTAGCATTACTATTCATCTACAGGGAATTTGTTACTGGTACGTACAAGACTGATGTATGACACATTAGCAGAATCAAAACATTGGTTTGATTTGGTTCTTTTATTGCTTTGTGTGCGTGTGTGTGTCTGTGCGCACACGCGTGTATAATATATCGCACAGTGGTGTGAAATTCAAAATGAAAACTAAAATCTTTATATCAAACGATCTAAGCAAAAACAGATATCCAACTCAAAAGTATAACCACCATAATTCCACATGAAATCCTGCAAAACCTTCCTTTAACTAGAGACTGACTTACATAGAGAACAGTGGGGTGTATTCAATGTGTTTAACAATATTTGCGCTATATTAAACATGGAAAATAAATTAGAAAGAACGGTTACATGTTTGGCATGATGACAACACTGCTTTGTAGAGTTACAGAGCAGTGGGCAGAAGGGTTGACATATGATTCTAAATGGAAAATTCTCTCAAAAAATAACAATTGGACCAAGACATCTCTTTCTATTTCTTTGGAAATTTCTCCCCCCACCTCACCCCCCCACCAAAAAAAAAAACCCCTCTTCTCTCTCTCCTTGAATCCTGACACCCTTTAATTAACACTCTTTTTTTGGTGGCACTGAGTACTGTAGGTTGCTTGCGTGACTGGATTCCTACCCCTGCAGCGCTATTAGGCACCCCGTGGAGCACAAACAAAAAGCCCCTGAGAATCTGACCCAACTATTTTCCTATGAATAGAACACCCTTTCTTTATTAGGATAAGAGATGCAAGTGCCTGTGTGTGCTGTATTAGGATAGAAAAGAAAATATACATCTACGCATAAATATAGCATGTCCTTGAGAGCAAATTTCTGAATGCAACCCAGATTGAAATCTTTCTGAAGTTGAAAAGTCTCATCGTCCCAGCTGTGTGGACCATATTCTAAACAGTTCTCAAACGGGGGAAAAAAACAAGTGTCAGGAAATCTTTTGAGTTGCCACCACTCAATGAGCAACGGTCACATCAATGCTGACCTGCAAGACAGCCTGGCAGGCTTCCTCTAACTGCTGCTTTCATGGTAGAGTCAGGAATGCATGTTTTCTAGCCCAGGATCCTCAGCTAGGCTGACACTGGCTTCCTGTTAGCCTGCAGGAATCTGGCCCCTCAAACACATACCCTCTGCCCTGGTGCCAGGGCAGCCAGCAGGAACATCCATCCTTCAGAAAGCACAGAAAGGCCAGATGTCTCAAGCAATACATTACAAAGGCAAAACATTAGAAGAGGGTCAAGCTTGCCTAACCTTGTCTCCGTATGACACTCAAAGCCAGGATAATCTCTCTTCATGGATGCTTACTTGGCATTTACGCATTAGGGTGTGTAATGAATTAAAAACAATTGAGCTAAGTAAAGATACTTCAGTATTTACTGGCGATATGAGGACTACATGGGTCGAAAGTTGTGCCATTGAGATCTGGGTGTACTTAAGGCCGTGTAGAGTCACACCACACCAACCTACCATGTGCCCTGAGAGAGAGACTGTGCCATCAACTGCACTGGGCACATAATCAGGGCTACTCCCTTTTGGCAGCTGGGCCTGTCAAAACACTTAACTCTTCTTAGTAGCTAAGAAGCCAAGATAAGTGCGATTCATTATAAACTCTTAATTTAGCCCTCCATGAAAAGCAAGATTTAAATGTTGTTTTGGCAGCATGCAAGTGCTTTTGAAAGACACAGCTGGGCCAGGTGGGTGTCGGGAAAAGCATCTGGGCAACAAACAAGAGAGGATGGGGGTGGGGACACATAAGCAAGAGATGCTATCTGGAACAGGGCAGCTAACAACCGCAGGGAGGGAAGGCAATATCCAAAGATCAGAGCTGCTTTACTTTTCAATGTGCTGCTAGCAGTATACCATTCCATATAGCAATAGGGGTAGTATGATAGAGGGAGGTGGGAGAGCTTCAAAATGGGAAGATCCAGGAATGGGAGCAAAGGAGGAGCTCCCCTTCTCCCCTTTCCCCCTCCTATCCTTCCCTCATACACACTTTGGCTGTGCTGGCAGTCACATTCAGCTTTGAGCTCACCACCCAGCCAGCAGGAGCTTCTGCCACTGCTCCATATGAACGGTGATCTTGAAGCTTGCCAGCTGATCTGGACAGGGTCTGGCCAGATCCCTTGCTTGCTGTGGCACCAGCGCCCATGGAGTGAATATTTCTGCCTTTGCCTTTCTCTACTTCACCCTCAATGCTGAATTCAGCAGCAGGAGAAGGGAGGGGGCAGGCAATGGCAACAACATTCACCCCCTGGGCTCTGGAGCCATCCCCTAGAGAGACCCACAGCAGCAGCTCATGTGGAGCACAGGCAAAAAGGGATGCAGCCACACCACCACACACCTCCTGGATCCCACCCTTGGGAAGTTCCAAACTGACCAAGGGCTTTAGACAACTTAATCTGAACATAGCACTTAGCAGCCAGTGGCACAGCATATTAGTGACAAATGTGTTCTCCAGTGGATCATTTTACCAGCTAAAGGCACTTGTCTACATTACACCTCTCCTGTTTCCACGTTACACTTTTCCTGTGTCCACATGACGAAAATTGCCATTAAGAGGTATAAGACTATACTTATAGTATATATGACATATATATGTCACATAGACTCATAGCTATAGATACTCAAAACATAGCATAAGGTCTAAGTCCCAATAAATGGACTACGGTGTAAGAGGGTAGAGGACAGGAGAGAGAACAAGTATTGAAGGGATCTGGTTGTAGGCTGGGCGGGATAGGACTGCAGGCAATGATGATCTGCCAGTGCAGTAGTTAAACGATTGACATGCAAATAGACTAAGTGATAAGAAAGTTCCTCTCATTGAGCCTGGGCTGTTTCTTTCTTCACCTCAATCCATACCAGGCATGGGAGCGTAGCTCATGCTGGCCACTGTGTGGTGACTGGGGGGGAAGGAGGGGGAGGAGAGGGAGTTGGAGTAGGCTGATCGTGGCCACCACAAATCCACTTCGGGGAAAGCTGTCCTGGGCATGGGGATAGCCAAGGAATCTTAATCAACCATGATAACAACCCCAGGCCACTGCCATGCTGGTTCTCAGTTTTGGAAAATATCCTGCTTTTGACGTGAGGATACAAATGACAGGAAACACAGGATTCTTTCTTTTTTACATAAAAATTCCTGCCGTAATGTTTCCATTTAGGCTTTAGCCTGGGTAGCCTGGGTATATTTGCATGAAAAAATTTCCCTCCCCAAGTAGCAAATCTTGCCCTAAAACGCCACCTGGCAGTAAAGTAGTACTGAATGGGCAGGAGGATAAAGTTGTTCTGACATGCCCCCTAGCGCATTTTACTAGTTATAGCATAATAAGCCATTGCGTGGTAAATCACATCCACGTTACTTAATTAGTTGCTGTAAACTAAGTAAGGAAAATTTAAACCAGGAGCATTTTTAGTGGGTAAACACCAATTATGTGGACAAGCACCCTAAGATTCTCTCCCTAAGATTCTGCCGATTTCCATTTTATTCCCTGATAGCCAGAGTTTAAATAAGAAAAATGAAATATTAAGCCTACTGAAGTAAACATGGATATCATGTACTGTGGATATTAATGGAGCCAGGTTCATGTTAAAGCTTTTGACTGTTCAGATTAACCGACTGGTAGATACAAATTTAAGCCACTTAAATAGGGACTTTATCCAAAATCAGGAATTACATAATTCACTAAAAAGCTATGGTAATCCTGATCATTACATTTTATATTAACTAGCACTTTAATCCTGAGTACAAATCTTACATTTAAGATACTGAAGCAATTGCTCTACCTTTTCCCACACTGCCCTTTACATGCCAGAACAACAATACTATTAAAATGCTACTTCTATTTCCTTGAGCTTAATCATCATAGTTTACCGAACCCTGAGAGGGATAAATTCTGATCTCATTAGCAGAAGTGTAAACCCAGAACTGTGAAAATGGAGATGTACCAGTTTAAATTGAGAATCACTGATCAGAATATTTAGAGGGTTTGATAACTATGCTAAATCACTATTTTAATTTTTGGTCTTTTTAATCATCAATGGTATTACGTAGGAAGTTGAACAAAACAAAAATCCAACTTGTATTGCAGTCAAGAGTGCAACAGTGAAAAATCCCAAGTAAATCAAAAGATCTGGACAGAGTTTTAATTTTTTTTATGCTCGTAAGTCACTCATGTTATTTTAATGACAATTAACTGCATTGCAAAGTAGTACATGCACTGATAGGAACATCCTGAAGATGACCTAATATTAGATGTGAAGAGCACATCTTTTGGAACATGTAGAATTTCAGTTACAGCGTGTTACTGTGATTCTTTTTAGCTGTGCTCCCCCATTATCTCACAGCTGCAGCTAGTGGCCATAGTTCAACTGAGCGGCACTTCCCCTCCCACACTAACACCTGCTGAGATTGTATGATACAGAAGTTGCATTATATCAGCTCTCTCCACAGAACACTGGTGTCAAGCATTACAGACTCATTTTCTCCCAGTGACCTCCTGTATGTTGTTGTGAGTACCATCTGCTACCACATCATATCAAGAGGGGGATGTGGGTTAGGGTCTCCTGAGGCTGAGAAGAGAGCGTAATCTAGGCCTCCTACTGCCCTGATGAATGCACTAATCAATAGGCTATTATATAGAAAGATGGACATCATTGCAACCAGTATAGTCTGGTGGTTTCTTTAAGGGAGGTCATGCATACTTTAAGGTCAAACAGGGAAATGCCTGAAGTACCTCCAGGGTTAGACTGCAGCTGAGTAAGGAACTGTATTGGTTCACCTTATTTCTGCCTACATCCTTTATAGGATGTGCTCTTTAAAACTGGAATACTATTTCCTTTCTCTCACTTTCTAATAAGGCATATGATAAAAATATAACAGTCCATGTTGCATTAGAAGCACATAAAGCAAGCAGTACCATAGGATTTTCATTTAGGTCGGAGTCCCTATGAACTAGGTGCTTTAATCAAATCAGTCACAAAGTAAAAAAGTGGGGAAATGTTGTTTTCAGCGCTTTAGTGCTAAGAAAAGAATGGTGCACTTAACAAAGTTAACCACAGTTACAGAGACACCCTGAGGTTAGTGATGTCCCCAGCTAGATGATATTTTGATGTTCTCACCTCTCTTGTGTAACTCAAGTCAATAAAATATTCCATTGTCTTTCTGTGTTCAGACTCTGAAGAGGCTCCCATTTCACATAGCATCATGGAAAGAAGAGACCTTGGATCACTTCTGTGCAGTGCTCCTAAGCAAGTGCCCCAGCAATTGCATTCAATATACATCCTGTCTTGGTCTTATGAGCCCTTTTCTGGTACAAGAAGTCACCAGGCAGCTGTAACTTCTAAATTAGAAAGCATTCAACCGAAGATCTGAAGATACTAATATCTATAAGCATCTATAATACTTATTCAAACTGACAACATAATGTTCATCTTACAAGAAGCATTATTTATTTACAAAACCTGATTCTGATCTTATTCATATCATTTTCAAAATCTCCCATCACCTTCAGTGAAAAAAGAACTGAGAAAATGTTACTTCCATTGCCTATGTAATTTAATCCACTGTCCTCGACCCATATAATTGTAGTCCTATCCGTTTCCCCTATGTTCAATGCCTTAATCACTGAAATGCTTTCATCACTAGTAGAAACTAATTTCCACAAACACTGAAATATTAATCATCTTTTGATATCTTTATATATATAGTGACACAAGTCTTTTAAGACAGTTGGATCACTATTCCTGGACTGACACCTAACCAGTCTGTAGATAACTTCCGACATTGCAGTTACAATCCCTTTAGTTCAAGAATAAATGTATATTGCCTCAAGAAAACTCAAGAAAATGAGTTTTTACCTTTCGATAAGCAGACCAGCAGAAGAAGGGAGAGAAGCCATCTATTGCTCATTAAAAATTATCTGATTTTTTAATAGCTTAAATTCCAATTTACAGAGTGCCCCAATTCAGATATTTTAATGCATCAGTTATGATTCTGCTTGTGAAGTCCTTGGCCTTTCCTCTGCAACTGTTTATTTATATATTTATACAATATGTATTGCACTCTTCCCAACAAAGGCTGAAGGTAACTTACTGTAGGAGAGCAGAACAACTTAAAAGGGCAACTAGAATAAGTATACCAGCTGTCATGGTGGTTTCTATGATGTCCATCACATTTGTTCGCTAGGAACTGGACAATCAGTTGACTGAAATGCTGACTAAACTAATTTAATGCAGTAACTCATAACCTAGATTAGAATGCAAAAGCTTCTGCCTGCCAGACCAGTGCACCAGCAACTGAGAATATGTAGGATTTCTCCTGCCTCATACCAAGGCATCCAGTCCTCACTATATTCATTTTAGTTTGTCTTTAGAAAAATGAAAAGGAATAGAACCTTCTTTTTAAAATCTTTTAAACACTATTCCCACTATATCAAAGCTGCAGCTAACTGAATTGAGCTGCACTTTCCCTACTACACTGACACCTGCTGAGATAGTATGGTATAGGACCTGCATTATTCCAGCTCTTTCCACAGAATGATAGGTTGCAACAAGTTGTTTTACTCTTCTGCTTGTCAAATTTCCCACTAGTGCTTCATGTTAGATGCAGTGAATTGGACAGGAAAGCTAATTCTTTTCTCTTTCTTAAACTGCAGCCTTTCTCATATTAAGACCAATATTAAATACTCTCTCTCAAGTAGAAGAAATAAGAATGTAAAAGTGGAGCATATTAATCAGAATTTGACAACTGCATAATATCTAAAAAGTTTCAGGATAGGTTTCACTCCTGTCTCTTCAAAAAAAGAATCATACATTGTTTTTAACCCAGAGTACATAAGAGTGACCAGCTGCATTAACAAGGGAACACTACTTTAGCCAGTCATCAAAAATAAGCCTTAGAACAGATCTGACACTAACTGCATAGCATGTTTTAATTTGGCATTTTGAACCTTGGCCCCCAGGAGTGGTATATGGCTGTGATAATGATTTAGATCCTGAAAAAACAAGTCATCAAGAATGCACTGTACATGCACTGATAGGAACATCCTGAAGATGGCCTAATATTAGACGTGAAGAGCAACTCCTGCTAGTTGCAGTTTAAAGATGCTTCCTAGTAGATATTACACCAGGCAAGCATAAATAAAAGAACACCATTCATTTCTGAATAAGGTACATCCTCTACCCCATGTTTAGAAAGAAAAAAAAGTATTCCGAAGGGGAAGTCTCTAATTTATAAAATGAAAACCTTGAGGCAACTTCTCTCATAGTTGAGGGAGCACTGAGGAAGTGATTTTCTATGGCACTTGCTGGGCATTTTGATCCATCACAGTCCAAACAAAAATAGTCAGATTTCTCCTTGGTATAACACCACTGGAGCTAGATGAGGGGTAAGTTTGAACCTGTGCACTTTCTTCAAATTAACAAATACTTTGATAACTCCTTTTTCCAAACCAACTCGGTCCCCCATCTGCAAATCCAGATCCTCCTCTTGGTTTTAGCAGTGTAACTGGGACTAATGCATACCTAAACATGATTAAAATCAATCACCAAGTATCTTCAGTAAGGTCATAAAGAAAAAATTCTTGCCACTTAGGAAAGAACAAGAGCTTGACAATACTGCCATCTAGAACTCCCTGCTTTCCATTCGTGTTACAGGACACATTCAGAGGGTCTCCTGAAAAATGACATGATCCAAGTTGTTTGAGGATGGGAAACATCTTACAGAACTTCTTGCAATTGTGGATATAGTTTCCTGGGTCTAAAACTGCCATGCTGCCCCATAGTCTATGGTGAGGGTAGGCAAGCTTTTCTGGTTGAGGGCCAGCATGATGCACTCCAGCTCAGAGGCAGGGAGCTAGGTAGGTACTTAAGACCTTGCTGCCACTGTTGCTTGTCTCCTTAGCAGCACTGGGAAAGTTCCTGTAGCTGGCACTTTTCTCCACGGCACATTCATCCCTGTGGCTCTACTGGCACCTTCCCCTCCTCCTGCCACCCCTCCACTCCCAAATGTCACTGTAGCCCCATGTCCATGGGCCAGATCTGGCCTGCAGGCCGTAGAGTGTCAGCCACTGGTCTATGAGAGTGAACCAGAAAATAAGGAATCTTTCACTTGTTGGAATGCTGTTGGTCACATGTATTCCCAGGTAGAGAGAGAGACTGCTCTTCTTCAACACAGTGCTCGAGTCATAAGCACAGTAGCCACTAGATGGCACTGTAGGATGGTATTTTCTAACAAATAGTCTCCATTATAACTTCAAAGGATTTTTCCCATTCTGTTTTCTTTTTTTGCAAACTAGGCTGATCAGTTCACATTTTGGTTCAGGTCTCCTTCCTTTTCTGTGTTATGTTCTTGAAATGAAGACAGGATATGATGTCCTCCCAACCTATTTCATTTAGTAACATTTTATTAGGTTACTTTTTAATCAATACACCTTAGTAGGTCAAGCATCTTTGTATTATCACATTGCCATATAATAGTAGTTCATGATTTAGGCAGTATATCTTGTCTGTTATAACAACTCTGCTATTATGTTGGGTAACCTAAGACTTCCTGCAGCTTCATGCATCTCACAATCTTAAATGTACATTCATCCATTGAGCATCAGACCCCCCCACCCCCAGTAAGTTAGCTATGTTTTATATGTTAGATTATAAAGTATCCAGAACAAGGACTGATTTGATATTTAACTGAGCCCATTGTCACCATTTAATAATCCCCATACTCCAATAATCTCCATGACTGACAGCCCCCCCCCCCGGGGATAATGCCTGATTTTGTGGTTTCCACAAAATCTGCAAAATAACAAATTAAGTAGGTCCCTAGTAATACCAGCCAGCAGAGCTGACCCTAAGGATATGTGGTGCCTGGGGCATATCAGGCTGTGTGGGGCCTGTGCAGAGCAGGGGCAAGCAGCAGAAGCCAGGGTGGCGAGTGGCCTGAGCACAGCAGCTCTCGGGGCCTGTATGGCACTGCCCCCACCCAGAGGGATGGCTCTGCCAGCCAGCAACTCACAGATTTGGGAGTTGATCTGATGCTGTACAAAAGAAAGGGAGAGAGAAAGGCCACATGAATGCAACCCAAGCACTTACCATACGGCCTGTGAGTTTGGCAGCAGCTTCTCTTGCTGCTGCTCACTTGGGGGAGGGCCCAGGGGTCCACACACTGCCTGCACAGCAGGAAATCAGAAGGCCGTGCGCTGCTGGCACAGCCTATGTGGTGGAGGGATTCTGAAGGAAGTGCCTCTGCACCATGTGACCCAGCATTGATGCCAGAGTTGGACACCCCCAGTCTAGAAACCCCAGGGACAGTCTCTATTTTAACAGAGATGCTTACAATTAGTGACAGTCCCTGCCTTGCCTCATTCATTGGTATTGTGAGCAAGATACAAAGGGTGGGAAGAAAGGGAACTGCAATAGCCCCATTTTTCAGGTGTGGAACAAAAACACACACAGATTAGTGGTATTTGTCCGAGGCTGAATAAGTAATGTATGGGAGAGACAGAGGCTTGATACTGATCTCCTGAGCCCAGTCCAGTGCCTTAATAACATGGCTTTTTCTCCTTTGGCTTGCATCTGAAAATGTGTTTAACTCTATCCTAACTACACAGTTGGGCCACTCCAGTTAGTCCAATAAAAGATATCACCTTAAGAAACCTTTGCCTTTTGCATAATTTCTGGACCATCATGGCTACCACATCCCTCCAACATTCATTTAATAAAGATATGAATTTGATTACAAGGAGATACTACTTCCCCTCATGTCTATTATTGGCCAAATATTTCTGCCTTGCCTGTTGCAGGAAGCTCCATTGATTTTGGTACTGTAATTTGTGAAAGACACAAATAAGAGATGAAAAAAACAAATTAGTGACTTAGGCCATGTCTACAAGGCCCCCTGCCTAACGCTGGACCACTGCTGACAGAATAAGCCCCACTCACTCATTCCTACTTGGAAAGACCAAAAAGCCAACAGCTAGGCAGAGGAGATTACTCAGAAAAATGTTGTGTGTTCACTCCAGGGTTGTGCTCAGACGGTCTCTCAGGAGATCCTGACGTAGCACTGGGAGAAGTATTTTTTTTTAGCAGCTAAATCTTGTTCAGGTACACCAGAAAGCAATGGATTATGTTCATGTTGCTCCCAGGTTCAGAAGGCAGGCCATAAAGATGTCACCTTGCTTTCTGAAGAAAGGGGTTCATAGGTGTATTGCTTGCTTTTCTGGAAGAACAGGAGTCTTGCACAATAATAGAAGTTACTGTTATTGGCAGGCCCAGGAAAGAAGCAAGGGAATGAGTATGGATGGTGACCTAGTTCTACTAGGAATGGGCTCTCTAAACCAGGTAAAGGCCCAGTGTTCTGTCCTAATAGATAAATGATGTAGGTTTCCAGAGCTATTAATCTCGTGCATTTCACAAGCCCTAGATTCACTCAAAATATAAAACAGAGGGAAAAATGGAAGCCAGTTTATTGACAGTTCAGAGGCTGAGCAAGCTACAGTGGATGAGAAAGGAACGTGTAATCCAGATTGCAGATTTTTCAAGTGATGCCAGTTTCCTTAAAAGCAGGAATTAAAACCCGTTGAGTGCAGAGAACAAGCAGTCAAGTCAAGCAGTGCTGTGAGTCCAGGCTTCTGCACTAAACAGAAAATTGAACAATAGTCTGGAGACAGAGAGGCCATGCACTGCCAGCCAGAGAAGAACAGTGACTAATGCCTGGTGCTCTGTTCTTCTCAGACTAGCATTTGTCTCTCTTGTGTTCTAGCCTTTTTTGCTTTCATTGACTTTTGTTCACTACATAATTGGTTTAGTGACCAGGCTTAAGAGGAGGACCCCACAGTGTCAGTAGAGATTAGGGTTAAGGGAAAGGCAATCTGGACTTTACTCCTGTCTCTGCGACCTTTGCCACATCACTTATCCTCTTTGCCTTAGTTTGCTCAACTGTGAAATAGGAATAACCCTCCTTCCCCTTGCTTCTCTAAAGGCGGCCAAGATGCTTAACATTTTCAACATCTTTTGAGATCCCTGGAATTATAGGAGGGGAAATCATTTCTTTTCATTAAAGTTCCTCAGAGCTTCCATATAGCAAAGGCTACACTTTTACTATTTCAGAAAATTAACAGATTAGGTATGATGTGGGGAATTATAGGGCTTTTCTGTTGGTAAAGGACTCCAATTATAGGGTGAGTTGTATTCTTCATGACTGCCATCCACTGGGACCAAAAGGGTTGTAGAGTCAACAAATTGAGACAAAAATTCTGAGCCAAGGTATTGATTGATTAAGGTGCTTCATTGCTTTGATTATTTTAAGAGTACTTTTTCCTAGAAACTTTATCTTGTAAATTGGTGGAGTCTCTACGCAGCTCCTAAAGTCTCAGCTCTGCTGGCATTGTACACAACATGCAGTACATGGGAAAATGCCATGCTTACTGTATATAGTCCAGCAGTGCTCAATCACCAACCTGCAGGCCAGATCTAGCCTGTGGAGTCATATCATCTGCCAGGCTCACCACACAAAAATTTGGTGACCGGGGACCGGTAACAGTGTAAATTGCTGCTCCCCTATTGCCAAATACCCCTACTCCCCTACCCATGGGAGGGGGGGCCCTGCGGGCCAGAGGTGATGGCCCTGCGTACTAGATCAGGCCCAGGCTAGAGCAGGGCTGAAGTGGCATGGAGCCTGGTTTGGGTACACAGGGTCATGATAGTGCAAGGCCCAATCCAGGCTTATGCAGCCTGACCTATGGGATCTGGCCCATGCTACCTATCTAGCCCCAAGGGGCCAAAAGGTTGAGCACCATTGATATAACCTAAGTACTCTTTATAGTTTTTTCCTGGGATTTGGCTTTAGATAGGCCCTTGTGGACAGAAGGGATTTAAGTACTTGTTCTTAATTGTGCTGCCCTATTAAGTATACCCCAGATCACTTCTTCCAGCTGTCTGAGTTCAGCACATTGTTCAGAAATACTGGACCACATCACCTCCAGGCATCTTCCCAAGAACACATTCAGTTTGTGCACATACTCTTATTAGAAATGATACCTTATATATTAGGTAAAGAAACAGCTGGTTGTAGTCTCCTCCAGGTGAGAACCTCAAAAGCTTAATGGCTCCATTTAAAAGGGCACTCAATATCTCTCCCATCCAGTTCAGAAGGGCTTGAATGTGTTCAGTGCTTTATAAAAGTAGCCCATTTAAAAGTAGCCCATACTGCAGGTTTGCTCCTAAATTCTGCCCTAGCATTATGGTGCATTTTGATGAATATGTATGAAGTATTTGTTTAAGAAACTGTTGGGAAATAGCAAACTGACCTTGATCTTGGATTCTATATATTTGAACAATTAAACCAGTTGTTCTCAACCTTTTTGAACAAAAGGCACCCCTCAGTGGGCCCAAGGCACCGCTTAGAAAATGCCAGCTCTTAGCTCTCTTTTTTGAATACAGGAAAATAGCATAATTCTTCTGTTGCAAATAATTCAGAAAGATCACAGCAGGTCAGAAGGTTTTTAACACTATGAATTCCTATTTGAAAACTTGTGAATCATGTCTGCACATCTTACAGTGGTAACATTGCGTGCTACCCTTGAAGGTATCCCATGGCACCCTCTACACCTTTATACTGGAAGGTATAACATTTTGAATTATAAAGACAAGGAGTGATCCATTTCATTGCACCTCAATTTAAAATCCCTTATCAGTATCCAGGTATGTTGCACAGAACTAGTGTCCAATAGATAGAACAATTCACATCACACCAGGATTCTCTCATTTCCAAAGAGAAAATATGTTCAGGTGATTTGGTGACAGGGATCAGCTATATACAAATATTGTCAACAGGAGTATTGCAATGTTTTTCTGAGAAAGTCCTTTCTTACTGTACACAAAACAGTTATTTTGATGCTGAATGGATGTAGTGTTTAATTATGTCATTAACTCAGCCAGCAAGGGATTTTGGTTATTTTGTCCATAGGAATTTGACAACTTTGTTGCATGATTGAAGTAGCTGTCCCAGAACAAATCACTATATGACAGCAAAACTTGGCTGAGATGCTGACTCTATATAGCAAGTGACATGTCAAAACATGACAGTCTGTCTCCATTAAGTAGCACGCTAACTGTGAATGCACACTTTCATCATAAATCAGAAAACTAGATCCACTGGGAAAGGTACATAAAAGCTAAACAGATAGTCCCATCAGTTCACTTACATGGAAATCTGAGTAAATAAACAGAGGTCACTAAACCACACCAAATACAGAACAGCCTCCTCTCACTGCTGCATTTTTCCTTCAGATCCATGCGGTCATACAGGCCTGGTTCTGATGGAATAAACTATCAATAAACCTGGCGTGTAGTTTAACCACTAGATGTCACTGAAGTCTGGGTTTTAGCAACCCCAAGGGAAGGCCGGTTTGTAGGAAAGAGCAGGTTAATTACTGGAAGAGCTGGTGCTAGCTCCAAAGAACAACTTTTAACTGAGGGAACCTTAGCAGGGTTTGCACCGATTCAACTAATATGAACCTGACTTAACTCAGCTGACAATCTGCTCCCCTGAGGGATGCTCATGCAGAAGTCTCTGTCCCTCCAGAAGTCTTGTTCTTCTTTTAACAAAATGCAGCATCCAACTTCGTCTCTCATAGCACTTTTACACATGCTCTGGGGCTGGGTGGTGGCACTTAGAGCAGCTCCAAGAGCCACTCCAATTAAAGCACTGCTGCATCTCCTGTATCAGCGTCCCTGTGCTTAAAAATGGTGGTGGGAGCAATTGAACGAGCTTTAATTCAAGTGTGCCTGCTGCCATTTTTAAGTGTGGAGATGCTGATACACAAGATGCTTTGGGAGTACAGCAGTTAACTGAGTCTGCTCCAATGCACTGGAAGTTTTGTGATTATTTTTGCCTTGCCCCACCAAGCTCCCACTCTCTGCCCCTGCCTCATCGCACCTCATCGCTATTCATTTTCTGATTGCTGTCAGCCACTGTCATTTCTTCCTTGCCTTTTCCTCCCTACCAGCTGCTCCCAGTGCTGCTTCCCTTGGGAGTTCCAATATTAGCCTCCTATAGTCAAGGGATGCAGAGAGGGAAGCAAACAGTCTGCCTTACCCAGGCAAAGCATCACCCCCAAGAGAAGAGAACTGTAATTACTGAGTGAAGCGTAGCTGGATGCAGCAGACATGACAGGGCTCCCAAAAGTACTGTTATCATAAAGTTTGCAACACAGGGCATTTGTGCTTGTTCCCATTCTTCTGTTCCATTGTCAATAAGTACCTACTACCTAAATGATTAGGCATGCAAACTATTCCTAGGCTCCCACTATGACAAGCTGAATATTACCAGTCAGCATCAATTCTGTGCCCATTTTTGTACACAGTCAAGATGCCAGGTGAGGCTGTGGTGCAAAGGGATAGCAAAAGTCTTTATTCCCGGGGTTGGAGATCAGACTTAAATGAAAAGAATACAGCTGCTAGCTTTTAGAATTCCACTGAATGCTTGGCACTGTTACCAGCATATTGAAATGACAAGCATCCTCTTCTGACAGTTCAATATACAGTAAACAGGCATCTTATTTGACCTGGGACTAATTGTCCCAGGGTTTGACTCCAGTCAAAACAGCTGTTTACTCACCCAGTCCTTTCAAGCTGTATTGCTGCTCTTCTTCCAATAGGTAGCCAGGGAAAGCACAGACAGACAGGTCTGTCTCTGGAATGAATCTCAATTAAGTTAAATTAGCTACAGTTAGTTTACAGCTGCACACAGCATAGTGTGAGCACATCTTATCCAGCATCCTTCACAGGTACTTGAAGTGGGTCAAGGTGTGTGAGAACATCTGTAGGACCTAGGGGCAGAAGACATGCAATGTCTGTTTATAGCCTTGAAGGAAGCATATTTTGCTTCTAACCTTGTCTATGCTATGGAACTGAGCTAACTCTGGCCTTTAGCCTTATCTATGCTATGGAACTGAGTCATTGCTAACATTTGCATACACAGATTTTTCAAATCTACCTGCCGCACATGGTTAGTGTCTTTTCAATAGGCCAGATCCACCGCAGCAAGCACAAGGAGTTATAATGTAAAGTAAATTTCCTTGCACTGAAGCAGCATAGGTGGTTTGATTTTTCTGAGGGATTTTTCAACCCGCTTACCTATCACTAGGGGAGGAGATGGCTAACGAACAAATTATGTCAGAAAAGAATCCTTTGAACCATAGAAGTCAACTGAGATAGCAAGTTACTTTTGTTAAAAAAAAATATTGTTTTTTCTGTTACACCTCTGCAGATATTGGTTCCAATCCTTACACTGCAAATGACAGTGTTTGGAGGATTTAAAAGTTATTACAGTCCTCAGTGAAAGTTTTCCCATAACACAGTTTAATCCTGAACCAATTGACACACTTTGCTGGAGACAAGCCAGCACTAGAATCAATTTCAGTTGGATTCTTTACTACTTTATTGGCATAACAAGCTATACAATTGTTGTCAATGTGTGACAAGTGAGATAGATCCCTCAGGCACCTGTGAGAAGTGGATATAAATTTACCCAAAGCAGAGCTTCAAACCAAGCTTTGGGTTGGATTCCCTTGTGGCCCTCGTTCATTCCCGAGTCAGTGAATCATAAAGATAAAAACATCTATTCTATTTGCCACTAAATTCCCCTCCAGTGAAGGATGGCTCTCCCCTACAGTGCATTGTCAGTAATCTCAAGACTCAGTTCACCACTTACTTTAAATGGGTGAATTCCTTTAGCATCAGTTCTTTGTTCTGAGTAATGCTCCCTCCCAGCACTTTCCCTCAGGAGAAAATTCCTCACTTCAGTAGAGCTGCAGGCTGTTTTCCTGATCTAGTCTACATTTAGTTTAGCGAGATCTGAAGTTGTGGCTACCTTTTTCTTAAAGCAGAAAATCAGCAGGAGCGCTACAGTGATACTCCCCAACAACTACTGATAGGAAAGAAGCTGTATTTTGGGGGGAAGGGATTTGAAGAGATGGCTGGATGCAGACAAGGCTTAAATATACATAACACTCTACAAGATGTAAAATGTGTCAGACAAGAATAAACACCTGTCCAGTAGAGGAAGCATTGTAAAGCTTATATATAGTAGTTGCATATGCTGTGCTGTGACTTATACCAAATCAAACATCCCCTCTCTTTGCCCCTCCTTTGAGTCCCCTACATATCACTGAGCAGTCAGTTACTATAAGTCTCTGCACTGCTATTTAGCTCCACTACAACCTACACCCTTGTAACATGGATGTCCTTAGACCACCACAGCTACAACCTACACCCCTGTAACATGGATGTCCTTAGATTATAGGGTTGTAGGTTGTAGCTGTGTTGGTCTTTCTCAAATCATTCTATTCAGCCCCTCTCACTCGTGGAGGTGGTATTTCTAATCTCCTGCTAGAAAAGTACAATATTTCAGATGAAGCTTAAAGACTAGCCCAGGTTTACCTTGATTTCTGCAAGGGCTATGAGGACTAAGCCAAGGCATTCGGGGGCATGCATGGGGCTTTTTTGGAGGGACAAGAGGAGGGTTGCTTTGCTTTATTGCCATCATCAGTACAGTCTCACACCTGAAGCCCATGACATTCAGTCCTGATTGGCTCAGTAGCCACATGAGCAGCCAGCAAAACCCAACACATACGTCCACACATGAATTATGGCAAACACTTCAGTTCAGAAGAAAATTTATAGCAAGTCTGGTACAAATCCATGGCAAATATTCACCGGTGGCACTAATAATGGGGCCTTAGAGATACACCAGTGGCTCTCAACCTTTTTTGTACCAGGACCCATTTGTAAACATCAATGGACAGTCCTGACTTGCTGCCCCCTCCAGCCCCCCAGTGTGTGGTTTGGGGTGAGTGTGTGGGAGGAATAGGGGGTCCCAAGCAGCCCCTTGCAGGCTGGGACTCTTCCAGCCTGCATGGAAAAGCCACAATTTCCCACCCTTTTCTCCTTTAAAGGACAATCCATTTTTGAAGTTTGTTGATCCATTTTTAAAGTTGGTTCACAACCCTTTCCTATATTCTTATGACCCACAGGTTGAGAACCAGTACTTTAGATAATGCAGTAAAAAAGAAAACAAAATAGACAGACCAAGCATAGCAGGGGGCCTGAACCCTGTTACTCAGACACAAGGTGGGGGAGGAAAATTACATCTGTGCACCCAGGGCCTGTGCCAAAGGAGGCCATAGGTCAGGGGTCAGGGAGCTTTAGCAGATGGCATCTGGGAGAGGACTGTGGGAAATGAGGGGAACAAGAGTTGAAGTGGCTAAGGCCTCTATAAAAGAATCAGACTGTGGACTGAATAACACCTGCAAGGCATGGTATGGCTGTATGACTGGAAAGAGGCCATGGATTTAGCTCTTACGGCACGTAGGGCCCAAGGGAATGACTAGAGAGAGAGACAGACATACAGACAGAGCACCTCAGCTCACCAGCCTCTCCCTCATTACTTTCAACAAGGCGGGTGCCGAAGCAGGGCAAAACCCCAGGAGGCAGGAGCAAAGGCCTGGCAGGATCAGGGTGGCCAACAGGGGGCATTACAGCAGCCCTCGGGCCCCAATCGTGTCACACCAAGTCTCTGCCAAGAACTGCAGGTGGTAAGTCGACAAGCCACTTGTGTCTCAGGAGCCATTTGCTGAGCCTCTCTGCCTCAGGCCTATTTAGGCTTTGCTGGAGGCTCAATATCTGTGGGATCAGCCCTGGTTTGCAGGAAAGCCCGCTGTGGGGAGCAATGGGAAGTGAGACCAGACCCAATTTATGAAGCTACCGGCTCAATATCTGTGGGATCAGCCCTGGTTTGCAGGAAAGCCCGCTGTGGGGAGCAATGGGAAGTGAGACCAGACCCAATTTATGAAGCTACCCCTTTTGGGGACAAGAAGCTTAGCTATTTTCAAAGAGGCACAATACCATTCTCTGAAGAGGGCAGTTACTCAGGCTGCAGAAAAAGCTAAGAGATGCAAACAGATCAGACAGAAGCACTTCCATTTACCACACTCCTCTGCAAGTCTTCCTAGTAGCAACCTCTCCAGGAAAACTCCCCTTTCTATAGGAGCCTCTAAATCTTAGATGCTATGAGCTGTACTCATCCTTTCTGTCCATGAGCTGTATTTTCTCGGAGTCCTACTTGCCAGAAGAGGGGCGGATCAGACGGGTCTTGGCTCTTTCCTTGAAGGATGCTGGGGCGGGGACATGAGGCGTCCCTTTTGGGTTCTGAAAGGGTCAGCATCACCCAAGAAAATGAAGAACCCCCTAGAGAGCTTTCACGATGATGCCTCCCTTTTCATTCATGCCTATGAAGGTTCATCTCCCTGGTGTCGACCCCTAACAATTCCCAGAAATAGGCACAGGGCTCTGGGATCGCCTGCACAAAGACTGTGCCTCCATACCTCTGCCCCGTCCCCTATGGCAGCGTGGCTCTAATACAGGAGGATCCAAGTTGCAGCTGCTTCCAGAAAATGTCCTGAAAGCCACCTTGCTGTGGAGAGCTATGTGAGAATGAACAGGTGCTACTTTACCTTAATTTCTGCAACGCTATAGAGGAGACGGTGCATTTCCTGCCAGGCCTGCCCATATCCTCCGCCATCTTGTATAGATTTCTATACTTTTATGCAGTCTGGTAAAAGTGGAAGAGTGCTGCTGAGAAATCTACTGATTCCTTTCCAGGCAGAAGAGTTTGATCTTGCCTTGAAAACTGATACCATATTCTCTTTGGTCTAAGTATCCTGTCCATTCTTCAGGATTTATGGTAAACACATTAAAGTAGCTTTATTAATCCTATAACATTCAATATCAACAAACACATTTCTGAGATGCCCATCACAGAAATGTCTGGATACTCTTAATATCACACCTATTTCTTAAGTAGCATTAAAACTTACACACCAGAAAATAGCAAAGTTCATAATTAAACAAGTGCCAATTACAGACTTGCAGGAGACTAGTTAATATCCAGTCTATAAAATGGTAGCTGCTATAGGAGATGTCCTACAGAGAAGAGGTCTATTGCTAGTGAAAAGCACAACCAACTTTATCACTTTTCTCTGCTAGGAATCATTTCTTTTTTAGCTAGCACAGTTCCTGCAAGTCCATTTTCCTTAGCTAGGGTTATCATACGTCCAGGTTTTTCTGGGCATGTCCTCTTTTTGGGTCCCCCCATCTCTGCCCATGTGTTTTTTTTTAAATACAATCAAATGTCTGGGATTTTGGTCAGCTCAGCTTTGAAGTTTTTCCCAGACTGCCCTAGCAAGGAGCTGCTTGGGGCTGGGAGGAGAGTGATTGGAGGCATGGTGCACGTGCACGTGGCTAGCATGCCGCCAAGCAGCGGGGTGGGAGAAGCCCTGGCAGCTGCATGCAGGTAAGTCTGAGAGGTACTTGGGGACTGTTCAACTGGGTGCATGCACATGTGCATGTCTGCGAGGGGTGTGTGGAGGGTATGGATCTGAATGGAGTGCCTTTAGAGGCAGCAGGGAGCTGCCTGGCCAGGCTGACAGCACTGGAGCAAGTGTCCTTGTTCACAGGGTGGGGCAGCTGGGAGATGCTGCAGGGCAGGGGCTGTGTTTTAGGAGTGAGAGGCACTGGGTGGGTAGGGGACTGTGGGGCAGGAGTATGGGGCACTGGAATGCCAGGGGGCTGTGGGTTGGGAGTAGGGAGCACCAGCATGGCCCAGGGGGGCAGGGTACCACAGGTTGGGAGTAAGGAGCACTGGTAGAGCCGGAAGTCTGCGGGTCAGGAGTGAGGGGCAGCAGCAAGGCTGGGAGAGGTTGTAGCTTGGGAGCGAGGGGCAATGGGATGGGCAGGGGCAGGGCATCGGCATATCACTGCCCCCCACAATCATATACCCCCTCCTCTCTGCACAGCAAGTGTCCTCTTTCTGGAACTGGAAATATGGTAACCGTACCCTAGCTACCTTGTAAGGAAAGCAGAGGCAAGTGTTATTTCTAGGTAGTGGGCCTGATGGCTTTGCAAGGAAGAAGAATGACTGAAAAGCTCTAATCACAGCATGATAAGTGGTTCTGGAAATACTGCACAACTCCTAGAATTATTAAACTAACAAAAAATGAAATTAAATATTGCCTCTCTGATTTGACTAGAGCATCAAGCCAGGAGCAAGGATCTAATCCCAACTTTGCCTGTAGCTGCTTACAACAAGTTACTTCATCTTTGCCTCATTTTCTCTATCACAAAATGGAGCACTGGTCTACACATTGAGTTATGCTAGTTTAATTTAATGATTTATTTTGAAGTAGTTTAACTTGGTGCATATGGTGTGTGTATATTTTTATTTCAAGTCAAACCAGCTTCACTGCAGTTTACTTTAGAACAATTAGAAAATTTAAGGTAAACTGAAATAACCTGCTCTTAAAGTGAAAAAGAAGAGTGTCTGCACAACATTTTGCCCTGCTTTAAGGGCTTTTCTGTAGGTTTTTTTATACAGCCGTGAGTCACACCCATATGAACACACTTGTACAAGTACAGTTTATTCCCATAAGTTGAGGGAAATAAACTACAGCAGCATATGGCAACCGTATCAATATAACTGCATCAATACCAGGGGTTGTATTGAACTAAACTGTTCAGTAATTAATCACCCACACAACTTAAATACAAAGGCTGTGAAGACCAGGCCTAAACCTCCAAAATTAAACCACTACAAATCTCTGCCTAAACAAACTATCAGGCATACTGTGGGGGTTACCATATTTACTTGTTTATAACATGCACCCCCTCCCCTAATTAACTGCTGGGAATGGGGGGGTATCCTAAATGAGGAAATGTGGGGAGCAGAGGGCTTGATCCTGTGGAAGCTAAACTGTCCATCAAGCTGAGTGGGCAGCCAAGTGGCCCCTGCTTAGTCAGCTGAAGACCAATCCTACTGGAACTGAACTGCCTGGGGCCTTAAACTTGGGTGGGCCCTCAGCTGACTCCGCATGTGCTGCGCTGAATTACCTGGCAGCCCCTCTTCTCTTCTGGAGCCAGGTGGGCATCGAACAGCATTTGCTGTGTCTGGCAGGTGCCAGTTAGTTCCAAAAAACAGAGTTAATAGAGTAGATGCAGGTCTTTGACACTCTCTCTCTCTCTCTCTCCCCCCCCCCTGAGAAACTACTGTAACTACTGGTATTTTCAAGAAAAAATCTTTTCTCTTCATTCCACCATTTTAAAACAAGGTGCATGTCTTATTCAAGGGCATGTAGTATGCAAGAAAATACTTCTGTTGTTTATAAAGCACTTTGCATAGGTAAAATACTACTCAAATGCTAAAAATGTATTATTCATGTTGTCAGAAGTCAGATTATACTTGGGTGCTTCCACAGCATATAAAAGCAGAGGACAAGAGGGCATGACAACTCTCAAGGCCTTAGGCAGCAGCATACCCTAACAGATTGCAGGGATGCTCCAGCCACCTGCTGTATGAAGTACAATACTCATCGAAGTACCTAGGAATGGGGAGGATGCAGAGTCAGCAGTGTGGACAATGAGAGCTTTTTGCTACAGCCTGTGAAACAGAGTATCCACAGCAAACCTTCCCTGTGGAGTAAGTCATCCTCGGGCTAGGGAGATTTTTTCCTTAGAGATTTCAGGATCATGCCAGAATACATCTGCAGCTGTGCTATAATGAAAAGTCACAGCTGAGCCCTATCTTTTCATTATTGCTGCTCCTAAAGTCTGTTTGGACTACATCCTAGGACCTTGCGATCTAGAAAGTCAGGCTGACCAGATAAGAGTGAATGGATTTCAATCTAAATAGCTTCTGAGAAGCAAATCAAATAGACTGCAGTTCATCTCATAAATGCTGTGTGTGTTCAGCACAATTTAATGACTGGAAGTTTGAGCATGAAGTATTCCATTTAAGAATAATAACCACATGTGGTAAGCATGAAGGCGCAGAGCCCAGATTTAATTAATGTAGTTTTGTATTTTGAAAAGCAATATTAAAAAACACTTGAAAATGCAAGATAACTGTAATAGTTGCTTCTACAAGTTTTAACCTTATATTGCTTGGCCATTTTGACATATAAATTATTGCTTACTAGCTCTTATAAATACACAGCACAGTAATATGTACAAAGGCAGACAAGCATGAAACATGAAAAGGAAAATGTTGGCAACAGTGATTCTGGTAAATCAAACTATTTCATACATACCAGTTCTTATAACGGTGGATAACTACTAGCTGTAGTCCCTGAGAAGTTAGGTAAATACCTTGATTTGGGGTTTTCTATTTTATTATTTTAAATGCAAGCTGACAGCATTATGGCACACCTGTTAAAGAGACTATAACAAGCAGGTGGTCTTACCTCAGTTCACTGACTTCATCCCAGTATTTCTTAACAGTATAATAAGAATACAATAAATAGGCTATGCAAATAAATATTACTCTGCTAAAATGTTTAGTATTTACATCTTTCTTTGCAATTTTACAGCAGGACATTTTTAGTTTGTTTTTGGCAAGAGATCTTTCATTTCTTTTTTTCCACTGGTATCTAGACACAATCAATTACTATGTGAAATTGGGCTGAAAGCCTAAGGACATGTTACAGAAGCATCTAAATTCTATGAAGCAAAAGCCCACTTCAAAGAGCTGGAGAATGACCCCACGTGTTCCCTGTTTTGTCTCATATCTTCTCCCAACATATACGAAACACACGCACATAGTTTAACTTTGTCTGTGTAGTTGTATTAGTCTGAGCTTGGAGATTTACAGTATTTTTTAGGAATATCATAACAGCACTACTGTTTTGTGGGGAGGGTGTAGTTATTAAAAAGTGTGCTCTGCCCATATCTAGGGATGTGGGAAAAGCTACACACCACCTCCCTTTTCTTTCATCCTGCTGCTTTTTAGGCCTCCTCCTAATCATCTTGCCTTCATGTGCATGGCAGTCTCAGGTCAAGTCCACAACATTTTAGCCACAGAACAAGGATTCTAACAAACCTTTATTTTCTGGATAAAAGTTCTGTTGCAGATTCAGAGCAGTTTCCCTTTTATTAGTATTATAGTTCCATGAATAATATTCTAAGCACAGAAGCAAACCTTGCCCTTCAGAACTGAAGATAGATTTAGATAATAAAGGCCATCATAAAAACCAATTTGCATCGTCTCATTGCACTTTTCAGCATTTCAGACAATTATACCTAACATTACAATGTTTGGAACTTGGTGCTTAGATGACAGATTTTTTCACCTGCAAACATTAAGCCAGGTGTGAAAAGCAGGAGCTTGTTTTTGTACTGCTGTAGTTGCACCAGCAGGAAAGGAGCATAAGCTATTAAGGTTATTATAAATTAGCAGATGAGAAGCTGAAAAGAATTGAGACTCAGGCTCAATTCTCTTTCATTAGTCACAGAGAGCACTACGTCCTGTGAACAAGGGCTCACAATCTGATCTACATACTGATTTGTGAAAGCAGTGCCATGATGAAAAGATTTCACAAGAGGGGGCTAAAGAATCAGCTAATGTCTTGGTTAATGAATCTTGGGTGGGGATTTAGTGAAAATCTGAGAAAGGAAAAATTAAAAAAACCCCAAGAAATTAACATCATATGGGGTTTATGTTTTACACTACAAAAATGAGTCCACTAAATTTAGTGTCCTGACTTGAACAGTTTTGGTCTGTTTGCACAGAAGAAATATTTACAGTATGTGCAATCACATCTACAGAAGAACATAGGAAATTTTTACTCCATGGCCAGCAAGAGTTTATTTATTTTTTTACTGGGTAAAAAGAACTATTTAAAAAAAATTCATATAGTATTTGATAATACCAAAGTACAAGCAAATACATTGTGAAACATCTGTTTCTTTTATACAGTAACTGTACAATATTTCACTTATGGAGGCAAACTGAATGCATCCAATGACCTCCCCTTCAAATTAATTGTTAAATCTGCTTTTTCTGTCCCCTTTAAACCACAGATCAAAAGATGATGAAGAACATGCAACTTTCAAAGGATCATTTTCCTGAAAGACTTTCTGATGTGAAAAACAGACAATATAGATAGACAGCCAAGCAGTGTACGCTCACTGCCACTGTAAAGGGACTTTTTGAAGTAAGGCTCTACAAACAGATTTTATTTATATAGTGAAGAATATTGCACTGTCTATAGCTTATTTCAGCTTATTTGAGGGCAACTTCTTAGTACTGAAAAACAGCATTATCATCATAGCAGCAGGACATTGACCCCTGTGGTCCCCTGATTTACCTATGGCAGGTTAGGGTGTTATGCCTTGTGTTGTGTTTGTATAGGATGGTTTACTAAGGCAGGGGGCTGGACTAGATGATCTATAGAGTTCCTTTGCAGCCCTACTCTTCTATGATTCTAAGAGGAGGCAACTCAGATAAGAATAAATATGAACGTGATTTTAAAGCATGTACTAAGATAACAAATAGTTATTTGATTTATCTAAATGAAAACTGGGTTTGGATGAAATATAAAATAGGAAGACGCTTTCCCTTTAATTTTTTCTGTGTATTGGGAATACACACTGTGTGTGTAATACATGAAGTACGGCCCTTTGTTCTTTCAAAGCTAAAAGCATCTGCTTGGTAAGTCAGATTTTTACGTGTTTAAATAGGCTATTTTCTGTTTTATTGTGTTTTTCTAGAAAGTAGATGGACTTACTAGAGATCTCCCAGTAGATATATAGGAGACAACAGTTCAAGCAGTAAAGCACTGAGCTCTGTTGTAATAACCTACTGCACATTAATTGCAGAAAAAAGTAACAGTTCTAGGATAATTAGAAGGGGAGCAAATAGAGATTTTTCTCCCTAACCTACATATTTTAGATATAGGACACCTGCTAAAACGTTGAGTTGAGGTCAAGTGCTATTAATCCCTCAAAAGAGGAAATGACACATTGGTTTCCATACACTGCATCAAGGTTAGATTTTTTCTTTACTATATCCTTGAAGTAAATTCTTAAGAGGAAGTAACATTATGGGCTGCTGTTTGCTTTTGACCTCCAAATCAGGACACACAAGAGAGCTAATAATGGTGCATTGTTTTATATATGTTAGTTTTTATATTCCATTCTGAAATGTCAGCTGCTGTCTCAAATAAGATGCTCCCAGGGAAGTTATGTGGATTGCACAGTATTTTTTGGCAACAGTCAATACTTTGGCAGCTTTCGATTAGTGAGGTACATTCTCTATCATAAGTTGCAACCCTTCATCACATGAAGTTGCTTGCTGAAATGTTATAGTGATGTGATGCTTCCTTTCACCTTAATACTGTCAGAATCTGGACTGAAAGCTACACTGGACCAACAATATTTTCACAGAAATCAAGTTGCTGAGCTCAACGGATGCTGCTCATCACCTTCCTGATCTGATGATAGATGGAAACAGCACTACCTTTGCCCTGGAATGCTGCAAACAACTTCTTTTCTTGTTCTGCTTGATTTTCCTGTGTATATTGTGGGAGCTACTGATAAAACTCAGTAAACTGTTCTTATATCGGGAAGCAACGTGTTTGGCTTAAACATTCACTTAATTCAAAGTGCTGCAGTTACAAGGTTACATGAAGCTGTGTGTGCTCACGCCCGAGGCTCTATCCTGTGAGAAAGCTCAAACAGTGTTTGCTGGTTGTCAATGACACGCAGATGATGGACATATGGCTTCAGCTCTTGATGCTCTTTAGGAGGAACTTCATTGCCTACAATTTGAGAAGGAAAAAAGGAAATACCTCAGAGATCATTTTTGACTTCTTGTTGCTTTATCATAAAGGCTGAGCCAAGGTCACAGGCTATCTCCATACATCTGGCCCCATTATGCTAGGTGCTGCACAAATACAGAACAAAAAGAAGCTCAGTGACCAAAAGGACTTGCAATTTAAGCTGCAGATACAAAATGGTGTTCTGATAGCAGGGCGGATGAGGAAATAACATGAACTTTCTGATTAGCAGGATAAGCAGTGGTTTAAGCATGCCAGCAGCCTAACTACTGTCAAGTTTTTTCTGGGGTTTTTTTTTTAATGGTGAGAGAATTTTTAAGGAAAAGTATGAATGAGAACAATGGTTTTGCAAATGTTTACGGCACCTACTCCCCAGTGTGAGGGACAGAATAGGAGAAAGAATGCTGGTGCTTGTTCAAAAATGTAAAGATTGGGTAATGGACCCTGGCAACCTGGGCTGATAGCAGGCACCCAGGACTCAAAACCATTTCATTTTACTGCCTAAATGGCACATACGTTACCGCAGTTTCTTGCCACTTGCACACAAGTTTTCAATTCAGCTCTGGATCCCCAAGCGTGCACACATCCACTGAGCAAATTGTGTGTTGTCAATAAGCTGTGCTTTGGCCAGGCAGGTACACAGCACAAAAAAAATAACTCAGTTACATGCATAAAGGTGGGTAATCCCAAATTATAGTCATAGAAAAACCATAACTAGCAGGTGTGAGAAAGAGAAGGGGAGTCCTCCTCTATTTTAGTCCAGTACCTTAGTGGCTTGGGTACTTGCCCATGAAGTGAGATACCCAGGTTCTAGGCCCCCAGTAACAAAAAGGGGTATTGAGCCCATTCCCTAGCATAGTGCTTCACAACCACTAGGCCAGAGGCTAGACGTGATACAGGTCCTTTCTTAGCCCTCCTCTTGAAACTTGAATCTTGGGCGGTGAAGACAGGGAGGCTAGAGAAGCGTGCTTAGAGAAGTTGAAAAATCTCCTTCCTGGGAAATTTTCAAGAGCAGGATAGACACTTGAGCAGGGGGCAGGACTAGATCACTAGATGGTATCACAAAGTCTCTTCTACCTCAACCTTCCTATGATCCTAAGCTACAAGGTGATTAGTGAGATGATTGTTGCCTTACATGGGATGGACCCAGGGTTCAGGGCTGGGCCCCTACTCCCAAAAGCATCTCCATTTCTGCAATAGGTAGGTATAGTGGGTTGCTGCATCAGGGCCTCTTCAATAAGACTTTTGGTGGAGACCCTGAGGTCTCTTCACAAGCTCCAGTAATAAACAGTCTTTTAATAAATAAAAGAAGTAAACATAAAGCCCCCTTATCGTCTTGAATACTGAGAGAGGTCCTGCGTGGCTTCAGTGTCTCCAGAGCAGTCTTGCCTTCCAGCTAGCCCAGAAGTCTCCCATTCTGGTGCCTGACACCAGTCCCTGACACCAGTCCCTCTGGTTTTTCTTGCTGAGGTTTGTAACTCCTAGTGAGCCTCTCCTCCATTAGCCTTCACACAGCTGCAGCCAGGAGTCAGTCTGGCTGTCTCCCTGCAAGAAGAGGGCTGGGAGAGACTGGGCAATGCTTAACATTTTGCAGGGAAGTGGGCTCAAATCCCTTCTGGATGAGGGGGATTTAGAACCCAGGTCTCCCACTCCCTAGGTGAGTGCCTTAACTAATAGGCTACTGGTACAAAACACAGAAGAGCTTATTCCCTCTTAGTCCTCCTCACCTTGGGTAGAGCAAACCAGAATCCCAGATTGTGCACAGGTGTCAAAAACTGCAGTTATGTAGCTGTGTATGTGCCATTTAGATATGGAAAGTGAAATAGGATTTTGCTGTTAGTTTACATGGTTAATTTATCCAGAGATTAGCAAAACTGAGATCAAATCTTGGCAGAATTCCACAAGTGCAAGGTCAGTGTAGATGCCCAGAGAAGATCCTTATCCTGCAAGCAAAGTAGAATAGAAGGGGACTGAAAAACCCAGGGCCTATGAGACTGAAATGGTCCCTGGCTTTGGCCCCTCTTATGTTATGACTCCTACCTTGACATGCTGCCAATACCAAAGGGGAAAGTGGGTGGCTAGGTTTATAGCAGCAAAGGACCTCATGCTAAGACTATGCCAAACACGTCCCTTTACGCAGAGCTGGCATTAGACCTGTGGGAGACTCTGGCAGAGCTAAGGTAAAGATCCATCCCTTTTCCCACTCATTTGTTTGATGACCTTTAAAAACTTAACTTAGACTAGGAGTGTAGGCAAGTGCCTGGTGGCTCATCCCTGAAACTGGGTCTGCTTCCAAATAAGCGGGTGGAAGTCCCCTTTGTTCTGTCTTGTCACAGCACATAAGGTCCTTGAGGGAACCCTTTTGGACCACAACCTTTAAACAATCATAACACAAATACACATGGACCCTGAGCCATTTCTTTTAGATCAGGTGGAAGGTGTCAGCATGGAATAGACAAGAGGACCACTCTTCAAAGCTGCTCTGTCAGGCCTCCAGTTTTGATCTCAGCTATGCTTTTGATTCCTGCTAAGGTGATGGAGATGAGAGATGTGCTGTTATTTCCTGAGAGTTGTCATGAGAGAAGAGCTTTAACTAAGCAACAGAGGAAACTGAAGGATGGCCTGAATAGCAAATGAAGGTGGTATCTACTACAAACACTAGTCGAGGCCCTCAAGAAAATGTTAACAAAATTACTGTTAAACACACAAACCCCAATAAGCCTAACTTCATTGCTCTTCCACAGACAGTGCTTTACTTCAATCACATCCCTCATCTATACATTCTTCACTTAGTTTGTCAGCTGTTCAGGGTGCTGATACTGTCCTCCTATTTGTAAAATATCTAGTTCAAATTTAGTGCTATGGAAATAGTAACATGGCAGTGTGAGTATGGCTAGTTCAGCATGCCACTACTACAGGCATTGGAGTGCAGCACCTGTCCACACACTCTTTCTAAGTACCTGGCTGATTTGTGAAGTACTTAAAAAGAAATAAGAGATAATTGGTGTAGTAATACACAAGAGACCTTACAGTTCTTGGGGAACAGATTCCACCTTCTCAGCAAGTGTGCTGAACACACTGAAAATTATTCAGAATTCAGAGTGTCATTAGCACCTCAAATTGTAAAAGGCTGAATAACTGTATAAGTGTTCAAGCTGCTATGACAGATTTCTGAAAGACTATTATTTGTTTTCTAGATTTAGTGTAGAAAATATTATTACCATTAAAATATTAAAATAAAAACATTTCAGTATTTCTTGGCAGCACTGTCATCTTCTAACCCATAAAGATTTTGGCCGGCTTGCTTAATTTGTAAAGCACAGCTTATAAACAAGAACAATGTCCCTTGCTTAGTCTGAACTCTTTTTGGTGGTAGGATGCCTGCTGCTCTTAGTCCAATTTATGGAACGATGCAGTAGAAAAATTCACATTTGTGAAAGCTAAATAAACCCATAGGAAAAGGAAGCTATCCATAAAGTCTCAATAAATATTCAGTGAATTCATTTCATGCCTAAATGAATTTAACAAAAAAACTCAAGTGCCTACAGGGATATGTGCATAAGCTGTTTTTTAAATGCCAGCTTCACAAAAAGGCCAAGCCTGTGGTAAAATAAAATAATAATGACATACTTCAAACTACCAGATTGTGTGATAAATCTTGGGTATTAAACCTGGATTTATGTTGCGACACAAATTGCCATTTGCAAAACTGCAAAAGCGTTTTAAAAATTTTCATTAATTTGCAAATGTTCCATTTAAAAACAAAAAAAAAAACCCACAGGGAAACTTCAAGTAACAGAAACATTCAGGTTCACAGATAAATATTTTTGTTCAATAAGTTAGAGTCTGAATTAACAGAGTTAAAGTAAGAGATGGACATAACTATTTGCCTTCCTCTTTGTGTAAAGGGAAGTAACTGGATCATAACTAATACACAGACTGGCTACATCAAGACAAACATGGCCATGTGGTGTTGCAGACACGTCTGTGGTGCCACATAACACACATTCAGCTGTTTTCTGTGCTGCAGGGGCGCAGCATGGGTTTTTTTTTTGACCCCTGGATATCCTGGGGTCAAAAAACCCATACAAAAAAAAAAAAGCAGAGCAGTGCACACAGGGGCAGCACGAACCACTCAAAACTGGAGCCTGGCCAGGTAAAGCCATGCTCTGGCTGCTGGCCAGGCTCCAAGTGGCTGGATCGCTATTATTGCAGCCACAGAAGCCCCTCCAGGAGACCAGGTAAGGCTGCTGGCCCCTGCCCAGTGCTGGCCCCAGCCTCCCCTACCCCACCTAAAGTAACCTGCTGCAACCCAGAGCACGTGTGACACAGGCATTCCCCAGAGACAACTAGTGGTGGTACAAGGTGTCCTGCTGCTAGTTGTTTCTGGGGAACCAAATGTCCACGCTCATTCGGCCATGGCCACCTTGTATAAAAAGACCCTGCAACAGGCAATATTTTGGGCCAAATGTTTACAAGCTTTCCTAACTGTACCTGCAGTATTTGCACACACATTTTTTTGCACACTAAAATGTGCCAATATAAGTTTGACAGAAGAGCCACTGTGCTACAAACACCCCCATCTTAAATGGCTCAGAAGGCACAGGAAGCTGTCAGATATCTCCAGTGACCTTCAGGTTTTATCTTCTTGGCTGGGCCTACAATGCTCTGGTCTTATGAAGCAGTGTGAATAGGTGAATGTGTGTTAGAGATCATGGGAACACACCATCTGTGACAATTTGGGTTCTTCTATAGTCTGCAAAGTAAAATTTGAATTTCACCCAGCTGGTGTTGCACCTAAAATGCTAAGTTGACCCTTCAAGTGTAACATCTACCTTTTTGGTTAAAACAACTGGAAAATATGATTAACTGTTGAAGTAAACCTGGGTCAGGAGAGGGAAACAGATAAACCTAGCAATAAACCTTTTGATATCACTGAATATTTTATATGCCCAGAAGTGTAACTAAGGAGAGAAACTGTCTACTCACCAAATTGGTTATTCCTGCAGTGTCTTAGTGATCGAACAGTATCCGCAATCATGTGCTATAGTGATAAAACACACAAAATATCAGTGAAAAAATATTCTGATTGGGATGCTATTGCTATAAAATACTTCTCTAGCCCCATACTACTGAACAGCAATAGTAGCAACACTGGAAAACATGGGCAGCAAAGCTTCAACAGGGGAGGTTTCTTTTTCTTTTTTCTCCCTTCCCTTTTTTTTTTTTTTGGCTCCATATTAACATACAGTTAAACAAGGTTATCTCTCTCAGGTTCCTTTGACAGAAGGATCTTGTTGACATCACACATTAAATGAGAGGGACTTCCTAGGCATCTATGGAAACTCGCATGAAAAAACAGACATTCAATTATTTCTCTATTTCTCTTTCTTTTCAAAGAGAAACTGGAAATCCCTTCCTTTTCCCCCTTATGCATAGGATAGTAGTTTGTGTTCAAGTGTATTATTTGAGTAGTAGGCTTAAAACTGCTGTACAACAAATACACTTGTGACAGAGATACAAGATGTAATTTCTCCGATAAGGATTTATGCAGGTTTAATCACTTATAAATTGGTGAAGATGTTTCCCTTTTCAACCAAAAATTGATGCAGTCTGCGATGAAAGCATTAAGATCCATATGAACCTATCAATTCTGAGTAGTAGAGACTAGTATTTAGAGGGTTAGAGTCAGCTATAGCTCCACTTGAAGTTAAAGGGCGCTCTACCCCTTTAAAAATGGCTGTGGAAGACTTCAGTACCCAAAATACTTGTGGGTCCGTTGGACATAAAAGTGATACATCTTTCTGACACTACAACATCTATAGGCTACAATATATTAATCACACACTAAGTAGTACACTTAATAATAACTTAATGACATAACTTCTGTGTATCCATTAAATTAGTTCCTATAGATGAGAGAATGCCAAGGAAGAAAGCTCGGCTGTGGATGTATTAATAAGAAAGCCTGGCATCAAATGAAGGACTTGTTTTTAACTCTCCATGATAAATACATGTAAATTGATTAATATATTTTACAAGGAAGTTAAGAAATGGCGGCTAGCACAAGCGGCCTTTAATGTGCTAATCAGTCACTTGCCTGAACAATACAGAATATGAGTCAGTCCAGGTTAATATATTTGAACACAAAGTTACGCTTAAGAAAAAGCTGTATTAGAAGAGTTGATTATGTGTCTCATGTGGTTTAGATTTTAATTTATTTTTTCATCCTACTGCCATTCCCTACTAGGGAGAAAAAGAATTGAAACTTAAAAAAATAAAGAATCACTGAAAAAAAATGAAGTACATGTTCAGGAGTCCACTAAAAACTTGACTCTTGATCCTAGCAAAGGTATTAATAAATGCTTACTGTAGTTCCTTAAGACTTGCAAGGTATTTGCCTTCAGACTTCATTTCAATTTGATGCTAAAGCTAGAAATATCTCTTAACTTGGACTCATTCTCTAGATATTTCATAGGTGAATAAAATGTAGATGGCTGCATTCAAGGTTATGAGTTCTACCAAGCCAAATCAGTATTATGCAGGTTTATGTGCCTCCCAGCAGGTGTTTATATTCAAACTGGTGCAGCAAGGTGGGGGCTTAAAATACATTATCGATAGCAAATGAAGTTCTGTGGGTTTTAATAAGAGATAAGTTAAGATTTAATTAAAAAATAAAAACAAACTGCATCTGTCTTGTGTTATTGTCCTAAAAAATTCTAAGAAAGTCTGAGTTAAATGCCCATCACATGTAAACTGACATAGCTCCACAGAAGTCAATGTAGCTTTGCCAAGTCATACCAGCTGAGAATCTTCCCCTGAGTGTATATGTAGCATTAATTTGCCTTACAACTTTAAATATAATGTAATGCTTTAAAAGCATTTCACAAACTGAGTCCATCATCGAATCATAGAAAATGAGACTTGGAAGGGACTACAGGACTTCATCTAGGCCTATCCGCCTCCTCAAAGCAGGACCCTCTCCAACTATATCATCCCAGCCAAGGCTTTGTCTATCCAGGTCTTCAAAACCTCCAAGGACAGAGATTCCACAATGACCCTGGGTAACTCGTTCCAGTGACTTACTACCCTCCTAGTTAGAAAGTTTTTCCTAATATCTAACCTAAACTTCCCTTGCTGCAACTTGAGACCACTGCTCCTTGTTCTACCATCTGCCACCACTGAAAAGTCTAGCTCCATCTTCTTTGGAAGCCCCTTCAGGTAGTTGAAGGCTGTTGTTAAATCCCCTCAGTCTTCTCTTCTCCAGACTAAATAAGCCCAGTTCCCTCAGCCTCTCCTCATGTCATGTGTCCCAGCCCCTAACCATTTTTGGTGCCCACTGCTAGACTCTCTCCAATTTGTCTGCATCCTTTCTATAGAGTTGGGCCCCAAAACTAGACACAGATTCCAGATGTTGCCTCACCAGTGCCAAGCAGAAGGGAATAATTACTTTCCTTGATCTGCTGGCAATGCTCCTATTAATGCAGCCCAACAAGGGCACCCTGTTAGCTCATATTCAGCTTATTGTCTACTGCAATCCCCAGGTCGTTTTCTGCAGACCTGCTGCTTAGCCAGTCAGTCCCCAACCTGTACCAGTGCATGGGATTATTCTGTTTTAAGTGCAGGACTTTGCACTTCTCCTTACTGAGCCTCATGAGATTTCTTTTAATCCAATCCTCCAATTTGCTGAGGTGTCTCTGACTTCTAGCCCTACTCTCCAGTGTATCTACTACTCTACCCAGCTTGGTGTCATCTCAAACTTGTGGAGGGTACATTTCATCCCATCTTCCAGGTTGCTGATGACACTATGAAGTTTTAATTTGAATGGGTGCTAATTTTCTGAGGTTTATGTAGGCTATAGAGCTCAAATTAAAGCCACAAAAAACCTTTTAAAGTTGGCTTCACATTCAGCAGAAGATTCACACATAGTATATTGAATTGAAATAGTTCCATGCGAGTCAATGAACCTATGCTTATTTTCACCAGTGGCGAATCTGTCCCAGAGAGCTTTTAATGCAGTTTTTTCTTGTATTTGATCACACTTAGAACCCAAAGGAAGAACATACTGAATTGGGTCAGCGGCTCTTCTCTGCATATGCATACTTTAAATAACCAGCCTGTGATTAACAGTAATATGCAGCTTATGGAAACAGTACATTCTGTTCTCTCACCTCCCTCAAAAACCAAAAGGAAAAGATCAGTTGCGTAGAGAAGGGTAAGTTTAAGACTAGAATAATGTAGCGTATTCATCTTTTCAAAACCACATTAAGAGTGATTAAAATGTTCCTTCAGAAAATATATTTTCATGAGAATAGCATATGCTTATGTGTTCTTTTAACATATCAGTGATATAATATCACTCTTCCTGTTACCAACAGGAAGCTCGCTTGATTTCTTTGTTCCACTTTATGTTCCATTTTGATGGAGTAGAACATAATCACAATTCTCCCCTCTTTTGTGGCTTTCACATTGTTCTTCTCTGGCTCTGCCTGACTCAACTATAATACTGAACACCTGTTAATTGCTCTACAAAAAATGCTATTTGCTAACCATTTAACAGGTGTTTGCATAACATTATTGTGATGGATGTGGAGGACATAAATGATTCACACTCAACTGGTTCTTAGAAGTGGCAAACATTCTTAACAGATGATTATTAGCACCAGTTTTGTAGTTTTTCCCAATCCAATTCATGAGTAAACTCAGGAGCAAATTTGGGGGCACGGTCCAGAAAGGCCTTCCTTACATGTGTAATTCTTACTATTAGGACCCAATGGGAAAGAATGGGACCTTAAAGTAGCAGTAGACATGTGTCAGCCATCACTGCTAAAGGAGACATACAAATATAGGTCATGGTTGATGAAGCGAAATACTGTAAGAACCTATCTTTTTACCAATTACTTCAATAAAAATAATGTGAAGATAATTTAAAATACAATGGTAAAATTTATGTAAGATTTTCATCCATTTATTCCCATTTTGCCATTCTGACATTAAGGCAATAATGATGGACATAGATTAATCTGTAAAGCTGTCATCTAAATCCTAAAAGATATAACATTAAATATAAAAAACAATCCTCCTACATCTGGTCTGTGATGTCATTAAACTTGCACCTAACATAACAGCACAAAGCTTTTATTCTCTTAGTGATTTTTTTTTCATAACAAAAACCTCCAAAACTTATTTAAAGCTGGACCTAATGAACATCTGAATTCCATAGCAAAGATGTTTCATACAGCATAAATTTCTGCAAATTAAGCATTTGCGGCTCATGCTTTTTGCAACAGCAGTTTCACTCTAGTTTGCACAAACTATTTAAAGATGAGGATTAGTAGCCTAATTCTGCAACAATTACAGACAATGAGCATCTTATTTATTCTGCAAGAGTGAAGTAAGTTTACGGAATAAAAAGGAACATAACAAAAGTGGTCAGTGAGATGTTTGCCAGATTTTTTTCTGGTTTCATGTCCACAAATCAAATGCTTCCACATCCATATACACCATACTCCCCTTACATTGGCTAGGTCTGCACTGCACTTTTACACCAATTTTCTACTCTGTACTTTAGGTGGGAACAGTCAAGTGTACAGGACTCTGCGCAACCACTAAAGTTTCAACCACACCATTTCATTTTTCTCAAAGCAGGTCTGGATGAAATACTGGATAAAATACTGCAAATACTAGTTTTTCCCTGTCAACCACATATAGTAGGACATCTCCACTGGTGGTAGAGACCCCACTGGTGAAACTGTATTGGTGAAGCAGCACTAGGAGCTTTTATAAAACATGCCCAGTAGAGACAAGGCCTTCCTCCGATTACAAAAACTGATAGGCCTGGTCAGTATTCAGTAAAATCAATATACAGACTTGGAACGATCTTTAGTAACAATTAAAAGTACATCCAAGGCTAGTTCAATTTACATGTTAATGAGAAATACTTCCAAGAGGCAATAAAGAAGAACATGCTAATGAGTTTTATGCAAACGTGTAAAGGTCAAACTGTTAATGGACTTGGGATAAGAAAACCCTTTATTAAATGCAAATCGGCATAAAAGCAGCAACAAGAACAAGTAGAAGAATCTAATAGAGAACTTTAAAAGGCGATCATGGAGGTTATAAAGTCAAAGTTAGGGCTTGTCTACACTTGAAAGTTAATGTGAATTAAGATAGAATATGAATTTAAAGTGTAATAGGTGGTTCTTGGAAAATGCCATATGTGGATACTATTATTCTGGAACAGGAGTGTCTATATAAGGCATTAATCAGGAAGAAAGAATTACACCTGTATCTGTTTACAAGCTCTGACTTTGGATTCAAAAGGAGAAAAATGAATTGTTCTACTGCTTTATACAAAAATATGCAGTGAACAGGTTAAACAGTTATTACCACATCAAGGAAAAGACTGAATCAGGTAGCAAGATCTCTTATCACCTTTCAACAAACATCATGCAGACTGGAAATGAGAAAAAGTCTGATGTCTTACTAATAGGGATGACTTTCCAATATGTAAGGGTTTTTTTATCATGCTTAATCACATAATAGCCTTATCTACATAACAAAGCCCTGCTGGCAGAGCCATGTTGGCTAAAGGTGTGAAAACAATCAAAACATCACATCTGTGCAGCTCTTCCAGAAAGATGCTTGCTGGGGACACAGTTATGCTGACAAAAAGGTTATTTTTTGCTGGAAGGGCATCTACCCTTCAGGGCACAAGTATGACTCAGGTGGTAGAAAAGGTTCCTTCTGCTGTGTCCACACCAATAGAGAAACAGCAGGGCTATTATGTAGACTAAGCCTATACTACTACATGTTTGGTGGTATAGCTCTGCTGGCCAACCCTCCTAGAATAGATATAGCCTATACCAGCAAAGCCAGCTTAAGCTAATTCCTTTAACAGAATTAGCTAATGTCAGGTCTACCTAGAAACTCTTATCTTTTAGCCTAGATCATAAATTCTAAACTCTATATTTTAATTTGAAATATCTGGAATTAGCATAGTAGTGGTGACCATTAAACTGGATTTACCTGCTCTTGGCTGCTTCAAGAAAAGAAGAGAAGACTGAGTTGAGACAGGAGGCAATAACAATGTGAGAATTTAGCTGAGGACAAACAGTTTGTAATCCCTCCCTCTCTAATTGAGCTCTTGTAAAATGCTGAATGGGGTGGGAGGGTGAGGGGGGTCTGTTCTTGGTTACCACAGCTTCATGCTTCACAGGAGACAAGGAAGCACGGATTTCCTCATAAAATAGGAATGGCAAATTTACTTACCAGCTTTTCAAAATTAACAAGGTTATCCAGAAAAGTTTTATTTCCTTCATGGATGAATGTTACATCTAAAAATGAAAAAATATATAGTTGTTTGCTGTTTTTGTGGACTTGTTCAGTTTTTTAGATATAAAAAATAAAGTGTTGACAAAACAATAATAAAATAAAAATGGAACAAAACTGTCCTGTAAGCATGTGAAACTATCATCTTTTTTTTACTGAAAGGAAACAGAACGCTAGCACCAGCTGTTTTCATGAGAAACAGAACATTTATTCTATATAGCAACATTGTCGATACACTTGATCAAGAGGAATTTCAAGTATGGAATGTAAATTTGTTTCTCACTAAACCTAGTTTCTGTGATTTCCATATGACTTTCTTTCTATCAAACATACCAGAGGACTGTACATTCAAATGTACAGTTTCCTAGGGAGGGGAGCACAGTAGTTGTATATGTGCAAGTTTCATGCACTGTGAACATTATGGATTTACTGCTGCTACTGGAGTCAGTGGTAGGAACCAGGGCTGTGGCTTGAGATCCATGAGTATAGAGCTCTGTTGGCTGGACTCTAGGTCCAGAGGGAGAAGCGACAAAAAAAAAAAAAAGTTGCTGAGTTCAAAACCTCACCTTGGCAGAGGCACCAAGATTTATCTCTGCAGATTCTTGGCACCAAGTTTTTTCCCTGTCTATTTCTAGGGCACAATGTGAGAATAAGGATAATATGAGGAATGGACAAAAGGGCCATATTTGGCTCTAGTTTGCAAACTGAAAGCAGTGTATCAAGGAAGAAAAGAGGCAAAACTGTTTCTAAGTGGCATTTACAATGAAACCTTGATTTAAAGCTATTTACTCCCCTTTGCTGAAGTACATGTGCAGACTCTAACCTTTGCAAGCTTATATAGTAGAACTACTACTTGAATCATAGAAAGGTACCTAAGAAACATATATACTGGTCCGTGCAATAGCAAGATGCTTTTGTGACAAAACTATGGTAAAATGATGTGTTGCCATGAATGGAATCAGGAGACTATAAGCCATGTTTTCCAACTGACAAATGACACTAAGTCATTGGGAAATATCTATTGCTCAGTGATTTGCTATGAAATCACATTTACAATGACAATATACCAATCTGCCTGCCCATCTAAGCATTTGTGCCTTGCTCATCACTGTGGTATCCAAGCAACCCATGTTCTAACTGTTTGGTCCCCTCTGCCAGCATAGGTACAGGACAGCATCAGTCTCAATGCAATCAGAGTTCAGGACTGAAAAAAATTTCAAGCTGAAATAATGAACTTCTTTTGTTTTCTCTCATCCTGTACCATAACATCAGAACTTATTTACCTTCTTTTGTATTAAAGATTCATTGTGTGCCTGGAGGGGATTTTACAGCTACTTATAATGGAAATGCTAATAGCTTAATATGCTGGTGGAAACCCTCAACTAGAATTCATTAGGCAGAACCATATGCTAGGGTAGAGCGTCCCCATTCTGAGGGGACCAGTAGGATGTAACTGCTTCAGGCAAGCAGTCTGCCAGCCTGAATTCCTCAGCAAATAAGACAAGCATGTCTGCTTCTGTATCTTTGTACAGATATAGACTTATCCCCTGGCCCAGTTCCAAGGCTAACTCAGAAGGTGGTAAGCAAGGCATGGCCCACAGCTCCTCCTTGCCTGCTTTCTGCTGCGCTCCCATAGGGTACAGTTCCTCTGCGCAAGGACTGCAATTATGACTGGATCTCATAGCCAAAAAAAAAGAAAGCTCCAAGGATGTGCCCTTCTGTTTCCTTTCTTCTTGCTCCCACTGTAAACCTATATGTAAGGACTAGGCAGAACTTCTCCTTAATGCCAATATGTATTCAGGGAAACAAACAACAACAAATTTTTATAATGATGCAGTGCAGATGAACTTTTGCCAATGCTAGTGAAGAAAAGCTTCTTCCTGAAACTAGAAAAACCAGGACAGATCCATTCTACACTCTTTCTTTAAAGACTGCAGTGATTATTTTCAAGGGGGAGCAGGGGGAACAGAAATATGCTTTGCTACCAAACAGTCTAGATAAATGCAGCGGAGCAGAAAATTGCATCCATGTTGTGCTGTGAGGGTGAAACACTTTTATTAAGTATTTGAAAAATCAGTCTGATTTTCAAAAGCTGTATCTGTGTAGTAACAAGTCTTTGTGTTTAAATTCAATTAAACTTTAAAAGGACATCATCAGTGTATTCTTCATAATTAGAAAAAAAAGCTCCTTACTGCCTTTCCACCTATTCAAACTTAAATCTGTTTCCTCTCCAAATCATCTTTTGTTCTTCCTTTGCTTGAATACATGATTTTGATTTTGTAGGGTTGCTAATGGTTTTTAAGCTATCAACAAGCATTTTATTTATACTGTAATGTAACACCGAACACACAAATATTTATATGGACAGTCAAAGGAAACAAACTAAAAGGTATTATGGGTTTATTTGGGTCTATCAACCTTGACAAATTACATTCTGTATTAAAGGGGATTATAGTAACATTTTGTAAAGAGCTTCTTGTTTCCCATACATGTTTGAGAGATGTAAGATCATAATACTTGTGTGCTAGTTCTTGCATACAATTTTGCACTGGCGTGCAAACTTAGGGCCTCTATATTACGTTTATGTCATGATTAACATTCTAATCCCAGCATAAATGACACGGGTGCTACACATGCATCTAATTTAAAGTACCATAAAATGGTAAACAAGCCATAAGTGTCCCACACAGCATGCAGAATTTTTTAAAGATTGGTTTGCATAGCACCTTAAACTGAACGTGTAGAATGTCCAGGGCTGCCCCAAAGTAAGTGCCGACAATCGGCTGATACAGCCCCTGTTACAGTCAGGTCCCAGTGTGGTCCCAAGGCTGGAGCTGACAATCAGCTGACTGTTGGACCTAGACCCAAGGCAACCTGGGGTCTCAAACTGATGTCCTGGGGTCTCAATCAGTTGATTGTTGGCCCTGGGACAGCCCAGGGTCACACTGGGTTGTGGGCACTTGGCTTTTATTTTGCCAGGATCATAATCCCAGCCCTGCCCCTGCACTGGCAAGTTGTAATGGCGCCACTGGGAACTGATCCCCAAATCATGCCTCCTACCATGTCCATGTGGCACGGAAAAAGTGCAGCTGTTGGGATCAGATCCTATGTCGCCTTTAAATGAACATATACCAGGGGATGTACTCATGTACCAATGCAACATCAGTGTGCAGAAATGATCGGCAGAGAACATGCACAGGGTTCACTGAATCCAATTGCTTGTTTGTGTTTGTCCTCTCTGTCAGGTGGGACAAGTAGTTTTCAAGGGCATACTCCACTGTAAGGTCTTGATCTTTAATTATAGCAACTATAATTCACCTCAATACACAAAAATCTCTTTGAAGACTGGGAGCCTTGATGACCTGCTCAGGTCCCTTCTGACCCTACCAACTATGAAACTCTCAGACATCCTCAGTTTATTTGAAGAATCATCCCTTGAAAACATTTTAAATGTATTCAGCTGTAACCAGGATATAATGAACAGACTAAAGAGGACACTTCTGGAATACAGGAATATTAAATGAATTTGTCATGATCAAAGTGAGGACAATTAATAATTAATGAATCCAAGATAATGGGATACTTGAAGTACCTGCCACTTAATTAGCCACCTTACTCACTGTGTTGAACCAGTTGTTCATTATCTTTCTCAGACCTGTGAGGAGCAAGCTGAAAGTCCTCTGTATTCATAAGCACCATGTATTTTTTTGGTAGGCAAAAAGGATAGATTTTTTATATAAATTCTACTGTTGTACATTCTATGTAAAGATATTGTATCAATGTCAATAATAATCTTTGCTCTGGCTATACACTCACACTTTGGTACCCAATTGTTATTTGCATGTACCACATCCAAATGCTATCATTCAAGACACAAAAAATTCTCTCTTCCAGGCTAAAGGGAACTCAGAACTCAGCATGGGGAAGAAGGCAAGCACTGCATCATGTATAAAGGGACTGGGATGGCTCTAAAGTTTGAAAGCAATGGGGCAAATGTTGTTTTTACCTAGTTTTAATAGGCAGCTGCTTACTATCTGAAAAAAGTGCTACCATCTCTCTAACATGTCATTGCAGTTAAAGCATATTTATCATACGGAAAAATAATCTTACACTTATTAGAACTAACATTATATATTTTTATAGATGGAATTACATGGCAAAGGTAGACAGACAAGCTTTAACATTACCTTTCAGGAGTAAGGGCATGAAAGGAATTTTCGGAGATTTCATTTTCTTGAATGCATCTCTGTAGGCTTTGTGATTCAGAGAAGGGTCCTACAAAACCATTTTGATAATAGAAAGAAAAATCAATAGGTTATAAAAAGAGTAAGTCTAAATCCATTAGAGGCTTACAATCAGAAAATGATTTAGATATAACAGGTTTATTTGGGAAATGATGTAGATAAAGTTTTACTAGAAGGGGTGACTTACTAAACTGAACAAGAAATGTAAACAATGAAGGAAACAGAAATGATTATATTAATGTAGATGAAATAGCTCCAAAATGGGAAACAACTGCATGAGAAATTCACCTTTTGACTGCTTTGTAATTTCCTCACATCACTAATACTAGCAGAATCTCTTTAGCTTAATTTCTAGCAAAACACTTAAAAATATACTATTGATGAAAAATCAACCCTTCAAGCAGTACAATATACCCTACATATTTCAAGACAAAATAGGAGAAGGTCGTTTAGCATTCCATGCAATGTAAGTGATTCTAAAACTCCTTTCAATTTATGCTAAACAAATATTCTGTGCACATTTCAGTCTTTGTGGTAATTACTGTATAAGGGTGTGTGTATAGAAGTGCTCTGTGCACATTTTACAGTGCTGTAACATAGAGCACTTTTTATAGCATTATAAAGTTAAAGCACTCTTAAACTTGACAGAAATGCAGTGTTTGGGTGGTGGGAGTGTGGAAGATGTGGGCTCTGAGCCTCCCTGCGCTTTCCAGGTTAGCAGGGAGTGCTCCACAGAGAAGCACCTCTGGGCAGGCTCCAGTGTACAGAAGTTATTTAAAGCGCTGTAGGTTGCTGAAGTACTGTAAAATACAGTCCTTCAAATTTAATATCTCATTTAAGGAAGGTTAATATAAAGGTCTGTACCCATTTTTAAAGTGTTGTGAAGCTGTGCACTTCTGTTAAGTCACAGTAATAAAACACTCTAAAAGGTGAAAAAAGCAACTTCTGTAAACAACCAAGGGCCATGGTGTGGTGTCAAAAAAACCCCTCTGCTAAAAAAAGCGGTGCAGCACACATGGCAGCAGCATATGCCGCCAGAAACCAGAGCCTGGCTGGCCAGAGCCACGCTCTGGCTGCTGGCCAGGCTCTGAGCAATCAGCTCAGTGCCGCTGCTGCCCAGAACCCCAGGTAAGGCTGCTGGTAATAAGAAAAGAAGAAAGAGTGTTCATACCTAGATAGGTAATATTTTCTGGGACTACCACTGTACTTACTGTCAAACTTTCAAGTTCGGTGAAGAGTTTCTTAAACTTCCCAGGGATTTTCTGCCGTGGGAAAAGAAAATGAGACCAAAGAAAGCAAATATGCATTAAAAATGTAGATCTTTTTTCCTGAGATCATCACATCTGAAGTATCTAATAAAAAATATTAACAGGCCACTTTTTCAGTCAATTATCATTCTTTTCTCAATACCAAAATCCCTAATTATGAATAAAGTTTAGAGTGATACCAGTGCGTTAGATTCAGAAGTCTTGCCTTCTGAGATTCCATTCATTCATGATTCTTTTATGAAAATTGCTTCCTAACAGCTGTTTTCATTTTCTTTACTAACTTTCATGTCTGCTCCACTTATCTCAATACATTTGTTCACACAAAAATAACACCACAGGCTGACAATTTAGATCGTCAAGATTTCAGATGCAATTTAAATAATTTCAAAGAATCACCCTTTTCCTAAAATGTGAACTTGCAACCCAATCATACAAATAAAAGACCCTGCTTCTGTTTTTCCTTTTACTTATACTGGGAACATTTCAGTAACTCCAGTGGTGTTACTCCTTTATCTGGGTGTAAGAAAGAGAAGAATCAAAATAATTGAGATTACTAGTTTTCCAGCATTACACACTATTTGTTAATGCTGTATAATTAAAACACACAAAACCTCCTTCATTTTTATGTCTTAATGCATGGAAATGTAGGTACCGATGTAACTCACTGAATACAGAGCCCCAAAGTAATAAAGGCTGACTGGGAATACAGCCACCTATTTCAAAATGCAAGCACATATTTAGCATAGCTTGATTTTTTTACAGGTTGCTTGAACTTAGGTTTCTAAATCTGCATGTGTAAGTAATTACGATTAATTTATAAATATTGCTGTTTCCTAGCAGCCAAATTATCAATGCTTATATGCTTTGAGGTTTTGAAATACTCCTCTTCAGTAAAATTTTACAAATTATAGTTACATGCAAATAGCTGTGGCTACATATATTTTCCAAAGGAAAATGAAGGTACATATACTCATTTTATATGATACAGAGGCAGTTTTAATAAAAACATCTTATCCATTTCTAATCCATATACAAGTACTGTTCTTGCTTTGGTAACTTGCATTTTGTTCTTAGAAGCTGAAGTTCATCCTAGGTGCAGAAGGTACACAAAGCATTGCCAAAGCAGCAGAATGCCACCATATTTGTGTAAGAAAAGGCTCAAAAGTAGGCTGCCAGTGCACCTTTGTTTCAGTGTTACTCCTGCTCCACACCTTATAGTAGTCCCCAGAGAGTAGGATGAAGGCAGACAGATGGGTAGGCAAAAGTATCTTGATGTCATGTCAGTGGTGCTCAAACTCTGGCCCACAGAGCTCTGTAATTGGACACACAGGTTTCCCCTGAGGCCAGAGATTTAGTGTGAAAAGGGATGGCAGCATTAATTGCTGATCTCCTGGTGCCAAATTCCATACTAGTGGGGAGTCCTGTGGGTCAGACGATGCAGCCTGGCACACTAGACTGCGCTGGTGTGCAGTGGGATGAGTGCATAGGGCATTCTGCATCCAGAGCTGATATACAGAATCTAGCTGGTGTACAAGATGGCACCTGTAGACTGACCCTGTGAATGGACGGGATCTGGCCCACAGACTGGCCCCATGCCACTCATCCAGACCATGGGGCTGGATGGCTGAGCACCACCGCTCTAAGTAGTAAGGGTAAAGTAGCAAATTATGCAGTAGGGTTGACTTCAACTTCAGCAAGACATTTTTTGGAGTAACATCCTCTTTTGGGTAGTCCTTTAGCACTCCCTTGTACACATATGTGCCACTGGGCATATTGGTGACAAAATGCCTTTGGTTGGATTTTCATCATTTTCTACTATGTTGTCATACATCATGATAATAATCCGTTTGTCTGGAATACCATTCCGGTACACAATCTAGTAACTGTGGCACACATCAGCCTGGTATCTGTAGTTATACTAGCCATTTGACCCTGTTACAATGACAACCCAGCACTTGCCTCTGCCCCTAGTATCTTCCAGGGAAAATGTGCTGCTTCCCAGAATACAGTCTAGCAATACATTTGCTTTCAAAATCATTTTGTGTGTGTGCTTTGAATGCAGAAACCAGGCCCTGCACAATGCCCGCCCTCAGGCTCCCCACCCTGCAACCCTCAGGAAACCTGAGGGACACTCAACATTCAGTCTCCCCCAACATTATCAGAAGCAAGCTAAGGTTAGATGAATAGACTGCAAGGTGCACAGAAAAATGTCTGGATCATTGGGCTTAGGGGGTAGTAGTCAATGGCTCAATGTCTAGTTGGCAACCACTATCAAGTGGAGTGCCCCAGGGGTTAGTCCTGGGGCCAGGTTTGTTTAATATTTTCATCAATGACTTGGAAGATGGGACAGAGTGCATCCTCAGCAAGTTTGCAGATGACATTAAGGTGGGAGAAGTAGTGGATACACTGGAGGATAGGGGTAGGATTCAGTGAGACCTTCACAGATTTGAGGATTGGACCAAAAGTAATCTCATGTGGTTCAATAAGGAGAAGTGCAACATCCTGAACTTAGGACGGAACAATCCCACGCACCACTACAGGCTGGGGACTGACTGGCTAAGCAGCAGCTCTGCAGAAAAGGAACTGAGGGTTACGCTGAATATAAGCCAACAGTGTGCCCTTGTTACCAAGAAGGCTAAAGGTATATTGGGCTTCATTACTAGGAGTTTTGCCAGCAGATCAAGTGAAGTGATTCTCCCCCATTATTCAGCACTGGTAATGCCACATCTGGAGTTCTGTGTCTAGATTGGGCACCCCACTACAGAAAGGATGTAGATACATGTAGCCTAGATGACCTTCTGAGGTCCCTTCCAACCTCCGTTTTCTATAATTCTATGACTTTCACTACAGTTACCCTGAGATTTCCAAATTTCTCTAAATGTTTTGATCCATCAACTGATTTAAAGGCTGTTACGTTCAGTGTTTGACTCATTGATATTTACTTTTAATTTTTCCTTCTGTGAAATTCTGTATGCATGGAGATGATTTTGCTTTTAATATTGCTGAACCCCTTTCAAAGGTTTATGAAGCCTACAGATTCTGCTGTTTTGATTTGAGGTTATCTTTTATACTAGAATCCACTGTATGTGGTTTATGTCAGTTTCTATTTTTTTTTTTTTTGCAATACTGCCTACTTGTGTGGGTGGGTTTTGGTTTTTTTTTTTACTGTTTTCCCCACATTTTTAATTAAAAAAAAATAGTTATCACTTTCCTGAATTGAGGATCATCAGCAAATTTTGCAGGTATCACCACCCTGTAATTTATTTGGATACAAAAGCAGAGGTATAAACACAAACAGCAGTGGGACCCTACTCTTGATATCTCTTCCCTGGGGAAACTATTAACAGTTAATCTCTCTCCTCTTCTGTAAATAAGTTATTCATGCCCCTTTTTCTAACCTCTTGCTGAACAAGAATATATTTAGTGGAATGTACAACTATGTCCTTTATTTTATAATTTTTAATTTTTTATAATTTATCTTAAATTTCTTTATATGCAACATTTTCTTTGGAGATTATTTGTTTTTTAAATTTAAAGTAATCTTTTCCACCTTATTGCAGAACTGGCCTGTTAACCAGTTCTGCTTTGACACCCTTTAAAATTCTAGGACTCATTGATCTTGGAGACCTCTTTTATCTTCATCTCTTTCATCAAGATGAAGTAATACCTGACTAACCTGATTTCCCTCTATGATAAGGTGACATGCTCTGAGGATGGGGGAGAACAATGGATGTGATATATTTTGCCTTTAGTAAGGCCTTTGACACTGCCTCCTACAACATTCTCATTCCCTATGGAAATATAGACTAGTTGAAAGTACTATACGGTGGATACAAAACTGGTTAGATCATTGGACTTAATAAGCAGCCATCAATGGCTAGTTGGAAGGAGGTATCAAGTAAAGTTTCTTAGGGGTCTGTGTAGGGTGCAGTATCATAACGTCTGCATTAATGATTTGGATGATGGGATTGAGTGCATGAGTAGCAAATTTGTAGACAACACTTAAGTTGGGTGGAATTACAGAACACTCTGGAAGGTAGGGCTAGGATCCAGAAAGTCCTGGATAGATTGGATAAATAGTCGTTAATCAATCAGATGAGATTCAACAAGGGCAAATGCAAAGGCATACACTTGGGATGGAATAACTGCATGCACAAACACAGGGCTGGGGAATGAATGGCCAGGCTGCAGTACTGCAGAGAAGGATCTGGAGAGTACAATGGAAGAAGCTGAATATGAGCTAACAGTGTGCTCTTGTTACAAAAAAACCCAAAAGCACACTGGGTTGTATAAATAAGAGTACCACTTGCAAATCAAAGGAAGTGATTCTTTAACACTATTTGGCACTAGGTGAGGCCTCATCTAGAGTACTGTGCCCAGTGTTGGGCCCCACACTTCAAGAAAGACGTGGACAGATTGGAAAGAGTCCAGCACAGAGTAACAACAATGATCAAGAGCCTTGGAGGTAAGACTTATGAGAAAAGGCTAAAGGAATTAAGGTTCTTTACCATGGAGAAGAGAAGACTGAGGAAGATTGATAACAGTCTTCAAATACCTGAAGGGTGACTACAGAGAGGATGGACATGAGTTTTCTCTGTGGTCATAGGGAACAGGCTAGGATCAATGCCCTCAAGCTTCACCAGGGGAAATGTGAGTTGAAGATTAAGACGAATTTTCTGACTGCGAGGGTGGTGAAGCATTAGAATAGGCCACCTAGAAAAATTGTGGAATCTCCTTTCTTGCACGTTTTCAAGAGCAGGTTAGACAAACACTTGGCTGGGATAGTTTAGTCTCAGGAATGATTGTGCCTCAAGCAGGCATCTGGACTAGATGACCTCAAGAGGTCCCCTCCTAGCCCTACTTTCCTAATCCTATGATCTTCTTTAAAACTTATTTATAACTTTTTCAAGGCTTAGTTTGAATTCATTCAACTTCTTAGGTGGTAAAACTTTACATATCATGCCAAAGCCCGTATGCTGACTTCCTCTTTCCATTTGATTTCATCATGGAAAGTAAATTTTTTTTTAAAAAGATCTCACCAATTTTTTTTTTGTGTGCACTATGGAGTTTTGACAAGATCTGAAGGCTGCAGAGATATATCTTACCTCCCAAGTCTGAGACAGTCGGCTGACAGATGCAGTGTTGAGACCCATAACAATAGCAAAGAATGAGTTCAAATTTCTTTGAGCTTTACAACTATAAACAAAAACAGAGACATTCTGATTACGGTCCTCCACATAACAGATCATTAGAAGTATCCTAAGTTATCAAGACCAACCTCCCTGCACTAATGCAATATTGTCTTCTACACTAAACTTGTTAAATGTCCAATTTTGAATGCTTCTAATTCAGGTAGGGGTGTCTCTAAGTAAATGTTTACAGTAAACATTTCATTGTCTAATCAACCTTATGGTTAGGGTGTTATTTTTCTCCCTTGTTGTCAAAACCTCATTTTCCCTTTTCAATGCTTATTTTTTAATATATATTGTTAGTTGTCCTTTGGAGTCCCCTGTGGTTCAAATCCTTGTCTACCATCCAGGAGACCTAGGTTCAATTCCCAGACATTTATGCAACTACAATCATGGAGGCTCCAAATATCAGGACTCAGTCTGGTTTTTGGAATCTATCTCAGTGGCCTAAAGGGAGGATGGCAGGTCTGGGCAGCCTCCACTCCTCCAAAAAAAATCTTGCCCAGGCATATATGCATCAAAGGTCCGAGTGGCCCTCATGCATACACCATGATCCAGGAGGACCAACAGTTGCCATTAGTTGTCCTTTACACATAAAATAATTCTTTGCCTTTTACTGTAGTGGTTCTAAACATTTTTAGGCTCAAGGCACCCCTGATAAGCTCAAGACACACATCAAAAAATCCCAGCTCTTAGTTTCCATTTGTTTTTTTGACTACAGAAAAATAATAGAATTCAAGAATGACCACAATTGGACAGAACGTTTTTATCACTAAGATTCCTTTTTTAAATCTGCTTTTTTATTTTGTGAATCATGTCTGCACACCTAACAGTGCTAACAATGCATGGCACTCTTAAAAGATATCTAGACATGGAATGGTGTGTGCAAAACTCCAATTCTGCCCTTAATTTGGCCACATCTGTGAGGTTACTATCCTATATATGGAGACAGTAGCTGCTTACTTCATCTTTCTACAAACTGGAAGAGCATTTATTTGCAATACTATCACATTTTGACCTTGTCTTTAATTTGTCATCTGTTATCATCTAAGGACCTCTTCCAAGATATTGCTTCTTAACAAACAATCTCTCATTTATTTATTTGATATTAGTGTTACCTAGTGGTATTACTTTGCATTTATCTAAATTAAATCTTTCTCCATTGTTATTTGCACATACCCTTCAACTCTTCAGACCATTCTGTATCCTCTTTTTACTCTCCAATGGTTTGCAATCTCTCATTATTCGTTATTGTCCACTAATTTGATTAACGTTCAATAGTCTCCAAAATTAATTATTAGGTTGTAGAGGCCCCAATACCTATCCCTGTAGAATTGTGCTTAATACCTCTGTAGTTCAAGCTTTATTATGAATTATAATTACCTGTTTGCCTTCAGACCAGAGGCAAATTTTTAATCACATACTAAAGTATGCTCTCCAAACAATATCTTTTCATCTCCTCAAGCAGACTGTCAGACAAGACTGTATCTAAATCTGACTATGAAAATAGGTATAGTGGGATCCTGTTTAAACTAACTTAAGTACATTATTAGTCCCTTTGTTTTCATTGGGACAAGTCATCAGAGTAAAGTACATGGCAAGTATCTGCATAATACAGGACTTACATACTGGCAGGAGCTGTCTCCTGCAGTTCTGTGCAAGCCTTCCATTGATTTTGAAGAGATTTAGATCAGGCACTATAACCACTTACCAAACTAGTAACTGTATCCCTCTATCATGATCTGTTCTTTTTAAACCTTACTTATCTCTATCATTAATCAACATTTCACTTGTAAGTGAACGTATGTACAGATTTATTTCCTCAAGCAAATACTTGATAACTATATTACACTCTCTAATCAATAATTCTCTATATTTTGTCTATTCTCCTTAAACGCAGCTTTTACAGCTCCCCTGTATTGCCAGAATAATGGTTCCTTACATCTGTGTTAACATTGCTTTTATAAACTAGAAATTATAGGCAAAAAGTAAAGAAATCCGTGTTCTGACATCACACACACTACTATCTGCACTGTTGTCATTAAAGTAAAATCCTTCAATGTATTTTAGGTGTTTTCTGGGAGACTTAAGTGAAGCACATAGGCACCAAATATGGGGCAATATGCTCTAGCCCTGTGTTTACCCAGCTAGAGCTGAGGGAGCTGTTAGGTCAGATTCTGTGCTGTGTTCAGCATCTGAGAGCAGAAGAATAGGGGCAGGCAGAGAGCTGGTTATAGCGCCTTAAGACTCTGCCACAATTAGAATTAGAGCAGTCTGGGCATGCTCTAAGTTGAATCAGCCAGTTAGAGAGAGTACAGTGCTCCAGCCACTACCTTCTCCAACCCCAACATTTGTTCTGAAGTCAATGAGATACAATAATGCCATTTTTACAAAATCGCTTTTCTTATAAAAACAGCCCTTGAATGAGAGATAAGCTCACCTAAATCTGAATTTATATCTTGGTGCTCAGAAGCATTGATAATGAAGAGATAGATGTCCGATTCTATTTCCCAACCCATTATATTTGGTTTCTATAGCTTTACATTCTTATTCCATAAAGCAGATGGAATTAACTCAAGTCACAGCAACCTTTTCTCCTGGAGGCAATTATATCCTATTCATGTGAAATAACTACAAAACTTTTCTAGGAATGCAAATCAGTGCTATTGTGGAAGCCAGTGAACCACATGAAATCAATCCTTTCTGACATAATCACACCAAACTTGTAACTGATAAGCCTGGAAATGAATGTGTTGCTGGATTGCACATAACTTGCAAAGCAAAACAAATTGTGAGCAGCATTATATCAGATTATCAGAATACACTTCACCAAAGACATTGGTTCAGTGTAAAATGGTCCAATGTTATATTACTGGCTCTCATGGAACAAATTAAATTAACTCATTTGCTGATGAGAAAGATGTAAGAACAAACTATTCATTTTTCATTAACATGACTACTGAAATACTGCAATGACCAAAAAAGTAGTGGGAAACAGACAAGAATGGTTGCATTTGTTTAAACTGTTTCATGCCTGTATTGGCTACTAAAAAAAAAAGTGATTATAAAAAGATGAAGTCTTTGTGTATAGTACGTATTTGTTTTCTCTTCCACAGACATACATTAAAGGCCAGTACTGTCAACAGTTGAACAGAAATTAATTGTGCAGTATTCTAATTTAAGGTTGGCATCTATGACCGAAACTGTGAAGAAGTAATTTCAATATAAAGCATGTTCAACAAGATTAGATGGTGAAATAGCCTAAGGCAACTAGTCTTTCATCTCTGGAGACCTAAGGTTAAGATAAATATTGAAAATTAACTTGGCTCACTAAGGACCCTGATGAGCAACAATACAAATCTCAAATTTTTAAAATAATTTGGTAAAGTTGGCTGTCTCTGCTGAGGACAGATCTAGGCTGCAACAGCAGGAATCTTGCAGGTGCATGGGGTAAACTATAGGGGAAATTTGCATACTATACACCAGTATTATTCCTGTTATTCACGGGGTGGGGGGGTTGTGTGTGTGTGTCCACGCATGCATCTTGCCTAGCAAATTCTTCAAGACTTTGAAAGGTAAACAATACATTACCTTTTACCACTCCCTTGCCTTCCTCCTCCTCCCATCCCTTCCCCCACTAAACAAAAAAAAAAAATGGAAAACATAAAAAGAAAAAGTATATTGTTCACCCATGGCTTCCACTTTTAACTTAGCAACTTACTGGGCAGCAATCTTGATGAATTTTTTCACTAGTTGTACACGTTTACAGAGCTGGCTGCAGAGGAGTATCTCTGTGGCCACCCAGAGTTGAACTTCATTGCATCTTTGAAGCAGAAGACTAAGATTCACTGTGTTTTCACCACTGCCCTGCCTGCTGAAGGTGAAATATATCAGCTCTTGCTGGAAGACAAGTAATGTATTATTAGGGCCTTTTTATAAAAATGCCAGTCAATCAAGTTGATGTTATTTTAACATATATTTCAAATACTTTGGTAGCTAATAGTTACTACTTATATGAGGATTTTTTAAAATGACTGATGACCAAAGCTCAAATGATTCAGGGTTAGGTTTAGTTTGACAAAGTTTAGAGGCTCAGCAGAATTTGCAAATGGACTGCACATCTTGCAATTTATGTTTTTCTTGTGAGATTTCCTGCAGTTCTGTCACAGCTGGAAACACAACAAGAACAGTCTGTCTCCCCCAGTATTTCATCATTTCTGGTTCCAGTCTGAGAAAACTCATATCTGAACATTCCAGTTCTTGAAAAATGTTCATTCCAAGTGCCTTCCTAAAATAGTGAAAGCTTCAGCAAACAAGAGGAAGGGGAATGTTCTTTTTGTTCCCTAAATAAACTCTCCTTTCTCAGCTTTAAACAGTCTAAAATGAACAAAAGAATTCCCTCCTGAAAACATATGAAATAATATGAAATCAAAAGGGCCATCAGGCTTTTCAGCTGATGATACAGTTCGATTTCCATTTTGACTTTACCCTTTTCCATATGATTTCCTTGAGAATTTTGGATTGAGATCAGTGCTCCCTCTAAGCTGTGTGGCATGCACGGCCACACAGGCACGTCTGGCAGTGCAACATAAGCGCGCCTGCACGACCGCGCACACCACACAGCTTAGAGGGAACGCTGAGTGTGATTCAGAGGGCCTGTTCCAAAGCCTACTGGAATTAAGAGAAAAACACAGTTGGTCTTGGAGTAGGCCTAAAATCAACTGTGCCAGTTTGTTTCTTGACTCTTACTTTATAAATGGTGATTATACCCAACTCAATATATTTGCCTCACTTCTCTGTTAGGAACCTGTATATTAATTTGTAATGACTTCTTGCATTGGTACCTTGCATTAAAAAAGAAAACAACCCCCACTAAAATTTCTGTTTCTTACCTCATGAATTGAATTAAAAAGATTCCAGTCAAAGTTCGTTAATTCCAAGGCAAGATCCCAGGTGTTAATTCCCAAAATTCTCACAGACCTTTGTTGCAATTCTTCATTTTCAGCAAAAGGGTTCTAAATCAATGGACAGATGCAAAATGATCCCAATCAATTCCCAAGTGTTTTGTATGGAAATAGCTACTGTGCTGAGGTAAAAAAACAGCATCAAAACAGTAATCTTCCATGAGTGCACTTAATTTTTTTAACCCTGTTCAACTTCAATGAGTTACTGCCTATTTAAGAAATAGCCTAGGAAACAGGACAGAATGATCAATGATTTCTTATTGAATTAGGCCTTCAGTCTCTCTATAAAACCTGATTATGACCAAGCAGTCAACTTAATGAAAGCAAAATCCTTGAAATCACAATGGCCCACAGTCTGAATTAATGCACTAGCAAGCTCTGTATTAAAAATAAAAGGAGAACGTTGTGTTAACACATCAGATTTATGGTAAATGCATATAACTCCCTGAACACGAATTTACAAATTCCACAAGAATGTCCATTTTATTGTGAAAAATGGCCTATATTAAATGCACTTGTCAGCAAATGGTAACAAAATGTAGGGTCTGATTCATGAAACATACTTAGCTTACTGAGGGGAGCCTACTCACACTACTGCTGTTAAGGATCATTTGCTACTTTCATTATAAACTCAGATTTTCAAAGGTTTACACTTGTTTTTTTTTTTTTTTATCAACCTGAAATTTGGTGTATGAGTCATCTGCCGAGATGAAAGATGGTTTTATCAGTAAGCCATTATTTTGGTATTACTTCTTTTTTTTAACCATTTACAGCAAATTTTGTAATGTTTATTATGTAACTAATGAAACTAGATTGGTTGTCACTTGTCTGCACTGAAAGCTTTTGCTAGTATTAACATTTTAAAAGGTGGCTATGACACAGTAGATAATGTGGATGTTACATTATAATGATATCAGCATGTCAGTTTTAAGGGATACACTGATCCCATAAAATGAAGACAGACATTTCTCACACCTAAGACAAATGTACACATCTTAATGATAACTGGCAATGTATCAAAGCATTTGGGGGTGGGGAGGGGGGGCAGGAATATACACATACGCTGCTAAACAGTTGAAGCATGAATTGCAAATTATGCCCATGACCATATCACTTTGATGTGAAGTTTCATCATGCCATGAGTTGCTCTGGAGTGTCTATTTCCCCCTGAGTTTCAAGCCACTTCCAATGGCTGCTGTGTGATCCTAAAGATGACTACCACCCCAGGAAGCATGGGAAAATAACAGTCCCCAAGTTCAGCAGAAAGCAGAAACTGCTATTACGTACTGGCCTCACAAGGTAACAGAGACACAAGGAAACTAGACTACTTCTGTCATCTTCTTTCATCTCCTTTCCTCATCCTGACCACACCTCACTCCTTGCATACCCCCCTCCCTGGACGGGGCATAATTTGGCTTCTAAGGCTAAGCACACAGTCAAACAGCTGGAGGCTGAATCGATTCAGTCTTTGCAGGTTAATTTAAGATGCAGAGATTAAACTGAGAAACAACTGCATAGACATTCACTTTTGATTCAGGAAATGCAGCCAAATGCCTGCAGTGGCTCAGGCCAGAACCTGGGGGGGTGCTAGACCATGGCTCTCTAGAACATAGCCAGCATGGGCTGTGTTTGCTTCCTCTTCCTGCTGCCCCCAAGGTCTCCAGGATTTGCAGCCCACAATCACAACATCAGGACTCTGCAGTGTTGCTCATCACTTCCTCTTCCTGCTTCTAGGTGCCTCTGGGATTTGTAGTCCACAGTCACAGCCAGCAGTAAATTTTTAGCTGGGCAGGGCAGTTCTGTACTCAGGGGAAGGGAAGCTTTATGCCCGTCCCTAGCCCCAAATCCCACCTGGGAATTTAGAAAACTTAACAATACAGGTGTCATTTCTGAAAAACCTGGTGTCCTCAACAGACACTTAAAGTTGAACAATATGGAATTCTAGAACATACAATATTACTTACCAACGTGTCATTCAGATCTTTTCGGTAGACAAACATACGACTGGATGACTCAAGAGATTTTGAGAGAGCCAGATCATTTGGTTGTAGCTCATGTTTCTCTTTAAGATATTAAAAAAAAGAAAAAATGGAAAACCTCAGAAGAGTAGTATACATGGTATGTAAACAGTAAAGTAACATGTAACAAATATTCCTCAAGACACATCTACTTTATTAACTATAATAATGTACACAGTATTAATAACTTACTAAAATTGTTCACGTCTACCCATCAGAGATGTTGTTCAAATAGCATCCAGCAAATACAGTCAAGGCAGCATTTCTGTGCAGCTGTATTAGGGATGCACAGCATTTTCCAAGTCCATGAAATAATGAAGTCCATGAAGTGTCTTTTGTTTAGCTTTTATGGATTTCAAGAATAGAAGCAACTAAATCTAGTCCAAATTCCTGTATACCAACAAGCCTTTCAGTTTCATCCTACCACCCTGCTATATATTCCAGGTAGGTTAGTAAGACTGAAAAATTTCAATTCTCAGTAGACTGAACTGTTGTGTGCTAGAGGCATCAAGTATCCAGATGATCCCTGCAGGCAAGTCACACCCCCAGAAAACAAAAGCAAAAACACCAGACTAACTGCATCAGGGGGGAAAAGCTTCCTTCCTGACTCCTAGAGGTCACAAGCTGAAGACCTAAAGTATAAAATTGACCATAGTTAGTGTCTTAGCACAGAGCTGCAAGAGTTATGGGTGCAATGAAGGCAATGAAGACAGCTTTATATTTCCCATGGTCCATAAATGATGAGGATGCAGAGGAGGTTTCATAGATTTACAAGTGGCAAGGTCAGAAGGGCATCCATCATGGCTATCCAGGCTGACCACTTGTACACATTAGTATCTGGATGCTACTTGAACCACTAGTTATAAGATGTGTTCCCCACCACCCCACACCTTGCCTGTGCAAGGTAATTTTGTATGAAAAACATCCAGCTTTGTTTATTAAGTAGTTTGATATAATCTACATTTACTCGTTAATGCTTATATTGCTGCCATCAGTAAAAGATGCAGCACATCTCTAGCTCATGCAAATTTCATTACATAAATGCATATATAGATCACATTGCTGACAACATACAGCAATCAGGGCAGCTTATTTCTGGTACATCTGATTAATTCATTCCACATTAATGAGTAACAATTTTTTACTTATATTAATGGACAAATTATATTCCCATTGTTAAGTTTTAATTATTTTTTAAATTTAACAGACAAGGGGTAGTTATCATCCTAGTGATTCCTCTCCACATATGTGCTTGAAAAAGTCCTTGGCTTTCTAAACTGTTAGCTTATGAGCTGTTGATTTTCTTCAGCTATTGAGCCTAGCTGGACAGCTATCCACAACACTTATTTAGCAGCAAATCTAGCCTCCCTCCTAGATAGCTGCCCAACCAGACTGGAAGAGAAGTAGAATCACAGTGGTTTTGCAGTGCTGAGAAAGCACTGAAGGTAGGCCTGAGTACATGCAGGACTAAGGCAAGTTTTTTCTGTAAATTCAGTGGATTCCCTGGCCACATCTCCTACTGGGACACTGCAGCATGGTTTTTTTGATCCAGGCTCTAGACTTGTAGGACAGGAACCTGGCCCTGAAGACAGTTTATCTGGGTTCCACATAGAGAGCTTGGCATTTCACTGTCAAATCAGATATATAAATAAAAGTGCCAATATTTGGTGTGAATTTTATTAGCTTCATAGAAAAATAAGAAGCATATTGTGTATATGGGATCCAATGCTCAGCTTCAAGGAAGCTATGCCAATTTGTATCTGTGGACAATCTAACCCACCAGTTTTAATCTTCTCTTTAGCCTTTTTGTATGGCTTCAGCTTTTTTTTTTTTTTTTGTATGTAGTTAAAATGCCTCCTTTGTATTCAATGAACGTATGAGGATAAGACAATGAAGCCAAACAGCTTTACAAAGACCTGGAGACCTGATAGACGCCAGAAAAAATGATGGAGCCAGGAAGGTCCCTAAAATAGAGATCACAGGCAGAAGCTGATTTAAAAGAGACAATAACCCCTCTTTGTTATTAAGACTAAAATAATACATCAACCCTCACTCCCCCTTTCCCATTGCTACCAAGTTATAAACTAGCCTCACATCAGAGAAAACATCCTATGGATTGATTTGGATATCAATATTTCACAAATTCTTCCCACTATAGAATAGTCATTACTTATCCTGTCAAATGAAGGAGTCACTGTGGCACACAATGCTCTTTGTCCTCTTTTTAAAGCAAGCAGTACCTCAGTGCCTCCCCAAATTAATTCAAACATGAAATTAGGAGCTTATCTGCAGGAAAGCCTTATTACATATTTCTAAACACTGGAAGTCCTTTGCGCTCCAGTCCTAGTGAGAAAAAATGCAGTATCCAACAGAATCCAAGAATTAGCTGTTGTCATGGAAACCAATCTCTAGTAAGCAGCTCCTTATTGTTACTACAGTCATCCAGCTGTGGACTCATAGGGAACAGCTATATTTTTGTGCCAGAAAATGTCAACCATCTTTTTATAGATGAATCAGTAAAAGGTTAGGATTCAGATGAATGAAAATTATTTACCACCGGAGAATGTGACGACAACTAGAGCCAGGTCCTCCTCTGCATGCTGGATCTTTTCTGCTACAATTTTCAGTATTTCCTGAGCTGAAGCAGATACTTTAGTTTTCACACTGACATAGGAATGTTCTGTTATGTAGATACGGCAGAAAACTGAAAAAGAAGAAAAATGTCCACAAGTAAATAGAGGCACTCATTAACAGGAGAGGTGGAAGAATTTAATAAATAAGATAGTGGCAGTGCCTTGGCTGTGATTGCATTTGACAGTAATCTTTGACAGCAGGAGCTACTACTGCTATACACTGACCTACAGGCACACCAAAAACTCTTACAAATATCATCATTCTTCCTTTGCCCTCCTCCTCTCCCTAGGAAATCACAGAGACATAATAAAAGATAGTGCAGTGTTTCACCAACATACAGTTAAATTTTATTGCAGGGATTTACTATAGAGCAAGCATTCTCTAACATTTTAATTATGGACACTGAAACTGGTTTCTTCTTCCTCTCTCTTGTTTGCAAGCTCACCTAGTTTTTACATTTTTTTTTTTTGCTTACTTCCTTTCAGGATCAGAAGAATCACAATTCTTCCTCTATCCATTCAACCAACCAGTTTGTATGATAGCCATCAAAAACCTTCATGTTACCACTGAACATTCAGGGAATACCCTGTCAGCAGTACAATTAGTTTAAATAACAATCCTTCCTGGATGACCTGCATCTCTTCTGTAAGGGGCAGATTTGGAAGCATCACAAGGCTAGAACTTTCAAATGAGATTATTTCTGTAGTGGGAACAAAGACTAAACTTTAGGGTTTATGACTGAACACTGAGCGAAATAAGAGATTTAACCACTCAGAACTCTCAGTACCAGACCCTAAAATGATGCCCATCTATTGGTTCAGTCTTTGTTTCTGCTAAAAAAAAAATGAGCTTTCACAGAATTTCAGCTTTCTAGTTTTTCACAGCGCTAATCTTACCTAGGCATGTGGTAGAATATAAAAAAGTAAACCTGGCAGCAGACATGTATAATCAGTATCTCAAAACTGACAGCATCTGTCAATGAGATCACCACCAAAGGGGTCTTATTTTGTACTCACTTCATTAAACATTTCATTTACCTACAATTTAATCTTTTTTTCCTGCAGACAGGCTGCAACAGAAAAAAGGGAAACAATCTATTCTCTCCTTCAGAAATGAGATTTCTTCATCTTCAGGCTACAGTGGTTCACTAGTGTCATCTAATACTGTATATATTAATAAAAGGGTTTTAAAGTCAAAAGGTTTGTGGGACAGGGACAGAGCTATGCCTGTATGCATTGTTTAACAGAGAAACATCCCTATCGGTATTTGTTTTCAAGTGAAGGAAAAAACAGATGGAGGAGGAGAAAAAACCTTAGGCTTTAAAAAAAAAAAAAATCCCTTGTCAGTTGATTTAAGAATTCATGCTAGCCTGTGTGTGTTGACAGACAGTAAATGAGGTGTTCAGCCTGTGGGCAGCATCTTCTCTCAGAATGAATGAAAGTCATGAAAAGGTACATGTGTCAGACCGCATGTCGGACTACCAACTATGAAAGAATAAAAGGAACTAACAGAAATACTTGGTTTCTGTTTCTTTCTGAACAGTAAGATATGACCTGCCTACAATGTTCACTAGGAAAACCACTGGTTTTCCTTTTGGCTGAAATGACTTCCTTTCTTCCAGGCTTCTCACCATTTAGGGAGGGGACAACAACAGCAAAGGCATTACTAAAAAACCTCACAAAAACAAAAAGAAAAAAACTGGCATACATGTCCCTTATTTTAAATGAAATTGGAGTGGCTGGAGGTTAGTTGCTCAAGCACTGTCAGTTTTACAGCCTGCTGAAATTCCCTTTCCCCAATTTGTTATAAATATCAGATCTGTGATCATTATTGCCATGAACCACAGATTCCTGAAATTCAGAGGCGCAGAATAACACTTAGAACCAAAGGAAGGGAGATGTGAACTAACTTGGCTTTCAGCCACTTTGGCATCTCCCCCAACACCCCCACCAAAATCCTGGACTCTCCCAGGGCTGAGACCTACAGCATGTTACAGACTGCACTAGAGGTCTACCAGCTGCAGCAGCAGCCTCTTTGAGCTGCCCTAGTGCTCAAAGAGCTACCTAAAAACTCCATATCACTATATTTTGTCTACCGCTTGACCCATGGGACAATTGACCCATTCTGCCCCTGACATACTGAGTGCACTAAGGCCCTGAGGAGGAGGCTCTCTGACTCAGTTCCTATTCTGATAGAGAGAAGACAGAAGTGGAGCTCTCAGAGTGGCTTGACACTACTCTAGGATTTTTATGTCATAAAGGGGCCAGAACAGGAGCGAGGATTGCATTCAGTCTTTTTAACAATTTGAAACACCAATAAACCTATATGACAGTCCAAAAGACTGAAGGTGGATAACGCAGGGTAACCTTCGAGCGCATGACAGAAAAACACTCCCCTTAATATTTAAAAGATAGTTATCATGGTCATTACTTGCCCATGATCTGACAGGCACCTGGCTGGAATCACATGATACCAGGTTTGGTGACCCTTTTCTTGCCTACCGGGGCAGAGGGTCAGACTAGATGCCCCACTGAGGTCCCTTTTGACCCTAGAATCTATGAACTAGCGGTATATACTAGGAGTGATTTATTTGAGAAGGTCCCAAGTAAACAGTCTCTCAGGTTGCTCTCTGTTTAAGTGCATGACTCTTAGTGTCTCTGCCTATGCTCCAGTTAACACAAGTCCTCTCTCTCCCTTCCCTTAAAACCGCCAATGCATTATAGGATTGTGGCTGTTTCACTTTATTACTGCATTACCAGCAATGAAAGAGAATTGCATTTCATAACGGATGACATTAAAATGAAGTGGCATATTGCACTCCATCTGCAGTGTTGGAAGAGAGAGGGTTATAACAGTGGCTACTGGAAATCAGTAGATTTTGACCCATCTCATGTGACAAGGGCATTAACCTTTTGCAAGCTGCCTGTATGTCAGGTAACTGAGGCCAGGAAATAAGATCCACTCTTCTGCCACTGAAAGCCACACACTGGAGGAATTGATGCTAAAATAAAATAAAAGAGCCCCTGAGACTTCATTTTACTGATGAAGCCCTACATAAATCATGAGAAAGAAACGCATTCTTGCAGCATCAGATCTTTCTTTCCTTGTGGCTCTAGGTTCTTGTTCAAAAGCTGTGAGTTTGTAATTGAAAATATACCTTAAGGGCAAGCTTTTTGTAGAAATAGACTTGTACCAATGTTTAGAGGTGCTGTACTGAGCTTTCCCTCCACTACCCTTAAATCATACTTACTTTCCTCTGTTTCATTCACAGTTCCTCTGTGCTGGAGCCAGTTCTCTTTGAGACTGAATTGGTGGAAAAAGGCTTTATTCTATGAGGGGTTGGGAAAAAAAAAGAACAATGAATGTATGTGCTCCCGCCCTTCAAAAAGCAATAACCACGTGTACCATGTCTTATGTAAACCTGGCCAAAACATTTTTCTAGGAAATCCACCCATCCATTCTTGGATAAGTGAACTGGGAGTTGCCTTGTTTAATAACAGAGATGGGGAATTCTGAGGAAGTGAGACATGTCTAGGCTCAGCAATGTGCACATTTCAGGGGACTCTGTAATCATGTTCATAGTTCATCTCTTACAAACTGTCCTAAAAAACTAGTCAATTGGCCTACTTAGCAATTTCACTACAATCTCATTTTCTGCCTTCTACACTTCCACAGTAACATTTTTAAGCATATTACACACTTCAGCTTCCATCTGGTGAATTTCATGAGCAAAGCAATTTGTTTCCATGTAACTCTTATGTCAACATCCCCTTTTATATCTCTTCCCTCTAGTTAAATAGGCACAAATGCATGTTTCTTTCTTTCTGTGTCCCTGTCACGCCACAAGCCCCTTTACTTTGATTGACTACCTGACATCAGCAGTCAATGTCTTTGCTCACATCTGTTTGCCAAGGTCTACTTGAATTCAAACTTATATTTATCCGGCCAGGCAGGGGCATGCTGCTGGCTCTTACTGAATTCTGACTTCTCCAAATGATAACATTGCAGCCACATTTGGTTAACCCACATGGCTGAAACCAGAGCTGCGCTGCCAGGAAAAAAAAAAGCCTTTTAGCAGCATTGTAGGTCTAGACTCATGATGGGTCCTGTAATGTTTTTAGTTACTAGTCATTTTTAATTAAGGAGAAGAGCTAGGTGAGGGAAGTGGAGGTTCTAAGCTACTACGCTAATAAGATATATGAGCTCTGCATTACCTTTCTATGAGGCGAATATTCATCTACAGTGCTGAAACAAAAGGGAGAATTCAAATTACTTTCTTTCCAAAGATGAGAAAAAGCAATTACAGCCATCAGAGAATTTATAGCATCACATAGTCACTACTGAGTGCAAAACTCCTTCAGTGGAAGCCAAATACCTTAAAATAGTAAGCATTTCATAACAACATCCCTAAACTGCTGCACTAGAAGCCTCAGGACCAGATCTTCAGTTGGTAAAAAATTAAGCTAATGGTATCATGCTGATTTACATCAGGTGATATCCTGGCTCTTTTTAATGACAAAAAGTATCACCTGTCCAAATAAGTACATGCAGAGTTCTTGATAATTTGGTTTGCAAGGAATTTTTACACTTTAACGTGCAAGCACAGGAGAAAGCAGGTCCCGGGGGTCAGCTCAGTCACACTCTTGCCAAGAGTTCTGAGACTCATTTCCATTTCTGTCCCTGACTTTTTGGGCCAAGATGAGAATTGATATGTAAAATAGTGTAAGTTAATCTCCCTTAACCTCAGGCACTCGTATTCATGACAGGCTTGTCTGTACATGAACTTATTCAGGACCAGCCATTCTTGTATTATTCTATGTGGACACTATTCTTTGCTAATACTTCCTCCCAGTTCAGGCTGAATAGAACCAGGTTGCTCTTTTTCTGAAATAACAGCATCTGCGAGTGCAGATATTTAGGCTGTTCCTGAATAAATTCCATGGGTAGAAAAGCCCATTAGGCAACCTCAGACCTACTGGGCATTTATACACATACATTTTTGTCCCGTGACATGTTGGAGATCCGCCGCTTTGGAGCAGATTTGATTAATTAAGTCTACTCCACCCACCAGCTGATGCAAACTGTGCTGTGCCACATGCAGGTTGTATAAGCAGCGAAATGCATGTCAGCACTCAGAAAATGGTGGCAATGCACTATTGAACTAAAATACCTATGTGCACCACCACCATTTTCTCAGCGCTCACGTGCATTTCATCACTTATACACCTGCGTGTGGTGCAGCAACAGGTGCTTTTCAAAGTGCCCGGCACTGCAGCACTTATATGCGTAAAAATGCCCGCTGATACCAACTTACCAAGCATACCCCATTACAGGAATGTAACAAATCCTGGCTATATTCCATATAGCCACTGACTACACACATTTTGAATGGGAACTATGTTGCAGGCCTCTTCTAATTACACAGAATTATGATTGCAAAACAGAACTTTCTTAACTGACAAGAGTAACTAACTATTTGCTTTTACATTATTAAAACCATGCATATAGTCACATAATTTGAGGTGAAAATGAATGTCATGGTCTAGTTTGATGCTGTAGAGACTTGCTATAAGAATCACTCCTAGCAATAAGCACTTGTCAGTCAAAGCCCCTCCCACTGCACATAACACTATACATTTTATACCGTAGTATATACCGTCACTTAAAATCACAGATTACTAGTTCACACCCACATTTTTCCAGTTTACTCAACTTTAGTCTGCAAGATATCTCACTGAAATCAATGGGAGCAATTGTGGGGAAAGAGACTACCCAACCAACGTGAGAAAAGATGGACTGACTCGCCTCATGTAAAAACAAAGATTATTTCTGCAAACAGAAATGTCTATTTTCTTGTATTGGAGATGCTCTATTTAACCTTTTGGCTTTCACCCAAGTGCTATAAAATTACAAAACAATACATAAAGGACTAACCAAAAAAGCATTACTTACTGACGACGATGCATTCCAAGTATCTTTTGAAATTCTTTCAGTTCCTTCTCAAGTATGGGATATTCATACACATCATCTAACACATTCCTGTATATTGTCTACAACATGAAACCAACATTAACAAACATATAATGACTGAAACATTAATATTGTGTACATTATAGGAACAGTTTCCATCAAATCTAAAATTATTCTATAAAAATACAGCATGTTTCCATTTAAGTATCTGGAATATGCCATATCCATACTGGTTTGGCTGATAAGGATATATTATTAAGTGTGAAGATAAAATCACACCATCCATCAAAACAATAACATCTCTATTAAAGTTAGGGATTTTATAATTTTCTTTTTGCATTTGCATAAACTAAATTATACCAGCCCCAAACTCTCTCATACACAAATAACAGAATGATCACAGTCTTAAATTAATGAACAAATAAATCTTCTATTCTTCCTTTTTCAACTTCCTTCATATCATTATTCAAACTCCTTTGAGAACTTCAGCTAATTATTCAAGACACTTGCCCTCATATATAAAGGTAAACAAATTATATTGGCTTTGATGCCTGAAATCATTACAGTAAACAGTATCTCTTTGATCATCTATATAGGTCCAGAGGTTTAGATATAGCTCCCCCTTGCCAACAAACGGAAATCATATGCTGAAGACCTAATTATCTGCCTACTTTTAGTCAGGCTTCCACTTACATATCCACAAAACGTGCGACAAATTTTGGATTTCAAATTTCAGGCACTGGTTTTTGTAGGTGCAATTTAAGTCATATAAACATTATTGCTGTCATCATTATTGTAGCTGTTGTTATTATTGTTATTACTATTTTTATTATAGTAGTACCTAGAGGCCACGATCAGGGATTGGGGACCAAATTGCATACCACATACAAAGACTGCACTAAAAGGCAGGTGCTGTCCCAGACAGCTCATAATATATGAATAAATTTAGCAAAACTTCAGTATACAATTGATATATTTTAACGGTGCTCAACCTATTCAGTCTTGCAAGCGCTGGGCCGGTCTGTGGGCCATTTTGTGGGGCAGAGGAGGTCCTCAGACTTGTTTTAGCAAAGGGCTGGAGCATGGGGGAAGTTTGCGAGTGTGATTGAGCACTCCAACCCAGCCCCACGTCAGATCCAGCTGCAGAACCACCCCATGCACTGGCACAATCCAACACGCAGGGACACATCATTCCAGACTGAGGCTCCCCACATGTCCGGGAATTCAGTGGCGAGTGAATGGTGGTAGTACTAAATGCTGTGACTCTGGGACTGGCTGCAAGCAATCAATACTGTCACTGCTCCTTTGTTGATAAATGTCCAGCCCTGAGGGAGTAAGGCTGTGTGAAGCTTCAGGTGCTGATTCAATTCAGAGGAGATTCAGCCCAATTCAGTGGTCGAATCTCCGAATCAAATTGGGAGACCAATAAAAAGATCGAAATTGATTTGGAAAAGATTCGGAGATTTGGGCAGTCCCCGCTTACCGCTGCTGGGAGCTGGACCCAGACTCTGTGCTGGTAAGTAAGAGGCGGAGGAAGAAGGGTGATGGAGGGAGTGGGAGGGGACCCCCACCAGGCCAAATCCCCTGCCTGCTCCCCCAGATCCCCTGAGCACCTTCCGAACCCTGCCCACTCTCCCAGCCCCATCAATGGCTGCCCTGCCCAGCCCCAGCATCCCAGCTCTTTTTAAAAAAAAAAAAAACCCCAAACCCCACACTCACTGGCTTCTGCAGCGGCCGTCCAGGCTTCTGGGGATTTGTGGCAGAGCCCTCCCTTCTCCCCCTCCCCCAGCCTGGCAGGAGCTGGTGAGTGTGAGGTTTTGTTTGTTTGTTTGTTTGTTTTTTTCAAAGAGCCAGGACACTGGGGTCGGACAGGGCAGCTATTGACGGGGCTGGAAGAATGGGGGGGGCAGGGTGAGGCCTGTTTGATTCAGAAATTCAGCTGATTCGGTGGTGGCCGAATCAATTCAGGACAGTGATTTGAATCACCAAATTGAATCACTGTCCCCCAAATCAGCTGAATCCAGATCTGAAGAGAATACTAGCTGCTTCGCTCAGGCCTACTAGGGAGCCCCACAGGCAGAGTGAGACATCTCCACAGGCCAGAGGTTGAGCACTACTGATATAACTGAACCCAACTTCTAGTATGGTATTACACATGTGATGCCCCTGGGTAGGAGCCCCAGAATCCCTGCATCCATATGCAGTGCACCAGCCACAAGGTATTCAAGCAGCAGAGAAGCCTGAAACTGCCTCTGAAAGTTCTTAAGATTACCAGATGTGAACTACACATGACAAAGAAGGTGCCCCAGTAAGGGTAAAGAGTCGTTCATTAGGAAAAGAGAGGGATCTGAGGCACCTTTCCAAGAGAATTGCCTCCCTCTACCAGAAGCTGGAAACAAAAAGATCTGAGCAGTCTGATTTTAGTTGCAAGCAAGGTACCTTTGCATTTAGAATGAATTCATTCAGAGCAAGTGCAGTTTTATTTTCTAGAAATGCATAATGTAGCCATTGGATTATTTATTTGTACCTGACAAATACTGCAGCAGTAGGGGCCAACCTTTCTGGCAGGTATGCCGTCAAATTAATCCTCTACTGTCCCCAGATGGCATGCTTTCCCCTGCCTGATTTGCTGCTCTGCTTTCTGGTCCCTGCCCAAGCAACTGCTCTGCTTTCCGTTTTCTGCTCTGTGCTCCCTGCCTGATTGGATGTTCCGATTTCTATTCCCTGGCCTCTCTGCTACTGTGCTGTCTGTCCCTTCCCCAATCGTCTGCATGCCAGAGACTGCCCATGCCTCTTGTGGCACCTGTGTCACAGGTTGGCCACCCCTCGACTACAGAGTAGGTTTTCAGGTTTTGGCTGAGGCAGGACTTGGAGAAAGGACAACAAAATGCTGCCACAGTCTTTGTTATTTGGGATACGGATCTCTGGAGGTTCTGGACTAACAAAGATGATCGATATACTTAAGAAGTTTCCTTACCTGTCCATTTTCTTCCTTCAGATGACCAGTAGACTTATATAGACACTTATACTAAATTCGGTGTTTGGATTTAATGCTTATTTTCAGGGCATCACACAACAAATTTCTAAATCTCAACAAACTATCCCTAAAGCACTGACAGAGGACTGAAATGGAAATCATTGGACTGGTATAAAGAAAATTAATGGACAAGGTATTTTACGCTTTATATTTCTGTGTTTTTCTTTAAATTTGGGCTTTAAGACTCACAAACCTATTATTCAAACAGCAAAGTTTATCAATATTGCAGTACCTTTAAAAATTGTTTTAAATGTTCATCTTCATGCAACCAGTCTTTGTAGAGAGAAGTCCACTGAGACACCAAATGCAAGACTTTTCGTTTTCTACAGGGAACATCTGAGTTTTCTTCTTTGCCTTGAAGGTTCTTAGCACAATAGGTACAATAAGTTAAGGAACAAAAACCTGATGCGTCACTGAAACTTAGACATTAAGAGACAGAAAAGACCTGTTAGGTCATCTTGTTCATTCCTCTGCAAGTGAAGGATTTTTCTCTATACCCTATAGTCTTAAGTGCCTTATCTTGTTCAGGTTAGGAGCTCAAACAGGGTTTTCAGCTTTTAGGAATGAAACGTACAGTAATAAAAATGCCAGTTCAGCCTCTGTGCTACCAGAATATACTTTTTCCCCCTTATGGATTAAGGAGACAATTCTATAAAAAGAAAACCAATTTAAAAGGAATTGCACAATGCTGAGTCATGACTTTTCCATAGAATTTGGAATGAACCACTCTATTGCATAAAGATGCCAATGTGAATTATTGTACAAAGCAGGACAATGCATCATTAAAAGCAAATAAGAAATTTCGAATGTAGGAAGGTTTTCTGCTCCCATATTAGGTAATTAGCAGAAAGAAGACATTGTTATAAAAACAGTAGGTTCAACTGGCAACATTTTTATCTACTTCCAAGGTAGCATATTTACTCAATTATAAGATGAACCCTCACACGTCAACGTGGAGAAAAAAGCCCCTAGTTTTACATTTGCATACATGGAAACCTCATTAAATACACTGTCTATCATTAAACTGCTGCTAAAACCAGCATGTGCTTAGTAATGGAAACTAACTATGAAGCTGATTAAATGCAGCCAGCACTGAACAAGACTATAAAACACAGGGCCCATATTGAGCAAACCTACTGATACAACCCTACCACAAGAATAGCCTAGCATAACCCATCTGAATAAGATATATGGTAATTCCGATTGTGCTCAGCCCCCCACAATGCTGACTCCTTTTAAGTCAGGGTGAGCCACTGCACTAAACACATTTTGACTTCCTCTTCATTCCCACAGCTGAGCTATGCCTTTCTTTTCCATTTCCAATTATTCTGGTTTCTTCACCAGCCTTGAATGTCTGGTAAACATTGCAGGAAGAAAAGCAAATATGGCAGGTGACCAGTTTGGCTTAGCAGAGAACTCTTTGGTGAGCTTAAACACAAAAAGGAAGCTTACAAGGGGCTTGGACAGATAATTTGGGAGAAGTATAAGAATATTGCTCAGGCTTGCAGGGATCAAATCAGAAAGGCCAATGTGCAACTGCAGTTGCAGCTAGCAAGGAACATGAAGGGTGACAAGAAGGGTTTTTACAAATATGTTAGCAACAAGAAGAAGGTAAGGGAAAGTGTGGGTTCTTTAATGAATGGGGGAGGCAACCTAGGGACAGACAATGAGGAAATGGCTGAAGTACTCAGCGCCTCTTTTACCTTGGTCTTCACAGGCAAGGTCAGGTCCCAGACTACTGCACCGGGCAGTGCAGTTTGGGGAGAAGGTGAGTTGCCAACAGTGGTGAAAGAACAGGTTAGGGACTATTTAGAAAAGCTGGATGTGTACACGTTCATGGGACCACATACGATGCATCCAAGGGTACTGAGAGAGTTGGCTGATGAGATTGCAGAGCTACTGGCCAGTATCTCTGAAAACCCATAGTGACTGGGGGGGGGCTCTTGGACGATTGGAAAAGGGTAAATATAGTGCCCACCTTTAAGGAAGGGAAGAAGAAGAATCCAGGGAACTACAGACCAATCAGCCTCACCTTAGTCTCTGGAGAAAGCATGGAGCAGGTCATCAAGAAATCTATTTTTAAGCACTTGGAGACGCTCAGCATGGATTCACCAAGGACAACTCATGCCTGACCAACCCGATTGCCTTCTATGATGAGACAACTCTCTTTGTAAAGGTGGGGAAAGCAGTGAACATGACATACCTTGACTTCAGCAAGGCTTTTGATATGGTCTCCCATAGCATTCTTGCAAGCAAGCTGAGGAAGTATAAGTTGGATGAATGCACTGGGCTGGATCATTGGGCTTAATGGGTAGCGATCAATGGCTCAAGGTCTAATTGAAAGCTGGTATCAAGTGGAGTGTCCCAGGGGTTGGTTCTGGGGCTGGTTTTGTACAATATTTTCATTAACGATCTGGAAGATGGAATGGATTGCACCCGCAGCAAGTTCAAAGATGACACCAAGCTGGGGGGTGTAGTAGATACACTGGAGGGTAGGGTTAGGATTCAGAGTGACCTAGACAAATTGGAGGATTGGGCCACAAGAAATCTCACAAGGTTCAACAAGGACTAATGCAAAGTCCTGCACTTAGGAAACAATAATCCCATGCACCACTGCAGGCTTGGGACCAACTGGCTAAGTAGGAGCTCTGCAGAAAAGGATCTGGGAGTTACAGTGGACAATAAGCTGGATACGAGTCAACAGTATGCCCTTGTTGCCAACAGGATGGAGCTAGACTGTTCTCAGTGGTGACAGATGACAGAACAAGGAGCAATGGTCTCAAGTTGCAGGAAGGGAGGTTTAGGTTGGATATTAGAAAAAACTTCTTCTCTAGGAGGGTGGTGAAGCACCAAAACAGGTTACCTAGAAAGGTGGTAGAATCTCCATCCTTGAAGGTTTTTAAGACCCGGCTTCACAAAGCCCTGGCTGGGATGATCTACTTGGGGATGTCCTCCTTTGAGCAGGGGGTTGGATGAGATGACCTCCTGAGGTCCCTTCCAATTGTAATTTTTTATGGTTCTGTGATTCAAACAGCACCAAAGTGGGCCCCAAACAGTTCACCCAGGATTTCTCTGTCATTCCCTCTCTTAGCCTGTTACATGTAATTAGTGTGGCCCCACCCTCCATGAGGTAAAGCCAGACCAGGTTGCTCTATGCCTCATCTACATATACATTTTTTGGAAGATCCCAGGACTTATGACAAAACCAACCAGTTCCAGTGATTGGCTAATTAGCACATGGATCCTTTGTGGGGAGTAAACACATATACTGAGCAGTGCAGAGCTATGGGGTCACCGTGGTTTGAAATGTTTTAGACTCTGCTGGGGCCCAGCCCAATGAACTATATGCTAGATCGTGAATCTTTTGTCTTTGGACTAATCTCACACATAATTTGTACTACATATAAGTAGGTATAAAAGTGCCACTTAAAAGTGTGTTTAAGGAATACCTGTGGTAAAAATTGTAGCAGTTTTAAAAAGAATAACATGCATCAATTCTGAATTAACTGAATTGCTACAAGCATGTTTATTTCCAAGTCAGTGTTTCCGAATTTGCCTCTCACTTCCATGTCACGTTCTTAGGAAGAGCAGGAATCTGACAGTAAAGGGGGGTGGGGGGATGGGAAGAGACTATAGGGGGAAGAAATTGAGAAGCAGAGAATGAAAGGGCTACCTGACCACCCCAGGTTTATTTTCCCTGCTGTAGCAGTGGGAGGGAGGCAAATCAAGGCAACCCTCCAATAATTAGATTCTATATCCAGAAATTATAACTAATTTACACATTTTCCAGATATAGAATCTCATTATTGGGGGACAGTTTTATAATCAGGGTTATATTATATTCAAATAGATACGGTAGTAATAGCAATGGGAAAAATCCCTACTTTACACAATGCACTTATCTCTGCCTCTTACCTATTTGCTCTTCCCTCAAATATAAGAATCACTTATTTGCATATTTCACATAGAATCTTATAAAATTAAACTCAATCTCTTTTTATAGTTATGAGTTCAGTCAAACTCAATCCTTAACATGTGGAGATAAGTAAAAAAACATGTTTTTTACATGTAAATGGGAACAGCTTCTATATTGTATCAAATGATTAACAGAATGGTCATTGTAAGATACACAGCATACATTTTCTCCTTATCACATTTAAATCTATTAATTATACAGATGTGAATATTTTTAGGAGCTGCTGATAACAAAAAGATGCAGAGTGGGTAGGTTTTGATTTGAATTTTTAATGGCATTTTGTAAATGTCAGCAAAACAGAGAGATAAACCTTAAACAAAAAGAGTCTTTATTAGAGCCATCCGACTGTTTCTGTGAGTTTGGTATCCTGTGGCATACATCTTTAACTACTCTTTTAAAAATTGTATAATCCATTTTTGAGGCAGTCGGAATATTAACTATTCTTTTCATCTAGCTCCTCTTTAAATTCTCTGTTGTTCTGATATATACAAGGCATTCATATTTGCAGAAGGAAGAAACGGTGATTTAAGCAATTATGATGAGACATACTTTCTATAAAATTTTAATAACTGTAATTCAAACATGAAACATAAAAAAGGGATAAAAACTAAATTAATGTGCAAGTATAATGGTACACAGGTATGTCAGATGTGTAAATGTGCATTTGTAGATGTGATAAGAAAAACTGTTGATTTGATGTTTGCACTGATAAGTAGTAAAAAAGAAATACAATATTTTCTTGCTGCCCTATTAAATTTTTGTATAACAATATTGTCCTCAATTATGTGATCATATGCTATTACAAGAATTCTACACCAGACATTTTTTTTCATTTGGAATCTGGCATATATAATCACATTAAACATCTTTAATAATAACACATATAGTTAGAGCTCTTGTGGTATATTCAACCTTAGAGCTGAAAATCTTGACTTGTTAATGCATAGCTATGCAATCCCAATGTTCTCTTAATATATTTACAGGGTTGTGTTTGGGCATGTCCTTTACAGATATCGGAACAAGGGGAGTGAATGAAATGGAACACCTCATCTGAAATCTCTACAATTTTGAGGAAACTTGGATCTAAATCTGGAGTTGAAATTTCAAGGTTGAATCTCTCTCTTTCTCTGTAATGGACCTGGACTACAATACACATCTAGACATGCTTGAACTTTGGGAAATTTTAGTTCCAATTTTCCCACTGTGGCACATTAAATGACATGATATAGTGGGAAATATGCACTGCTATTTGTTGTGCTATTTCCTGAATTCCAAGAAAATGAATGTCACAACCAAAGATTCATCTCAGGCAAATATTCCTGCAACACAGTCCCAGAGATAATACTGTGTGTGGTGGGGGGAAGGAGATATTTTTAAATTCTATCTAAGCTTCCTTTGTTTTTGATTATTTGGCTTCGTAAAATTATTTCACCTTTTCTGCTGTCTAAATACATGCGCTGTTAAGATGGTGTTTCCTTCTACCTTTTCTTGGTAGTGGCATGCAGCTAAGCTTTGGAGGGGACAAAACTAAATGTGTTCCCTACTTTTGACATCTATGAAAACTGGATGTATTCTCTACTAAGCAACTCTTTGAAACTAGTACATACTCCCATAACCACTAACATAAACCATAGATATAAAAAGTCCCTATCTCAGTCTTGCATTTAGCCGCCATCTTAAATGGATCAATATTTAAAGAAACATTTTCAACATAAAACAAGGACTAGGCAGACTCTTGTTCTTAAGCAAATACATATTATAAGTGAGAGTCTGAAGGCAAGTAGAATAAGCCATCCCTCACAATGCAAACACCTTGCACAAGGACCAGGAACACTTGATGTTGTAACAAAGCTTTGAATTAATACCAAAGACAACAGAGAAAATGAAAAAATCAGAACTCTTCCCTGTCTAAATCAATCCATAGAGCTGTCTGAGTACCTGCAGGCAAGAAGACTAGCCTATTCCCTTGGAATGATGTACCCATCCTACGCGTCTTGGAGCTGTAGGAGAGCTTGTACCTCCTGTTGAAAGAAGACAACAACCATACATAACTGTAAATATTAATGAAGGATATTGCCTCAGCAGTGCCTGGCACAGGTCGTCTGTTGTCATGAAAACCGTGTATGTGAGAAGGAAGTCATCAAGTAGGGTCTCTGTAGAGGAAGACAAAACAATCCCAAGGCACAGGAAGTTAGAGAGATGAGTTGGAGGTCATCTAATCCCGATGGCTTGTAAGGCAGTAATAGGAGCAGAAAGAAAATTAAAAAGGCCAAGAATTGTATTACTTATTTAGAAAATCTAAGCCTGAAATAATTCACAGTATGCTGTCCCCAGTGGGGTGAGTTCTTTAGTTCACAAGAATACCCATACCATACCATTTGACTTACCTGTAAATCAGAAAAGACTGAGATTTATTTTTGGCATTAAGCCCTTTTGATAATACCATACATTTTTTTTAAAAACAGAAGAGAAAAAAATCACATAACTTCCTTGATGGATCTTTTCTGAGCTTCGAAGATTTGCAATCATGCTTGATCAACCTGATAACTCGTGTCCAAAGCACTTTGTTAAGGAGCTATGTTAAGCCATAAAGAAGACAGGGGACTATCATCAGGCTTTGGAACCTTTCTTTTGCAGTGGTACTTGTGCTGTAGGTTGATAGCAATCTTATACCATTCTCCTAAACTGGGAGGGTATATGAAATAAGATGCTGGTCTCTGACCAGTCATTAGCAAATAAATTCACATCACACATGTAACACTCCAAGATCAGCACTCTTGTAGGCAGTATCAGTGGAGCAACCTTACCAGAGGCTCAAGTAAAGCGTTTTGGGAAATTTAGTTCTCAGAAGAGGGCAATGTGGGTTTTATGTATACACTTGTGAACTGTCCATCAAGAATGATGGGGGGGGGAGTGGGCAGGGATGGAGACCTGTGCCCCCCCACCATCCGGGCCCCTTCCCCCCTTTCCTCCTGCTGCTCGGGGTCCAGGCCTGCTCCACTCCTCCCTGCCACGGTGGCAGGGAGAAGAGAGGACAGGGTGTAGGGGTGATGCAGGGGAAGACTGGGCCCGAGGGTGAGGAGACGCCAGGTCACCACGGTGGAGGGGGAGCAGCAGGCCTGGGCCAACCCAGCAGTGGCGGGAGGACAGGAGGAACGGGCTAGGGGCCGATGCAGGGGAGGGGGATGGGGGAGAAGTGGGCCCGGGCCACATCGGCTGGGCCTTCTGCTCCCTCCCACACCGCTGCAGCAGGCTGGCTTCTCCCCCAACTTGGGCCCATTTCCCCACCCCGCATTGGGCCTGGGCCCATTCCTCCCCTCCTGTCACTGCCACCATGGCGCACCCACTCCTTTCCACACCCTGCATTAGGCCTGCTCCTCTCCCCCACCACTGCTACATCAGCCCTGCAGGTAGCAATCACAGAAGGGGGAAGGGGCATCCTGAACCTGCTCCCCCACCCCCCGCACCACCACTGTCATCACCTCCAAGGAACAAAGGGGGGGTGAGGCCAGTTCCATCATCACCACCTGCAGGGAGCAGGTTAGCGGGGGGCCAGGACAGCAGCCCATTCTGTCCGCTCTGTTGCTGCCTCCAGCTGGTCTCACCCTACCCCCCGCTCCATCCCCTGTGTCCCCACCATCATGGCAGTGTGCTGCCACCTGACTGAACACTTGTTCGCACTCCGAATGGCTGTTTGTCAGCCAATCAGAGGGTGAATAAAGCATTATGGACAGGCAGACAGACAGATTAAAGCTTTTATAATATTAGAATGCTGCTCAGTGATCTAAAAAGTTGTTGCCTAAGTCTTAAAGCTTCAGCTCCCCAGCCTTAAAAGTGTTGCTAAGTTTTACTACACTTTATTTAATAATCTTATCAAGGAGTCAATTCCTGCCCCATCACTCATTTCTTACATTCTTCCCTTTCTGCTAGTGTTTTAAGAAAGCATTGCTGGGTCATTTGCTGAGCTAATATTCCTGTCCACTGAAAATCCAGTAGAGAGGTTGTTTGGCTATTAAACTGCCTTAACATTTCATGCCTCGGTATAACATAACAGTCCACCCTTTTCCATACTTGTCACGTTAGCTTTAGACCTTTTTTGTAAAACTTTAGACCACGAAACAAAATCAAACTAGTTTGCCTCCAATTCCAATGCCCCTAAAGTTCATAAAGACTCTAGGAACACACACATCCACTATCCAAATTAAGAGAGCTCATCTCTTGTGTAAGAGTGGACAAGAAAGTCTTGTTGCTCTTCACAGTCTGAAAGGAAAATTAATATATTTTCCTTGATACGTTTTCCAACAGTGAGGGTTTCCTTTGTACCGCATTTCTCTAAGTGCTATCAAATATACTCTTACGTTTCTAACAAAAAGACAGGGCAGCTTTACCAGGTAAGAATATGAAAGTGGATGCAAGCTAAATAAAGTATTCCAGGTTTATATATGGCATGCAGTATTTTGGCAGCCTCTTCATGAATGCTGACTTCAGTTGGAGATTCCTAGTGTAATGACTAAAGGCAAATCATCCCTTATATGGATTAAAAAAAATAAAGAACCAAGAAGCTCCATAAGACTAATTACCTCAGCATTTGTGCATGGCTGGTTTTCACTAAAGCTTCTGGAGGCTGGGGGCGGGTGAAAATAATGCCACTTATGCTTAATTTACCAGCAATTCCACTATTCCCAAGCACTTCCTAAATGTTTTGAGGGTATGACACAGTTCTAAAGATGGCCAGAAGGTTAAAACCCATATGCCAATTCCTTTCTAACAGTCCTGTATTCTGAGAGGACAGAAAAATATATATTTTAGCTGCTTTAAAAGGAGAGAGGTAACTGTTGCTGTGCAAGAGTGTACCTGAGCTTTTACACTGTAACTGTTATATCTACATGGTTCTGTATCCATACAAGAGATCACAGTCTTCCAAACTTTAATCCTGAATGTAGCAGGATTAAAGCTGGAGTGCTTCTGCTTCACTTGTATCACTACAGAATCATGCAGATGTGATGGTTGTATCATAACAGCTGATAACACAGGATACTGATATCCCTGCAACTGTTATGTATGTCCGTCATTACCTTTTCTTTCTATTGGTCATCATAATTTTTCATATTAAAATACTCCTGCCTTGGAATATTTGCAGCACATTGCAACACAAGCCGTATGATCATTTGACATAAAAATCATCCTCTTTTTCATCATAGCTATTAAAAACTGAATTTAAAACAAATTAAACAAATACTCCCTATAAAATATAGTAATTTATTCTGATGCAGTCTTTGGAAGATACTATATAATGTGAAGCTGGTTTTCTCAAACATTTATTTGGAAACTGGTGGTCATTGCTTCCAAGAGCACATTTAATTCCATACCTTACTAAACAAGATGATTATGCAGTGATCCTTACGAAATCCCAAAATGTCATTATAGCAGACTATTTCCATGGTAACTTACTGAGTACTTACACTTGTGTGCAAAACATGCATTCCCGCAAAATATAAATATCATGTTGACAACTATGAAATGTTGAGGCACAATAGAAATAAGTGCTATCTAACTGAAATAAAATTTAAAATCTTATCAATGAGCTACAATAAGGCTTATGCAATGTAAGGAAGAACTGCAAAATGTATTATACCAACTTGCATTAAAACCATCCATTTGAAGATTTCACTTGGACATCTGATTGCCTACTAGGTTTTCCAGGATAAGCCACTCTATATTTTAACTATATATATATATAATGGAAGAAGTATTTTGAACATTTTAAATGTACTGCTGGAAAATTACATCTCTAAATTTGATAAGATGATCCACAGTGGTCTTTAGGCTCTATACATTTTAAAGCCTATTTTATACATCTAACCTATACACAAGTAAATAAACATATATATAAAATGACATGCTTACCATCACAAGTGCACAGCACCCTTAAATTGCTACACAATACAGTATTGTGTTGGACCAGATACTCAGCTGCTGAAAACTGTCACAGCTCCATAGCTGCCTACAGCTGTGCTTGCTCGCATTCTAATTAGAACACTCCAGCATCGCCTCACAGTCGCATGCATTAAGCCCCCCTGTGTTTCAAAATTGCTGTGGGGGCGCTTTAACTAAACCTCATCCAATGAACTTTAGTTAAAGCACCCCCATGGCCATTTTGAAATGCAGGGAGTGGGGGAGTAGGCTTAACCCATGCGACAGTGAGCCATTTTAGATTGGCTGTCCAGGAACTGCTCTAGTTAAAACACTCTCCTCCCTACCTCCAAGCACGTGTATAGGCAGCCCATCAGTTTAAAGAGAACTATGACAATTTACACCAGATATGGATCCACCTCTAGTATATAGCATTTATTCCTTTCTCTATGTGCACAGGAAACTCACTTATTTCCTACCCATCCAACATTTCCTCAAACAGAACTAAAAGTCACATATATTGTTGTTATTTTTAGATTAAAAAACAACTACTGAGAACAAGAAAAGTTCACAAAGTGTGACTGCATTTATGGGCTAAACCTCTCTAAATTGCCTCTCAACTTGTTTAAACATTTAAACCCTAAAGGAATATTTTGAACAAACGGCCTATCTGCTACTTGTGGTCCATTAATAGATTCACTCAGCTGTTAAATTACTTTTACAAGTAAGTAAATGAAAAGTGTGTTGATAGATTAAATAAATATTATAGGATGCTTAAGTACTGTACAATAATGTTCATACTTAAAATCTCTGTACTAACTTGCATGTACTCTCCCAAAGTATCACCATAAACTGTAACTACATGTCTTTTCAGATGCAATGTAATATAAAACAATTCCTGAAGGGTTTTATACATAACACACACACTCCAGAGTGGCCAAAAAATGAGTGTGCAGGAGAAATATATGTGAAACAACTAGGTGTGTCTACATGGGACCCTTTACTGCACAGCAGAATTACTGCACAGTAAGCACCTGCATGCAGACGCTTACTGAAAAGTATTTGGCCACAGGGCCGGGCTGGGAGATCCTTAGGAAGAATCCTTAGAAGGATCTCCCAACAGCAGGGGGACACTGTCCCCACTTGGGCTCCTGTGGCGGAGCCCACCCTGGCATCTCCTGGGAGCAGGGAGAAATGTCCGAGCTCTCACCAGGAGACAACTAGCACCCTGGACAGCATGGCTGCTCCAGGGGCTGGATGCAAGGAGCAGGAGCAGTCTTGCTGCTAGGAGCAGCAAATCTGCTCCTCAATTCCTGCACATGATGATATATGCCCAGGAGAGTTTACTCTCAAGTAGTTTACTGAAGTGTAAGATGCTCCCAGATTATTTGCACATGTAGATGCAACAAGTGACTTTAGTGGAAAATGAAGTTAAATTACTGTAACCTTTGGACATCTAACACATAGTCCAATGCTTAGGCCTAAGCCTAGGCCTAAGATGACACATACTTATGCTAATAGTCCTCATCCTTGGAAGTAAAAAGGGAATTAATTTTTATTACTTATTTCTTTGTGACCTTTTTTGAGCTTGGGGTGTTTTTATTTAATGAGAATTATTTTATGATTGTTGTCCAAGAAACTGGGCATTAACAGGATGCTTACTAGTTGCTGCTTCAAGGATCAGAACAGAATACAAAAAAAGTCTGCAAATAAAGACGTGGATATCTAAATAATTTGCTTCGACCCTGTTCATGATACATTTGGTTCACTTTTTGCAAACACATGCTTGGTCAAGTGTACTGACATGAATCCTGACAGGAAAAAAAATGTAAATGTAACACATGCCAGTTCATAGAAACAGACCTATCTGACCAATCGCAACTAGGAAAAGCCATGTCTACACTAGGAAAATATGATATTAAACACAACTTAGCAGTCAGTGAAAATAGTAACAAGCAATATTTAAAAAAAATAGCCAGCATTAACCCAAGGAACCCATTAAGCATTAGGACCAGCTATATTTTTAAGCATGAATGACCTTGTATACACTAATGATAAAGTTATATTTGAGAATACCCTCTTTAATATGTGATAGCATATTACCTATATTAGCATGATAAATGTTATGAGCCTACGCAGAATCTTAAGCAGCTTTTATTGTAAATATACTAGACATAGTGAACTGTTGTGGGAAAACAATCTTTGAATACTTTTGAACACAAATACATTTGAGCAAATAGATGTTCCAGCAGGTAACTTGACAGCACAAAATGAAGCTGTTTGTTGCATAATTTTTTGTTGCAAATTATTCATTTCCCTCTCTCAAGGACCACTTACATGAGTTTGAATGAGGAAAGGTTCAAAGTGTGTAACTGATGAAATCTGAACAGAAACCTTTTTGGCATTTCCTTGTTTAGACACTGCTGATTAAAGAAGAAAAGTCATACCAATCAAATCTTTCCTTCTGTTACAGTATATTTCACATCTCTCTAAAAGGCAAAGAAACATGGCATTGAAATATATTCTGCAGCTTTTAACTTTCATTCTTCTATACCCAAACTTCTGCATAAATTTGTAATACATCTAACATTTTTGTGGTTTAACCATATCTAAGCTGTCACCTTTTCCTTGCTCTCACAAAACAGTTTCCCAAGATTTCCAGCAAACAGTGAAAAAAAAAGGCACACCGTTACCATATTTATTTGAATCCAAGATGATTTTTTCCCACAAACAACAAAGGGGGTCATCTTGGATTCAAGTACTAGCCTAGAGCAGCTCATGCTGCAGGGAAAGGGGGCTCACAGCTGGAGACGGGGGGGGTGGGGACAGGAAGCCATGTGGTAGTGGAGGTGCTCAGTAGACTTGCATGTGAGCAGTTCAGGAGGAATGCCAGGAAGACTGTGCAGAGTGTCCTCTCCCCAGTATTTTCTTTCCTCTCCCACTGCTTACCTTCTGCTCTGGCTCCTCCAGTCCCTCCAACTAAGACCCAGCCAGGTTCATAGCTGCCAGTACTGCTTCTGCCTAGTCAGGCAGATCAGGGTTGGGCTGGGGTGGTCACCACTGCTGACTGCCCCTGAACCAGATCAGAGTGGAGCAGCAACAGAAGATAAGCAGCAGGGAGGGGTGGTTTAGAGGATGCAGGGGCAGGGAGAGGGGAGGCAGGCAGGGAGACAGGTGGCAGGATGTGGGGGCCAGCCATCAGAGGGACGGGGACACAGGACAGGCACAGGGGACAAGGAGATCGAATTATTAAATTCAAAGACATCTTGGATTTGGGTAAATACAGTGTATTAAAAAACATTCTTTAGAGAAGTAGCCCTTCTTTATATAAATGAATATTTCTTTAATTATTTGCTCTTAGCATCAATTTATCATTTCTTTGCCCCTCCCCCCATCCAATTTTCCTTTTGTTTGGTTAAATGATTATTACAAAATATATTAGTAACTCCAGAAATATTTCAGTCCGCGGGCAAATTCAAGCATTTTAAAGCCTCCTTAAGACCTGCCACAGGAACAGTGTGAGTTCAGATGGGTTATGTTCTTGCTCCTCCATGGTAGAAACCATTGGCAATAATTTCACTGCACTAAATGTGCATGCCAACTAAAGCTCTCAGTCACTTGTTCAGGGTTTAATATGACTATAAAACCAGTCATTGCTTTTCTTGGTACTAATCAGTTTAAACTAATTCCAGTTGAGAGCATAGTCCCATATGCTGTTCTAAGGTATATGATTCAGAGGTGGGCAAAATGGTCCAGAACATATTCCATCTCTACAAAAGGGGAGAAGCCACCTCCTCAGAGTTTTTTTGCTCCCTTCTGCAATATAGAAGTTTCTCCACAAGAGAAACAGGACCAGAGCTTCAGGGGAACTAGGCAGTGCCTTGAAAAAGCAGCTGAATATGAGATGCTCTATGGAGCATGGATTTCCCAGTGGAAATTTGTGCCAGGTAATTGCTAACGCAACCTCTGAGAGAGGTTAACATTTTATAATGTGCATACATGGGGGACAGAGCCAACAGAAATCAGCTCTCCCCACTCTGGCCGGGAAGGGCTGACTCCACAAGTCTAACTGCAAGAAGTTGAAGGCACATATTTTATGCTCCTATATTTTTCAACAACAGGAGGATAGGATGTGATCTATACAGAGTTTGCTTACCTCATTTCTCAACAGTTCTTTTCTATCTCTTCTCTAGGTGTGGTATCAATTACTAACCCATGAAATAAAAATGGATGAACAGTAATGTAGCACGAAATCTTCCAGACCACACAATTAGCAACTTGAGACTGCTAATTCATTCCTGTCTCTGAGGCTTAATAACTATTTCTGTTGTTGAACTCAAATGTCTCTTCCTATTACTAGAACCAATGGAGCACTCTTCCCTTGATAATATAAAGTCCTCCATCTAAAACATGAGGAGAAACTTAAAACAAAAGGATGATTCCCCAGTTAAATGTTTACCATTCATTCTAACAGTTGCCAGCATCTTTCCATTAAATTGAACTACTTTAAAGATACTATTTGAAAAATATGAAAACAGCAAAATTATTAGTGGACCATCACATATTAGGTAAAAAAAGATGGAAATGATTGAGAAATACCCATACATACATACATGCATGCATCAATCTAAACAAAACTATTGCTAGTGACAACAATAATATGCAAAAGTGGGTTTTACTGCAAAATACAATAGTATTAACCTCAACCAGGGGTGGTTTGAAAACTAATTACATTTGTCCTGGTACATTGATCATTTTACTCATGGAATGACTTGCTCTGCTGCTTTTCAGTAGCTTTTTCTTCCCTCACAATTACATGCGACTGGGAAGCTGAGGATAACTTCAGTACCATTCAGAATTCAATAAAAGAAGCATTTAATTATCACAACACTGACCAGATTTACTCAGCATAAACATTATGTTTTCAATTCAGATCACATATATGCTTATAAGACATGGCTCTTCCAAAACCAGCAGCTTCTAACACCAAGAGAACAGCTACAAATGATATAGGGCATGTCTATCCTACTTCTGTGCTGAGCCTGGGGTAGCCTGGTAGGATATGCTTCTCCCCACTTGCTCCAGGTCCAAGACTCAGAAAACAGAGCTGCTTTAAAGAGTTTCTGAACACAGTTATTTTCAGGGCCTTTGTCTTCAGTGTGGTTACTGGCACATATTCCAGGTGTCTCTGAAGTGCAGGCAGTGAAAGATGGAGGCTAATGGGGCTTAGCCCTCCCAAACACTGATCCACTGCTCCAGTGCCACCACCTTGCCCTGCTGCTGCAGCACCGTGCCCAGTGCACCTGTCATGCACTGGCCCTGCAATGGCCTGGTGGGAGGGAGGGGCGACTCTGCACCTGCCCCCCCAGAATAATATTTTCTCCCACCACTGCTGCTCTGAAGTAGTGACACCGCCTGAATTTTGCATAGGAGGGAGCAGGCAGGGAGTGCTTCTTGGTAGTGCCCAGCACAGAGGCAGTGTAATCAAGTTCTATTTGTTTTTGAACAGCAACAGACAAACCACCTCAGTTCTAAAAGTTGCTGGAAGAAAGAAAACACAAGCGCTTTTTTGGCATTGGTATGTCAGCAGGGTTGTGTGGGTACACAGGAGGCATTGTCACTGCCTTTTATAGTGCAATGACACCAAACAGATAATGCCTCTTTGAGACAGACAGCTTTAATTGTAGAAACTTTGTTCAGTTCTTTTAAAAGCATCTTGTTTGTCTTGCAAAATAAAAAAACACCAAATACTGGGTATTGCTATATGGATAACACTTGGAGGCAACAGAAAGGCCAACTGCAATTTCCACCTAGTCAACACTGCAGACCTAGCTTGCTTTCTTGATTTGGGGCCGACAAACTATGACCACAAATAGCTGTGGCCAACTGTTATGAAGTTGCCAAGACCCTTCTTTTTTTTCTTTCCAGCATCCCACATATTTGAGAGCAAGAACTGGAACATAATTTACAGTGCAATATAAAGAGAACTATAAAATCTGCTAGTTACCTCTCAGCTCTCTGAGATAATCTGCAAAGGTGTCCTCTGCACCAGCAGTGCCCTTTGGTTTCTGCAGCTCTAGATTCCCACCCCAACCAGTTCTCCAGGGAGGAACAAGGGCACAACTTGGCTCAAAATAGTTATAAACTTTAATCAGCTTTGACAACTAAACAATAACAGTTTTAAAATTTATAGCAGTTTTATGGCTCTCCCTCTCAATAATTAACTGAAACTAAGCCAATCTTTCCCTTCTTAAACCACTCTAAACCTTGCTGAAATACAGTAGTTGCTAATGTGTTGGAGTGGTGTTGTAGCCATGATGGTCCAGGAAATATGCATGAGGGAAGGATTTTTGTGGGCTATATCTTTTATTGGACCAACTGCACAGCTGGGACAGACTTCAGATAAAGCTCTGAGCAGATTCAAAGCTTGTCTAAGTCCATCCCAACAAGCTTTGGATGCAGCGCATTCTTTTTCAGGTCATTCTTGCTGTGCCTGGCTTTTCCTCAGACCTGAAGAAGAATGCTTTGCATTGTAAAGTTTGTCAGACTCATATGCAGAATTCAGGTGATGTTGGTACTTTAGAGAGGCCTAGAATATGCACCAGTAGCCACAATGAAGACAGAGAGCCTGAGAACAGCTCTGGCCATTGTGCTCAGAAGCTTTCCTAAGTCTATCCCGGTCATACAGCTAGGCCAATAAAATACATCGCCCACCAAAACCCCTACCTCTTGCAATAGTTACTGATGCTTCCTAGTGGTTGTGATGATAATTTAGGGATAAGAATAGACTTCTTATTATTGATATTATTATCATATTCATAATGGGTTTTCAGAAGTATTCATTAAAAGACTGTTTGATGTAACTTGTAATAAAATCTTTTTGCAATCAACATTTTAAAATATCATTTACAATTATAAACAGGAGAAAGTGGCTGCCAAAAAGATGTGCATCAAGATTATGCTAAATAAGTCATCAACTCTTACACTGCAGCAGTGAGTATAATGACCTCCCTGGCGTGAGCCTCAGTTCTTTTTCATAATATCTGAAAGTAGATAGCAATTTTTCACAATTTATTCTATATCAGTCTTTTTTCTTTTTCTTAGCTTTTTTCTTTTTCTTAGCATTTGTTCCGTTCTATTCATATGCATGTATTTTTTAATCTTGATTGTTTTTTCATTTTTGTATAGGCTTAATTTTAATTCTAAGAAGCCATTTGAATGCTAAACCATAATTTCCATTAATAAATAAAAAACCTCTACACCTTTATTTGAAGATTGTCTGTTACATTGTTAGGATTTTTTCATAATGAAATTCCTAAACTGCAAAGTACAAAACCTCATCTTATCAGTTTTCTTTGAAAGCTCAGCACCATTCTGAATCAAATCTATTCCATGGTACACTATACAATTCCATTGTAAACAATTATGCAAGAATTAGAAAAAGACTTAAGGTTTTATTTAGTCTTAACTCCATACAAAGTTGGATTATAAGAATATTTAGATAAAGCACTGGAATGCAAGCGGTCTTTCCAATTTATGCAAAAGAGATTATTAGCTTCCTGTTTAGAGACTCCAAGCAAGTGCAGGGGGCCAGACCTAGGCAGAGAATGAATCAGAAGGGGAGCTTGCCCAAGTGAGTTAGCTGTATCAGTTTGCAACCGTGAAATATTTTTTCCTCCAATGCTCAAGAAAAAGTAAAACTGCTTTTCCACAAATTAATGTACTTGATTCTGTAATCTTTACACACCCCTCCTGATTTTGTAACCTTTACTCACATGAGAAGTAACATGTATTCATTAATTAATAATAGTTACCATAAATTGAGCTGTAGATGCAAATTCAAAAGTTGGGCTTTTAAATGGTTTGTATCTTATCTTTCCAATCCTAGATAATCTAGAAATGTTATCAATTTCTCCTGCTCCCTAAAAATTGATCTTACATTTACAGCCAAATACTAAGATCTTCATCCTGCAATGGACATATCTAGAGCATAACTCACTTGCTAATACCTTAAAATGTTCAGCAGCTCCATCAGAAGAAAGTATGGACACCGCTTCTAAAGTGGCAGTATCAAAGGCATTATTAACACAATGAATTGCATAAGAGTTTGTCTAACTTAAAATAAAACAGCTAGTCCTTGAGCTCTTGGGAACTGTGAAGGCTTTATTTATTCATGAAACATGTCCCCTGAACCAATTTCAGGCACATGTAGGGAAAAATATAATTGCCCATAGGCGTTACAACAAGTGCCTCTATTTGCTGCAACAGCAAACCTGAATTCAGATTCCGAGTACCTCTACACTTGGCTTTCCCATGCAAGCTCGGAAGGAACCAGGACGGGGACCATAGCCAGTGTCATGATACAATACAAAGAAGATACAATAAGAACAGGTTATTTACATTCCCAGCTCTCTGCCCACAACTCTGAATCTCACTGTGGCCTCTCCTGCCAAGGGCCTATTTAGCAGCATCTCCAAGATAGTCTAGAAATTCCAAAAGCAGAGTAAATAGCTTCCACTCTGTATTTCAACTGTCCATGAAGGGTTACGTAGGAACACAGAACAGGCACATTAGATCAGGCCCTGGACAGATAATTGATCTTTCCCAGTGGGCAATTATTTGGGCCCGAAGGCCACATAGGGAGTCTTGACGACTTGTCACAGGCTGGGTCAGCACCCTTCCCCTGGCCCAGCCCCAACAACTCACCAAAATTCCCTATGTAGGATGGGGCCATGAGTGGGCAGAGAGCAGTTTTCAGGAGTCAGATGGGCGGGTGAGGCTGAGATTGCGGGGTGGGGATGTGGGCAGCCCCTGACCTGTAGGGGACTGTGTGTGTGGGGGGGGCATGAATATGCATGCATGTGAGTTGTGGGTGCTGTCTGGGCACTAGGTCCCAGAAGCTGGTCAGGGAGGAAGGAAGGAACAGGGGATATGTGCAGCAGAGCAAATGCTAATTCTCAGACAGTTTCTCTTTTAAGGCTGGCCTTTCTTAGTTAATCACTACCATACTAAAACCAAGCTTGACTCTAACATAAAGACGCATCAAAATTATACTTTGATATATATATATCATTATATTTGACATACATCAAATACTATAACACATACAGATATGAGAACAATAAATCTGAATACAGATTCACACTAACTACAGTTATAAACTAAACACCACAAGAATAAAAAACCTAATTTGGGGCTCTAAATTGGGATGCATGCATGCCACACAATGAAGCCCCAGAAGTAACTTTGTCTTACAATGAATCTAGGATAGCAGTATGTTAAAGAAACATGCAGTCCTTCACTGCCACTCTTACTAAACTCTGAGCTTCACATTACATAGTCCTGCTTAGATTTTGAATGAAAAAAGTATTTTTTTTTTATCAGTTTTGAATGTGTTACCTTCCTGTTTCATCAAATATGCATTTGCTCTAATATTATGAGACAGAAAGAACAGAGGTTCACGATCTACCTTCTCCCTACCTTTCATTATTATACAAGCTTTTATCACGTCCTCTTTTATTTGATTCATTTCAAAGGTAAACAAGCCCAATCTTTTCCAGTCTTTCTTCATCTAAGTTTTTCTGGGCATGTGTCACTCTTCTCTGGACCCTCTCTCACTCTACAATATCCCTTCCAAACAAGGTGACAAGTACTGCATGCAATATTCTAGACGGAGGCACATCACTGATTTATATAAGAACATTACATTTCCTATATTATTCTTCACCTTGTTTCTTATTTATCCTAACATCTTGTTATATCTTTTTTGCATCAAACATGTAAACTATCAGCAAATGTGTAAAGGCACAGGGGTAAAGTCATATAAACCCTATTACTTACTGAGGAATTAGATTGCAGAGAGGAAATACCTGCTAACATATATATATATATTTAGCTCCAGATTTTAAAAGTGTGTGTGCATCTATGTATCATACACATGCATGTATATATGCACATGTACACTTACATATATAATATACTACCTTTCTATGATCAGGTGACCGTCACCTGGACAAGAGAAAAGCAGTTGACGTCATATTTACAACTTACAGAAAGCCTTTGACCTGGTATCCCATGAGGTACTGATCAGAAAACTGGAAGATATTGGGCTGAACTGTGGTACCGTCAAGTGGGTGCAAAACTGGTAGCAGAGCAGGATGCAGAGTCCAAATGAATGTACTGGTGTCATCCTGGTGAGATGTGGGCAGTGGCATACCCCAGGAGTCGGTACTTGGCCCAATGCTGTTCAACATCTTCATCAACCTGGATGAAGGGGTGAAAAGCCCATTGGCCAAGTTCACAAACAACACCAAGATACGGGGTTGTGCAGACACACCTGCAGATAGGCTGCAGATACAAGTAGACCTAGACAGGCTGGCATGTTGAGCAGAACAGAACCAGATGAGGATCAATGCAGAGAAATGCAGTGCTGCATCTGGGAAGGAAGAACCCCCAGCACACCTACAGGCTGGGCAACGCTAACCTGACCAGCACTACAAATGAAAGGGATCCGGGGGTAACAATAGACCCCAGTGTGAATATGAGCCAGCAATGCAATGCAGTAACCACTAGGGCCAATAAAATTCTGGCACGCATCAATCTATGCATCTCTAGTAAAACCAAAGAAGCGATTCTCCTGCTTTACTCAGCATTGGTGTGGCCACAGCTGCATCCAGTTCTGGGCGCCACAGTTCAACAAGGATGTGCTAAAACTAGAGAGGGTCCAGAGAAGGGCCACCTGTATGATGAGAGACTTGCATGGCAAGCCATATGAGGAGAGGCTGAGGAATCTCAGACTCTTCAGCCTAAAGAAAAGAAGGCTGAGAGGGGACCTGCTTGCAGCTTACTGCTTACATCAGTGGCTTGGTGAACAAGTGTTCACCAGGGTATCTTGGGGTAAAACTAGAAACAATGGCCACAAACTCCTGGAAGATAGTTTCAGGCTGAACATTAGGAAAAACTTCTTCACAACTAGGGTGTCCAGACTATGGAACAAGCTCCCCACAGAGGTGGTACAATTATCTACCCTAGAGGTCTTCAAGAAAAGACTGGACAGTCACCTGGCTGTGGTCACCTGACCCCAGATGTCTTTCCTGCTCATGCAGCCGGCTGAACCCAATGATCCTTTGGGGTCCCTTCCAGCCCTATGATTCTATGATTACACATAAATATACAATATATATAATATACTATATATTATATATACTATACACATATATCAATGTATATGATACACAGATGCACACACACTTTTGACATCTAGAGCCAAATTCTATTTTTGGGCACACAGTATCAGCGTGACTAACATTCTGGTCTTCTCCAGCTGCAGATATGAATATAGAAACTGTTTTACATGAACTCCAGGGACCAAATTCTATTCTCACCTATACCTTGTGAATTCAGAGCGACTCCAAAATGCCTTTGGGCTGCACCATCGTTCCCCCTTTTAAAGAGTTGCTTTGTTTTGAAAAAAACATATTTTATATAACGTGCAAATGTTCTAAAATGCTTTTGAGTTGCGCTATTTTCCCTGTAAATCTCATGATGGGTTAAACACTAAGTAAACCTAAGATTATAGGAACCTGGTTTACTGAATCCTGAAAAATGCAAAAATTTACAGACAAATTGTAAAATGTTGAAAGGAAACTGTCATTCATTTCTAAGTCCCCATGGCTTTTATTTTTGATGAATAAGCCCTTTTTAACATGATGAGTACAGGTGACCTCCTAACAGCTTCATGAATTTAATGTTGGCAGTGACAGTCCCTCACAGATGAGGATGATCAGTCCCATGGGTCGAGTAAAAGGCAGTTGGATCCAATGGGAGAAGCCTCCATATGACTTGTTTTATGTGAGGAAGCCATTGTGCATTGACAACAATACAGATCTCGGCAGAAGAGACACCTGTGTCCAGTGGCAAAGAGATCCAAGATGACTGGGGTAGTCTTCCAGTGCAGCCTTCCTCTGCCTTTGCAGAAGTTGAGAAGTATGCCTTCTTTATCTGCCTGGTCCACCATTTAGGCCTGTATGTTACATTGGACTGCTCTTCGTTTGAAACCTTACCCTTGACCTTATCATCCTGGGTGACCCTACCAGAGTACAAGACTCCTGATTGTGTTGCTTTTAGGGTTCATCCGTACAAGCAAGCCTCTCCACCCTGTCAAGGTGGCAGTCCGTGGAGAGGATGAAATTAACACCCCAATAAGCACAAGCTAGAGTTCCAAATGAAAAAAGGATTAAGTAGTGACTTCAGAAGTTATCCCTATAAAAGCCTAACTTGCAGATTAGCCACTTCGCTGTCACATTTTACAGGTCCTTATACAAGCCATTGCGCATTGACAACCATACAGATCTTGGCAAAGGAGAAACCTGTGTCCAGTGCCAAAGAGATCCAAGATGACTGGGGTAGTCTTCCACTGCCCCAGGAAAGGCAATGGCAGTTTCTCCTGTGCAGGACTGCAGGGTTGGCTCAATCATGTTAGTACTGTATATCGTATATCTTTTAGCTTCAAGGTCTGAATTAGAAAGTTTTTAAAGAACAAATTCTCATAAGAGACATTAGAAAGATTATTGCTATTCAGGCTCATTTTAAACTTGTTTTCCTCTCAATCGCAGAAAAGCAGACGCACGAGATATGTTTACAACTGGGAAAACAGGAAGATAAGATTCTTGTGCTCCACTGAAGAGGATGCTGATTACTTACTGTTCTACAGGGAATAATCATTTTTTGCTATTTTAAATATTCACTTACAGAGTTGAAAATAAAATAGATTAGGGCTGTAAAGCATTTAAATTTGTTTTAGACTCTGTGTTAAAGCTTAATATATTTTTTGTCACCTCTCTCACTTTTCCATAAAATGAGAAAAATTATAATCATGCCTTAAGGCAGAAGCTGTCAGAGAGAGCGACTGTACATGTTTTGGTTCAGAAAATATCATACAACACTCTGAAACCTTTCAGCAATGCAAATGCATGTCCAGCAAGTTGTAGCTAGTAGTCAGAAAACTGATAATCTGCAGAAATGGTAAAACAATTTGAAGGCAGCTCTCTTTCAAGACAAAAGCTTTTGAATAATCTGTAATTCCATAGTAATTTATTACAATCCTCAATTTGACGCTTATGTGAGTGGCAAATCTAACTACCATCGTTAACATCTGCTCTGGCATAATGCTAAGCATGTTCTATAAGGGACTAAGAATTCTTAACTTCCCACCGAATTCTGCAGAAGCTGATAGCACTAGGCATCTTGAAGGATCGGATCTTAAACTGAAATCAATCAGTCTAAAAATGCTACGCCAGCAAGAACATGGCAGGAAGCAACTATTTTGAGAAAAAACAGATCAGTGGAGAAAGAACATCAGTATATAATCTATTGATAATATATTGAAACAATTCCAGTAGCTATGCCACCCAACCACTGAACTGAAAATCGACTGCACAAAGAAACAGAGAGTAAGTCATTAATTTCTGGCAATGGTTTAGAAAAAATATCAAGTCATGATGTTTAACCTGTGCTACCAAAATTGTTATTAGGATACAGAAATCATAAATGGAAATAACTTATAAGGTCATCTTCAAATATTTTCTGGCAGTTCTTAAAAGTCTGTGGAATGAATCAAATATATTTTGTCTAGTAAGGTCAAAAAGATCCTTTGAAAGTTGCATTCCAGTCGCTGCTGCCACATCTATTGAAGCAGTTTCATATTTTGTTTGAGGAAGAAAAAGCCCTGAAACCACAGGCAGATGGCAAATGTCAAACTTGTCTGACTTTAATGAAGCATTAATTTTTCCAACTAGATTTCTGCACTAGATTTTTTTGCAAGTATGATGGAACGCTACTGATTAATGTGAAGATATAATGGTAGCTTTTAAAGTTATTGGGCAAATCTACACCTACCATAGGTTTTGAAGCATAAAAAATGGCCAGTAATGCGAAGGAAAATGCCACTTTTTATTAAGAAACTCCTTTGCCATGTCCAGATGAGTGCAGACGTGCAGTACTTGGTGCTGCTACCTTGCAGTGTGGGGGAGGGGTTGACCCCTGGAGATCCCAGGGTCAAACAAACCATGCCAAAAAAAAAAACAAGGCAGTACACATGGTAGCAGTATGCACCACACAAAACCAGCGCCTCACTGGCCAGAGCTACACTAGCTTCTGGCCAGGGTCCAAGCTGCAGAAGCACTGCTGTTGTGGCTCTCTGAGGCCCGTGGGACCCCAGGTAAGGCTTCAGCTTGGCCCCCAGGACAACAGAGAAGACCCCAGGCTGGCCCCATCCTCCTTTATAGGGTAACCTGCCACATGCCAGTGTTCGCTCATGGCACAAGCATTCTCCAGGGACACGTAGCTACTTGTCCCAGGGAAACAAACATCCATGCTCATCTGGACGTGGCCCCTGGCTATAACAATCTGAAGTTTTCCATACGTTTAACTATACTAGCTATGAAGCTCAGATATTTTAAAGAACACGCAAGATAAATGTACTGCCGTAGTTAAAGAATGCAGGAAGAGTTTGATCAGATCAAGAATCTCCCAAAATGTTGCGACAAAAAAAAAAAATGTAGTTCTCCTTTCATTGGTTGGTTATAATAAGTGATTAAGTGAACCTGGGTTCATAAAAGTGCGCTCTCTCTCTCATTTAGTTAATCTATAATGGTACATATCTTCCCTGCCATCTATAATAAGTGATTCTGGCCAGCTTTATCTGGGACAGGAGGAAAGAACATAAAAGATGGCATGGCTCCCCTTAATCTTCCTCACTATGTATTGCAGAAATTAGGCATGTGGCAATAACACCATTGCTGGCTGGCTTGTTCCCACTTGTTTTCCCAATGTAAACAGGGAAACCAACTTCCCTATTCACCAGTCTGTCTCTATAAAAGTCATAGGAATGAACGTAGGGCAGGTTTCCAGCTTCTCGCCCGTGCCTTGCACCTGGATTTCACTGGATCTTTGGCACAACTCTATCTCAAAGCACTTAAGGAAAAGCAAGTCAGCTGCATGGACTCTCTCAACCGCAGCACTTTTAGGTGCCCAGCTAGCTGCTACTGCCCAAGTGTCATTCTTGACTGGCACTGCCTTTCCTACTTCTCACGTGGCTTGAGACAAACTGAGGACTGGTTCTTGTTGCTTGGTAACGCATAGCTCTCATACACAGTCTTACTACCTTGACTGACAGCAATCCACACAAAGGAGAGGCAAATTAAGCGGCTGCATAATTTGCCTCTCCTACCGCTGCAGCTCTGGGCATGCTGACTGGCGTGCGGCACAGCTAGAGGCTGTTGTGCCACCACATTTCCTGTGGCTGCTCACGAGTCCTCCCCCTCATGCTCAGCTCTCCCTGAGAAATGTCCTGAGGTAGTTAGTTAGACAAACTAACAAGCAAGTGTTCCCAGCTGGTAAAGCAGCTTACTATATTAGACAATGTTTGTACTCTTCCCCTTTCCAATCTACTCATTTCTGCAGTAATGAATGTTATCCCTAGATCAAGTTTTTGTTTCCACAGAGAGCCTCCCCAAGTATTACAAAACAAAATGTACAAAAGGGGAATGCTATTTGGGGGCTGATGTCTTCCAGCATTTACCAACAATTTATCAACCTGAGGTAAATGCATGTGGAAATGGACATCCACCCTCCATCATTAATTCTACCAAGCTTAAGGACTACAATATGGCACCATATTATGCTATATTAGTCCCAGTGAAGACAGGACATTTTTGGCTTTTTCTTGAATGCTTTACATGGCTTCTGGGATCCTTTCACCTTCCTCTGAAGTATCAAACATTGGCCACGGATAGGGGCAGGTGATTAAACTAAGTCACAAAAAGGAAGCTTATAGAAGTGGAAACTGGGACAAATAAATAGGGAGGAGTATAAGAGCGTTGCTCAGGCATGCAGGGATGAAGTTAGGGAGGCCAAAGCACAACTGGAGTTGCAGCTAGCAAGGGACATGAAGGGCAACAATGAAAGGTTTCTACAAGTATGTTGGTAGCAAGAGGAGGACCAGGGAAAGTGTGGGTCCCTTACTGAATAGGGGAGGCTACCTTGTGACAGAGGATACAGAAAAGGCTGAAGTGCTCAATGCCTTCTTCACCTCAGTCTTCACAGGCAAGATCAGCTCCCACACTACTACACCAGGCAGCACAGTTTGGGAAGGAGGCGAGCCGCCAACAGTGGTGAAAGAACAGGTCAGGGACTATTTAGAAAAGCTGGACAAATACAAGTCCATGGGGCCAGACAGGATGCACCGGAGGGTGCTGAGGGAGTTGGCTGATGAGATTGCATAGCCATAGGCCATCATCTTTGAAAACTCATGGGTATTAGGAGAGGTCCCAGATGATTGGAAAAGGGCAAAGATAGTGCCTTTATTTAAGGAAGGGAAAAAAGGAGGATCCAGAGAACTACAGACCAGTCAGCTTCACCTCAGTCTCCAGAAAAATCATGGCGCAGATCCTCAAGGAATCCATTTCTAAGCACTTGGAAAAGATGATGATTAGGAATAGTCGGCATGGATTCACCAAGGGCAAGTCATGCCCAACCAACCTGATTGCCTTCTATGACGAAGTGACTGGCTCTGTGGATGTGGGAAGACCAGTGGATTTAGTATACTCTGATTTTAGCAAGGTTTTTGATACCTTCTCCCACAGCATTCTTGCAAGCAAACTGAGGAAATATGGACTGGATGAATGGACTGTAAAGTGGATAGAAAACTGACTGGAGTATCAGGCTCAGAGAGTAGTAATCAATGGCTCAATGTCTATTTGGCAACTGGTATCAAGTGGAGTGCCCCAGGAGTCAGTCCTGGGGCCAGTTTTGTTCAATGTCTTCAACAATGACCTGGAAGATGGCATAGAGTGCACCCTCAGCCAGCCTGCAGATGACACCAAGCTGGGGGGAACAGTAGATACGCTGGAGGGTAAGGCTAAGATTCAGAGTGACCTAGCCAAATTGGAGGACTGGGTCAAAAGAAATATTGTGGGGTTGAACAAGGACAAGTGCCAAGTCCTGCACTTAGGACAGAATAATCCCATGCCCCAGTGCAGGCTGGGGGCTGACTGGCTGGGTAGCAGCTCTGCAGAAAAGGACCTGGGGGTTACAGTGGACCATAAGTTGAATGAGCCAGCAATGTGCCCTTGTTTCCAAAGGCTAATGGCATACTGGGTTGCATTGGTAGGTTGTGTTGCTAGCAGGTCAAGGGAAGTGATTATTCCCATCTACTCAGCACTGGCGAGGCCACTTCGTTCAACTTGGGGCCGGCCCTCCACTATAGGAAAAAAGTGGACTAACTGGAGAGAGTCCAGCACAGGGCAACAAAAAATGGTGAGGGGGCTGGGGGACATGACTTATAAGAAAAGACTGTACTGATGAAGATCAGTGAGGGTAGGACCCTTCACACAAAATATGCTTTGTAGCTTTGGCCAGTGTACCCTCCAGATCTGGATTTATTAGTTTTCCCTCAGAGTCTGTTTACTATGATAGACCAAAGCTTGCTGCACAGATGCCTAACTTTATGGGCCATCAGGGTGCGTAGAGCTAGGCAGATACATGTCTTTTTTCAATTTTATTTATTGATGTCTATATTTAAAATAGTAAAATTACATGGTGAATATTGCATTAATATTACCATAACGAACATAGCAAGACCTGTATCTTCAGAAATAACAACTGATCATAAATGCTCAGATTCTGGGTTTTCAACTTGCACACTTCAAAAGAGCTCCATTTTCAGGGAAATCTTGTTGAAAATCAGGCCCTTTTCACTCATCTCTAGTTTGGAACTCAAAAAAGCCATTTCTAAAAATTTAGAACTAAAACTTCTTTGCATCTTAAACTACAGTATTTTCAAGCAACAAGTATGGTAAAAGCATAGGCTAATCAGAGTGCCTAACATTAAGCTCCTAAAAGTTAAGGCAAAACATATAACAGTGAATTATGATGACAAGCATGGTACAATGAACAGTAAGTAACTGACAAGGGCTAGGGACAGAAACTGGTTTAGGTGATCAGGAACCAGTTTATACCTGTAACAGGACAGAAGTTCAGTGCACATAAACTGCTTTCAAAATGGCCAAAACTGGTTTCAAGATAAACCTGGGGATAGCATCAGACTTAATTGATTTAGGTTAAATTGGTTTATTGAACTTCTGTCCCAAATCTCTTCCTGGTTCAAGACAACTCACAGTCCTCCATCAACCAGGATGCTGTGCAGCCCTGGGCTGTGGTCTCTGCTGCAGCAGAGCAGAGCAGGCCCCATTTCCAGCTGTCAGCAGGGGCTTTTCCATTCCCTGCAGCTGGGAGTCAGGCCAATTCCCTGGCCCTGCCCCCTCTTTGGTGGGGGGATTTGTCTGGTTTCTGGCTCAGGCAGGGGGAGTAAAGACCCCATTGTGGGCTTACCCCCCACATCCCCACTCCCCCCACTGCCAGGCACAGGTCTGTAGCCAGGCGGGGGGAGGCCATTTCCACCCCTGCCCACCCCGAGCCAGCTTGTCAGCTGAGGACGGAGAATGGCCAGGTGATCAGCTCAGCTCTTGGTTTCCAACTTGGGCAGGGGAAGCAAAGCCCCCACTATGGGTGTCCCCCACCCTGCACCAGGCACAACCCAACTGGGGGCCCACAGCCAGGTAGGGGAGGACTGTTTTTCTCTCCCCACTTCCTCTTCAGCTGGCTTGCCAGCCCAGAAAGGGAAATGGCTAGGTGATCAGCCTGGCTCCTGGCTTCCAGCTCAGGTGGAGGGAGTAAAGCCCCCACTGCAGGCTTCCTACCCTTCCAGGTCCTCACTGGGCACAGCCTGGCTGGGGGTCCAGCGGTGGGAAGCCCATAGTGGGGGCTTCCCTTGCCCAAGCTAGAAGCAGGTCCAGTCATCCAGTCATGCCCCCTCCTAGGCCAGCAGGCTGGCTGAGGAGGGAATTGGCAGGGGAAAAATACCCTCCCACCTGGTTCTGGATCCCCAGCAGGTTGTGCCCAATGGAGGTAGATGAAAGTTATTCCCCCTGCCCCACCTCGTCTGGTTTGCTGGCTGAGGAGGGCTGTGGTCAGGTGATCAGCCTGGCACCCGGCTCCTGGCTTCCAGCTTGGGTGGGAGGACTAAAGACTCCACTGCAGGCTTCCCCCCCACACACTGGGCATAGCTCAGCTGAGGGTCCAGAGCTGGCGGGAGGCATTACCCACCCACTATTCCCTTCTCAGCCAGTCTGCTGGGGGAAGACGCAGAAATGCCCCACTGCGGGATTCCCCTTCCACTCTTCCCTCCATGCCAGGGAGGCAGGCCCCAGCTGGTGGTCCACTGGGGGGTGGGGCTTGCCCACTCCTCAACCTGCCCAGGCCTGAGGAGGGGGTACAGCTAGGGGGAACTTGCCCATTTCCCACCTCTGGGGGAAGAGAGGGAGAAATGCCCTCCTGGGGGCTTTCCTCCTCCCCACTTCTCCCATGCTGGGGAAACCCTGGTTGGGAGTCAGATGCTTGGGGTATGGGGGGTGAAGGGATTTCCTCCCATACCTCCTCCCCAGTGGCCAGAGGCTAAGGAGAGGACATGGCTAGGAGAATCGCCAGCCTCCAAGCTCTGCGGTGACCAGCAGGTTGGGAGGCATGCTCAAGTGCCCTGTGGCTACTGGTATGGGCCACTGCAGGGGTCCAGCCTTTCTGGTTTGAAAAGTGAACATCAGTTCATTTGCTTACTGGTTCAATCTAGGCAGTTTCATAGATTTCATAGACATTAGGGCTGGAAGGGACCTCGGGAGATCATCGAGTCCAGCCCCCTGCCCAAAGGGCAGGAAGT
>NW_017728886.1:56843578-56845359 GCF_001723895.1 Crocodylus porosus
CACCAGGCAGCGGCCTCCTCCCAGGGAGTGAGGAGTTAACCCCTTCCCACCACGAGCCCGCTTACCTCCGGCTGTAAAGAAACCTGCAAAGATTGAATCAATTCAGCCTCAGGTTTTTTGACTGTCTGTACTTAGCCCAGAAGTTCAAGCAAATTGATTGCTATTCTATAAGGTTCCCCAGCTGAAATACCCATGACTCAGCATGCAATCTCATTCTCAGCTGCTGCAAACTGCTCTTAGAAGCTGGAGGGGTGGAAGCATGTAGAGATCTATTCTGTTTTCTGTAGTCTTTGTTTTACTATTATCTTATATAATAACAGGAAGATCCTCTGATGTCCCAACCAGAGTCAGGATACATAGGGAGAATCTTGCTGGCCTGGCTGACAGGGCAAAAGCCCTTATAACTATGCTAAACAGTTTAAAGTCCACAGCATGTGGCATTGGAACATGTGCAGTTCCATCTCTTCAACTGCTGTGATATGGCCTCCGTGTGCCAAAGGCCTCTTGCTTACCAGTTTTGGGAATATTATGTAAACCATCAGGAAGGCAAAGGGTTTTTTTAATAATGGTAATTGGATTTAGCCTAGAGTTTCTACAAAAATGTGATGGTAAGTTATTTATATTACCACAGTATTTTACTGAGATTCTTCTACAGTGAAATGTTTGTCCTGTTACGCAGTTTACAGTCCTAGGATGCATAATAACTTAGGGGTACTAACCCAGAATACCCAGCTGTTGTTTAAACCACCTCAGAAACAACCTATTCCAAAAATCTACAGAACACATCAGAATCCCACGGGTGCCCTACTAAGGAAAGTGCTACTAGTACCCTGACTCCCTTACAGTGGTGATTTTTGGGTTTTGTGGCATATGAAAGCACAGCTTCACTGGAAACAAATCCAGAACAAATGAGCACTGCAGGGACGCCTGTGGATAGCAGGAAAAGAGTATCTCATGACAGCTGCACCTTGGCAAGAGAATAGATTCTCAGACAACTTCTAGGCCCTTTTTTTGCTTCAGTTCATTGCCTGATAGTTTTCTTCTAACCACACAATGTTATGGCAAAGAAGAAATTTCTGCATGTAGTTAATGTTGTGAACTTGAAGCAGTATCTGACATATGCAAACATACCTTTCCAATGAACGTTAACATGTAATTACAGCATATTGTGCTCTTTATTACTAGTGACAAATAAAAGGAAATGGAACAATAAAAATAAATCATCTTGCATATATGATACTAAAGAAACCTGACAACCTCAAACTGTAGGGCTGGTGCTACAACCTTATAGTGACAGTGTAATGAAAGAAATAACAAAGGTTTCTGTTTGTAATGTTTAAAGATGATACTAAGATTGGACTCAAGCAGGATAAACATTATTTGTAGCTTAGTGGCATAAAGGTATTAAAACGAGTGTGTAGGCTACAATTTCAGACAGCAACAGCACTGTATTATTGTGCAAGGATCCATTGTGCTGCTTTCATTGTTGCAACTGGCCATCTGCTCTGTGTGACAGATTAACATTACACCTTCATGAAAAAGAGCTTTATTTTGATGCTGTTCAACTTACATTTCCATCTTTAAAGAGGTCTGACCTCAGATGTGCAATTCAGCTGTGCTATGTTTACTTAGGATCTTGTGCGTTTTTCAGTTTAAATAAATTCTGCGCACTGAGAGATTCTGAGTGGAACGCTTTAATGTGTACATTTGCCAAAGGTGTGTTTTCACTTTTGCCATGATCTTGCATTTTGATTTGCTCATTTATCAATCTGTTAACTAAG
>NW_017728886.1:56850168-56866769 GCF_001723895.1 Crocodylus porosus
GAGGCACGCATTGCCCTTAAGGCGAGACGCATATCAAAACCCCATTCTGGACTAGGGACAGGATACCAATACCGTCCATTAGGGAACAGGCAGCCTCCACAATATATTTAACCATCAAAGTCGTGGCGGGCGAGATTCTGATGGTGCTACGTTCGCCCTAACGTGACGGTGAGTGGCGCTAGGGAGTTTCACGGCCGCCTTTAGCGCCCGCTCCCTCACAATGTGCAAAGCCTTGCCTTTTTATTTATTTAACATTTGGGGTTATATCACCTTTAGATATCATGTATTTTATGCTTATATTATAAACTACCACCCAAAACATTCTACTGCGTATTTCAATGCATTCAATGAGATAAATTTACTCCTCAGTTTACACTACCTTCTGTAACACTGCCAGTAGTCCCTAGTCTTCAGTCCCCAAAGCTCAAGGGTCTCCTGGTTAGCAGAGTACTGTATATTAAACTTCTATACAGGCTTCAGGGAATCTGACCCACTGCATGAAAAAATACTTGTATGATACAATTATTATAAGCAGATATAATATTAGATAGTTGGACCTCCTGGGTCATCTGATCTATCATCACCTCTCATCACTTCAGGATAATAACAATTACCCGCAGCTCTTTTTCCACAACTGGTAGTATTACATTTCCGTCCCATATTGTAGAAATCTCTTGAGAAGAACAGATATCTTAACAAAATTTCTGCCATCTGGAAGAAAGGAAGTCTCATGGGATTAGCTGCTCTCACAAGAGTTTTCTGAATTTCAAAAGGGCTTGTAAAGGGCTTGGGCTATTTCTAACTTCTACAGCATTTATAGCAAGTATGCATGGTTGGTTTGTTTTGGGGGGGGGGTTTAAAGAAAAAAGGATTGTATCACTCTTGTTTATGTAAAAATCCCTCCCTTTAATCTTCAAACTAAGAACACATCCTATTTATAAAACAACACTTCCTGTCACTGTTGTACTCATCCTCCTTCCCCAGGTTTGTAACACAAAGACCTTGTTTCATTCTTTCAGAGAATAAAGCCCCCAGGGCAGAGAATTCTCTCTTAAGGTATGGGTACCCAAACTAGTCACCAAAAAGTAAAAAAGAGGATATACTGCATATCAGCTGCTTTGTAGTAACAATCCCGATATATGCTCTTACCTTACACTGAATTAAAACTAAACTGCAGTAATCTACCCCTCTTTTACTGACAGATAAACTGCCACGTGTTGGTTCTAAGCCAAGGGTGTCAAAGATATGGCTGGCCTGAGCAGTCACAGCATCTGGCCTTCGGTGCTGGCCCCCTATGGGGTCAACCTAGGACCAGCCCCCTCCTCATATGTTGAATCCAGTGCCCACAGCTCCCGCTCTGGCTGGTCCAAGCCATGAGCCACATGTGCTGCCTATTCCAGCTGGTCCAAGGTGGACACTGCATGCAGTGCAGATCCTGGAGCAGATGCCATGTACAGCACAGTCTCAGACCAGCCACAGGAATCAGCATGCTGCCGGGGGGAATGGGGAGTAGGGAGGGCCTCTGTGGATCCCCTGCATGCTGGATCCGACACCCACTCTGGTCAGGCTGGGATTGCGATGCACACAGTATCCACACTCAGACCAGGTGGAGTGGATGCTACATGCTATGCAATCCCAGGCTGGCTGGAGAAAGAACTGTGATCTCTGGGGGTGACAGGTCTGTGGACATGAGCCAACCTGCGGGGCTGGCTCCATGCCATTTAACTAGCCTATGGGGTGGGCATTTATTTCAGGCAGAGGGCCACTTACTGAGTTTTGGCAAGCCATCGAGGGCTGCCAGGGGCAGATAAATACTAATTTTCTAAATTTTTTAGGGGCCTTGCGGGCCAGAGAGAATGGCTTGGTGGGCCACATACAGCCCCCGGGCCGCATTTTGCCCACCCCTGCCATAGACTGATTCCAGGCAGCTCATATGGCCTCCTGGGACCAAATGAGTTTGACACCCCTACTCTAAGCTACCACAGGGTAAGACCTTTACTACAGAACAGCTGATGAGCAGTAAATCCCTGCACCTTTTTAATTCTCAGTGAATATTTTGTGTGGTCTTCACACCAGTTTAAATGGGATTCCTGGGTGCTGATACAGTACAAATAATACCGAAATCTCAATATGTTTCAGCACATAAATTTCTTTAAATCACATTGCTTCTTCAGCTGACAGTTAAAGTCATCTATAAAACCACAATTAAATTTGTGGCTTACTAACAAGTTGCATTCCTTACATCTTTTTCAACTCTTTTATTCAAAACAATGCTCTCTGGAATGATTCCCTCTGCAAACAGATCAAAATAGCCTGTCACTGGGTGTGGTTGATGCAGGCCAGGATCTGAGACTACTGGTGAGTATACTTCATTTTAATTTGTCTCTTCTTGGATTACATAATAATGACTGTATATATTTTAGGAAAAGAACACAGGGCTGGAGAAACTGGCACAGAATCCTAAAGAAGAACTATGGTGACTACATTATAATGTTTAAGCCAGTTTAATATTTACTAAATGAGAATATAAGCATTTTGAAAGTAATTTTCAGAGAGGCTTTAAGAAATACCTGTCATTGTTTCAGGAGCTGTGATCTGTTTCAATAAGAGCTTCTATTTTAGTTATAAAGCAATGAACATCCTGATCAGATGATACAATCCAATTTTCAAGATCTAATCACTATATCTAATTATAAAAAGAACTACATAGCAAAATACTTGTTAAAGGGGTAGCAATAAAAATATTCATTCATGGTCCTGAAGAAAGTTGCTGTCCTGGGAATCATGAGAAAGCACTTGAAAAGTACTGGAAATCAGAGCATTTCATACTCCTCCTATTCAACTAGTGGTTTAACTGATCTTTTGTTAATCAGTTTGGGTGTAAAGCCTAATATTAAAGTCCATATATGGAGTACTACCATTCACTTCAGCAAGGGTACCACACAGGGATGCTTTTGGCTAAGTACAGAGGTTCAAAACATTCAAGGCAAAATAGATTCAATCTTTGCAGTTTTTTCTAAGTTGCCTAGGTTGGACCAGTAACAACAACCTGAACTGGCATTCAGTGTTAAAGTGGCCAAGACAGGCAGAAGCCTGTGTTGGCCCAGGCCAGAAGCCTGGGAGCGCTCATGTGTACCACCCGTCATGACCAGGCTGCCTAAGGTTGCTGATTCAGCAACCCAGTCTTGATTGATAGCCAGGGTCTGCAGGTAGGTATCGGCTGGGGGCAGCGCTGGGGAGGGAGGGGGCTTCCCACCCCACTGCTCCCCCTAACTCCTCTCAGAGGAAAAGGGATGGGTTGATCCCAGCCTGGCTAAAGCTATGGGGAGGGGAGTGAGCAAAAAGTGCCCCCATGTGGGTGCTTTCCCTTCCATGCCAGGCAGATGTCAGCTGGGGTCTGGTGCAGGAGTGAGGGTGTGATGTGTTCCAGCCCGCCTCGGAGGTGACAGCTGGGGAAAGGGTAGGCCTGGGGGATCCCAGCTGGGATCGAGCTGCAGGGGGTGAAAAGCCCCTAGTTGGGTGCTTCCCCCTCAGCGCCAGACGGCCACCAGCTGGGGGGATGCTGGGGAAGGGTTCTCTATGCTGCCCCGCTTAGAGGCAGAGGGCTTGGGAAGGGTGGGCTGGGGTAATCCCAGCCCAACTTGAGTGGGGGGAGTGCAAAAAGCACCCCTGGTGGGTGCTTTTCCCCCCTCCACACTGACCAGACCTCAGCTGGGGGGTGCATCCCCTCCCTGCATCCCCCCTACTGCCCTAAGAGGTGGATGGGTGAGGAGGGGGTAGGTCTGAGCCAATCCTAGCCTGGCTCAGAGCTGCAGGGGGCAGTCAAGAAGCTCCTGGGTGGGGGCTTCCCACTCCCCATCTCACCCCAGACCCTGACTGGGGGAGCGAGTGCCAGGCAGGAGTGGTAAGTTCTCCCTTATAGGAGGTGGAGGCCGAGCCACCCCTGCAGTGGCCCATACCAGAGGGCAAGACTAAGCCAATCCCTGCCCAGCTCACTAGGCTGCAAGCGGGTGAAGCAAAAATCCCTCCTCTTGTTGTACAGCCCGGGGCTAGGGGGGACCTGGGCACCCATTCCCTTGCTCTCCATCCCACTGGGCTGCCAGGCCCAGGCAGGAAGCAGGCTGGGAAGCTGAGCTTTAATGTTTCAGCTCTGTGACAGCTGGATGTGGGCCAGCCCTGCTCTGTTGGAGCAGACACCACAGCCCAGGGCTGCCACACATTCTGGGATGCTGAGAGACTGTGAGTTAACTTGAATTGGGAAGGGATCTGGGACAGAAGTTCTAACAACCGGTTTAACCTAAATCAGTTAAGTCTGATACTCCATCTAACCAGATTTATCTTAAACCAGTTTCAGCCACTTTGAAAGCAGTTTATGTGCACTGAACATAACACTTATGTTACAGGTTTAAACCTGTTTCTAATCCCTTAACCTAGTTTCTGTGCAACTTCTGTCCTTAGCCTCTAAGATCAGGTTACCTCTAAGCTTCCTACATTCTGGCCCAGGATGAGGTATGCTAAGAGCTGCTTTAAATACAGCAAAAGCTCTCTTATTCAGCATCTCCTGGGCATGGGGGATGCTGGTTAATTACATATGCGTCTGGTGCACTCTGTGGTGTCAGCATGCTGGGGGACAGGGAGGGCGGCCCTGCAGTCTGCTTTGCTCCAGGCCGTGGGCCAAAGAAGTGAAGGAGAAGAACGCAGCTCACAGTGGCAAAACCAGAAGTGGGACTTGCAGTTTCACTTCTGCTGCGTCCCTCGGATGCCAGTTAGTGGAGCTTTCTGGTTGATAAAGTGCCGGATAACACAGCTTTTGCTGTATTGCTGTTTGTGCAGTGGGCAGCTGGAATACTGCCTTCTACCCCTAACCACAAAAAGACTCCCCAAAACAGGCTTAGATACGGGTGCCAACAAAAAGGACTGAGCCAATCTCCGCTCAGCTGGCTGGGGTGCAAGGGTGGGAAGCAAAAAGCTATAAATGCTTTATGAGAACCTACCCTGCCCACTCCATTAAGACCCCTTTAACACCCACCCACATAACAGATGATAGTCAGCACCTTCAAGTGAGAATGGGATTTTTTCCATCTTCTTCATGAGATCCAAGATGACAACTTCCTGCATACCCATCAAAATTGTGGTATATTTCAGCCATTTAAAAAAATGTAATTAGTACTTTTTCTGCTGGTTAGAAGGATGGTAAATATGTAAGATCAAGGAACAAAACCACCCACCTGAAAACAATATAGGAAACTCCCCTAGTTCATGTCTAGTTTCTTTTTTCCCATAGCAGGAATAATTAGATCCGCATGTTTTAAGATACTCGTTTTTAAAGAATTGGCTATGTAAACTGGCTTTCAGAAGAACTATATACAAATATGACATATCTTTCTGTAACTGCAGATATTTTAATAGAGACTCTTCTCAAAATTAATGTTCATTGATGTTAAACAGGCACTCATGCACATAAACAATCCTTTTGGCAGCATCACATTGTTCCACAAGTACTTTTTTGGAAAACAGATATTCACAGCCTCACTTTATCCTACTGTCAGCTCCAGGGTCCCCAAAATTCAGGATAGGAGTAACTTAAAAAATGCTATACTGCTTATTTTTAGTGAATGCTGAGACTAAACAGATTAGAGCCTCATTTATAGGTCTAAAGACTGAAGTCCTATAGCAAAAAGGAGAACAAAGGCAGCAACTGTATAATTCTGCTTCAGCAATGTGACTCAGCCCACTTTTAGAGGGCTATCTCTAGTACAAGTAGAGAGGGTTAAGGCAGCACTCTTCATAATCGTTCAGTCCTCTGTTTTCTGCTGATAATGTCAAGATAGATGCCATTTAGTACCAAGTGAGATGCTGGTCAACTCATTTGACAAGGGTCATCAAATAGCCATGGACTAACATAATAATAATTAATACAGGCCACACTTAAAGTAAAAGGCTCTATATCTAATTATCATATGGACCTAATCAACTTGTAGCAAGATCAAGCCATTTTTGTGTCTCGCTTGTGGCATGAAGAGCCGATTTCGTGGGTATCTCCCAGTGGCTCTGCCCCTTGCCACTGATTGGCAGAGGGGCTCCACCATCACCACAGATTGGTGGAAAGCCCCATCATCACAGACAATCAGTAGTCTCAAGCAAAATACACTGGGTTTTTTGGGGGAGTTGTTTTTTTGGGATATCATGACCAATTGAATATTTCCAAGTGATTGTGGATACTGCTGATTTTTATGGTTTCCACGAAACCCCCCCAAACCACAAATTAAACAGGTCCCAAATTATATTTTCTAAAGCTAAAAACCCATTCCTCCCAGGACAAACCAACAGGCCTATGTTAAGTACCTGTGAAGTATCCAAATTAACGCTTTGCTCTGGGACAACAGCAATTAATTCAAGTCAATGGCCAATCAAGCCATTTGTATGTAAATGACTGTCTGTTTTAAAGCAAGTCACAGCTCAGGACAATTAGCTCAATGTCTGTTTTTAGCCTTAGAAAGTGTACTATGTTAAAAAAGCATAAAGCAGAGAAGCACAAAGGATATATAACCTGCTGGAGAAGATATATGTATGCATGCATGCACTTATGGATTCCAAATTATAGTCAAATTGTGGCCATCTCTTTACTGCATGTCATACTAATGTGGAATGGAAAGATGCATCCAAATTCTTCTACTGGCCTATTATGCTGTCATCTTCAAAGACAACAAAGTGTAGGTGCTGTGGTGTGATGAGAAAAAAAATAAAACTGATTATTGGACTATTCCCACTAGAAAGGGTTCCATGCTCCAGGGTATTTAAAAATGTGATACTCCTATTGTTATTTTGAGAATTTGAATGAAGTGCACAAATGTTGTTTGGGTTTTTTGTTCTTGCTGTTGGGGCTTTTTAACTGTTGGATTCTTGTTTTTTTGTCTTTTGCTTCCAGCTTAAGGCTGTGTATTCAGTATGATGTACTGACACTCATAACAACAAATTTACGTACACAGGGCTTTATATTGGCCAATCTAGTGGAGCTCCAGTTTCCAGGCACAAGGGTTTCATTATTGTGTTGGTAATGAAGAGCTAAAATCACACTGTAAAAAGAATAAAAACAGACATCATGATTTGTTTTCCTAGCTACTTAGCTTTGTATTAATTTATTATGGGTCCTTACCAGAGATTTCCAAGTGTAGATCAACAAGTGCCCATAATGCTAGATAACCTATTAAAAACCCCCAAAAGGTTTGACTGGTGAATCAAAAATACCTTTGGTCTTTCCTGTTTTGTTTACACTCATTTGTGGGCTGTTTGCTTTTTCTCAAAATTCTGTGTGTTGTGCCCTCAAAAAGTCACCTAGCTTCATAAACATAATACTGATTTTGTTTCAGAAAGGTGTTGCAGACATTTCTGAACTGATACAAGGTAATTTCATGATCTCAGTCTGACTCCACTGCTAGCTATGTGATCTGCTGTCAGAACCATAATGCAAGCAGGTATTCTGCACCTTGTCCAAAAAAACGAGACGAAATATTTTTATGTTATTCCTAGATGCTCCATTTGCTAGAATTAGTGACAGTCTAGAACAGTTAGTGATACTGAACATATGCAATACGTCTTGCAGGGAGGTGATCCTCCCCCTCTATGCGATGCTGGTCAGGCCACAGCTGGAGTACTGCGTCCAGTTCTGTGCTCCCCATTTCAGAGGGATGTGGACAACATTGAAAGGGTCCAGAGGAGGGCCACCCGCATGATCCGGGGGCTACAGGGCAGACCCTACATTGAAAGACTGTGGGACCTAAACCTGAGAAGGCTGAGGGGGGACCTGGTGACTGCCTATAAACTCACTAGGAGGGACCAGAAGGGTTTAGGGGAGACACTGTTTCCCCTAGCACCCGCTGGCATGACAAGGAACAACGGACACAAATTATTAGAGTAGATTTAGATTAGACATCCGCAAGAACTTCACAGTTAGGGCGGCTAGGAGCTGGAACCAACTTTCTAGGGAAGTGGTGCTGGCTCCTACCCTGGGGGTCTTTAAGAAAAGGCTTGATGACTACCTGGCTGGACTCATTTGAGTCCAGTCTTTTCTCCCACCCAGGCAGGGGGTCGGACTTGAAGATCTACAAGGTCCCTTCCAACCCTACTTCTATGATTCTATGATCTGTCCCCCGATTTCTAAAGTCACTAAATATCCCTGGCTACCAAGGTACAACTTCAGTCTCATTTCACTTGGTGTTAAAATGCAATCATATTTTAAAAATGAATATTGCTCTCCCCTGAGATGCCAACCCCAGCCCCCTAATAAAAACACATTAATGCTAAGTTCCTTGCTCAAGCATCTTGTTTCTACAGATAAACCTGAAGTTTTTTGAAACATGAAGTTTCACTTCTCTGCCCTTTGTCTCCCATTTCCTACGATTTACTTCTTTTGACAGCCTCTTTCTTACTTGTATTATTACCACTGTAATGTTTCCCTTTGCCCCCTTTTCTCCCTTGCCTTCTTCCCCCACCTGCTGTACCTTTTGTTTCTCCTTTTTACCTATTTATATTTTCACTACATCCTCTCACACTTGTAGCTTCTCTCATTCCTGTTTTCCTGATCTCCAACTATTTTCTTTTTCACTGACAGTCTCTTTTCTACCTTGTATTTTATCACTGTTATGTCTCCCTTAAGCCTTTTTCTCCCTGCTCTCTTCCCCTTCCCCCTCCCACTCTCTGCTTTACCTTTGTCTTTCTAATTTCTACCTATTTACGTTCTCACTGACATCCTTCTCCATTTTAACTTCTCTCATTTCTTGGACTCTCAGAACAGCAGAGATTCCCTATGCCTGAAGAAGGGTGACTACGCTTGAAAGCTTGCTAAGAACTTTTTTCCAGCTACTCAGCTGGTCTAATAAAAGATATCACATCTACTCGAAGAATCTTTCCTGCCACAATTCTTGAACTCTCATTAAAACAATCCAAAATTAAATTCAGGGGCTGAATTCTCTGGTCTGCTTAACTTAAAATTGAAACAAGCTGGAAATTCCCACAGGAGAATTTCCTCATGTAGGAGGAATCTCTTCCCCAGTTGCTGTACCATTCAGCTGTCTATACACGAGCAGTGTATACACGAGCAGCAAGGCTGCTCCGAGGCGATGGAATTCCAGTGTCAGAGCAGACTCAGTCAATCGAATCTGCTGGAGCATAGCAATTGCCGTTCTCCAGCAGTCTCCTGTGTCTCATGTATCAGAGTACCTGCACTTAAAAGGGTGCTGCACCACCATTTTTAAGTGCAGGGACACTGATACATGAGACGCTGCAGTACTGTAATTAGAGCGGCTGTCGGAGCACATGTAAATATGCCCTATGATGGTAGGTGGACTGTCAGCAGAGCTCCTTTACACCAGATACTCCGGAATTCATGCCAGGGGGAGTGGCAGGGAGGTTTCTGGGAAGACCAGGTGATGGAGGATTCAGGAGCTGTAACCTCCCTGTGGCCACCACTCATCGCTACATTTGAGCCATGTTGTTTTTTGTGAAAGTCTATTTCTCTGGGATTCGTCTGCATGAGCTATAGAAGAGCACTGTATATTTCCTCAGTTCTGCAGCAGAGGTGCTTGGTACTGAAGGACAATTCAGATTTTGCACTTACTTCAGGGGGATCCTAAAACAACTGTGATTTGAAAATTACTTACATGGAACTAATCAAAAAATCCATTTCAGTTAATTGTTCACTATATATAAACTTTCCTTTATGTGTAGTCTCAGCACCAGGATTTACTTTAAGAAAAGTGCAAGCTGGAAAAGAATGCGATAGCAAGTACACAGTTTCCACAAAAATATCACAGAGCAGTAGTAACAGATATTAAGGAAAAAAATCTAATTAACAGTAACTGGGTGCATCTATATGAGAAGTTTGTTGTGGAGTTGCCCAATTGGCTCCACAGTTAATGTCTCAGTTTCTATACATACAACCCTATTAAAACACAGTAAATGAATAAATGCCTCCATAGGTTAGTACTTGTAAACACAAATACTACCCTGCGGTGGTGTTTAATTCGCCATAATGCACATGTAGATGCTGACAGAGCTAGCTGGGGCATGCAGGTGCTTCAGTGCAGGGCCTGCCTACTGGCTAGCCCTGCACTGGAGTATCCCTGTGCCCCAGCCAGCCTCTATGCAGCAACTAAGCCAAGTCGGAGCAGCCCCAGGCTGACCCCTGGGGCCCCTTGCCAGCTGGAGCTGCTCCAACCTGGCTCAGCCTGCTGCAGTCCTGGGGGCTCATGTAAACATGGTGCTCGGGAGCAATACCATCGTGAACTTTGGCGGAGTTTATTCACTCACATTCATAGTAGGTATAGATACACTCACTGTGAATTAGAGTGTAGCTGTAATAAAAAAGAAGTGAAAAAGCGTGGATTTCTGTTTGCAAAACTGTTTGGACTGTGATCACATGGTTGAGTGGCATGGGGGAATTAGCAGCAACAAAGTAAATTAGGTTGTTATCCCACCACCAGTTATGTAGAACAGCCTTGTTTCAGGTTTTTAATGCTCATACTTACTTGTACAGATCCTTCCTCTGTGAGGGAGTCCATCCTTCCCATGCTGTGGGTGGGTAATGAATGTGCTCTTTTACATTTCTCAGAAGATGTTAATCTCACAAGAAAATCATTGTATTAGAGCAACTTTGAACCCAGACTACACTAGAAACTGGCATTCAAACACCGAGTACAGTGCATGAGCTGTATTCTTGTACTTAAAAATGTAGCGAGTATTTCATGCTATATTTTTGTTTTCAGCATTCTTATATAACTCCAACTCTTTCCTCCAATGCACAAACTTATTTTCCAATTATCCTTTAAGAAATACAGTTCTCATGTTTTATAACATTATAATAAAGCACTAGGAAGAAGTACTACATTCCCTTGAATGAACTGCCTTCTTACTAAACTGCTACGGCAATAGCTGCTAATATCATGCCTGTCACAAATCATTAATGTACAAGCACCCTCTTTTGTCTCAGTGGGAGTTCAACCTTTGTATTGAGGCTTGGTTGTTCAAAGTCATGCTGTCTTAGGTAGCAGCTTTCGATGGGTGTCTCTCAAGTAAAAAGCCCCTGGCATCCAGCAGGTTGTTTCAGCAGTTAGTGTTGAGTGAGAACTTCAGGTTTCTTTAATAAAGTACTATAAATGTGCACTCTACGATCTCTTCTGTTCTAAGAAGAAAACTTATGACATAGTTGTGTGTGTTGTGTACATCAGTCACACAAAAAATGTCGACTCTGTTTTAGTCTTTTCTGCTCTAGGAGGAAACTAACCCACTAGGCAACAAAAATCTGCTGCCACTTGTCAAAGAGACAATGTGTTTTCCTAGTAGGACTGATATCACTGAAGGCAGGGTAGATTTGCACTTTGTAGACTAACTAATCATAGATGTATAAGTTTTCATAAGCAGTAGAATCTACTTTGCCTTCTGCTTGACTTCAGACTAACACAGATACCTACCTCTCTCAGATAGCACTGAACCTATTTATGTGTTTGGAAACCATTGTTGATTTAGGATAGAGAGGGTCTCAGAGCCATCTCACCCAGATTTTACATTGGTTACTCTAGTGGGTCACTGAAAGGAGAATCACAGGGGCAGGAAGTAAAAGTTGCATCAAATTCAGATGCACCTCAAATTTTGCCTACACGTTTCTTTTTAGTCATCGCTGCTGTTTTTATACCTTGCATAAGACTTACTAGTCTTCCTCTTGCAGCGATCATTGGAGTTTGCTGGACATTGAGAATTCCATTTCACAGAAACTTTCAAGCTTCTAAAATTTGTTTCTGTGCTGCATTGGAATATATTATTCTGTACTGGAACAGCATATTTCACTGGAATTTTGTTTTGCTGAAAAGGTTTCAGCCAGTTCTGTGACAGGTCTTAAAATCCTGAGCCAAGGACTACTACTTACCTACCCTCTTTGAAACTTCTTAAGGGTGCATCCCCATGAACAGGAAGGTGCATTTCCCTGGGGACAAGTAGCAGCAACACACCTTGTGCAGTATGTTGCTCTGGGTGGTGGGGCCAGCAGCTGTGCTGGCCCCAGCAGCATCACTTAGGGTCCTGGGGGCCTCTAGGAGCTGCAGCTGTGGCGATCCTGCAGGAGGGAGCCTGGCCAGTGGCTGGAGCTTGGCTCTGGCTGGCTAGGCTCTGGTTTTGGGTGGCATGTGCTGCCATCATGTGCACCACCTTAGTTTGTTTTAGGCATGGGTTTTTTTGACCCCAGGATCCCCCAGGGTCACCCCCCCGTCTCCCCCCCTCCCGCACTATAAAGCAGCATCACAGGGAACGCTTGTATGTACAGTATGTGATGCCACAGATGGATCTGCAGCATTGCATAGCACAAGTCTTGTACATGTCTAGACACATCCTAAGAGTATATTTTTTGTAACAAGGTATTTGGTATACTTATTTGACTTTAGTAATTTATTCTCATTTGATCTTTATTATCTTTAAGTGATGTCTGTGAAGTTTTTTGACCCAACGCAAGTTTATTGCAGCTAGTCACAAACAATATACACTTTAACAATGAGCAGTTTTAAAACTGGTGCATATGCAGGCTCCCAATCAATTTCCCACATGGGAAGAGGTGGCTATTAATGACAATGAGCAATGAAACAATGGAAAATAAATGGAAGAGTGGAAGCATAGGAATGATATTCTAAATTTGGCTCCTAACATACTGTAGGCTGTTTTTCCTTCTGAAAACTCAATTCTCAGAAGTTCCAGGTAAAGGGATCTACAACTTCCCACCTAAGTTCATCTCTCAGAGTAATCAAGAAACTCTCTTTCCATTCCACTTTTTCTTCAAGGGGGTTCCCCTTAAGTTCCCAACCCAGGGAATGCGGCACGGGGGTCACTCTTAATTCTTGTCTATTCCATGGCAGCACAACTTACTCCCTCAGCAGTTGTTACTCCATCCTTGAGGGTCAACAATGTATTTGTCTCCCACCAAGGACTAGAGTTGTGCAGCTTTCCTATCAGCAGGGCTCCAGCAAGGCCATTAGAACAAGGAAATAATGCTTTAGCTGTGGCACATTCCTCCCTGTTCTCCCTCCTTATGCTTGCCTAGATCCATCAGAATGTTATCCCTTCTGGTCACAAAAACAAACAGGACAATAATTAATGTTGGTTGAAACAACATATAAGTGCTTTGAGCCCTTACTGCAGGTCTCAACAGGTTCAGTAATTCTACTATATCACCATATTATATAATATTGAGACATTATCAGGTGAAATACACAATTAAGGTATATACAAAGATAACATGGTAGCAGTAATGCATGGGAACATGGTCTCGCCATGTATTTGCACTGTAACTCTGTCCCTGAACAGTGAACTCCACGCCTCCTTTCCTGGGGCTACAGAGACAGAGAAGCAGGCTAGCCATTACACACAGGGATGGGCAAAATGCGGACCACGGGCCGCCATTCTATCCAGCCCATGGGGCCCCTAAAAAATACAGAAAATTAATATTTATCTGCCCCTGACTGCCTGTCATGTGGCCCTCAATGGCTTGCCAAAACTCAGTAAGTTGCCCTCCATCCAAAATAACTGCCTGCCCCTGCATTACAGGCTTCCTCCATTCTGGTACAGAAAATAAGTTTCCCCACTTAAGACACAAACCCCAATTTGGGAGGCTGATTTTTAGGAAAAAGGTACATGGTGTTACGCAAGAAAACAGAGTAGTTCAGGCAGGAAGTATGGCAGGGTGACATGTTAAAAAGTGGCACCTAAAGAAGCAGGCCTATGAAAAGCTCGTGCCTCTCTGAACTAGTTAGCTCAGGGGTGGGCAATTATTTTTGGTGGAGGGCTGCATGAGTAGCCCTGCCCCTTGACAGGTGCCCCACCCCCTGGTCACCATTTCAGGACCAACGTCCCAATGTCTTGGGACCAATGTCTACCCCCGACCACACTCTCAATCTAAACCCTTCGCAGGTGGCTGGGACAGTGGGGGGCAGCGCTCAGCCCCAACCCCCTGCTCACCAGCAGGGAAGAAGCTGGTGCTGAGCATGGGGAAAAGCAGCCCCTCGCTTGCCCCATTACCGGTGCTCCCTGCTGCAGCCACTTGCAGCCCATGTAGGGCTGTCCAGAGCAGGCAGAGGCAGCCCCAGGCAGGCTGTGAGTGCCTGTAGTGTGGAGCACCAGCCATGGGGCTAGTGAGGGGCTGGTTTTCTCCATGCAGGGAAGGAGCCCAGGGAAAAGCTGATCGTGGGGGGGGAGCAGTGGCCCCTCCCCCACCCATGCTGCAGGTGCTCGCAGTCTGCATGGGGCTGTCGGGAGCAGGCACAGGCAGCCCCAGGTGGGCTGCGAGCAGCTGCAGCGCAGGGCACTGGGCATGGGGTGGGGAGGAACCACTTCCCACCGCCCACCCCACGCTCCTTCCCTGCCCAGGGTCCCCCCCCTGCCCCACTTACCTGAGCTTCCTGTGCTGGGGCAGCCATGTGCTCCCAGCCCACAAACCCTGGCTGGGGCTTCTGGCTGGGGGGCAGGGCCAGGCGAGCCCGCTGTTGTTGAAGCTCACTGGGCTTCCCCTGGGTTCTACTGCCCTCGGTTCCATCATTTTTGACAGGAACCAAGGGCAGATAGATATTAATTTTCTATATTTTTAGGGGCCCTGTGGGCCGGATAAAATGGCCTCATGGGCCGCATCCGGCCTGTGTGCCATATTTTGCCCACCCCTGAGTTAGCCGCTCAGGTACCACCCTGCCCTGCTACCTGACCACAACTAACTTCCTCTCTGTAGCTATCAATACAGATATCAATATTGATTAGATCAGTATTTACTCCTCCATTAGACAAGCTTATCCTGATTTTGTGATATCTATACAAATTCTGTCACCTTTATTACTGATCTGGGCCACAGAATGAATCACAGTGAACAAGCAACCCTTATAATCTTTGCACGTTCAAAAAATGAACAAAGAGACAAACTCTGTTAGGCAAATGACACAATGCCATATGCCTAGAAGAGACAGGAACTAACTCCTGTCTGGAAACAGTGCCTGTATACATCCAGTTGCTATCATATAAGGAAGGGCTGTATCATTGTACAAAAGATAATGGTTCATATTCATCAGAACATGCCATTATTCACCACTGTAACAATCTTGCTGCATGCATATAGGTGGAACGGCTACAAAAACATCCCTCAAAAGGACCAGCAGCAGCTTCAAGGCAAACAGACAAGGTACAGAGGCTCCTGAGATGCAATAAGCTATTCCTCTATTTTGCCCAGATAATAAATTTGAACTTCAACTCAACTTTGAATCTTCTCCCATAACTTAAGAATTTAAACAAAGGGCAGGGTCTGGGAATTCTATCCATCTAGTCCTCATGGTGGACTTAGTGCTATCAAAGTTTAAAACTAAAAGTTTAAGACCTAAGGAAACAAAATATTATTATTTTTAGACCTCAATCATATAACCAGAATAACAAAAAACAATACTCCTCTCACATGACAAGGAACAGCATCTGCTGACTCCAGAACTATTACCAAAATTACCAGAGTCCATTTACCTTTTGGAAGCCCTGTGCTAAGGTTCAGTTTTGGGACCCTGTTCTTTACTAGAAGATGTATGCATTATATAACCATAATGCAACAGAGGCTCTTGACCCCTTTGGGGCACCATAAAGATGAACAGTTTGCACTGCCCAAATGCCACCACTAGGCTAGACACAAAGGCAGGTTAGTAGGCAAAGGAAAACCTTTAACCTTTAGGTCAGGAGTGGGAACCTGCAGGGAAGAAAGGGTTCTGAGGAAAGAACCACAAATGTCAAAAGAAGTATAGTGGTTAGGGAGGAAGATCCTCAGCTTTAGATCGGTCAAAGATCATCTGAAACATTGGTGAAGATTAACCCAGGTGGAATACCAAACACTATCAATGCAGATTATGGATACCAGCATGTGGTATCCATACTTGGTAACCTTACTTGGTTGCTCCGAGAGACCCCCTTTCTTGGATGCACTAGGAATATTTTCCTATGGGATTTCAGCAACCTCAGAGAGAATATGAAAGAACTGTTGTCTCCAGAGTTAAGTGGAGTAGAGAAATCTGTACACTTGCCTCTGGAGTAGCAGATCATAAGTTGATTAAACCAAATATTCACAGTGAGATGAGCATTTCCTCCCCCTCACTGGGGAGACACTAGTTGGTTTATTCAGCTCCACAAAATTTGAGATCTCAAAAATAGATATTCCAGGTAAAAACTGAAGCTTCTCTTCCCCCTGAAGACTATATTTACTTGCCATTTGGCAATACCACTTTCAGAGGATGCTACAAGGATTAACAAATGTCCTTCTGTGCTCAGCAAACACAAAAACAGCAGCTAATAAATGTCAAAGCCTACAGTCCCCTAGAAACAGAGTCAACCAGGAGACATGGAGTCCTGTGGGTCTTAGATCTAGGGTGCTTAGGAAGCCCTCTAACATGTGGCATTTCCAGCACACTAGTGAAGTACCCTGTCTCTCTATAGGCCAGGTACAGACATTACACTTTTACTAGTATGAGTGATCAGAAATCAGTCTTTGCTCATTATAGAACAGAAGTTTGGCACACAGACAGGTTTAAAAGTGGCAGACCCCAGTCTAA
>NW_017728886.1:56866869-56938022 GCF_001723895.1 Crocodylus porosus
ACCACCACCAAAGGGCAAATGTGTGTTCTGTTCACTACTGATCTAAACTACAGCACTTACAGAAAACTGCATAACTTAGATCAATTCCATCTCAGGCTTTTTAATGTCTATATCTAGCCCTAGTGTCCTGGCCTAGCTGCTATAACAGATTATTACTACCTCACAAATAAAGTTCTATTTTGGGTAACAGAAGCCTGGTTTTTGTACTGAAGGTTGTGGGTTTAATACGTGCCAATAACCATAATACAATGCAGCCATGGTTTATTACACATAGAGTGGGAAGGAAGAACACAGGGAACTTTTCTTCTTATGATTCAATGCAAGGGCCAAATACAAAAACAACTACCTCTGTGCTCTGGAGACTGTAAGCACTGCTGTATTCTAGATTTCTCAGAGGCACAAATAAACCAACTGGATTGGGAAGAGGCAGAGAGAAGAGAGGGCAGGGCATTAAGAACCAGTCGACTACCCAGCAGGACACTGCAGCTGTATATTGTAGGATGACATTGTCTTTATGTTCTAAGTAGTTATGCCTGCTGAGACACAATTCCTCCTGGAGCTCCTGCTGGGGTAGTACAACTGCACAGTCCCCCAGTGAGCCAGACTGTAAATTACAAAATTGATTTAAAATGAATATAGAATGACAATGCTGCAGAGAGGAACATAATACTTCATCAATTCCTTGAATCCAGCCAAAGCACTGAAGACCAATCAATGAATAAAATGAACAATACCCATTCAAAACACAGGGTCCACAGATAAACTCACAGATATCTATGCACCTTTTGCGCAGCCAACACCCTAAATTTTCTCACACAAAAATTCTGGCAATGAGGCAACTGGTCAAACAGACCACTTGCCTGAATTGTTGAGATGAATCCACTCTTCCTACAGTACAAATTTACCAGTTTAGCCCATTTTTTTTAAAGTTAAGCTGTCATCTACCTTAAAAGGAAAACAAATAGAGCATATAAATATATATGAATTGTCATGGACTGCAGATCCAGCAGGCATGGCTTTCACTGTGATCATGGAAATCTGAAATCATAGTCACAACTCCTAATTCTTGATTCCTCTACAAATAACTAGTTTACAATGACCACACTGCACAGGCAAAACATTAACTCCCTATAAGGAAGCAGATGAGCCAGAGAGGTAGAGGGGAGTTAGCCAACCACTAAAAGTATTATCATCTCCTAATAGCCAGTCAAGCAGTGGCAATAGTAACTGCTTTGATGGCGATTTTTAGCCCACACTCTGGAACAATAAAAAGATGCTAATGAGCAGCCAATCTAAGACTCATTGGTAAGGCGGAGGAAGAACAGCAAGGAGAATAGAAACACAGAGGCAACAAAGTCAAAATAAATCTGCCCTCTGATCTAGCCATACTGGCAGTTTTCTATACTTAAAAGCATTTAAAAACAATGCAGAACATTAATGAGGAGTGCAACATATTCCAGTTAAATTAGGAGGGTGTGAACAAAGCTGACAGCAGTCTACAAGAGGTATTAGCTAATCTCCCCCAAATCTGCATTCACTAATATTCAGAGATGAACTTTCCATGGGTCTAAAACCCTTTATCAGAATATATTTTTATGAACTACTTCTGTGATATATCCAGGGAATTACCACAACAAAAATTATACATGAAACTTTTATAATTATACTGGGGGAAAGCAGAAACATTTGGCAGTGGTGCTTTATCTGCACAAACTATTATTTTCTAGGCAGAAGAATCAGCACAACGTATATCACAATAATGAGACACCTTGAATTTCTCTTGCTCATTCTCTGGGTAAATTATGCATCAATGCTAGGGAAATACCTTCTGTCCAATAATTAATAAAGTAGTAACTTGTTCTGAGACCTTGACACTAAGATTCCTATGAGAATCACAGATGTTATTTATATTTTTAGTCACTTTAATCCTTTTAAATATGTTTATTCTTAGTAAACTCATTTGCAGTGCTGTGCACATAAAAGCATAAAGAATGTGCATTTTAACTGCACTAGGAGCAATAAAATATACCAACTCCATTTGCAACCAGCAACATTTCACAGGTCTTCAGCATTCTGAAATTCTAAACTAAAGGGCTGGTTTGTGCTGATATTTCTCCAGTGTAGCTACTTTTATTAACACTGTAAATAAATTGTAGGCTGCAGACACTCCTGATAAACTACCAAAGGCGTACTGGTGACAGCAAACTGCATTTAGCCAGAAGATCAAGCTGAAAAATAAACTGCATGTCAAGTAGCTGGATCAATATAATAATTGTTCCAAGCCAGAAAAATTACAATCTATGGCTGAAGATGCACAACTACTTTCCTAGGTTACATACTATATCTTGTGCTACAAAAAAAGTTTATAACCCATTTTTATGAAGCAGATGATGTACCAAAAGTGCTTTCATGATGGCAACATCTGTATTTAGGGAGAAGAATGAGCTGCAATATAAACTGCACATCAAGTACTCTGATCAATATAATAATAGCTGCAGGCTACAAGAAATTACAATCTCTGCTTGAAGAGACATGAGTACTGTATTATATATGTCACAACTTCTGCTATGTAGGCAACAGTGTAAGCTATTTATATAATGGCAGAAGTTGTTGTTAAGCATGTAGTTTCATTAATTGTTGACATTTATGCCTAGAGGCTCTGTACCCCAGTTTACCACCTTCCACTGCTGAGTTACCACATTTCCTCCCTATATTTCTTCCTCAGGTTCCAAAGCTGTGACAGTTAGCTGGCATTCAGCAGGAGTGAGGATTTCAGAGGAAACAAAATGAAAACAAGACCCCAGGATTTGATTTCCTTTTGATAAACATGACCAAGATGTCACCTTGAAATCCAGCATGTAATAGTTTAAATGAAGCTCTTAGAACACTTAACAATAGAGCTCCTTCAATACCATGTTACCTCCTGGCTCATCAGACAATCGTACAGATACACCCTCCGACACTGCGAAAGGACCACTGTTTTAGAAACAGCTTAAATTTGTCCCTTACCTGTCTCTTTGTCCTGGACTGCTTCCAGGTGTAAGTCATTCAGGAGATGCTCCAAAATCTTCTCTGGTGTTCCCGATACCACCACATATCTGTCAGAAAGCAGAGAGTCCACAGAATCATCCTCTGTCGAAGACTGTGAACGGCTGCTCCATTCATCCTCCTCATCCTCCTCATCAATATATTTAAAATAAGGCACATCAAATGTAGGTAGGGGCAGCTCCCTGCCTAGAAAGGCTGCAGAATCTTTCTTCTCTAAATCAGGGTCAAAGATCCTCAACCTGGAACTTCCCATAATGTACAATTAATAACAAAGACATTCCCTAAATGCTACTGTGTCTTGCCATCTTAGTTCTCTTGCTGGTATCTGAGTCCATCTGGCTGCTGAGAGCTCTGCAGGCAGCTTGTGTGTGTGTGTGAGAGAGAGTGAGAGAGAGAGAGAGAGAGAGTGTTTCTCTGAGCACCCAAGGAAAAAAACTCTTACCTCCAATCATTCTCGGCACTCCCTGAGGTGGGGGCTGAGCTGTGTGACGACACTTTCCTAAGCACCAGAACATCTTGGTCTTGCTCCTTCTCTTGAACAGTAGTCACTTCATCATCTGGCTTTAATTCAGAGGTGGGGAAATAACAGAAAGAGAAACTGGTAAATTCTCATGGGACTCCAGGGGAAAAATGAAAGAGCTGATTAGGGCTACATTTTCCTCCTCTTGAAGCTGTTACATACTGCGGTTTCTGCTCATGATTTACAGTCAAAAGATATACAATGCACCAGGCATCCGGGCAGATCTCTGAAACCTTTAATATGTATTGACAGAGCTGGAACCTAGAGAAATCAGTTTCCTTTGCTAAGTATTTAATTTTTTTTTCCTTAGTTGGAAAACAGGACAGAAGAAATGTTCCCCTTTGCTACTCTTTGTCACCAGTTTTTAGCACAGTGTATTGGATTGTTATTTGCACTAACAGTGGTGTATTCATTTTCCATTTGATGCATGCATGTTTTATTGTTTCTGAATTGCTGGTCTGTTTAATGTCTAACAGATCAAATAAATTAGAGGATGACATACAATAGTTAGAGAACTGCAAACATTTCATGCCATTCATAATAGGCTTACTTACTATGCAAACAAAACATATGAGCTATAAACTACTTATGTGCGTTTAAAAAGTGGCAGTAAATGAACAGCAACGTACAGCCTTTATTTATATTTTTCATTCAAACCTTTTTTCTGCCACCTTTTAACTTTCAAAACAAAATGACAAACATAGGAAGCTTATGTTTAGTGAACATCCATGGTCTGACTCTCAACAAAGTGGAGAGCTGGATGATATGGGTCAATGCACTAACTTTCTTCATCTAAGTTCCCTTAGAACAGGAGCAAGCCGGACCATCAAGTCATCAATTTCTGCACAGGCAGCCTATATCCACTGCCACAGAGCAACTAAAGCCAGCTGACTATGCAATGTAGAAGATGAGGGTTTGCTGCTGACTGAGCAGTGTACATTGACACATACTAACTGCTAGTCCTCCTAGTGGATCCTGCCCTAGAAGCATGAAGCAGCATAAGGAAAGCACAAAATGTAAATGCAGTTACATATTTCAGTTCCTGTTGCTGTATCACTGATGACTTGTGGGGAAAAATATTCAAATGCTTAATGGTAACTGGATTTAGAATTATGCTAGTCACTAAGTCAAATATATGTTTTAGATTATTATTTGAGCAATAAAACTAGTACTTACATGGCAACTGTACTATATTCAGCAGTTGAGAGAAAATTCAACCAGACCCAAGATTTATTTAAAAATGTATGGTTAGTGTCCCCCTTCCTCATTTATTTAAATGGCCTCTTGTGGTCTAAGATCAAGTTTTATTCACAACAGCACCCCACAGTTTGTCAGGATCATGAGTCCTTGCTCTAAAGATCCAACAGTTAAAAGACAGTTTTATCCATAAGCACCTTATAGAATTGATCTATTTAATTTCAGCAAGGTTGGATACACCTTGGTAGCAAGCCAGTTAATGTCAGCTCTTCATTGCAAAATTTCCAGGGGACATTAGTGAGAAGCCACATAACAGAAACATTGATGCATATTCGTAATCTTCCATTACACAAAATGTATTTTTGTTGCCTGTGTATTTGCAGAGCTGCAACAAAAGCAGCAAAAAATAAAAAGAGAACAAAACACGTATAGCATTATAACAATTGTACAATATAGGTTTATACAAGTAAGCCTCTCTCTCAAACATCCTCTCAGAACACCCTGAAACTATTATCCCTAAACTAACTGACATTTTGAAATGCACCGTATATTGGATATGTACATGATGTATAGCTTGCCAATTAACCATCTACACAAATATATGTGAAGATGTGTATATAGTATATATGTGTACATACGCAGGTTGCTGCAGCTCAACAGTGGGAAGGATGGAGGCGGAAGCTGTCACATGCTGATATGGGCATGAACAATACCTTATGCTAGGAAGATAGAGTTTTTACTCTGAAATCCTGCTAAATAGGGAAGATTTCCAATAAAGACGATAAACCCCAATTAACTATTTGAATAAAACTATTCACATCTACTATATATATATATATATATATATATATATATATATATAAAACACACCGCTGGTGAAGTTTTCACAAGATTCTTCTTTCCTGTCGTCTTTATTTTAATTTGAAGCACAGGGGCAAGAAATCAAATGTCAGTACCCAGTTTTATAAAAAAACAAGGGTGTGAGGGTTGTATCCAAATTTGCTTTTTTTCTAAAAGAGAAGATCTCAATCAATGGTGAGGTACTGTGGGTAAGGTTCCAGGTTTGGCCCACTTAAAAAAGAAAATACTTTCCTTCACTAAGGGATTTAAATGAAATTCTGGTTATTCATTAAAAAAAATTCTGGCTTTAGACTGACCTAGTAATTGTTCTGCAATCAAACTTTAATTTTAAATATAAACAAATGAACAAACAAACATGAAGAAATTGCCCATTCATTTCACTGGTTTTGGTAAGCTTTGTTTCCAAGGCTGAAAAGTAATAATCTGCTCTTAAGTAAATACGAAGACAAGTTTCCCTTACTAGCATCCTGTATGGGCCATGAAATAGGGAATGCCTATTGGAAGACAACTGTGAACCTGGGTTGCTCTCCTACAGCCATGGGTAGAAGAGCGTGAGGAGGGGTGGAGGCCACTAGGGATGCCTTCCTGTTAAATACCATAAAATATTCAAGACCGAGGACAGTCACAGACATCATGTCCCTTGAAATAGAAATAAAATAACAATATAATTAAAATGTAAGTTTTCACATTCAAGTTACTTAACAAGAAACTTATTTAAGGTCTTTCTTTTTCAAAGCTATCTGCATTCATTGTTCAATTAACTTGGGGAGGTAAGCAGATCGGTGTAATAATTGCCGGTTATCACTATTTTCATTATACAGATATGTAAATAAAACCAAAGCAGAGAAGTTACCCAAAGTCATCAACAGAATCACAACTGAAACTCAGGTGATCTTGGGATCCCAGTTTCAATTTCTTTTTGCAAAATTTCATCTCTCTTCTGATTTTGCTCCTTTACCATCTCCTCCATCCTAGAATAGGGAAGAAATAACTCTACCTGGTTGCTAGGTTCAGGATTTGCTTGGATTTATGCTTTTCTGGAGGAATCATGGCCTAGGGCAGGGGATGCCAACCTGCAGCATGCATGCCACAAGTGGAATGGGGAGCTTGCGTTTGTGGCACATGGCAGATCGGGGAAGGGACGCACAGAACAGTGGCAGATAGGAGAAAGCAGAAAGCAGAGCAGCAGATAAGCCATGGAGCCCAGGGAAGGGAACAGAAAGAAGAGCAACAGATCTGACAGGGAACAAAAATCAGAGCAGGATACGGGTTGGGGAAGGGGATTGGAGTGGCACGTGGGGAGGCTGCAGGGCTTATTTGTGGCACACCTGCCAAAAGATTGGCCTCCATTGCCCTAGAGCAGGGGTTGGCAACCCCTGGCACACATGCCGAGCATGACATGAGGCCATTTTCCTCGTCATGTGTTGGGGCCAGGGAGGCAGCAGCTGTTTGTAGCCTCCTGGCTGCAGCTAGCCCCAAGTCTGGGTAGCTGCTGCCAGCCAGGAGCCCGGGCTGCTCCCAGCGGGCAGCTGGGATGTTGCAAGCCCTGCTGGGAGCAGCCTGGGCTCCAGCAGCTACCTAGAGCTGGGGCTGGCTGAAGCCAGGAGGCTTCAAACAGCTGCTGCCTCCCTTCCCCAGCCTCAACAGGAACAGTGCAGGCACCTGCTGCCTTCCCAGAGCTATCAGCAGCTACCCAGAACCTGGGTCAGCTGCAAACACCTGCTGCCTCTCTGCCCTGGCTCCGGCCCCAGCTGCCTCCTAGCCCCAGACCTGGCCCCTGGCTCCGGGGAGGTAGCACATACGGGCAATGCTCCCTGCTGTGCTGCCCTCACCACTTCTGCAAAGCAGCGCTGGAACCCAGCACAGCAGGGGGCATGGAAAGCTGCCTGCTCCCAGCTCCCCACTGCCCTGCCACACTTCCCCTGTGTGCATGGGAGCAGCATGGGCAGCAGTGCAGGGTTGAGCCCCTCGCTGCTGCCCCCGCCTACAGGGGAAGTGTGGTAGGGCAGCAGGGAGCTCAGAGCAGAAGGCTGCTTTCTTTGCCCCCTGCTGTGCCCTGCCACACCGAGTTCCAACACTGCTTTGCAGAAGAAGTGAGGGCAGCACAGCAGGGAGCATTATCAGTATGTGCTGCCTCCCGGGAGCCCAGGGCCGGGTCTGGGGCGGAGAGGCACCAGATGTTTGCTGCTGGCCCAAGTTCTGGGTAGTTGCTAACAGCCACAGAGCCCAAGCTGTGGTTGGGGGGCAAGGGGCAACAGGCCTGGGGAGCAGGGGTGGGAGGGCAAGAGCTTTGGATGGGAGGTAAGGGTCATGTGCAAGACTGGGGGGCAGGGGCTTTGGGTGGGCGGCACAGGGCAGCAGGGCTGGGGGGGGCACAGGCTTTGGGTGGAGGGCAAGGGGCACAAGCAGGGCATCCTGACATGTACCACCTGCCCTCTTTTTGTTTTTCTGACATGCTGGCACTCCAGCACCTTCCAAGATAGGCATTGTGGGGGTTTTCAGCACTCTAGCCAAAAAAGTTGCCTACCCCTGCCCTAGAGGAATAACCAGAGAGTGAAAGAACTCCTGAGTTACAATCTGGATCAACCACCAACTCAGTCAATGCATGGCCTTGGGCATATAACTACCCCAGATTCTTTTATCTGTAAAAACCAAAAAAACCACCTTATTTCTTACTCCTTGGGCAGATATTGTGAGGACTGATTAGTTCATGTTTGTATAGCAGTTTCCAAATGTTGACTAACATACTTCATGCTTGTTATCGGTTTTAATTATCTCTTTGTATTCCAGCACAGTACACATATCTAATATTATCATTCCTTAACTGCTGCTTGTCATAGGGAGTTTCAAACAAACAATAAAAGCCATTTGACTTGGCAGCTCTTTAACCAACGCTGTAGACAAGTTTCCACACCTAGAATATTTTTTTCTAGTATTGAAATGAGCAATTTATCTTCACTGTGAGTTATCCTAAGAGTGGGAAAATACCTTGTATATTCAGCAGAAAAATAGCCCTGGGGTGTCATAAATATGTTTTACATTTAGAGGAAGTAAAAACAACTAAAACACCTTGCTTAGTTCAAACTTGCATAGATAGGTCTCTTTACAGAACTAGGGATACAAACCCATTGGTTATCACTGGCACTCAAGCATATTCAAATACAAATAATAGTAATGAAAATTACTGAAGAAATGCAGTTTTCAGTGTGGTGCATATATTCATTTTGATTTCTGTGTTCTTAGCAATGGACACGACACTGAAACAATCCTATCTTATACTGACAGAGAAAGGCACAAGCGAGGCCATTTCCCACTAAGATAATTTTGGCTTTTAATTAAACATTTTTAAAGAAATGGATATGCATGGTGAGCTCCTCACTTCCTCAATACTGAAGTTGGTTTTGCATCTAGATCTCATTCCAACCCACCATCCCAACCCATTTGTTTGAAAAAAGATTACTTTTTAATTCATTCCTATATAAGAGGTCTGGAGTGATCCTGAAAAGCCTTTTCTGTCAAGTATGGGTCCCTTTCTACAGCATCAAGAATGAGGTCCACTGCCCTTATTGGTAACTGCCATCATTAAACGAAGTCCAGAAACAGGGCCTGTTGTCCAGGATCTTGGCCTTGGAACATGCAGAGAGGGCCACTTATGACAAGTGTTCACAGCTAGTGCTGAAAGACTGGACCAAATGGCAGCAGCAACACAATGTTCGTGTTAGGTTTCACTGAACAGCAGAAGGCACACCTATGAGGTTTTAATTAGTATGTACGGTTTCATGAATGTGAGGCTTAATGACCAGTTAGGAAAACATCAGAGATACATTTTTGTTTTTGAAAAGTGAAGAAAGAAACAAAGAGAGAATAACTGGGGGAAGGAAATTTGTGGGGGAAAAAACAAAGTGAGCTCTAGAAAATGAGAACACAAATTAGGGGAGGGAGAATAGACTGAATGCGTCGACTGACTCATATTTTCATAATTCCTCTGTGGGACAGGATGCCACGTTAACTGCAAAGTATAGGTGTGTTTCTCCCATTTCTAACATGCCAAGTTTGTGTATTTAAGTGCCATTTACAAAGTAATTTATAGTATATACTTTCCAATTAAAGAACACTCCTTCTTCAGCAGCTCAGGAAACTGATTTTTAAAGGGAGGCTAGATCCAAATCGATAATCAGGCAAGAGACCAGTTTCAGAGAAAATCCCTCACCATTGATTTCAAAAGGAAGATGATAAGATCAGGGGGCAGCAAGGCAGGCCCTACAAGGACAGGCTACGGGACCTGAACCTGTTCAGCCTCCACAAGAGAAGGCTGACGGGGGATCTAATGGCCTGTTATAAACTAGTCGGGGGGGATCAGCAGGCACTGGGGAAGTCCCTGTTCCCCCAAGCACTGCCAGGAGTGACCAGGAATAATGGTCACAAGCTGGTAGAGGGTAGATTTAGGCTAGATATCAGGAGGCGCTACTTCACGGTCAGGGCGGCTAGGGTCTGGAACCAATTTCCAAGAGAAGTGGTGCTGGCTCCTACCCTGGGGGTGTTTAAGAGGCGGATGGATGAACACCTTGCCGGAGTCATTTGACCCCAGTACTCTTTCCTGCCATGGCAGGGGGTCAGACTTGATGATCTGCTCCGTCCCTTCCGATCCTACAAACTATGAAACTATAAGAAATACTATTGGGAGATAGTATAAACAAACGGATCCTCTTCACTGAATGGCACATTCAAAAATCAAGGCTGTCCACAGCTTCCTCTCTCCTGAGCAAAGGAGAAGGCAAAGGCAAAGGCAAGGGCAAGGAAAACTCTTCTTTGGACAATATACAATAAAGCAAAACTTTATGAACTATCTGTTTCTAAATCACACGAAACAACAAAGGAATACGCACATTTGGATACAAAGAGGACAGGAACATTTTGTTTTCACAGTTTTATTTGGTAAAACTGACTCAACACAATCAGATAATGCTGATCATTTCTGTCTTTGCATCTTTTGATGCTGGTGCCAGTGCGTGCCCTTGAGAGATAAGGAAAAGGACATACTCGGGGAAATATGCTGAGAGCACAGGGTATCAACGGCCACTAAACACCACAGAAGCTCCATCTATAATAAAATCCAGGAATCCTGAGTTCCATTCCAGGTTCTGGAGACAAGCATGCTTTAGCATTCACAGACATTTCTCCTTATTCTTGTTTTTTTTTTTAAAAAGATTAGACCTAGATAGACATCTGGCATGAAAAACAGTAGCCTAAACAGATATAGTTTGGCAAAACATTTTCAGATTTTAAATGTTAAGTGCTGTGTAACTTGAAGAATAATTGGCCCTGCCAGCCCCACCTATACACTAAAGAAAGTAAAGATACATATTACCAAACCACCATCATACCAAGTGATTTATATAAGAGAATTTATCTTAAAACAGCCTTCACCAATGGAGAGAAAAAACTGACATTTCTTCTTTCCTTCTTATACTATAATATAAATACTACTTCTATGTTTGGGTGATACTGTAAAAGTTTTGTTTCCATAATAAATTGACAACTATATTTCTGTGCTGGGGGGTTAATGCATGATCACAGTGAAAGAGAATTACTTGTATAAAAAACTAAAATATAATTGGCTCATACAATTAAATAGTTTTGAAGTTCAACTATTCTTAGGGATGGGTGACTAGTCTATAAAACATTTCAAATAGTGCAACTAACCAAGGCTCTCAAAGTTAAGTCAAAAGATCATACCAAAAACTTCACTAGTTTTGTGCTGAAGTATCTCTCTGGCAAATCTACTGCACAAACCCTATGTTGTGCTTATGAAGCCCTCATTATCACAAATACCGATATTCATCAACTTCTGCAAATGCTGGTAAAATACATTTAAAAAATGCCTATCTAAAAATATCAAAACACTCTATTGTCAAGAATGATCTTGAAAATCCCCATAAAATAATGAACACAATGAGCACTTTTACAAAAACTGCTGATGTTATCATCCCCATATTACAGTTTCACATTAATAACAGGTTACCCTTGTAGAAGGGCCAGAAGAATGATGCTGGCAAGATAGAGTTGGTAAATACCACATATAAGGGAAGAGATTTCACACCTAAGCAGTCATATATGGCTAAGCTTTGCACATTTCAATTTTTACTGCTAAACATCCATTTAACCTCAAACTCAGACCTATAAAAAAATAGTTCAATCAGTAATAACCAGTATTTTTTTAAGGAAGGGGATGCAAGAAGAAAAATCTGGGACTGGGTAAGGAAATCCAGGATAGGGGGCCTGCACGTGAAACACACACACACACACACGCGCGCGCGCGCGGTGGCCACTGCACATGGCAGCTCCTCTGGCAGTGGCTCAGACAGCCACTATAGGAGCTGGGGTCCTGCACCAGGGGAGCAGGCTGAGAGGGCTGTGCTGGGAGGGGGGTGTTGGTTGGATGTTGGTTGCTGGCGAAAGAACCTGGATGGGGGAGATGCTGCTGCAGGGTTTCACTGCTGTGGGGCAGGGCAGCTGGCAGCTGGAAACCCAAAGCCACTGAGCTAATAACTCTGCCAAGGTCCTGCTGGGGATTGGGCACCAAACTCCTGGCAAGCCTGGCCTGGCCCCTGCATGCTTGGGGCAGGGCGCCAAACTCGCACCGAGCCCAGCCTGGCCCCTGCCCCCACACTCCGCTCCGTGAGAGGGAAAGATCAAGCCTGGTATGAATGCACAACCGGATGAACAGGATGTTTAAAGCAGGTATGTTTTATTGATTTATGCATATTTACTTTTTATATTTTTATAAAGCTTTTAACAGTATATCGTAAAAATTAAATTGTCTGCCCCACCCCCCCAATTTGCATACTCCTGAAAATTTAATATTTAAGCAAATGCTTAAAAATAAAACATCAATTTTAGCCATCAAAATTATTTTAAAAATTGAATTCTTCCAAACCTATATGTGGCAAATGGCTTCTTCATATGCTCCCAGAGCATAGGACCATTATGCTATCCTTAATTACACTCAGGAAATAGTCTGACTGACATCTCATTGGAACTACTCACAGAAGTAAAGTACTGCTCAATCTAAAAAGCTTGGCAGAATGATATTGTTAGGTCCTTGTACAGGGAACGCTTATGCATGTGAAAAGCTTTAAGCACAAGGAGTCCCATTGCTTTTATTGAGATTATTGTACAAACTTGCCAACATGGAGAAGCGGCACATGCAAACTAGTTGTGCCAGGAGGAAATAAGGGTTCTGCAGAACATCAGTACAAGAGGACTAAGTTACTGTGGGGTATCAGCCTGTATTGGCAACTGCTATAGAGCAGCTGATGTATAATAAACCTCCCTCTGCATTTATCTCATAGTAAGTTGTTCATTTACCCAGACCTTTAGAGTTCATATAGACCAGAAAGACAAAAGGAGAGAGAAAAGAGAGACATGGGAGGTCAGTGACAAGCACTGTCATGAACAGAATCCAGGGCTCAAGCATTACTTCGGCACCGTAAATGAAAGACAACAAAGCTACCTCTCAAGGCTTAAGCACTTTCCTAGCCTGGACCATAAATGAGAGGGACCCTTAGTAAAGAGAAGAGGCATTCTAAAAAATAATTTAAAAAACTCATACTGAGCGAATCCAGAGGGGATGCAATGGTCTCCCTTAGGGCCCCCTGTCACTTGATCCCCCTATCAGTCGACCACACCAGGGGAACAGCAGCTGGACACCTTTTCTGTAAGCTCCCAAAGCAAGTCAGGATCCTTCCTCCCTTCCCCTCTGATCTCAGTGGCACAACCCCTTTCCTTCCCCACTTCTGCTGTCTCTGGCTAGTCTGGCTTCACATGCAATCTGGCTGCAGCAGGGCCAGACAGCTCTTGAGCTCCCTCCACCTGCTCTCCTTTGGACATCTGAGGACAGCAGTAGCTATGGGCAGGGGAGGGGGTAATGGGAGGGAACATGCTGCTGAGTACCAAGGGAAAGTGGGTGGGGAGGAGAATTTTACCTGCTTGAGGGACTTAAAAAAAATATCCCCTACTGTTGCTCCTGTAGTGCGGTCTGCCTGACCTGGTATGGGGTGGGGGAGGCTGGAAGTCAACTACTTGTGGAGCACAGGTTCCTGTAGCCCGCTTTCCAAAATCCTGAATCCACCCATGCACTTATATTAATTAGTATCACAACACTAACACCAGACAACTCTTTGTTGGATGATGAATAACAGCTTTTTAAGGAAACAGGAGACTAAGCATTTTCTTCCTGTCTCCCTTCACACACATGCACTTAAAAGTTATTAGTAGGCTCAGTCAGATAGCTTGACAATTTGCTACCACTTTAGCAAGGACAACCAAGGAGATTCTTACTTCTTAACCTTACTAAAAAGATGGAAAAGCTGATCTTTGCATGCAGAGGGAGAACAGAAATTAGAGCAATGTTTAAGCCATTCTTTATCAGCTAGTGCCTGGTATATAGTTCTGTTACAGTGCTGGGATATGAAAGTATGAGATATGCAGGGTAGATTAAAATTCAAAGGGGCTGCTGCTTTATTCTTCTGTAAACTGGCTCTTCCCTTCACTCAGTTACTGTGCTGATGAGTAAAGCTGGTCAAGATATTGCCAATGGAAACATTTTTCCATTTCAGAATTCCATTTCACTGAACCCAAAATGCTTCCAGAATGCACCAATTTCAACAAAAACCAGGCTCCCACTGCTCACATGGAGGGATGCTAGCCACAGACCCCAGGCTATCATGTACAGCCTATCTGGCCTTGGAGCTGCTGAAAGACCAGAAGCCCCACCTCCTAAGCAGAGTGCCACAGAACCAAGGAACCTAGAATCAGAACGAATATTAAGTTTCTGTCTTTTTGGAAAATACTGCACTTACACCTTTTTTCCCCTAGTCCAAAGGAAAAACTTTTTGGAAAGGCAAAATTTTCTGGGGAACAGAACTTCATTCCACTTTAGATGATCCCATAGTGGCTAGGGGTCCAATATAAACCCATTGAATAAAAAGACTCTCACTGATTTCATGAGACTTTGGAACAGGCCCTGCTTTCAGCACAGAGAGCAAGGAAAACACACCACTCTGATAACTGGGGCTACATAAATCTGAGTATGAGATGAGAAAAGTAATTTGAAAAGACTAGAAGTTCTCTCTCAAATACTCTGGGTCTCAGACAATTTATTATCATTCTATACTATTTAGAGAGGCTCTTTATAGAAAAAGAAACCTGACAACTGTTTACCGCATATATATGGGCGTACTTGAGAGGAAAATACAAAACAGATCGTAAAACAATGAAATTACAGAAATGATTGCAGCTTCAGGGGAATCAGATAAATAACGATTCTGCATTCCATACTGAAGTAGTCTGGCTTTTATCCCAGCCTACAGCCACCATTCACACAAGAATGGAAACCGCTGTAGATGACAGTGGCTTTAATTTGTCTAATTTATTAACGTAGGGTAAACCTGACCTTAGGAAAGGCATCCTACACAAAGCCCTATGCACAATTTAAATAAGCACTTAAATAAGGCATAAGGTCTCCTAGAGGATATTTATAGGAAGATGAAAGCCACCAGATGTGTTTACCTACTTACCTATCAACATAATTTGGGACACTGAACAAACTTCTAAAGCAAGTGCACACAACCGTTTCTTTTTTTCCCATCTTCACCTCAGAGAAAGGTATGTGTTAATGAAGCCAGTGTGATGACAGTAATAATGATCTCTTAACAATGGCTTAAGTATGGCTTAACTGCAAAAAGTTTGGTATTGTGAATTAAGTTTCATTTTCACTGTTGCCAATCGTTGTGGTAGAAAGTAAATAAAGTACATAATTGTGGTAAATGGGGATATACACTTTAAGGTTTCCAAATGTAGACAATCAAAATGATTGCTCCCTAGCAATTTGTTTTTCAAGTATCTTTGCTCATGGCAAGCAGCTGATTTTTAAAGATTGCTGTGTACTGAAACGCCTACATCAGAATCTGGTCTTGTGAAACATTTAGTTCTAAAAATGAAAATACTATATAAAGCTCTGGCTCGCTCCATTTTCACCATAAGTATGTACCTCAAATGCACTGAGATTTAGTGGGAAAGACATTATAGAAGTCACCACTAGAAAGAGTGAAAATGCTGTGTGTAGGTGAATGGAAATGCTAACTAAAAGCTAATCTAATGTTTAAAATAAAATCAGGTTTTTCAACTTCTAATTAAATTGAAGTGCAAACAGTAGAAATCATAAATTGGGGTTTAAGTAATTTTCTATGGTCATTCTAGGAAATATTTTAATTAAAAAAAACCTAGATATGATATTATCATTTCTTTAAAGAGCAGTACTGGTAATGCTAAATATAATTTTTGTGGTTACAGCTCCTAAATTTAACTCCCTACAACATAGCCTGAAATCTTTTTTATTGATGTTTTCCTATTAATTAATTAATGCATATGAAACACTCAAAAATAGATAAGCCACTAATATAAACATCCGCAGCAGAGAGGGGTACTGAGCATGAAGCAAGTCTGTCAAAGGAATTGAAAATAGAACTTTTAGGGGGGGAAAATGATTCGGTCACCACTGCCTGGAGACCTAATCCTGCCTTTTTACATGGGAAAAATGCTTATAGTTTCAATGAGTGATTTATCACCTTAATGAAAGGAAGACAAAGGTATGTACAGAATTTTCTTCTCCATCACACTGTCCTCATGTGTGTACACACACACACACACACACACACACACACACACACACACACAGATAATTACTGGTCATTTCTCACCCCTATTTCACAAGTGAGCATGTGGCCAGCCACATGTAACAAAACCAGAAAAAATAAAGAAGGAAAGCTTGGAAGGAAAATAAAGATAGGAAGGAAAACAAAGAAAACTATGGCAAATATAATAATAAAGTAATTAAAATACAATTAAAATTACAAAGTACACCATATCCATCATGCTATACAATGATGCTTTCCATTTTTTGTTATAAGCTTTAAAATAATTAGAATCAACCTAATTTCAGTGAGTTCTCTGTTGTTTTAACCAGGGGCAGTATCTATTTCTTAATTAAGTACACATTGAAACCTTTTACAGAGTAAGTGCCAGCATCTCCTCTCTTCTCTAGGTTTTGCTTTCTTTACATAGCAGAACTGTGTACAACTTCAAATAAGGGAACAATTATAACAAATGCAATTGGAGTATTTATGCAAGTTATGAAATGAAAAAAAGTATTGTTACCATGGCAACTGCTAAATCACATGGTGCCTGCAATGAGATGCAAGGCATCTAAAGTAAACACTCTTATGTGTATTCACATGTCCTCCATGCTACAGAATGTTCTTTTGAATTCAGGAATGCATAATGACAACATGACATTTTCCATAGTTCACTTTTCTAGGAAAAGTTGATAAGTGTTCCAAACTGCTTTTTTTTGGTGCTTATTTTGTGGTTTGGTTTGTTTGTTTGTTCTGGACAATTTAAACAAAAGTATTGTTACAGCAGCAGGGAAAAACATAAAAGATTATTCACAGAATATTTATTGGGATTTATGTGAATTAAGATTAGGAAGCAAAAATTGATGTGTATTTTGTCTATACCACAAAAATCAGTTTATGTCCTTGTAGAAAATGACCGTGCATGAGGAAGAGCATTGGATGCCTGAAAGCTTACTCTCCCAACTATACATGTCCAATAAAAGACATCACAAAAAAAATCCTTGCCTTCTGGACCACTGACAAAAAATTTCCAACCCTACTGCTAGAAAAAAAAAATACTTGCTGACAGTCTATCTTGCCCATAGCCAGCATATAGTCTCTCCTCTCTCCCTCCTCATTGAAAGCTTCGATCTTTCCTTTTCCTTACTATACTAAAACTCTCCAGAACCCCTTTAAAGCATACTTCCACATCTGCCATTTCCACCCACAAAATATCTTAATATCCAACAGACATGACATAGCTTCTCCCCTGATTCTTCCCTCTTTTGTTACCATAGTTAACGCCACTGACATCAGCTTCCTCAAAACACCTGTTCGTATCACTTACTGTCTTGCAACCTCCTCTCCCACACTACATGCTCCTTCTTGGTCTTCTGGAATTATAGTATTTCATAAAAATTATAGTATTTATATGAATGGGCTTGTAGAGCAACAGGATTATGCTCCAATCCAGCTTCACACACTATGGCTAGGGACAGACATTACACACAAACCAATTTAAGTCATCAGAAACTGGTTTAAACCTGTAACAGTGCACATTTGGTGCACATAAGCCATTTTCAAAATAGCCAAAACCGGTATGAGATAAACTTGGTTGAATGCAGTATCAGACTTAACTGATTTGGCTCAAACCGGTTTACGTGATGTCTGTCTCAGACCCCTTGCTGGTTTAAGATAAACCAGATTCCCCCAGCATCCCAGCATGCCCTCTGGGCTGGGCGAGTCTCTCTATTTGAGCCACAGGGCTGACCCTGCCACTTTGCTGTCTAGCCAGAGCAGGGACCACCTCTAGCACAGACACCAGCTGGCATAGCATTGTAAAGGCAAAATGGACAGGGAGGGAATTAAATTCTTACATCTTTCCTCTTCCCACACCGCACACAGCCAGGGTCAGCCTGTCGGCTGGAGAGAAGAGGGGAGGGGGCTACAGCGGTGGCCCCTGGACCTGGCAAACCACGGCTTTAGGGAAGGGCTGAAGGGAGGGAGGAATTAACTCTTCTCCCTGCCCCCTTCCCCTTAACAGAGCCATGCTGGGTTGGTTGTCCTGCAGGGTGGGGAGGGGGGCTCTGTGCAGTGCTGGGGGGGGAACTCTTCCCCCTCTCTCTCCACCCAGGGTGGGGAAGGGGACTCTGTGAGGTGCTGGATGGGGACTCTTCCTCCTCCTCCTCCCCTTCCCTCCACCACTGCGGGGCTGCTTCTTGTGATGCTGCCTGACCCCAAAACAGGGGTAAGTGGGGCAGAGGGAAGTCCTGTTCCATGCTGGGCGGGAACTCTTCCCCCCCTTTGCCTCCCCCCAGAAGGGCAGCAGGAGCATGGAGCTCAGCTGGGCAGGGTGTGGGTGCATGGGATGTGAGGGAGTATGGGGACTCCCACACACTCGCCCATGGCGTGCAGGCCCCTCTGCCTGGCACCAACACCAGGCAGCAGCACAGGCACAGCTCTAGCCAGTGCTGCGCTAGGGGAGGGAACAGAGCCTGCCTTATCTCCAGGGCTCTGCTCCCTGAGCCTGCAGTTCCAGCATGCGCAGTAAGAGAAGTCTCACACTGGATCCAACTGCTTCCCCTGCTCCCTCGTATGCACATCCCTGCACTCTGCCAGGAGTGGAGGGAGCCCCGCCTCCTGCTTCCCTACAGAGTCCAGAGCAGGGCTTCCCCTCTGCAAGTGTGGAGGGAGCAGGAGGAGGAGGAGAAAGAGTTCCCCCCAGCATGGAACAGAGCCTTCACCTGCCCGGGGGGGGGAAGGAGCCCGCCACTGGGGCTGGGAAGCATCCCATAGAGCCTCCCCTCCCCACCCTGCAGAGAGTGGGGAGAAGCAGGGGGAAGAGTCCCCCTCAGGGGCCAGGCAGCCTCACAGAGCTTCAGGGAGGGGAGGAGCACAAGGGTGGGGAGGAGGGAGAAGAGCCCCCCAGAACTGAACAGGGTCCCCCTCCTGGCCCCAAGGCAATGGGGGAGAGGGAGGAAGGGGAAGACTTCGCCTCTGGGGCTGGGCAGCTGTGTGCGCCAGGAATCCCGGCTGTAAGGGAGCTGCTGGGGCAGGCCTGCACCCTCCTCAGCTCAGCCTCCCTGTGGAAGGGAGGGCTCCTCTAGCACTGGGTTTCTGGCCTGAGTCACTGCAGGCATGTGCCAAACATCTATCCACTTGCAAACCAGTTCTCTCTGCAGGTTAGACTAACCTGCAAAAGACTGAATCAATTCAGGCTCAGGCTTTTTGAATGCCTGTCCCTAGCCTATATGCATGCACTCATAAACACTTGCTGGAATGGCAATGAGTCTGCTTGGGGACATGGACTTTTTTTGAATTAATACTTTCCCCTGTCCCCAGAGACTGGTGTCTCTGAGCCACAGCATATCTCTAACACGAAATAAAACTGGGATGTGTACTAGTTATCTTTGTGTAACCTGGGTACACCCAAGGGTGTGCCCTATTCTCAACTGGATGGGATGCATAGGCAGGAGGAGGTGCTGTGAGAGGAATGTCAGAATTTCGAGCAGATTCCTCTTTCCTCTATAGAATTAGCCCAAGCCCAAAGTTCTTAACTATATACAATTTATTGATTTTTAATATACATGATCATAAAACTAAACATCATATACATATATTTACACAGTGAACATTAACCAATAACCAAAGTCAAACCCTAAATGACACTATTTACCCATCACAATAAAATAATTTCAGCAGCATCAACACAATACAACATTTCAATTTACAAAATACAAGGCACAAACAGGAACAATCTTAATAACACCTATTCCTTAATATAGTCCCTGACCCATGGCAAGAGATAGTCCTCCTTCCAATGGGATCCTTTGCGGGGTGTCCAGGAAGCACCAGGGGCCCCTTCCCTTACGGCTTTGACTAGGCAGGGGGGCTGCTTACCCAGCCCCTTCCCTGGGTTTGCCCACCCCAAATGTCTTTCCTCTGTGGGACCCAAGGGCCCAATGACTCATGCTCCCTCAGGTGGCAGTGGTCAGGGCACAGCTCAATGGGGTCTCCTCTGCTGGAGTGCCTCGCCAGCCCTATCCTGCACTGCTGGGCTCCTCCCCACCCTGTGCCCTGCTCTGGGTGCCGAGGGCTCAGCTCTTCTCAGCTGCTGCACTACTGCTGCTGGCTCCTGGGCCTCACGCTGCAGCACTACTATTTCCCCATGCCCTGGCTTGGCACTGAGGGCTCTCTTTTTAGCAGTCCATCCTTATTCCAGGTGGCTAACTCAAATAGCTTCTGCTGCTCCCCGGCTCTGCTGCCTCATGCGCCACCCTGCGCACCATATGGCCTGCTGGCCCTCTGGGGTTGCAGGCTCAAGCCACCGCTTGTAGCTCCCAAAACCTGGGCTCCATGCACTAAATCGCACACCATGATGGGCCTGAGCAGTTTCATGCTGCTCTCAGGGCTGGGTCTCTATGCACCATCCCCATGTGCCATCAACAGCCTGAGCAGTCTCCCATCGCTCCCAAGGCTGCTCCTCCAGCGGCAGCTCCAGCAGCCTTGGGCCTGTTGCCCACCGGAGAATAGCTCCCCAGCTTTTCTCGGCTCTGCTCTTCTTGAGTCCCTCGCGGCATCTGCCCCTGGTGCTGGGCACACAGCTCCTTTTACACGCTCCAGGGCTCCGCCCCCGAAGTCTTCTGGACCTGACAGTTTACAGTCTTCAGTACAGTCTGGGGGAGCTCTTCTCCCCCTCCCCTCAGGAAAGGGGCGTGACTTTAGTTCTCTTCCTGCCTCCTGATTCGTGGATGGGCTCCACCATCTCAAGCCTGGGACTCAACCCAAGCTCTGAAAGGTGAGCCTGCTACATTTGTTAGAGACAGAAGTAAATTCCAGTAACATATATGTTATTCTTTGTCAGACCTTGCAGTTTACACTGCTGCTGTGGCTGCCCATCACTTGCTGAAATGGGGGCAACTTCCCAGTGTAGATGAGACTTTAGGTTATGTTAAGCTGTCTCTGCTTCCAGAACTTCTGCTGGCACACCAGTCTCTACTGCCTAGCCACCACAACACATAAATCCATCATTAGTGTGTGGATGTATATAAGTCTCCAGTGTAGCAGTTCTGCTACTGCATGAAGTATTTTTCTGGAAAAATGCAGGGTAGCAGCAGGTTTATTTAGCATTACCAGTACTCAGCAGAAGTGGAGTAACTGTGCTGAAAGAGTGCAGGGCTGCACCAGTTCCACCAGCAAGTCACTGTAGTATATAGCCAAGGCCACACACTCGGACTCCTTTACTGACATATAACTCGCAGCCATTGCATATAGTTTCCCAAATTGACACTAAGCATCCATGCATGCTAAAGACAATTGTAAATGGTACGTTTGCACAGCTACACAATGGCTTAATTAGCCACTTAGAAAGCTCGCCACACAAAAAGTTCTCTAACACTGTTCTTCACTAACCCCTCTTTTTCCGTTCATGAAGCTTTGCTGACACACAAGGATATTTTTTAGGAAAATGGTAACTTGAAAGCTGTCACCTTCACAGCTTTCAGGTTATTTGACCAAGATCTTTAAGATAATGGTCCCTCTGGGTATGGATTAAGTGTTCCTTGAGGAAGAACTGAGATAACAATATTGTTAACCCTTTGGCGCAGATCACACTGTTCTAAATTCAGTAATGCAAAGAATATTAACCTAACACAAACTTCAGTCAAATGACTGAAAAAAGACAATCAATGGTGAAGTAACTTTCACTCCTTTTGATGAACCAGAAGCACCTTCACTGAACATAAGATAACAGAATCTTAACAAAACAACTACAGATGCATCAGATCTTTATTAAAAATAAAGCAAGCACATTAGAAACTGAGTCAATAAAAGGCAGTTTGTTTACCAGATAGGATCAGGACAAATCAGCAAACTACTTCGTTTGCCAAGTAATTCTCACTCCATATCTATACTCATATACATTTTGTATCAAACCTATTTGAGAGTAAAAGGTTAGGTATTAAAAAGTGGTGGACCAATAACATTTAGGAGGCTGAATACAGCTAGGGCCTCTAGATGAATAATGTATTATGTATGCCAGGAAAACCAAGAGTTCACGTGACATTTGGCAGATCTTTCCAAAAATGAAACAAATTTTCATGGCTTTCATTTACATGAAAGCCTCAGCTAGCTTAGCATCAGCCTCTTCTAAACAATACAATATAGATTATATACATTAGGTATATTATACTAGAGAAGCAGCAGCAGCAAGTTTTGCTGTAGCAAGCACTTAGCATGTACATGGTAAATCAGGATGGGAGGAAACTGTAGAAAGAATCAGAAATTATTTAGTAAGAGGAAATGACATGCTAACTTTTGTTATTTATATTTTGTGCTGAACTGGAAAGAATTTCCCAGACTACGATTTCCAGAATGGACAATATTACAATTCTGTAATTAATGATACAGTAATAGTGTAATTCAGGGAATCTCAATTTTAATTAATTGCAAAGTAGATCAGACTTAAAGTGAATAAAGGTTATAGTTAAATTTCATACTGCAATGGCAAAGTGCCCTTAACACCAGGGATCCAAGTTTTCCATTTCCCATGGAAAAATGGGGGAAAAAATTGGATTTTCCCTATTAACAGAGGAAAATGCAGATTTTTCCACTTTTGCAAAGAGCTTGCGGCAGGCTGGCAGAGTTCCAGCCTGCAAGGGGCTGGGGGGAGTGGGAAGAGGGCAGTCTGGCACAGGGCGCCATGTGCATGTGCACCTGTACACATGTACGTCTGCCAGGCAGTCTGAAGAGCAGCGCCCTGTACGTAAGTGTGGCGAGGGCAGGGGAAGGGTGATTGAGGCCCCCATAGGGAAGGAGGGGAGAAGCTGGGCAGGGCTGGGGCTGCTGCCCAGACTGGGTGGTATGTGGGGCTTGGGTCCCAAGGCCAGAATGCATGGCCACAGGGTGCAGACAGGGAGCAGGACAGGGCCATGGGTGGTTTGGCCAAGGAGGCGGGGATAGGGGGCTAGCTTCCTGCTGCTGTGAGTATTCCCAGGGGGATTTGGGGGCATGTGCCACCCAGATCTGTGTGTGGGACATGCCCCCAAATAAGCTGCCTGTTGCAGGCTTGGGCTTTCTGCCCTGCTGCCATTCCAAGGCCTCCGCAGCCCAGTGAGCGGGACCCAGTGTGGCAGGGCAGAGTGGGGCCAGGTGGGGAAGCTCCTTGCTGCTGCAAGCCCCGCATGCCCCACCCTCATGGAGCCCACCCAGAAGCAGTGGGGCAGGGGGGTGCAGAATTGTGCTCTGCGCTGCTGTCAGGAGGGTAGGGGTTGCCTCACCAGGGTGGCACAGGGCTTGCTGTCACAAGAAACTTACCTGCCCAGCCCCACTCTGCCCTGCCATGCTGGGTCTTATCCCTGGGCTATGATGGCTCTAGATGGAAGAGGGCAGTGAGGCAGGTATCCTGAGCCCATAGTGGGCAACCCACACCTGCCCCCATCCCACAGGCTTCACTATGGTCATGCCACCCATGCTGGGGCCGCAGCAGCTACTGCCTCCTGCAGGTAACAGCCAGGCTTGGACGCTGCTATGGCAGGGCAGGAGGCTACAGACCCAGGTCCCTGGCCCTGTAGCCCTACCAGAGGGGGCTCTCACCTGCCATGGCTGGAGGGGTGGGGGATTGCAGGTAGAGTGAGGGGCCTGGACCTACATCCTGGTGAACTAAGGGTGCCCCCCCCTTAGTAATAAGCTCACTTTGGGTACAAAAAAAGCATTTTCCCAGGTTTACAATGCATTTAATAATACAGGTACAGTAATGAGCATGTATGTAAATATAAAGAAATAAAACTGGAAGTTTTTGAATGCTGCCTTCTCTGGTGCTTATTAAATGCATAGTATTCCTCACATTACAAAACTATCTACAGAGGACAAAATGCAGGGGAACTACAGCCCTTGTACATCACAAAGCTAAGCACCTCTTTACACAGGAAAGCAAGCGGGTAGATGGAGGAGGGTCATGGCAAGAGGACATAGCTGTCCCCCTAATTCAGTGGTTTTCAACCTTTTTTGGCTCAACAACCCCCTCATTAGATTCAAGGCATCCCCTGGAAAATACCAGCTCTCAGCTCTCACTCATGTTTTTGGCTGTGACAAAATAATGGATTCCTATCTGAAATCTCTGGGTTTATCTTGTGATCACGTGTAAGAGTTTGCATACCTAAAAGTGCTAATATTGTGCAGCACCCAGCTGGACCCTTAAAATGATCTCATGGCACCCTAGTTGAGATATGTTAGCACAGAAGGAATGGGCTTAACGAATTAGAGCCAGGATTCTCAAGAATGTGAGATACACAGTGCCCTTGCAAATAAAGCAAGGGAGTCTCATTCTCATTTAGAGATGAGTCTAAAACAAAGGAGAGGGGTTCCACATATAGGTAAAGTTGATGGGTGCCATGGCTAAGTGGGAGGGATGTCATTTTTGACAAAGTGGTATTTTTCATTAAAACATTGAAGCTACAGAAACTACTGGCTAATTCTACACTACAAAAAGAGTCCAAAAGCCTCCTTTTTATTTGATGTCTCACTCTGGGTACAAAAAAAGCATTTTCCCAGGTTTACAATGCATTTAATAATACAGGTACAGTAATGAGCATGTATGTAAATATAAAGAAATAAAACTGAAAGTTTTTGAATGCTGCCTTCTCTGGTGCACTTACTGCAGGAAGATGTGAGGACTTCCCAAGCTCACTACTGGGGTGGAGGAGAGGGGCATGTCATATCCTTAATGAAATCCTGAGAATGGCTCCAGATCCCCCCCACTGTTTCCTTCCACCTCAGATCAAAGACACCATTATCCTGAATGAAAAGGATTAGCCAGGCTCCCTACGGGGCCTGTTAATGCCACTGTTCAAGTGATGAGATGAGGTGCTGTATAGCAATGTAAAACACTGCTTCCACTTCCGCTCTCCCTGGGGTTAAGCAGGCAGCTGCATTTTCTCAGCTCCTGGCCCCAACTGCCTCAGTACCACAAGAGACATGGGGGAACAAGAGAGCAAAGGAAGTTTATTCACTGTTTCTGTAAATTACATTCCCCCGCAACCCTCCCTCGGCAACTTACACAAGGCAATCAAGTCTAGGAGACCAAAACATAATCTATGTACATATACTTTTATATCATGTTATTAGTATTATTATATATACTACACAGTGGCTCAGAGATTATTTAGATGCTAAATAATATCAACTATATTATAAAGATGCAAAGCTTACTGATACAAAAAACGATATTGGAGAGGTCCGTAGGAGAGGTCACTCCCACTTCGCTTAAACTTTCAAGTGAGGATTATTTTCAGCAAGCTGATGTCTCACTTGGCATAACTCTATTGTCTCATGAGAGACAGATACCTACTAGTCTATTTACATTTCTGCACGGTGGTGTTTTGGATGGGAGGAAACCCAGATTAGGAAATCAATACCCAATAATCTAGTTTATTGGGTATTGATTTCCTAATCTGGGTTTCCTCCCATTCAAAACATGACTAGGTTTTGCATATGCAAATTCCAACCATGGTGTTTTCAGCCAAGGCTAAACATTGGCCTTTCCACATTTTATTTATCTAATTGATTTACATGCCACCTTTCCCAACAAATGCTAAGGGGGGCTTACAATAAAAAAAAAAAACAGAATAAATTAAAAGCAGAATGACCAGAACAGCTTATAAGGGAACTAGAGCATCAAGATAAAACCAAGATAAAAAAAATAAAACATCTTAACCTAGTTTTTGTTTGGTGAACATCTCCCCAAACAAGTTGAATTGGTCTAATAAAAAGATATCAAATTTACCCAAAGACCCTTGTCTGCCTATGCCTAACATCTGACAGAACTTCTGAAAGTTATCCAGGCTCAGGGTCTGGTGAGCTCCAGAGCCAATAAGCGACTGAAAAGAATGATTTCCCCTGCGACTTCTCCAAGCAGACTTGGCATACTGATGGTACCAGTATGGAGGTTGCTCTTGGCTGACCTTGGGGATTGCAATGGGGCATAAGAGAAAAGGCAGTCCCATATCCAGATCTTTCCAGTGCTATTTAACAGTCTACTTAATGCGACAAATATGATTCTATTTTGCAAAACATAAAATGCTTTATTAGATATATTTATATTTAATGTACACAGTATCTCTCTCTATAGATATAGATATCTAGATATAGATATATAGATGTTCCTGTCATGGATACCAGATGACTTAGTAACTTTAAGAATATTTTGTGGAAGAGGTAGGCTAAATATTAAAAGATTATAAGATAAAATCTTAGCTTCCCTTAAAAAAAAAAAAAAGGGGGGGGGGGCATTGCTACCGAACACCAGAAATTACCAACATTTACAATTCTATAGGTTACTCTATACTATTAAGTTAGGTGGGTATAGGTCTGACCTAGCCCTACACAAGTGCACTGTACAGGAGAAATGAGATTCCTTCCATTTTGGATATAAAAAAGTCAGGCAGAAACACTCTCTCTGATTCAAGGAACATGGGATTCCTCCCACAATGCCTCAAAGGGTTGGAAAAGGTGGTGAACCCATCACATCTCCACTGCATGCCAGAAGTATGGTTGCACCCATTAAGAGGGAGGCAGCAGATTGCACTTCACCTGTAACACTGTAGGAGGCGCTTTCTTCCTTGCAGACAGGCTGACTCTGGTGCTTGTTTTGAGGCAGAGCAGTTCTTCATTGTTCCTAAGTACGGGGCTGAATCTAAATGGAACAATTCAGCCCATTGTGCTTGGAAAGATCCATTTAAGATTTGACATTTAACAGTTTGCAAAACTACCAATGCTTTTATCACTGCTATTCATGATCTTCCTGAGTGAAGTCATTCATCTTTTTTTGTGGTCACCAAATAAGGCCATCACATTTTCCTTGCATCCAGCGATGACTATTATTCTTACCTGCCAGAGTATGCTGTCTTCCAAGGAGCGCAGTTCAGGGAGTGACAAAGTGCATGGAACCTCCAAGCGTGCAGTTTAAAGTGTATTCTATGAGCAGCAGGCCACTACTAATTTCAAAACCTGTTTGGGGTTTTCATGTAAAACATCCAAGAAAACTTTTTACACCTTGTTTAAAGTTAAATCTGTGTGCACGAATGCAAGACCTTGCTTCCATGGAATAGCAGATATGCACAGAGTCACAGAAAAACTAAATCAAGAGGAGGAAGGGGAAATCTTGCTTTGGCTTAAATAGGGACAACTTTGAAAAGGAAAAAGGAAACTTCAAGACTTGGCCTAGTAGGGTAGAGAATAAAATTAATTCTTTGGGAGGGGGGGGAAGAGATTACTGGGTTCTCCTCAGTTGGGCTAGACACACAGTATCAACTTTACTTTTCATTTTCCTAAATTCAGAAACTGATTTCTTTAGCTTACCATAGAAAGACGGGCAATCAAGACTAAGTACAGATGTTCAGAAAGCCCCTGGCAGAAGTACTCTATTGCACTTTATGGTGGGGCCTGGGGCTTGGTGCCTGCCTGTACTGGCCAAGGCCAGCAAGAAGGGGGAGCTCCCACAAACCTCCAAGGAGGCTGCCAGAGTGGTCCATCTCCCTAGCCCTGCCTCCCCCCTCCCCTCCCCACCAGCTGGCAACTGACAGTACTGACTCGGGAGGAGAGGAGAAACAGAGCCCTCCTGTCACAAGGATGCCCCCCAGCTTGTTGGCTGGGGCTGGTCCACAATTTAGGGGGTTCCCTTCCCCTTCAGCTGCAGTTCCCAGTGTGGCAGTAAACCAGGCTGGGCAGCCCCTGTACTACAGCTCCTGGCTGTACCTGTCAAGAGGCTGGGGTTTGGGGAGTAAGAAGCCCCTGTCACACAGACCCAGCCTCCCTCCCTCCCCTCCGAGACCACAGCCAGCAAGCTGGCTCCAGCAGGGGCACCCAGACTGGCTTTGGCCAGGGGAGGAGGTGGTGTTAAATAGAGACTCTCTGTCACGTGGATCTCCCACAAACTTGTAGGCTCAAGTCTTTGTGTGGTCTGGGCCAGGTCCACACAGCAGAGAGGCTCCATTTCCCTACCCCCACTGTAGTTTCTGGCATGACAAAAAGCATAGCTACAGCTGGGGGAACACAGCCTCTCTGCCATTTGGATCCTCCCATTAGGCTTCCAGGCAGGGGTCTTTGTGGGGGCCAGGTCTGTCCAGCAGAGAGGCTCCATTCCCCCAGCCCCAACCTCCACACCTGGCTGCATAGGGAGTAGAAAAAGACTTTTTCGTCTCCTCTCCATAAGAGCCTGGGGCTGGGGCTGGACTAGTGCTCACCCAGAGCAGAGGAGCACTGGACAAGACTAGCAAGTCACACAGCAAGAGGCCCCCGGATTGCCGGGGGAATGCAACCTAACTTGACTTGAGATGGATGTGGTACAGATGTTAAATAAAGTGCTTTAGTCTGATACCACATCCATTGAGGGTTAACTTAAGAGTGGGATATCCCACTCAAGTGTTTTATACATCTTGAATGTCTGTTCTGTTACAGCTTTAAAGCACTTTCTATGTGTTTAACACATGATAAGTGTAACATCTATACCTAGCCCTAGTTTTCAAGTTCCTTGCACGTGTGTGGAGGGAAGGAAACAGCAGCTAACATAATATCAGTATTTAATGGAATTTATTTATGCAGTACAAACAAACAGAAGGAACATGCAGAATGCTGTTAACTGTACTGATCATGCAAATATAGTGAAGGATAGTAATTAAAAAACCAAAGCACATTAAAAATGCATTTAACTGAATATGCTACTTTTCTAAAGGAAGAAAAAAAAAAAAAGACACCTTAATTTTATAAAAGCTCTTGGGTACACTAACAATATAGTTAGGTAAACTGTGTATGCAATTTGGGTCTGAACAAATGTATGATAATGAGTCTAAGGACCAAAATAAGAAAGGGTAATAGGTAATAAGGCCATCTCTCTCAAAGTATTGAGATGGCGAAAGATCTGGGAGTTATTCTGCTAGATAAAACTAGGTAAATTATTCTAGTAGATAAAACTAGTTATTCTAGTTTATCTAGTTATTCTACTAGATAAAACTTTAGCACATTTAGCAAAAACAAAGTAACATTCTAATTAGATCATAATTAGAGGACATGAAAAGAAGTGGGAGGATAATATTCAATAAGTATATTATGAAAAGGCTATTCAATAACTAGAAAAAGTACAAATATACACATTCATGTCTTAAAAAGCTAGGTTTATTTTCACAGCTTAAAGAAACAATGTCTAGGCTTTAGAAAAAGAGAGCATCATAGAGGTCTAACAAAATTCTGAAAGGAATGCAAAGGATAATTTGCAGCTGAAGAGCTTTGGAAGAATGATGTCATAGGCCAAATTCACAGTGCCAGTTTAAATCAATAGAAAATCTTTTCAGGATTGGTGGTGATTTAGGAAGAGTATGGTAATATTCAACTCCAGAAGCATTTTTTAAATGCTGAATGTGTGCAATGAAAGGAAGGATAAAATAGGAGTGATAATTTCAAACTGGACCACTACAGGAAGCTGTCTGCTAGAGTTCTGTCATGTGACAGGCTTGCAATGCTATTGTTAAAATGTAGAGAAGGGGGAGGAGAGCTGATTGAGGAAGAAAAGAAAGTGGGACCAGGACAGGGAGGAGGAACATCCTGGGTGCGTCTACACACGCTATTAAGGTGAAGCAATATATTCCAGTGCATATCATGGGAAGTTTATTCGGTGCATATCATATCAGAGTTCATTGCTCCCCGGTGCTGCATTTGCACATACGTCTGGGACCGCAGCACACTGAGCCAGGTTGGAGCAGTTCCAGCTGACAAGGCATCCAAGGAGCCAGCCTGCCAGTCCAGGACTGCTCTATAACCCAGTTCAACGTGCTGCAGAGGGGCTAGCTCAGGCATGAGGGTACTGTAGTGTAGGGCTGCCAGCAGGCAGCTCCCACAATGAAGCGCACCCATGCCTTATCCAACTTGGTCCTTTACTCCACTGCAGAATAGCACAGAATACAAATACTATCCTGCAGCAGAGTAAATTAGTTTACTCTGGCCTAATAGCATTGCACATGTAGATGCTGACGTTTACTGCAGAGCTGACTAATTAGCTCTGTGGTAAAATATCTCATGTACATGTGCCCACTGAATATTATTAAACAGGGATGATGACTTACTTGGCCCAACCCTCACCATAACTACAGGATGGGTAGTGGGCCACTGGCTGGCACAGTATCTGAGTGAGACCTGGGGGTCACAATTGACTGGAAGATGAACATGAGCGAAAAGTGTGATGAGGTTGCCAGATGGGCAAAGAGAACTCCAGTATGCATCAGCCAATATGTCAAGAGTTCGGACTCCCAGTTAACTATTTTAACCTCCCCTCCAACGCCCCCCCCATCCTAACAAATTCCTCTCCTCCTTCCTCAAGATTTCTAAAGATACTGTCAAAAGGAATAAGTCATCAACTTAACCAAGCTAAAGAAGGACCAGCACAAGTAGTATTCAAGTGATATTTCCATCTATACATAGTTAAACATTATGGAATAAATCACAAATCAGTTAGTAAAAGGGTGTATTTTTAAAAACATAGTAAACCAAGCATCTGGAGGAAAGAAAGTATTAAGGGAATTGAGCTCACCTCAAAGGAAGTGGGGAAACTTCCCAGTACCCTGTAATTCCTACAGCATAAAGTAATTCTTGTATTATGCTGACAATAGAGTATGTGAGATCACGAACAGTACTCCATTCAATTGTTTTACTTTTACAGGAACTGGGACCTTGCAATCATTTAACTTTGTATGCTGCAGCTTGTTATAGCCTATTTTTCTCCAAACTTGGTAGCAGTAATATGACTTACTAGGAGCATATCCATTATAGCTAGCAAACATAAGAAGTCCACAGGAAAAGTAAAGAAAGGAACTTATATTTTTTTCAACAAATATATTTAAAACCTTTGGAACCAAAATATTTCCAAGGAACTAAAAATGAAATCTTTCCTAATTACTAGAAAACCTAGCATGACAGCCAAGTAGAAGATGGCTTTCTCATCACAGGCAAGCTTTTGCCATGCCAGTATTCACATCGGGATAAACCCAGCATCTTCTGAAGGGTTTTTTGGAGAAAAGACAGGAAAACACCAAACCCCACCTACCACAAAAAAAAGGCAATTTCTTAGTGCTTAGGGCACACATCTGGGATGTGGTAGACCCATGTTTAAGCCTCTACTTTGAGCAATTCAGAAGGAGAACTTCAGCATCATACCTCTTATGTGAATACTCTGACACAGGGTTAGCAACATTATGTAACAGTGGGTTGAAGATGAGCTAGCTCTAGGACCTGGCCACTACTGATTTTTTCTGCCACCCAGCCACGGCATACCATGGATGAAGAGCCCAGCTGCCTGGCCATGTTGTGGTACAGTATGGCGTGGATGAAACTCCCTGTAGCAGCACGGGCAAAACCCCCTCTGTCAAACACCACCAAAGCCCCTGCTAACTTAAAGTCAGACTATTGGCAATTGTGGGCTATGTTTGCGTACATCTCACTGTTGTTAGAGCTGTTCTACTTTGTATGAATAGTTAAGCATGTATTGAAGCAGGCAGGGCCCATATCACATGCTGGGGGAATTACATTGTTATAAGGCCTATGAAGACCTTCTCTCCCACTTTCTGTCTGTGGCCCAATTCAACTGTTTTAACCAAGTACAGCTCCAGCATGCATCTGAAGACAGCCTGGCAGCTAGGGTGCTCACCACAAATGTGGGAACATGAGGTTCAACTCCTTGGCCTGATTCAAACAGAACAAGAACTTGAAGCTAAGTCTCCAAGGTGAGTAAGCTGACAACCAGGCTACTGTCTAGTCTGGGTGAGTCTCTCTCTGCTTTTGATATGAAATTCCATCCTAGGCTCAAGAACCTTTCAGAGACGCACACAGGTAAGGTCTTGGTTTGACAAATCTACTTCTTCCAACAAAAAGCATTTTCCCAGAAACTTTCCAAGAAGCTCTATTCAACACATAGCTACCAATGCCACTGGTACCTTGTCTGCCTATGTCCCTAGACCAGCACAGCTACAACCTACACCCCTGTAACACTCAGCTGACACTTCTTGACAGTTTTAGACTGGGAGCTGGTATCTAAATGGGTCTAGACTATGATACCTGATACAGTTTCTTTTGCCTGCAACAGAATTGAGACTGATACAACAGGTCCAATGAGGGAAGTGGCAGTGCCCTGCAAATGTGCTTAACCTTGTTCTAAATGGACCAGATAAGACTAACAGAGTTGCAAGTCCATCCATGGCTCCACAAGAGTTCCCAACTAACTAACTGATGCCATTCCTGTGTCCTTTTGATTCACGATCTCTCTGCAGCAGCTAACAAGGTAGCAACAATAATAATTAAGGGAGCAAAAATCCTATAAATCAGCCATTAAATAATCCAAACATGCATCTCCTAGCCAGGATGGATACAATAGCTTTCTCCCTCCCTTTTTTAAAATGAAGTGATTTTAAAAAAAGTAGTAAAGTGCACATAATGTTTATTGATTAGATCTGGATGCAATTATTTTAAATAGAGCTGAAGGGCAATTCAAGCATCCATCAGTGAAAGGCCACTGCTTCACTACACTAACAAACAGTGCACCCCGGGCATGTACTGACATTCACTATTGTCCATTTGCAGGTGGACAGCTAAACCGAACCAACCTTCATGTGTCACGTCTGAAATTTCCTTCAAAATGCTCAAGCATTAAATATTACCTGAGGCTTGCTGGTGTTAATCTTCTTTTGTAAGCCCATTCATGGCTTCAACTGAGCCATTAGACAACTTCAGGGAGTAAATCATCTTTCTTATTAATGAGACTCTTGATTAAAAATGTTAGTCCCGTGAAAATTAGCAAAATAGCCCAAGTTGGGCAATACTACAGAATTAATGCAATTAAAAAAATATCTAGCTTGTTAATAAATGAATCAGTCTGTCAGTAGAGTAGAAGGAAAGCTTATGGAATATTTTCATATAATTTGTCTATGCTATGCATAAAAGTACAGTATTAACAGTCCCAAATTAGGAATGTAGTTTGGATATTTTGAGAAAATACTGCAGCACTGGCAGACAGGCATATTTTTTTACAGGATGAATGCACTAGCTAGTGTTTCCTATGAATATTAATACTAATTTACAGCAACATACAAGCAACTGATCTGTCTATAAAAACAATGTGACCTGAGAAATATTTTCTCCAGGTTATTTTCTAAAAAGGATAATTGACTACTTTCTCTGTTTTACCAATGTAATGAAAAGATATTAGAAGATTTAACTGACTTCCTTAAGGATGTCAATATACATATGGTTTCATTTAAACAGTTAAAATAAAATACTGGAAATACTTTGCAAACAGATTTGAGAAGCCCTCCCTGACCAGGACTCTGTCAGTTCTCATTCACCCACCTACCATCAATAGTCCACTGGAGTCCAGGTGCCCTGAATTCTGCAGCAAGCCACTTCTCTCTAGTCCCACCCCCAACTTTCTGTTGCCCACCAGTAGCCCAGCAGGCCAGATAAAGTGGCTCTACCCCATGGGCCATGTTTGACATCACCATCCCAGCTGCCTCCAGCTGGTAAGTCTGTTGTAGGGGCCAGAGTGGGGAAGGAAAGGAGTGTGGGGGAGGGAGGGATTGGGGCTGGGACAAGCTGCCCAGCTGTGGCAGGGGGCCACGGGACTCAGGGAAGGGGGCTGGGGGATGCAGGATGTGAATGCAGCAGCACTTGGAGCAGGGGCTATGTCCTGCAGCTGCCTGCCCTGCAGCTGCCTGCCCAGCCGGGGGGGAGGGAGGGAAAGGGGCGTGATGCAGGCATTGCTCACTTCAGGAGGAAGGGGACAAGTGGCAGCAGGGCATAGCCCATTGCTTGCCCAGCTAGGGTGGGGGGAGAGAGGGGTGCGGGATGCAGGAGCTGCTGCTGCTTGCCCAGCCAGGGCAGGATGTGGGTGCAACAGCGCTAGGAGCAGGGCTCCCTTCCGCCCAGAGCGAGCTGTACCTGCATTGCACCCCCTCCCCCTGCCCTGGCTGGGCAAGCAACAGCAGGGCATAGCCCCCACTCCCAGCACCTTCCGCTGCACCTGCATCCCCGCCCCCCCCAGGCTGGGCAGGTGGCAGCAAGGTAGAGCCAGTGCTGATGTAGGCGTGGCAGTGCTGGGAGCAAGGTCTATGCCCTGCTGCTGCCTGCCCAGCCAGGGTGTGGGGGAGGGTATGATGCAGGCGCAGCAGCACTGGGAGCGGGGGCTACACCCTGCTGCTACTTGCCCACCTGGGGTGGGTGGAGGGGGCAAGCAGCAGCAGGGCATAGCCCCCGCTCCCAGCGCTGCTGCCCATATCCCGTGCCCCCCGGCCCTGACTGGGCAAATGGCAGGCTTGCATCCCACACCTAACCGCCCTCCTCCCGAAGTCCTGCGCCCCCCTGCCCCAGCTGGGCAGCTTATCCCAGCCCCAATCTCTCCCTCCCCTGTGCCCCTTCTCTCCTCCCTCCACCTACCACAGCAGACATACCAGCTGGAGGCAGCTGTGTCCAGTATTGTAAGGACTGCTGCCTGTTTAGTCTATGGCTGAATCTCCAGAGCAGCGCCGAATTGGGACAGTAATTTGAATCTCCAAATCAAATTACTGTCCCTCTAAATGGACCAAATCTGAATCCAGAATGAATACTTGCCACTTCACACAGCCCACTGGCCAGACACATTCCCTTCTCAGGCCATCAGCTTGTTAAAAGATCCAATATTTTTCTCCTATCAGTCACCAGAAAAGGCTGAAGCCACAAGGTTTCCATACTTTAATTTCCTATTATAAGCAAATGATCAAAGCTGCTGAAAATTTGCCTTCCAGAAGTTTGTACCAACAATATCCCCTTATAAGACGGAGAATTCAATCTCTCATGAACAGTGCTTTATAGACGGACAAGAAACTGCAATGTATTTACCTTTTCAGGGTGAATCTGAGCCAAATACGGGCTAGGAATTACCATTTACATTTTCTTAATACCTCAGAGTCTAAGGTTAACTATGTATCATACTCACCAAAATGAACAGAGGTCTGCTCTTCCACAAATAGATAAAAGAATCAGCAGAAGCATAAGTTATATTATTTCTTATTTGTTGCCCAACACGAATATGAAAAGCTTCCAAAGTTTTAATTATATGATATCCTGATTAAATGTGTTAGGAGGGCAAAGCCCAGGTTCACAATTAAAGTTGCCTACAGAAGCTTAACACTAAATTTCCTGACTTAAAAAAAAATGTATTCTACATGAAATAGACAACTGGTGTATTTTATGGATATTGGTTTATCTAAAGTGTACATATAGGTATCCCTATTCAAAATCTGGATGATGTATTCAAGTTTTATTACAATATACACTTTCCTACAGGCCTATGAACAAGCATTCATTTTATATAAAAAAAACAAACAAACCTCCACACAGAAAAATAATCCTGAAGTCAGAATATCTCAGATACAGTATCTTTACTTCAACTTCATGACAAGCCTCTTCAGAACAAACTCAAACAATTACATTGCCGAAGCTCATCATAACACTCAGCTCTGCCAATCAGTGCAATTTCTGCTTTAAAATACTTCTACAGTGAGGCTATCAAAGTTAACAGTTTGCAAAAGGAATACAGAGTATTGAAAGAGAAGCATGAAAGAACACATGTAAGGTTCATGCCTAGATTGGGCATTTTCATTTTGGGAAGGCAGGTCATCCAGGGAGGATTCATTACACAGATGTTTCTTGAGAACACAGGTAATGAAAGTCAAAGGAAAAGCTGAATCATTTTAACTCTGTGTATATATAACTTTATATATATTGATCTTCTCAGCAGCTGTTTTAAGAGTGATTCTCAAAAACTTGCCATACACTTGAGTGTTTGTTTTATATGCACTGCTTTGTAAGAGTCTTACTATATCCCTAGGTAGGTTCTTCTGTTAATATTTTAAATGAAAGCAGAGGTTGGGCAAAACCCTATTCCAATTCACTTGCCATCACCTACCTATATAGTTCTGGAGCTAGATTTTAGTCGCCACTGTTCATATTAAATAAGCTCTAACCCAAAGGTTCCCAAACTTTTTCTTATTATATACCCACTTCCAGATTTACCAGCTGCCCATGTACCCTTACCAGCATATGCTTTATTTTAACACCTTAAATGCCAATTATTATTATAATGAAAATTAAATTAGCTATTAACAATTTATCCAACATACATCCACAGAGATGTCTTGCGTACCCCCAGGGGCATACATACCAGTTTGGAAACCCCTGCTCTAACCTATGAGTAGTCTCACTGAAACCAACGTACTAGATGGTATTCTTAGATAACACACCTATAAAAGAGGAGTGAAATTTCTGCACACACCTTATTTCTTTGTGCCCACATGTAAGCATGTGTTAGGCGCCCTTCTAGCCCCTATGCCAGAGTGTGCATACCCATCCCCTAGTCATACCCACAACTTCAGTCCTTAACACGTCAGGCAGCCCAGCAGTGCTTCAATGAGGGATTTCATAGTTTGTTGCTACAATTAAATCTAGCAGTAAAATACCAGCCTCACAACCCAAGAACAATAGTCAAGCTTGGAATGAGCAGTGCTTCAGCCTCTGAGCTACTGGACATATGGACAGAGACACAAACCTCGGAACAAAGCACACTATGACAGTTGCATACAAACAAGCAAGCTGTACATTTGAAAGCAGAGGTAATGAGCAGGTTATACAGAAAAGGTAGGCATATGAAAGCATGACAAATGTAGCTCTGATTCATCCAGGAGTTAACATGCCATTTTGGGGGCAAGGGAAACTGTGGTTGGAGGTTGTGATGTTTTCTGCTTTTTTCAAATCAGCACAGCTTGACCTGTCAAGGGTTAATCCTTTCATGCGCTCAGGGTCTGAGGCAGCTTACATGCCATCTCTGCTTGGGGCTGAGCCAAGGGACAATCTTGCCCAATAAGAATAACAGAAGTGTAGTAGCACTTAACCTGATTATAGGCAATATCATCTAGCTCTTGAAAAGCTGAAGCAGTCACTCTGCTAACTATGCCAACATCTGTAAAACAAACAAAAAAATCTTTCCATAGACTAGAGAAAGATTAAAACCAGTAAGAACCTATGTTCTTTTCCATTTTAAAATTATTTTAACTCTGTTATCCTGTACATAGGCTAATAGAAGTCCATCTGATATCAAATTCATCTTATGCCAAAGGAATAGCAGAATGACCATATGCAGCAGCAGTCACAAAAACCCTGAACTGACATTACTAGAGAGAAAAAAAATCCCTAAAAACCCCATAATCTTGCTTCAAAATCTTAAAACATCATTATAAACTTTATTAATTTAAAATCATACATTCATCAGCACCTGAACTTTTAATTCTATTTTGCTGATGTAATCTAAAGACATATGAAAATAATGCCAGAGACTGGCAGTTAGTGGATCCAGCCAAGGAACCATTCAACCACAGGGATTTGAGACGGGCTAATTACTCCTTTTCCTTATGTGCACCTATGGATACAATTACGTATTTAGCTACAAAAGACAGGAGATTATAGGCTATTGAACAGAACAGCATGGAGCTCTCAAATAAGATTTCACTTCTTTCTTTTCCTTTGTATAACTCTGACATTTAGTGTTGATGGATTTGAGAGTGAGCTGAAAAGTAATTTTCTTTGAAGGCACAGATCTCTGTACTGTGTGGTAAGTCAAAATTGAGGAAGGACAGTTGTGAAAACTACACCGTAAGATTCAAAATTGGGGAGGATTCTCCTTCCTGAAGAGTTTTAGATTTTTTTAGACCAGTACATGACAAAGATCATCATTTCTTCCAAATCCCCTGTACCTGCCACAAAAGCACCAAGTAAAACAACCTTTGGCTGGAGAACAAAAAGAAAATACACAATATGACCAGCAAAGCAGTCCACGTTTTAATGCATTTTCTGTCTATAGCTATTATTACTTGAATAAACAATTTAAGAAGCACAAAAAACTATTTTCTTCAGCTGAGTCATTGTAACACAGCTAAAGACATTTTTTTTAAAGCTATAAAAATTCTGTCTAAATCCATTCTTTGCAACTCATGTTGGAAACTTCCCATTAATGTCCTCATCCAAAGACTTTAGAAGCAAAATAATTTCCATTCACTTTAAAACAATAATAAAAGGGAACTATACTTTAGAAGCATGCATGTCTCAAAAAAGATGAATTAAAATATTTTTTTTAAAAGTTTTTCATAAAAGCTACCAACATTTGGTTGGAAAATACTCGGAAATCACTCCCACTAAGTATATGCTAGAAGAGTGCTTTATTCCTGCTGTAGGCTACCAACGTTTAACAGTTAAGAACATTACTTTAAGTGCATATATCTTTCAGCAAATTTACTTTGAGAGGATGAAAATGAAGAAGGCATGACAAAACAGCTATAGCTCAATGGCTAAAGAATGCACCAGGTCCTGACAGGCATCACCGCTCTTCGTTCTTTAAGGGTTAACATAAGCAACTACTTTGTTAAAAAGCAGAGGTTTATGACAAAGTGGAAAATGTCTCTCCCCTCTTCCAAACAAAAAAACAGGCAAGGCTCCATGGGTAGATGCAATACCTTTTAGTAGACCAAATACAGCTATAACCAATAACCCTAAAACAAACAAACAAACAAACAAACAAACAAACAAGGAAGGTCTTACTTGTTCTGTCTTCTCAGGTTCTTTTCTATCCGTCTGCAAAAATGGATAATTTTCCCTTGCCAGCTTCTGGACTAGTTCAATGCGTCCGATGTCATCTCTTTCTTGAAGTTTGCACAAAACCCCTGCCTTGAGGGTTGGAGAAAGAGCAAACAGATACTTAAATCCACAGTCCCAGGACATGACCCTGACACAAGTTTTAACCTTACAATAAACACTTTTTTCCAATCATATTCATGTAATTCTGTGCCTTTTGCTGAAGTGGACTATACTGTTGCTTCTTGGGGAAACAACATCATTTTGGAGGCACCGCTAATTTACTCTATGCATCTACTTCAGAAGAATGAAGGCAGGGCTGGCTAAATCAACTGCTACTATGTGTGAGATATTTTGTTTGTTCCTGTCAACCTATTTCCTGTTACATAAGAGAACCATAGCAAGAGGTTAAAAACTCATGGGAAAGTTAGCCAGGAACAACCTTGGAAAAAGGATGAAGTGCAACAGAGTCACTCCTAAAAATAGTATAATAGAACTTCCACTTCATGAATTCCAGCATTTCTTTATGCATTTAAACTACAGAATTTAAAAGAAAGTTATGCTGCAATTACTTATTTTACAAATGAGAAGTTAATATCATCTGTTGCTATTTCTGTCACTGTGTTTAGACACTGTGACATGTTTTAAACTAGTACTAGATTAGAATTGCTTTTTTAAAGATAGAATTCCACCAGGTGGAGAACCTCGGGATATTCTGATGACGCTTGGTCTTTGCTTACGGCTTTGCGGTGTGTTTGTAAAGATGACAAGTCTGTAAAAGCAGATATGTACTCTACATACAGGTTTTTCAAACACACAGGTACCCTCATGCTATTTTCTGACAAGAACTAAGCTATACAGTTTATGATACTTCAAGGAAAGTCACTAGCTAATAAAGTTACATTACCCTCCATGGTTTGATGACTTTGCTTGCATAATTGAGACCTGGCTGCATGACACTTAGGACCATTATTAATCCAGATGTTTCCTGATGGATAACAGCAAGAGACTGGGAGGATCAGGGAGGTGCTGTGGTTGTGCTAATGCCATCTGACCTTGAGGGTGCTCTGCTAAGAGGGAGGGTGGGGAACCTTTTCTTTTCCCCATTTAATTTTTGCCACTTTATAAAAGGCAGCCAGAAAATGATTGGGGTTTTGTTTCTTCCTTTTTTTTTTTTTTTAAACAAAGAACATATCCACACCCCCACAAAGGGTGGTATGATTGTAATGTACAAGTACAATTCCAGTAGAGTGTGTCGGTTTATAAAGCCTTATCATGTTCCATCCAAACAACTAAAACCAGATGAAGCAGCCAAATTAAAATCCCCTATATTTAAAATTCTGTAAAATGAGGCAGGGTTATTTTGTTTTTGTTTTAACTGTAGAGGAGAGTTTTCATAAATGTTCTACTTTCTCTGACTGAATTTTTTTTTTTTTTTTTTTTTTTTTTTTTACCTTCAGCACATACTGCAAGGCCTAGTGATTTAAACAGCTACCATCAGTTTTAACACCAAGACGGTTTTTAATGCCCTTCTGCAACAATAATTTAACTAACATTGATTGACTTTGTTGTTAATTGCTATTGTGCTTTTTAGCCTTGGGAATATAGGAACATTGGAAAGTTGGGATGGAAGGGACTTCAGTATGCCAACTATTCTAGGCAGGAGTCTAAACCATCCAAGTCAAGCACCCGTCTAACCTGCTCTAAAAATCATCCGAGGATAGAGATTCCATAACCTCTCTGGGTAGCCTGTTCCAATGGTTAACCACCCTCATAGTAAGAAAGTTCTTAAATCTCCAACCTAAATTTCCTCTGCTTCAGTCTCCTGGTTCTATCTGCTATAGCCACAGAGAATAATCTATTTTCATTCCCTTTGTAATTTCCCATCGGGTATTTTAAGACTCCTATCAAATTCCCCCCTCAGTTTTTTTTTCCTCCATATATAATATTCTCTACATAATTTTAGTTTTCAGTCTTCTTCATAAGGCTGAAAGCCTCAAAATATACCTGGCTAGTATAATTATTTCATAAATAAAATAAATGCATGTAGGTATTTAAATACACGTAAGTAGTATGCATGCTCCAGCTTTACAGAAAAAATACCCAAATAAAAATAGAGGGTTTATTTCACATTCAGTGGGCCCAATTCTGCCCCTAATGGAGGCCAGTAGCTCCTGTTAAAGTCAAAATGCTTAACTGAAGAAACCAGTTATCCCCACTATTCAAGGAAGCATCCTGGAAGAAGAAAACTTTCTGAACCTGTTATCCTTTCCACGTGTCTCAATGCAGTAAGTACACAAGCCAAGTGAAATAAAAAAAGATTAATCTAGACCTGATTCTGCATCACTACTGCCACTTTTCTCTACATTGGTTATGGCATGAGCAGAGCAGAACTTGCCTGACTCTGGCACAGCTCCACACTAGCTGGAAACCATAACCATGCAGCAGGGGCTGGGGGAACAGTGGGCTGGGGGAAACAGTGGCAGCCCGGACGCAGTTTGCAGGCACCCAACCCTGGTGCAGCTCCCTACTGGCTGGAAGCTTCACCTATGCTACAGCCAGGAAGTGGGGAGCTGGGGAAAGTGGCAGTGGCAGAGGTACAGCTCCCATCATGAGCACTGCAGAAACCACCCAACCTGTCTTGGACCAGGGCTGGGATAGCAGGAAGAAATGGCAGCAGTGCAAGCACAGCTGGAAGCTGCACAGCTTCTCACTGCCTGGCACTGTCACTGGAAAAGTCCTCCAGCTCTGCAGGCTAGATCTAGCAGCTCTGCAAGCCAGATCCAGCCTGCAGGCCATACATTGCCAACCTCTGATTTCAAACCATGTAGAGAACATGATAAAATAAACTTTATCGTATTTTCAGGAAAAAAGAAAATCAATATTAAACTCCAGGGGAAATGGAGGCATTATCATTCTGGTACTTGAAAATACTTTAAAATCTGGCATTAACCTGAGTGGAATAAATAATGCCACTTCCATGATAAAGGGTTAAATATGTTTAGAAAGACAGCACTGTACAATACACTGTACACAGGCCTGTACATGACAGGCCTACACGTAATTCTGATTTCTCCAATGACTAATTTCCTACGGAACATAGGTTCATTTTTCTGCTAACTACTGTAAGAAACCATCCTGGTCAACTAATTAATTAACATTATTCTGACAGCTTCTGAAAGCTGGCCGAAAGGACTGGAGTTAGATTTTAATATTCTTAGTCGTTTTCACTTGTCAATATAAATTGAATTTTTAAGCAATGTGTTTAATGCTGCTAAGCAAAAGTGCTAAAGGTCAGCCTCCTTGTACTTGAAAGTGCAAGTTGCTTTTCTTTTTTATATGCACAGATACAAACATTGCAGGAGCAAATGTTGCTTTCATTCCAACCCACTCAGGTAGCTAGAGGGGCAAATCATGAGATTTACGCCCACAACTTACACACAGGTGAAAATTACATGGGTGCAAATTTCATATGTCTCTAATTTAAAGAATGCCAAAAAAATTAAAGCTTTATATTAAGGCATCATTGTTGTTCTTAGAACAAAATTATTCTCATTAGAAGCATTTATGTAATTTTCAAAACAGCACAAGAGATTTTACTGTGAAGGAAAGTAAATGAATCACTAGTCACTACTGTGGTTTGCAAAGCAAAACTGTTGACCTCAAGCTTTCTCTTCCAATGTGTCCTGGAAAATATTCCCTTGGAAATAGCTGTAACACGATAAATGAATAGGCTACAAGAGACATAAAGGTAAAAATCAGAGATCTCTAAGCAGATAGGAGGGTATAACATCTTCATCCCACTTGCTTATAACAATCTTTGGCCCTAATTGGACATGTCTATACAAGACGTTTACTACGCAGTAAATGTCTGGGTGTCCACATGTGTGCCCCTATTAGGCTGGAGTAAACCAATGTATTCTGCAGCAAGACAGTATTTGTAAATACTACTACTATCCTGTAAATATACTATAATACTATAAATATACTGTAATACTATCCTAGTAAATACAAGTACTATCCTGCTGCACAGTAAAAAACTCCACAGTAGCACACGTGTAGATGCAGGAGGGGCTGGCTGAAGCATGTGCGTGTTTCAGTGCAAGGGTTGCTTATCAGCTAGCCCAGGGGTGGGCAAGTATTTTGGGCGGAGGGCCGCTTACTGAGTTTTGGCAAGCCATCGAGGGCTGCTTGACAGGCAGCCAGAGGCAGATTAATATTAATTTTCTAATTTTTTTTTTAGGGACCCTGCAGGCCGGATAGACTGTCCTGGTGGGCTGCATTTTGCCCACCCCTAAGCTAACCCCACACTGAAGTACCCTCATGCCCCAGCCAACCCCTCCACAGCATGCTGAGCCAGGAAAGCAGCCTCAGACTGGTAAGCTGACCCCTGAGGCCCCCCCACCAGCCAGGGCTACTCCACCCTAGCTCTATGTGCTGCATATGAATAAACTGCAGAGCTATTCCAGAATAGGCCCCCGGCTCCCCCCTCCGCTAGAGGGAGGAGGAATAATCCTGTCCCCGCCCAGCTGCACCTCCTCCCTGCCACTGCAATGGGAGGCAGCAGCCCCTGCATGCTGCAGGGGAGTGCAAGCCCCTTCCTGGCAAGGGGCTGTGCTGCAGGGCCCACAAAGCTGTAGCTGGCTGCACGCATCAGCGCCAGGGTCCCAAGCAGGCCACAGCCCTGCAAACCCCCTGCAGCACTCCACATCACAGCCCCTCACTGAGAAGGGGCTCATGCTCCAAGATGAGTGCTCGCAGGTCGCTGCTCCAGCTGCTGGGTGGGGCCGGGCCCAGCCCCTGCCGCTGTTCTGTGCTCAGGGCAAGCCCCCTCCCAGTAGGGAGCCGCTGGCACCAGAGCGCAGTTTGCCCAGCCAGGCTGCAGCCACTGCTGCTCTGTGCTGGGGCCAGTGGCTGAAAAAGCCCCCTCTGGCCGGGAGGGAGCTGGCCCCAACACAGAGCAGTGGCAGCTGGAGTCTGGCCTGGCAAACCACGCTCTGGTGCCAGTGGCCGAATAAGCCCCCTCCTGCCAGGAGGGTCTCGCCCCGAGCACAGAACAGTGGTAGGAGCCAGGTCCAGCCCCACCCGGCAGCTGGAGCAGCACCTCGTGAATAACCGTGATGGCCAGCAGCCCATCATGGCTTCTCAAAGAGCGAGCCCCTTCCCAGTGGGGGCTGCACTGTGGAGCACTGCAGGGGGCCTTCAGGGCTCTGTCCTGCTCAGGACTCCGGTGCTGCCACGTACAGCCGGCCACAGCTCTGCCAAACCCACAGTGCAGCCTCTCACTGGGAAGGGGCTTGTGCTTCCCTGCAGTAAAACAGGGGCTGCTGCCTCCCATTGCAGTGCCAGGGAGGAGGCGCAGCTGGGCAGGGACAGGGTTATTCTTCCTCCCTCTGGCAGAGGGGGCAGCCAGGGGCCTATTCTGGACAGGGAGGTAGGGGGAGTGCCAGGCAGATCCAGCTCCAGTCCCTGCTGTTGGCACAGGGAGGGGGGAATTAAACCCCTCTCTAACCAGTTCAGCCTGGGCTGGCCATGCTCCACCAGCTTCCCTGCAGCCAAGAGCTGCTCTAGGGCTTCCCAGCTCCTGGCCTGAGCAACTCCATGCATGTGCTCATGTTGCCTCAGTGCAGAGAGCATGTTTGTCCTGTTACAAACTGGTTCAGCCTAGCCAGGTTAGACTACCTGCACAGGTTGAATCAGTGCAGCCTCCAGCTTTCTGAATGTCTGTCCCTAGTCCAGAAGTGTGTCGGGGGGGGCTTAATTATAGCGCCACTCTAATTAAAAGAGCCCAGAGTGTCTTGTGTATCAGTATCCCTGGGCTTAGATACAGCACCGCCCGCTACCATTTTGAAGCACAGGGATGCTGATACACAAGATGAGAGGCTCCTGCAGCGCAGTAACTGCCACAGTCCAGCAGACTTGATTAATCAAGTGTGTTCCTACGCGCTGGAATTACAGCATGTCTGAGCAGCCTCGTGTATAGACGCCTACAGTGTTCAATTTTCATTAAATCAGCAGGTGAAAGCACATTTGCCTCAATACAGAAAACACTTAACATGTCTTAGCGTCATTCAGATGTGTAGTTCCATTAAAAAAGGGACTACTCAAGGGCTTCAAGATAAAAGATAAGCTTGTAAAAATTGTGAGACAAAGATCCCAAGCCAAAGCAAGTCTGCCCTGCAACAGCAGTCCCCAATTTCTCTCACCTCTCTTGCTTAAAGTGTGCCTTCTTGGCACACTCTATGTACTTAATTGTAAACCCACTGTATATTATTTGCCAAATTTTGGAAATAGGTTTGCAGTCAATTATAAGCTGATAAATAAAAACAATTGGATAAACTGCCATTAAATTATTGTGGCTTCTTTTATAGTATGTCCATGTAATCTTAGTAACTTGCTGCTTATTAGCTCTTAGCATACTTAATGTACTCTGTTTTTAAATCTTTGATTAAATAAACCCTGAATGATCATTCATGTAAATCAATTACGATGAGCAACTTGAATCAGACCTATGCACTTAACTCAGCAAGCTGGAGTTTCAGTACTGTAGCCAATGGTGTCTGGATTTCACCCTAGTTCAGTGTGAGAGGCAAGGATTTCTGAGGGCGATATCTTTTATTGGACCAACTACATAGTTGGGATAGCGTTAGACAAGCTACTTTCAAAGCCAAGACATTATTCTGTCTTACATTTGAAAGTCCTTCCAATTATCCCAACGATGTGTTGGTCCAATAAAAGACATCGCCTTGCCTCTCACATTGATTTCTGTGTAATTTCTTCCTGTTCAGATTTCTAGTCCTCCAGTTAAGCGTGTGCTTATGCTATTGCAGCTACAGATATTTGAAGGGCTAACAGGCCTTCTTTTCACTTTACATATATTTACCTTTATTAATATTCAACCAAAATGTCAACTACTTAGAACAGATGCAATTCAAAAATAAAAAAGTGAAGCATATAATGTATATATCATACAGAAAGTCACAGCAAAGATACTACCTAAGAATACCTTCTGATTTCAAGGACACAGATTTCATTCCCAGTGCAATAAATTAATCTTACTATAAATAATCACAGCAGACAAAAATCTAGCATACCTGCTGCATCATACAGTTTAATGGGTTAGGATGCAGGGAAAAGCTGACTTCTCACTGGTAAGGGGCTACTGAGAGGGGGGAGGTGAAAAACACTGATACCTTTACCTGTGCATCAGAGGTATCCTGGAAGTCCTCTGGGCTGTTGTTTTCTTCATTTTGATGAATTGCTAAAATAAAAAGACGACAGAGTATGGAAATCAAGCAGTCTTAAAATCATAATAGTATGGATTTAATAGCATCAGGATAGTAATAGTAATAGGATCCACAATAGTATGGATCCTATGACCCCAGCTGACTTCCTGCCCTTTGGGCAGGGGGCTGGACTCGATCTTCCGAGGTCCCTTCCAGCCCTAATGTCTATGAAATCTATGGAAAGCAGCAAGGTCCTGTTTAGATATTAAAAAACTATGGCTCAGAAGGATTGTATTTTAATCCTCATTTTCTAAGTAGCTCACTGAATGGTTTTGGATGAATTACCCGGTATTTTACTTTTCCCAGTATATAAACCATGGATGAAAAGTAGTGATTTTTCAGCATCCTGTTAATACTTCAGAAAATGGTGGGTTTTAATGAAATAAAGAATCTTTCTTAGATATTAAATGTAATGCCTAATGATTCATAAAGAAGAAATGTTTTTTTAAAAAAAGCCCTTTTGCTTTCATTAGACTGGTGAAGGTCTATTTGAACAGAAAAAGTAAGCCGGCATATATCCTTTACCTCAGACCTGGAAAGTTCTATGTAAGCAGAAATCTCAAGCTTTTAACAAAGAATGCCACTTCTCAGCAAAGTCATCACCAGAAATAAATGGGAGCTGAACATGAATATTTTGGAAGTCATTAACTACCGGGCATCATAACTGATGACTTGACTCACTGATGACTAGACCGACAAGCGGAACATATACACAGGTAAGCAACAGGGGCCAGGGCAATGCTAAGAATAGGGAGCCAGTGCACACATCCTCAGGAGGCCTCAAATACCTTTACACAAATGCTCATAGTATGGGTAACAAGCAAGAAGAACTTACCCTCCTGCTAGGCAACACCAACCCAGATATAGTGGGGCTCACTGAAACGTGGTGGGACCCAACGCACGACTGGGCAGTGAATATCAAGGGCTATAGGCTATATGGGAGGGACAGGACAGGGAGGAAAGGTGGGGGTGTGGCGCTTTACATTAAGGAGGAATACACATCCTCATCAAGTAGTACAAGGTCGGAGGAGGGGCACACTGAAGTGCTCTGGGTCACATCCCTTTCTGCACCCTCACAGGCGCTCCCTGGCTCATCTCACGATTGCCCACGCCCTCGCGGACGCTCTCTGGCTGGCCTCGCAGCTTGCACCCCACTTACACAGGTCCAAGGAGGTGATACTCCTCCTCTACGTGGCATTGGTCAGGCCACAGCTAGAGTACTGCATTCAGTTCTGGGTGCTGCACTTCAGGAGGGATGTGGACAGCATGGAGAGGGTCCAGAGGAGGGCCACTTGCATGATCAGGGGGCAGCAGGGCAGGGCTGAACCTGTTCAGCCTCCACAAGAGAAGGCTGAGGGGGGATCTGGTGGCCGTTTACAAACTAGTCAGAGGGGACCAGCAGGCACTGGGGGAGTCCCTGTTCCCCCGTGCACTACCAGGAGTGACAAGAAATAACGGTCACAAGCTGGCAGAGGGTAAATTCAGATTAGACATCAGGAGGCACTACTTCATTGTCAGGGCGGCTTGGATCTGGAACCAACTTCCAAGCAAAGTCGTGCTGGCTCCTACCTTGGGGGTCTTTAAGACAAGGCTAGACAATCGCCTTGCTGGTGGCATTAGACCCCAGTACTCTTTTCCTGCCATGGCAGGGGGTCGGACTTGATGATCTGCTCAGGTCCCTTCTGACCCTACTAACCATGAAACTATGAAACTTAACACCATTTAACACAAGTAAGCTGTGCCAGAACAAAAGCTGCAAGCAGAGGTACACATAGGAAGTTTTGGGCTCAGATCAGTGGTGGTGTTTGGGCTAATAATAGCAGCTGCCAAGCCAACAGCAGCAGCAGCCACCATTCTTCTGCTCCCTCTAAATCAGTGCCTGGGACTAAGTTCCCCGTTCATCTGACCTTAGGTACGTTATTTGCTACAGACTAATATTTTTGTTTCAATTAAGCAAAAACAAATATGCTGGACTGAATACGTTAAATCTACAAATGCTGCAATATTATCCATTTATTTGATCCCAAACAGTGCTATTTTTTGAAGGAACCTTCAGTACATTTCTGTGCAGAACAGCTCCATACCAGATCAAGGACACACTGCAATACGTATGTGAGCTTGTTATACTTTAGTGCGTTCTGTTAATCCTCACTCTCTTTCTCCCTGAACTATGACATCAGAGATACCAGGCAAGTCAAACTTCACTGAAGACTGAGAACTACTTTTTTTAAAATTTTTATTAGCCCCTATTTCATTCAAAAGTCTTAGAGCTTGTCTGCCATTATGCCTGAACCAATTAACATCAGCAAAAATTCTTTTACATAACATCCCAAATGGTATCAACTATACTATTAAAAAAGGACTTTTCTGATATAAATGCTTCTACACTAGGGTGGTCTTTGGTTCTGTTTTATATTGGACTGTCCTGTTTTTAAACCCTTTGTCTCCTGTCCATTTCTAAATGGGGAATGGACTGCAGAAAATCCTGTTTTTCAGTTCACTGGTGGAAATACATGTCAATCATTTCTCCTCACAATTCTATTGACTGTGTCTAGAGGTAGGGCAGTAAACAGCCAGGGGAAGCAGGTTTCCCAGCCAGGGAGAGAGGAAGGGAGGTGGCCTTTTTGTGTTGACCCCACCTCTTGCTTCTGATTGGTCAAAAGGCCTGGCAGCCCTTCTCCTTGCTGCTGATTGGCTGAGGTGGTGGGCCTCACTGCAGATTGGCCAAGGGGGCCTGCCACTCACCCAGGGGATCTTCTGTATTTTGGGGATGCGTTAGTGGCCACCCTGATCTACACCAGGATTTATTCTGGCATTGCTATGTTGGTCAGGGGTGTAAATTCTCCCAATCAGCAGAGCCATGCCAGAAAAGGCTCTAAGAATGCTAACAAAATATACCAGCACAGAATTCCTCTCGTCAGCATAGCTTATTCCCTTTAGGGAACTGGCATAAAGTACAATGACAAAAGCACTTCTCTACTGGTATAACCTAAGTCTTCACAAGCAATTTAATCAATTTAGTTCTACTGGCAAACCCTTTTAAGCAAAACAAAGCCGAAGACACAGACACCTTAAAGCAGTGATTCTCAGCTTGGGTGCTGCAGCACTGAGATCCTTTTCATGGTACTGTGGAATGCCATGCATCACTGTTAGGTGTGCAAACACAATTAACAAGATAAACCCAGAGATTTCAAACAGGAATCCATGGTGTTACTAACCATTCTGACTTGTAATGGTGGTTTTCTGAGTTCTTTGCAACAGAGTTGTTCTTTTAGTTTTCTGTAGTCAAAAAAAATCAAGTGAAACTAAGAGCTGACATTTTCCAAGGGATGCCTTGAGTCTGAAAAGGTTAACAATTGCACATACAGGACAAAGATTTTTTTTACATTAATTTTAAAACCATGTAGGCCTGGTCTAGACTTGCATTTAAGAGTTTGTCTACAAAGGAAAACAAAGATGTTATGGTAGCACATGTGGCTAAACTCACACTAGTTTCACAGTTGCTTGGGTTGAAAAGGAACCTTACAGATCATTGGGTCCAGCCCACTTGCACATGGGCAGAAAAGACTGCTGGAATCAAATGATTCCAGCAAAATGGGCATCAAGACTTCTTTTGAAGATCGCCAGGGGAGGTTACTGTACCACTTCGGGGGGGGGGAGCCCATTCCAAATCCTTGGCACTCATAAACAAGTTTTTCCTTGTCTAGCCTGAAGCAATCTTCAATCAGCTTGTGCCCATTATTTCTTGTCCTCCTCTAGGGGGCTTTGGTGAATAGATGCTCCCCCAAACCCTGATGTACACCCCTGACATACTTATACACTGCAACCGAGTGCCCCCTGAGTTCTCCAGGCTGAACAATCCTAAGTCCCTCAGCCTTTCCTCGTATGTCTTGGTCTCCAGGCCTCTAATCTGGCATGTGGCCCTCCTCTGGACTCTCTTGAGGTTCTCCACATCCTTTTTGAAGTGCGGTGCCCAGAACTGAATGCAGTACTCCAGTTACAATCTCACCATGGCTGAGTAAAGTAGGAGGATGACATCCTTTGCCTTGCTCAAGATGCCCCAGTGGCTGCATGCCAGTGTTTGGTTAGCTCTGCCACCTATGGCGTCGCATTTATGGCTCATGTTCATTTTGTTGTCAATCATGACGCCCAGGTCTCACTCAGTTGTGGTGCTGGCTGGCAAGCGGAGCACTGCTGAGCCTGTAAGTGTATTGTAGGTTATTTCTCCCCTCATGGACCACTTTGTTTCTCTGTATTAAATGACATCAGGTTGAGGTCTGCCCACTTCATCAGCCTGTCCAAGTCGGCCTGTATTGCCAGCCTGTCTTTAAAAGTGACAACACTTCCCCATAGCTTAGTGTTGTCAGTAAACTTTGCCAGATTGCTTGTATTACCTGATTCACATCGTTAATGAACATGTTGAAAAGCACTGGTCCAAGTACTGACCCCGATGGATGCCACTGGTCACCCTCTACCATGAGGGCTCAGTTCCATCAAATAATACTCTTTGGGTCCTACTAAGGAGCCAGTTACGTACCCACCAGACCATAAAGTAAAGTAGTCAAGGCTGCATTTTCCCAGTTTTTCATGAGGACTTTCTGGGAAACTAGGACTTCCTCATCAGACCATGGTCCTGCAGGACCTCACCAACCAATCCCCATAGGGATTCCAAAGTTCGTGGAAGTCAGTTTTCCTAAAATTGCGGATTTCTACTTTACTGGCCAGTTTTCCTGACTTAAAGTGAATAGAAATAGTGATCATCTCATATCTAAATTCATTGTTTAAATTAGCCAATACAGGTAACAATAGTAGGGAAGATAAAACATGGAACATTGGCCAAAGTAGAGGTGCACTGATGTCAGTCCCACATCGGATCAGCACCAATATAGGGAAAATTGACTGCATCAGAAATGGCTGGTAACGTTGCCAATAAGTGCCCCAATACATATGCACAGCTTCAGCATGCATGGAGCCAAGAACACAGCCCCGTGGCTTGGAGACCAGCATCTGGCTGATAAGTCTGTTGTGGGGGAAGAGGTGGGAGAAGGAAGGGGAGTGGAGAGGCAGGTTGAGGCCCTGTGGTGAGGGAGGGAGTAGGGCAGGGTCAGGCACTGCTCAGCCAGGGCAGGGCAGGGCAAGGAACATAACTGCAAGCAGCTCATCTCGGGGCACAACTCCCACTACTGCACACATCCTAGGAGGGCATGGGGTGTGTGTGCCCCCAGATCTGTGCACAGGGTGGGGCAGGCTGCCTCTGCTGGCTAGGGCTGAGGCAGTGCTGGGCTCTTCCCAGCAGGGAGCTCAGCTGGCCTGTATTCAGGGCAGGCAGCGGCAGCACTTGGAGAGGGCTACAATGGGACTACAGTGAATTTTGGGCCGGCTGCAGATCCCCCTCCCAGTGCTGCTGCCACCTGCTCTGAGCGCAGCCCAGCCCAGCCCAGCCCCCTGCTGGGAAGAACCTGGCACAGCCCCACCCCAGCCTGCAGCAGCAGCCTGCCCCACCCCGCACAGATCCCAAGGCACATGCCCCCCATACCTTCCCAGGGTGCATGCAGGGTGGGAGCCACCCCTACCCCGAGGCCCCTGGGTGAGCTACGGCTCTGTCCCATGCTCCGACCCCACCCCAGCTGAGTAGTGCCTGCCCCTGCCCCTGCCTCACTCCCTCCCTCCCTCACAGCAGGGGCCTCAATCTGCCCCCCATTCCCCTTTCCATCCTCCCACCCCTTCCCCCACACCAGACTTACCAGCCAGAAACTGGCCTCCAAACTGCCCAGCTGCATATTGGAATTGATTTGGTATTGGCCAATATGGCTCCTTAAAAATCAGCCATCTGTATCAGTCCAAAAAAATCTCTATCGGTGCATGCCTACTAGAAACCAAAGAATATGTTTGGGTTTTTTTAATCATAAAAAGAAAAAGAAGTAGTAGAAAAAGAATGTTGGTTGAGTCAGAAGACCAAATCTTATTGGAACTATTGGAAAGGGTTAACCAAACCTCTCTGAAACTGGGAAGTAGCTGAAGTCATTCAACTGCAATGTCTGACGCCACAGCAAATGACGTGATATGTTTTCATAGTTTCATAGTTTGTAGGGTCGGAAAGGACCTGAGCAGATCAAGTCCAACCCCCTGCCAAGGTTTTTGATTTATACGATCATAAGGAAATGTTACAAGGCCCTGGTAATGAGTAACCTGCCTCAAGAATGAAGTAAATAGGGGAGTCAAATCCCTGAAAAGATCTGAAATTAGAAACAGAACTAAGTGAGCAGTTGCAACAGCTTTTGGGTTTCGTACAGAACAAGATAATATTGGACTGTTCTAATTTGGAAAGCATGTGTACATGTAATCAACACTAAATGGGTTAATTGTACATGGCTTTATGCGATTGGACTGTGTTATGAATAATAACAGCATAAAGTGCATTAGATGCTTGATTCATGTTGGAAATTTTAAGATGAATGTATCCCTGCATAAATCTCCAGGGCCAAAAGTTTGATGAACTGACTGACAGAAATTAAAGGTTATTCTAGTAACAAGCTCAACACTCATACTTTGTGTGTTCGGACTTACTACTATGTGGACAGGGTGGCTGCAACATAAGTTCTGTACGCCCTGCATTCCAGTTTCCCCACCCTGTCGTCCCTGGGCCCTTCATTTCTCCCCCTGTGGCAAGGTTCTGTTTATATGGTCATTGCCTCCTTTCCCATCCACCCCTACCATACTAGTATGCTCACTGGTGTTGTGAAAATCCCAACACCCTATTGCCAGGCCTCTATATAACAGGAATGGTGCCTATGCCCCCATTCTTCTCCACCAGCCCCATCCTGCCCAATTTCTCTCCACTCTTATACATTATACACTCCCCCAATTTCTCTCCACTCTTGTAAGTCATACAGGCTGTCAATGTCTTAAACACTTTTGGGAGGATGGACAAAAATGAGATAGGGATGTTATGAAACTGGAATGTGATAATAGATGCTATCAATCTGTTGCATAATCTATAGACAACTGCAGAGGTACATGAAACTGCAGCTGGGCTAACTGCACAGCAGGGACCCTGTAAGTACCTGAATTTTCTCTTTCAGTTTTCTCATTTTCCCCCAAATGAATAAGGTTCTCATGAGCAATGCCTAGAATGTTCCCTGAAATGTGGGGTACTAGTTACACTGTTGCAAAGTTATGATAAACAGACACACACACACACACACACACACTACTCTTAGACTGAGTTTGTGACCTCACTTCCTCATCCAATTAGTGAAACCATGACACAGACCCCGTTTTAGCCATTTAAGCTGGCTTGGCCTAGTCTTTGTTTTGTGGTTGTTGGGTTTTTTTTTCACTAAATCAGTTTAAAAGCCCATCCCCAATGATTTAGCTGTAGCAGTTTTAAAGCTAATTAGAAAATGTCTGTCTACCCCCATCCTCAATTTAAAGAGACCTTAATTTAACAGCTGAAAGAAAAGTTGCCTCTCTTCAAAAGGTTAATACCACCACTTGTTTAAATTTCAACTAAGAAAGCTCAAAATCTAAATCCAGCAATGACTGCCTTCAATATTATTTCAACTGGGTAAGGCAAGTGGGAGCCAATTTTTTTGGCAGATGTGCCACCAATTAGCCATGTACCCTCTGCAAGTGCCACTCCAACCCCTTTCTCTGCCCAATCTCCAATCCTGGAGAGGGATAAAGATAACCCAAACTGGTTTTGTTGAAGTTTTACTTTATAAAAAAGGCTCCTTGCATTCTCTTTCTCCACCTCTTACCAGTGTAGAAAACCGATAACCATAATCTACCCCTAAACCTACATTTTGACCATGCACCAGGGACGTCACTTAAGGAGCCAAACAGGTGAAGATTAGGGCTGTGTGAAGCTTTGGTCACCAATTCGATTTGGGAGAGATTTGGCCCAATTCAGCAGCTGAATCTCTGAACCTGAATCGAATCAGAACCCTCCGAATCGATTCAGAGTGATTCAATGATTTTGAGATGGTGGGATGGATGAAGCATCCCATGGGATCATGGGGGTCCCCAGTGTGCACAGCAGCAGATCCAGAAGTGGACGAGAAACACTTTCAGTCCATGTCTGGGTCTGCCATGGAGTGTGCGGGCACTCCACCCCCCACTTTGGTGACTGGTGCCTCCAGAGTCTGGGAGAGCACCCAGGGTCCCCCTGCGGCTGACTGCTGAGCCAGGGGGGCATGGGGGGTCCCCTGCACACTCAGCACAGTACTTCTGGTCCACTTCCAGGTCTGCTGCCAAGCATGCAGGCCCCTCACCCCCCCCCCCCGCACCCCTGTGGGATGCTCCATCCGCCCTGCCATCTCAGTATTCACGAGCTGCACCTGGTACCTCGAGGTATGTAGAAAAAACATTTAAAGTTCCGTCTATGACCGAATTGCTGATTCTCTGAATCAACATCAAATCTTTAGATTCGGTCAAATTGAATCAGGACACTGATCCAAATCAATTAAATTGAATCACTGACTCCCGAATCAGGATGAATCCAAATTGAATATGGCCCGCTTTGCACACCTCTAGTGAACATGTTTGTTGATTTTTTTACACTTAAGAACTCCAGAGAACTGAAGTGTATAACTGAGGGCTCAACTAAACCTCTAACCAAAGCTTCATAATTTGTGTATCAAACAAGTTGCTACATATCCTGCCAATAAACATTAAAAACATCCTATATCAGTCTAATTAGAAATTCTAAGTGTATAGTTCAGAAAATTCTAGTCATATAAAAACTGGTACTCTTTTCTCTCTCCACACAAATACACATGTGCGCACGCCATGGACACATGATTACTTCTATTATTGCAAATTTCTGGCAAATTTACACCAGTAGAAATCTTCCTGAGAGGAGGCGTGTACAGGTGTTCCAGCCTAGATACTGGGGGCATCTCTGTCTGGAGAAGCCTGGAGACCATGGTCAGCTGGACTCCTCCTCAGTTGCAGAAAAATGTCCCCACACCTTCCCCAGATTGGACCTGCCCCCAGTCTGGGGAAGGCACAGAGGAAGCTGCTGCTCAACTCTTCATCATGGAGGACGAAGGCATACAGATGTTCATTCTAGTGAGAGAAAGTCCCTTGGAAGGGAGATCTTCCAGGTGTCAAGGCAGAAGATCTCCCTCACAGATTTGGCATGTTTTCTTTCACAAAAAACTGAATGAATGCCTGTATTCTGGCAATTCTCCCAACAGAAACGTAATACCTGTATGTGGTCACAAGCATGTACACAAGCACATACAGTATTTTCATGGTTATGTAAGAACTGATGAATATCTCCTTGAACTTGCACACAATGCAGTCATATTTAGTTCTAATAAGACAGGGTATTGCCCTGATGAACTTTTGTACATATAGTTGAATTTCAGTAATGAAATATGAAACAATTATGCATTCATTTCTAACTTACTGCTAAGATGACTTGACTTTTTTTTTTTTTTTTTTAGGCTTACCACTGTAAATTAAACTACAGTAAAAGTGAGCAGGGTATAAGAATGGGATGGGAAATGATTTCCCAAACAGAACATGAATTCTGGACAGTTCCTTAAAATGTGACATGTACATTAAAACCTGCAAATTCTGAAACAAAACCAAATTCTGAAGACAAACCCTGCTTTGATCCACTCCAAAGGAAGAGATGTCCTACCAAACACTGTTATTACTGAAGGACAAAACTGTTCATTAGATCCAAAACACATATTTAATAGTGTGTGTATAGCCAGGTTTGAAACCATATTTAGAACATTAAAAACATTTCACATCTTTTAACATACAGGAAAGGTCACCATAACTGAATGAAAGTGAGGATGTTAAAGTGGGCATTAGCCTGTTAAAGTGCACTTCAGAAGTGTCCATTTGCAAATTAGCCTATGGAGATGCAGATTTTTAATGGTCACTTAAAAGAGGAGGAGGCCATGGTTTGATTTGATTTCCTTACTCCCCTGTGGACCATAGCAGTGATTTTGCTGGAAGATTTTTCATAAAACTAATATTGGAGTATACAATCCTTCTAGGAGAGATGCTGCATTTTTGTACACAAAGGGGATTACCACTCTTGCTAAGTAAAGCTTATTTAATTTCTTTTGAGTTCTTTTGTAAGGCGAAATAACCTACATTTTACATAAATGGATTATGCACTTAGATGCACAATAATCATGCGCCACACATGCTGCTGAAATGAAGCCTGGTTCACTATGTACAGTAGAATCCCCATTACCAAGGGTCCACCAATCATCCAGAGAAATCAATTCTCATCTAAAACATAACATATAAAATATCAACCTACAAAACAGTCTCAGCTTTTTTTTTTTTTTTTTTTAAACCGTTTCCAACAGGGATGTTACAAAAAGTAAAATTACACTAACATATACTGTAGATTAGAGATGAGTGAAAGCCATAATGATTCATCTCAAATCAGCCTGTTCCATCTGCCCCTACCTCCTCTCACACATAGAAACGGGGGATTTAGAGCTTGTCTGCACATGAAAACTAGTTCACATTAAGGTAGGGCTATGAATGTAACATGAATGTGATTTAACACTTCTGTTAAATCACAGCAATGAAGCACTTCAAATGGGAAAAAAAAGCAACTTCTGTACACACCCTTAATTTTCACTTAACTAGTTCAATACATCTCACTAAGGCAATTCCCTTCTGTGGCAGGGGCCTCAGGCAATGGCAGTACTTCAGTCTTTCCTGTTGTCTACCTGTGATGCATATTTTAGTTTCTGCCACTTGAGAAATCTAATAGAAAACCCTCCAAAGTTGAAAAAAAGTGGGCTACAGGGTTGCTTGCTCTGATGAAAAGTCCCCAGGAAACACCAGTGAACTGGAGTAGTTGGGGCAGGAAGGATCTTTTTATGCCTGTTTTCAAACATGAAGGATTGCTCAAGATATGATTATTTTTAAGGTAAATATATGGATGATAAATCTTAAAAAATCATGTAACAAAATGTAATACTTTCTAACATTTTAAATAAAACTAAATACCAATATTAAAGCTTAGATTTTAACAGGCATGAATTGATCTTTTTAAGGAGAAAAAAGTAGAAAGGACAATGAAAATCTCCACGTGTGAAACAATCCATGGAACCAATAGTATATGGATCTTCCCAGAGGTTTTACTGTATTGTGCAGCAACCTAGCTTTCTTCCTTTTTCATGAACTTAGTTTCTTCTTTCTACCCCTTCTGGTTGCAAAGATAAAACTTTCACAGCACAAACCAAAGCACTATGTCATACTGATTTTGTAGCCAGCCAGACTGGAACAATAACACTAGGAGAGGTGTGAACTTCCTCCTTTTAGCTTTCAAAGTTAACACCCTATTAAGCCAACTATTTAAGTACTTACATATAACTGTCATCATCATTAACTTTACTCCTAAATAATGTAGCTGACACCCAAGCAAATGACAGGAACTTTGGTCCTGCATATGAATAACAATTCCTTCAGCATCATGCTTGGAAGGCACTCATGCCTTCAGTCTGGCCCCAGTTTAAACTTAGAATGCTCAGTGGAGACCAAATCTTGGACCAAGCTGACATATTCTCAAGGGGCATATGCGCTCCATAAAAGTGATACGTATTGTTCCTGGGGATATGTCCCACATGCCTCAACAGAGCGTATTTGATAGGAATACAGGAATCACTTGTCAGCCTTTTCGCTAAAAATCAAGCATTTTGAGTAACATCTGAATTCCTGATTTTTTGGGCCAGCTCAGTAGATAATGGTGCGTCTGAAGTTAAGAAGATGAGACAAGGCTCTCAACAGACATGGATATTATGCTTAGGTATTTGGGACTTGACATGGAAATCTTAAAAAATAAAAAACAAAACAGAAGTGTTTTCTTATACTCTAACAGTTCTTCAAATTTAACTGGCACACAAGGTTCTTTGGGTGAATCTGAAATCCTATTAGATGAATTTGAATAGTTGGAAAAAAAATTTGAGCAAGCTTCTGGGGTTATAAATCCTTCATCAGGCTGAGGAAGTCTCTGCAGTTGGCATGTGCTCTTCCTGGATGGATCAAATTTAACTGGATTTTCTAACACACAAAACCCACACCTGCCTTTCCCTCAGTTGGCATTTACCTCTTTAGTTACCACCACTCCTTAAAATAATATCCATATATATCACATGCTCTCTCTTTATCGAGATTGCTTTCTCTTGGTCGAGATCAGGACTAAATGGGCAGAGACCTAATGCCCTCTCTGTGGATGGGAGACTTGGAACAAAATGAAGGTGGCAGTGGGAATATTCTGCTTCTTCAAACAGCCTCACACAGATCTTATTCCTCTTCTTTCATTCTTACTGGCAGTTTGGGGGAGGCTGTTACTCTCTATAGCAGACTATCAGGCTAATAAAAAAAAAGTGTTAAGGAGTTGGAAAGGATATTTTCTATGAGGAGTCTTCCTATTTCAGGCTAGCCCATATTTATCATTGCCAATTCCTGCAACATTATTATAGTCTCTTGACTTCTGTTTTTTAAAAATTCTAGAGTTCAGATGTATTAGTTTAAAATGCCGTTTCTAATGTACATGTTTGCAGAGGGGAAAAAAAAACCACACACTTAAAAAATTAATGTGAACTCACCCTAAAAGTTTGGATATCAGAACCTACTTTTCTCTTCAAGCCTCATGTTTTTAAGCCATTTTCAGACTTCCTGAGACCCAGCTCATGGTTTTGAAAATTTGAGGTTGGTGATATTTTTGCTCATTAAGCTCTGCATCTGCTGCAAGGTCCCTCTATTACCCCCAGGCATTTGTGGAGGGGATACACTGAGCTCTAGAAGAGGTTGGTTACTATGGCAGCTGAAACCGTCTGATTGTATTGCAATGTCAGTTGAAGCATACTAATTTGTCAGAGGGGGAAAATGAAGAACAGTCCATATTCATAATATTGTGAAGCTAAAGGCCAGATCCTTCATACTTGCTATCACACTACAGCTTGGGCAGAAGAGAGAAGAGAAACAAATACTGAACCTTTGGGGTGATCAGATTTTAGAACAAATCAGCCAAGGCCCACTCTGCCTTCCCAGTTAAACAGATAGATATGAAGGAAAAAACTAAAATAAAACTGAAATAAAATACCAGTGATATCCCGAACACTAGTATACAAGAGACAGCCAGAATCCCCTAAGCTACCACAAACCTGCTACCTTTTACCAGCAATTATGATAAATATGCAGCTTTATAAGCTCATCATTAGCATGTTTCATTTCATAAGCAATACTGAAATTGCCTTTAAGCTCTTTTTTTTCCTACCTGCTATCATGCATGCATGTATGCAAATTATTGTAGTGATTTCCCATCACCAAGTACTATGCATATCTCTGCAGCAGTTGGTAGACCCTTGGGGGAGCTGCCCAGACAGCTGTGCAATCAGCTGAGTAAATCAGCTAATTAAAGAAGCAAAGAAAAAATAAAACTATTAAAAGAAAGGCTCCTGCTTAAAGCATTATTCAATACCTTTGTATCTAGGGCTGTGTTGCCATCATGGGATGGGCTAGACGCATTTATAAAGTAGGCATGCAACTACCACACAGATGACAATGATGTTAATTTCTCCCATTTATTGTTCCAGTCTGTTTGATATTTTTGTTTTGTAATTTAAATCAATTCAAATATAAATTATTTCAGCATTTAGTTTCGTTTTAAAATGACAAGACCATGAAATGTAATGGTGGTTTCCAATCTCTGGTGTGCAAATGGTCATTAACTTTTGTTTGACCTTAGGTGTAGAACTAATATTGAATTTGCACAGAGGGTTCTCATTATGCTAGTCTAGTTTCCACGCAGAAATAAGTTCCCAAGGGACTCGGTACTGGAAGCCATTTCTCAGATCTCATATAGGAAACAGGATCCCAAAAATACACAAAAAAAACTATTTCCTTTCATTCTGCCAAATTTATCAAGAAGTAGATAACAGCTATGGTAGGAATCTGAAATCTAAACAGAGCAGGACCAGTGTAGTGAGAGAACAGACTGACACAAAATTAAAGATATAGATTTGGACTGACAGACACTGCAACACAGACAAGGAGAGTTCATTAAATTTCAGATCCCCTTCACTGCATTTTAACAACCACAAGAGGGACTAACTTCAATTTATGTGTTTAGCTGATAGACACACCTTTATGGTATAAGCAGTTACTTCAATAGCAGGAAAATAGCAAATAAACTAAATGATGCTCAGTAACTCATTCATATTAGAGCATGTCTTGCATTATGATGTTTTTTATATTTTAGAGCAGATTTTCTTTATTCACTCTGCATTTGACTTCCCAGATTTCATGTACTATTGTGCTCCTGTGTTTTCAGTGTAGAAAAGAGAAAGCTTATACCATATATCTCTGATTTAGTTAGTTTATATGGTGCAAATCTATCCTGCCTTCATTTGAAAAAAACAGATGGCTAGAACAGCTATGCATTTTATACTTATTTTGTAATAGACTATTGCTGATCCTCTTGGAATCTGTGGCATCGATTCTTCATTGCCTTGTCCCTTTTGCAGTCATTTACACCACTGCATAGTGGGCACTCAATGCTTTTAAGTCATAATATTTTGTACCCCTTTTTTTGGACAAATAAAAAAATTGCACCCACTTCACTCCAGGAGGAAAGAAGTAAAGAATCACAGGGCTTAGCTCTTCTTAATGAAAACAAGAGAGGATTATTTAAAAACGAACAAAATTTTGCAACAATGCAAGACTCAGTAAAAATGGCTCAGTGCCTGACCACACTAAGCATACCTCTCCAGCACTAAATTTAAAATGAGTGTTGTACTGCACTGAATGCAACTGCATCTAACAGGGTGTGTCTACACATGAGATGTTTACTGTGGAGTTGCCCAATTAGCTTCATAGTAAACATTTCAGCATTTACACATGCAGTGCTATTAGGACAGAGTAAACTAATTAACTCCACCATAGGTTAGTACTTGTAAACACAAGTATATCCAAAATCTAAACACAGGAAAACCAGTGCAGTGAGAGAACAGACTGACACAAAATTAAAGATACAGATTTGGACGGACAGACACTGCAACACAGATAAGGAGAGTTCATTAAATTTCAGTTCCTCTTCACTGTATTTTAGAAGTTTTTTAGTGGGTAGCAGTGCATGTGTAGATGCTGACAGGGCTGGCTAGGGCACAAGGGCGCTTCAGTGCCCCATCCAGACCCTCCACAGAACAGTGAGCTGAGGCAGGCTGCTGGCACTGCTGCTGGCAGGCTGACTTCTGGGACCCCCTGCCATCCAAGGCTGCTCCAACTCAGCTCAATGTGCTGCGGTCTCAGGCAGGTGGTCAAATGCAGCATCTGGGAAGAATAAACTCCAGTGTGATATACACCAGTTTATTGCTGCACATTAACTTCATGTGTAAATGTGCCCAAATAGTGTTAACTGGCAGCTACAGGGGCAGCCTGTATTTCAGAACTGGAGAGGAGCAGCAATCATGAAATGATGAACATACAAGGTTTGTCATCATGTAGAAGAGAATGAGACCAGGAAATGTTAGAACAAGGAGTTATTGTGCAACTAATGAAGAGAAAAAAAAATGAGCACACTGTAAGAGATTGTACACAAACTGTATATAATGCTAACAACTGTTGTGCATAAACAGTTCTGTTACATTACAATTTCTGATTCATGAGTACCTTATAAGACACACACAAAAAAAAATAATAATAATTTCACAAGTTTCACATTAATTGCAAAAAGAACAAAACCCCACAGAATCAAATTTGGCACAATTCCACAATCCTGCCACTGGAGCCCTCCAGTTACATCTGTTTAAAACTAGCATTTTTTAAAGAGTTTTATTTATATATTAAATAAACAAAAGAGGTGGTTTTTTTTTGTTTTTAAATACAGCTTTGGGATTCCAGTATACAATAAAATGTGCAGTGTGAAGTATCATGGTATCCAGGGGATCTTCGATCTCTCAGCACGGTGGGAGTGAAACAGATGGCCACATATTAAGATGCTGAGAGAAGGAACACTTCTCATCGCACTTAAATGATCTCCACTGGCTGATGCCAAGAGCTTCTCTTACTAGGTCAGGCTAGAGCAGTGCTTCCCAAACTTTTGCTATCTGGGGCACACTTTTTTTTCCAGATTAAAACTGGCAGCATACTTCAACCTTACACCCCAAAAGGGTATACAGGTATATTTCCCACCCCCACAAGCCTTATAGTATATTCCATTCCCCTGCCAGAGTGTTAACAAATACATATTTTTTTAAGCAAGGGATGAGTCTATACCAGTGGTTCTCAACCTTTTTAACTTCAAAGCCCCCACTTCCATAATTCCTTAACACCCCAACTGAAAAGTCACTGAGCTAGATCTAAGTTCAGAAAAAATGTTGAGAGGGGCCTTGGGGCTAAAGAAGTTGGGATCTAAGCTGGTGCCACTTCAGGCTTGTGGGTAAGGACATCACCCTGTTGTGCCTGGCTCTTTCCACAGTCTGCAGCTTCCCAACCCAGGGCAGCTCCTGCTGATGAGGCTGTTCCTTCTCACATACCAGCATCCACCCTCGCAGCTCCTCCTGCCAGCCCCAGGAGTGTGGGAGGAGTGGAAGGAACTAGCCTGTGCATCTGCCTGCCTACCTGCCTGTGCATCTGCCTGCCTATGGGCAGCTGGGAGCAGAGATGGGAAAAAGGGAGCACCATCACAGGGGCTGCCAGCGCGCAGGAAAGGCATCAGCAGTGGCAGCAGTCCCCAGAGGAGGACTCCATTAGAGTAGCTGGGGCAGGTGGAGGGTGCTAGGCATGGAAGGAGAGCATTTACCTCCTTACACAGGGAGATTTTGCCACACTCTTTGGGAATCACTGGGCTAAAGGAAGCCATGTGAACCAAAGACAAGTTTATCATAATGCATGCATGACTGTACACAGATTAGTGCAGCAGCTGCCTCCTTCCAGTCTGGCTTTGCCCTAACAGGCCTCTTCAGTCAGTCCTTTTAACTTCCTAACACAGTCCTTGTTCATACAAGCAAACCAACCAACCAACCAACACAAACTGTTATTTTTGTTCTCAGGCAGTGGGAGAGGCCCTTCCCTCTGGCCCCCTCCGGGCATCAAGCTTCTCTGGTTTTCAGTCCACCTCTGTCCAAGCAACTTCCCCTCATGCCCAACTTTGATGTCTTGAAATGGCCATTGAAGAGAAAACAAAAGGACTGTCTCTTACCTCAAGATGAGGGAGGGGAGGGGGAAGTTTAAGATTAAAAACATTAGGTCCTACCTGAACTAGTTAGTTAGTCTCAAAAGGTGCTACCCTCCTCTGCCCCCTGCCTGACTCCAGAATAACAGGTCTAATTCCTCTCCCTATTTAATGATATTTGTAGTGTTTTGAAAGGCTATTTCCTCATGAAATGGTGCTGAATGTTATTGTTAATGTTTATGTAAGAATTCTATTTTATCCCACACATTCCTCTACATTTTACCATTGTATTCAAGAACCGAACATTCAAAGATGGACTAAAGCAAGGGCATGTCTGAATAAAGTAAGTCAATCCACTGAAAAGAGTGCTTAGAAAACACATAAAAGCAGTAGGATTTATCAAAGGTCACAAGTTAACCTTTGCTCAACTATTCAAACTTTTCAATTTTCTCCACACCTGTAACTATAATGTTGTCAGTACAGTTTTCTTCTGTAAAGCAGAATAAATTATTTCAATCTCCATAGACTTTCAGCTACATAAAAAAACTGCAATAAACAAGCTTAATTTCATATCAAGGTATTGTATATTTATATACCTGCACACCAGAGAAATTTAAAAGCCAATTTAAAATGTTTCAGCACATAAACTGAAGTGTTCCACTTAGTATGCGATTGCTTTCGGTCATGTATCCTGGCTTCTATTTTTATCTTGAAAATGCAGGTACGCAAATCTTCCTCAGGTTTGTGTGTATTGTGCCCTTTACAGCAATACAACCCCTGTATTCAACAAGTAAATAAAACAATTTATTATGTATTACAGAATATTGGTATAATGTCATAAATTTACACAAGTATTAGCAAAGTCTTATTATCAGAAGTACTGCTCGCTACACTAACTAGCCCCATGGACTCCATTGTCATAGATGGTGACCAAACCACTTACTTATGCTAATGTACAATGACCAAAAGAAAATTAACTTTGCATTCATGCAGCCAGAGGTCAAGTCTGGGCTTGCTTTCACTATTGATTTTTCTGCTCAGGATAAAATAGTGGAACAGACTTGTTTCTACCAATAAAGACCCCCTATGAAGTGGGGGAAAAAAAAGTTAGTGCAGAGACCAAAAGGTCTTTGCACAAAATCAATACAATATATATATTTTTAAATGCTGTACAAAAACAGTCCATATTTCCACCAGTGAAATGTAAGTTGCACAGTTTCAGGCCTCACATTTCAAGAAGGATGCGGACAGTTCAGAAAAAGTCCAGCAGAAAGCAACAAAAACAATTCGAGGCCTGGAAAGCATGACTTATGGGGAAAGGCTGAAAAACCTAAGGTTATTTAGTCTGGAGAAGAGAAGAGTGATAACAGTCTACAAATACTTGTAGGGCAATTATAGAGAGAGTGGAGATGGGCTTCCTATTGTGACCACGGGGGAAGGACTAGGAGCAATGACAAGCTGTGGCAGGGGGGATTTTGGCTGGAGATAAGGAGGAACTTTCTGACTAGGAGGTTGTTCAATCATTGAAACAGGCTACTCAGAAAAGTTGTGGAATCTCCATCCCTGGAAGATTTCAAGAGCAGGTGTAGCAAAACCCCCAGTTTTTCTTGTTTTTCTTTTAAAATGCATTCCCTCCCCTTCCCCAACCATTTGTGACTTTTTCTTTCCCTCTCTATTCCCTATAGATAAGTGAGCTAAGACATAGGATAAGCTTCAGCATTTTATTTTGGTGGCAAGTTGTATTTGTTTTGTTTTTCTCCTTTATATTGTATAATTATTATGTTTATATTGATTTTTACTGTTCTACATTACTGTTTTACTGGTACTATATGATTTAGGCCTATATACATAAGTTGGCATAAATCATGTTAAATTTCCATTTTGTTTGTCAAGTCTCCATCCCGTCCCCAGGCCTGGTTGTGTAACCCATGACTCGCACCTATCCCTCCTATGCAACTTAGTTCCTGAATGAATGAGGGTGCTTGAGAGACAATGGTAGTAGGTCTAAAAATATCTCCATCTCAATGACCAAACCATTAACACCAATACCTGGACCAATGACTCAGCCCTTGGAATCACTCTCCGTATTCAAGAAACAACAGATTAGGCAACCCACCATTGTCCCAGGCTGCACATGCTCAGTAAGAACACCTGAAGCCCTTTGAAACAGTACTGACATCACCTGGACAGGCCCTCAACATATGGGGACAGACTACCTCTGATCTCCTAAAAAGGGGTAGCGAAGACTGAGTCTTTGGGACGCCCTCTCCATCTGGACCAGCACCTTGCCACACTGCCTATCTACCCAGGGGCCCTGCTGGCGACCCCCCTCTGAACGACACCTACTGGACAAGGACCCTTTTCCAGCCTGCATAGATAGCTATCACCCCCCATCCTCTCTTCAACCAAGGACTTGGACTCTGCTTCTCTTCCCCACCTGGACTCCAACCCTTCCACTGAGTCTCTTTCTCCTGCTGCCATTGTAAGTGCTTGTGTGTGTGTGCGCACATGAACTAATAACTTCATGGGGCTGTGTAGTGTGTTGTCTGTTTAATAAACATGTTATTTTGAAACCCCGAGTTGGGTTCTTGTCTATTTCCTGACTTATCTCTTTGCCACCACTTATCAAACTCAAGCTCTTCAGGACAGAAAGTATGCATCCAGGCACATTGTAGGAACTGCCAAAAATAAATGGGTAAATGATTATATAAGACTTCTAAAATCCTGCAACAAAAGGCTAAGAAAGCCCCTGCTCTAGTTATCTCATATTGCACAAAATCTTCCAGCCAGTCTATAGCAAAAATACCTTATCTGATTAGTTTTAAGACTAAAACATGCACTCAAAAGCAGGAACAACCATTTTCTTTTGTAATATACCTTAATGAGCAGTGCAAGCTCATTTCCTTCCCTTCCCCGCACCTCCAACCTTACAAGGCACCTTTTATGCCAACAAAATGCATTTAATAAAATAGAACAGGTATAAAGGCACTTCACGTGGTTGACATAGAAAGCTACTTCAGGACTTGTGAAACTAAGTCTTTCTTTTTGATGTTCAAAGAAATTAGTAATCCTGAAAGCATTCTACATTGGAGGATTCCACAATATCCATCTTCTTACACCATATTTATCACAGAGGTATTTGAAAAATCCATATTAATATACAAAATAAAAAAGCTCCCTTCCTGCCTTTCCCATTCTGGAAGGGGAAATATTTTGCTTGCTTTTTCTGTTTGGGTCCTTCATTTTTGTTTCTGTTACTTGTCATTTATTCCCATTTTTGTCCTGTTTTCCAAATTTTTGAAAGATAACTATTCTTCTCCTCTCCCACTCTAATGGAATTCTTTATTTTCTGGAAGCCTATATTCCTCACCAAGTCTGATCTTGTATTGACAAGAATTCAGTACCTCTTTCTCTACCCCTGAACTAGGCTCTAATCTTTACTTTGATTTCCAAAACATCATTATACTAGATACAGCCTATGCAAAGATGTCTAATCTGATAGAACCATTCTTGGCCCAAGATGTGCAATAACTGCAATTACTTCTTTTCACATGCTGATGAATTGCTTCTACTCTGAGCATGAACCACACTGAAGTCTTATTTAACTAAAAAAATAAAAGGCACTGGATTATAAAAATCACTAGTTTCCCTTTGAAACCCAGAGGCAGTATTCCCCTTGCCCCACCACAGCAAATCTTAATTCTATAGTCTGATTCATATTTTGGAAAGCAAGTTTTAATGTCTGTATGCCCTTATGCAGCACTCCTTGTGCCATGTGACATGAGTGATTAGTCCCATCACTACCCTGGTGAAATAATATTAATTAGCTGATTTTGCTAGTATAATTAAAGGATTACAGCGCTTCTATTGGGGTAATGGTGTATCCCTCCACAGATGTCAGTTACTCAGAACCAATTCTACACTTGCCAACGTAAGAAAAATGTACATACAGACAACCAACCTTTTTTTTAAATTAGATGCATGTTTTACTGATATATTTTACATAATATAAATATAACTCTTCTGCCAGGCCTTGCCTTGCCACCAGGCTCTATTTAGAAGAGCTGGGTTCAGACTTAGGAGCTTAACATCAACCACAGAATAAAAGTAAAAAACAAAACTGGTTGTCAGTAAAAAAGTCTGCAATAAAAAAAAATGTTCTTGTGTTGACAACCCTGTTTGACTACAGTATGGTTTTACACTGTGTTGCCCCCCCACACCTTGGATCTCGTACTCAGCCCCATACTCCAACCTCCCAAATAACACCCTCCACTATGCTGCCCCCCTGGACTCACCCTCAACCCTTGCCCCTGCTGGTCCTGCTACCTCAATTTCAGTTTGGTCCCCCAAAGAAGCCCACCTGCAGCCCAGCAATATTATAGGCAGCTAACAGGACATAGCAGTAACAGCACATGGCTAGGGGGAAGGTTCTACTAAACCCTAAGCTCCCTGAAGTGTGCTGCACTCCCACGCTGATGTTAGGTGGCACTGCTGTGCTCTTTGTGTCAACACTCCATCTAGCCTCTTTCCAGCCAGCAATGTTCAATCAGCTCTAGTTTCTTCGAGTTATGGACAGATAAAGTTTATTTTAATGGATTTTATGGACAGGGTTCTTTAGCCTGAATTTTTACTGACTACCTGTAAATTAATGGACAGTTGGCAACCCTGACCAATTCCCACAGCCCCTAAAATACTAAGTTTTATTCCCTCTGTTCATGTTCTAGACAAATATTTTGAGATATATAATTAGAGAACTACCTAATGCACAGGCTTCTAAAGAAAGGTTTCCGGAGATGTCTACCTACATGTGCAGATTAAAGCAACTCTGGTGCTGATCTAACTTATACCAGAGGGATATACCGTCTAAAAATGCATAACCTGTTCTTATACCAACACAGCACCTGCATCTCAATAAGAGAAAGTGAAGAAGTTGGTGTTCAAGCCAGTTTCATTAGTATGATGCTGTAACAGGGAACCCTAGCCCTGTTACTAGAAAGCGGGGTGGCCCCTTTAAGGACAGAGTTTTCAGAGCACAGCCTGCCAGCAGAGCAAGGATTAAAGGGTAGTCCTGTGGGCCAACCAGCTGACTGGGGCTATCACATGACCAGGACAGAGCTCAAGCCAAAACGATATAGTCCCTGGATTGACCTAGCCAAGGCAGATGGCCAGCCTAGGTTGTGGCAGAGCATGGGGCTCCTGAATGTCCAGGAGACTGGAAGAAAACAGCTCTGCAGGCCAGAACACAAGACAGAGTAACCCAGAGAAAAAGAAATGAAGGATAAGCAGGTACGCAGCCTCTATTATTTTTCTCCTTTGTTATAGTCCAGGGGCTTAGCATTTATGTCGTAATTTACACCAGTGGTTTGGATTGGGACTGTAGGGGAGGTTTTCAGAGATCCCATTAGTGCCCAAGGGGCACACGACTGACTACCTTGAGCCCAGCCAGAGGCAGGTTCAAGGTTCGAGTAGTTATTGAGCCCGGAATGGGCAGAGAGTGCTAGGTGGCAGCCACATAGGGGCCAGGGACCCAGCACCAGAGAAGACATAGCCACACAAGGGCATGGGGCCTGGTGTAAATGCAAGCTAGAGCCTCAAAGCCAGGCCCAAAGAAGTGGGCATAGGCTAGAAGTCTTAGCTAAAGTAAAGGGGTGGAGGCCGGGAAGGCCAAAGCCCCGACAGTGACAACAGTAACATCTGTGAGGCATAGGGCATGGTGTAGGGATGGTATGGAGCTGTCCTTAAGGCAGGAACTCCCCACTTCTGGCTGTCCTTTGGAGTGAAGACCAGATCTGGGAAGCCCTGGGGCAGCCTCCTCTTTGAAAACCAGAAGGAACATTAAGACATGGCAGGAGAGTAAAGGGGAGACTATTCCCAGAAGTGAGTTGAAATAAGGGGGATAGAACCCTATTACAGATGCTAAAAGAGAATCTGGCTCCAAATTTTCTTTATTTGATTGCTGTTTATTTCCTGTAATCCTGTACAAGATTTTGAACAAGGTTAGAAAACTGCATCAAAGAAAGTTGTAAGGCTTTCAGACCTTACTATACGGTAACAAGCTCACTCCCTCCACTACACTGTCACTGTGAGTCAGGCTATAGGCCTCTCTTGGCCTAATACAGGGAAAGATAACGATAGCTGTTACTAATTGTAAAGCTTGGGCCATAACCTTAAGCAACAGCAATAAAAGTAAGTAAAAGTAATTAATTGCCTTAATTCACTCTGTTCCTAATACAATAAAGAAGTTAAGTTAATTACAGTCATTCTTGATCCTTCAGTCATTCTTCAAACAGTACACCATCATAAAGCATTAAAAACACAAATTACAGAAGCAAGCACATGCTAGTTAAATAGACAGAAGTGGTATATTTTTGCAAATCTGTGCTGGTCTCACAAAAGCTTATAACAATAAATTAAGGACTTAGCCAACACATATAAGTTCTACTAATAATATTTCATACAGGTATGTTTTAGATTTTGTTTAAACCTGTCTAACCTACATGGAATAGAAGCGCTTATACCAGCATGGGTGAGACTTGTGCTGATAGTTATTCCTTTTCCTGTAAAAAGTATATTGATAAAAAAAGTGGTTCTATCCTGGTATAGCTGTGTCCATGCTTTAGCCAGTGTAAAACAGACCAGCTCCAAGACAACATACCCTTCAGGACAGATTTTGATATTATGATGTCACCTAAGAGGAGAGGAGTAGATAGCAGCAAACTTTATTCCAACATACCATCTGATTTTGGGAATTCATTAAGAACCCCCAAGAGTTAAAGAAAAATTTGATATTAATAGAGAAACGGACCAAGTAATCTACAAGCTTGTCAGCCACGTGTCAACTAGAAGCACCTTATCACAACATGGCCCTGAATTTCAAAGTAGAGCCTCCCTTCAGAATCTGCAAAGTACAGCTAGAGATGACTGAACATATAATTTTTGCATTATATAATCTACTAATTATTTATAGAGAGATGTGCATCTGACTACACAAACAAATAACGTCTTTTAAGTGTCTACATTTGTACCTGAAATTTTTGCAGACAAACTGCAGACACAGAAAAGGAGGCAAGGCTAAAGCTCTGTGTTACATATGTACAATACCATTCTTACTGTACCTGGACCCAGCACAGTATTATTGAGCCTTGGCTATATGCAATAACATGCCAGATGCATAGAACATGAACCTAAACTGCAAGGTCCATAACATCAATTCCTATTAAAGTCTCAAAACAGTAATCACCGAGGTCTACGAAAAGATTCCCAATGATTTCAATGGCTCTTAGACCATGCCACAACTGAAGCCAATTCCATGTTATCAATTCTGTACAGGTGCTAATACCACTCTAGGCTTTGCAACAATGCATTAAGAAATGTGACTAGTATGTATTATGTGTGTTTTAATTTCTCGCATTGAGGACCGCACTGAAATAAACAAAAATGGTTCCCAAAAATAAAAATTAAAAAATTAAAAATAATAAATAATAATAATAATAAATCACTCTCTCTCACCAAAATAAAACACTAAAAACCATTTATTTGGGGATGAACAAAAATTTTAAGTTCCACTGTGGCTAGTTTCAATAAAAGCAAAATAACCGAAATAAAGAGCCTAACTTAGCATCATAAAGCCAGTGTAGAAGTAATTAGCTTACTTGACTAGAAAAACAAAGACCAGAAGTGCTGATACTGCTTAATTCAGTTAAATGTTCTGAGAT
>NW_017728886.1:56938327-56954446 GCF_001723895.1 Crocodylus porosus
CAGTTCTGATTCAACCACAACGCAAAGTTTGATTTCTTCCACACCAGCAAAGAGGAAGTAGTGGTGGTGCCCCTTCTCTGTCCCCTAGCAGCCAGCAAAGAAGACACTCAACTCTGGGTCAAATCCCTTTGTTATCAGAAAGGACCAGAACCCATATACCCAATCAGGATGCCCTACTATATTATGGAGGTTTGCCATAGATCTGTCTCCACTTGAAACTGTTCCATTTTGTTTAAAGTACTTCAGTAATAATTGGAGCAAGGGCTAGAACCAGTATGTCCTCCCTCCCATGCGAGTGCCCTAATATGGTAGTTTTCAATTGGGGTGCCACAAGACCCTTTCAAGGGTACCACCACAGCCAGGTGAAAATGCCCGACCCACCTCTGTTTCAAGAAAGCAAGTGGAGGGCCAGACCAGGAAGCAGCTGCAGCAGGAAGGGGTGCAGATAAATTTAATGCAGGAAAGAGCACACCTGCCACAGCCATTTCCTGGTCTGGCCCCACATGCACCCTGGCTAGGGACAGACATTGAAAAAGCCTGAGCCTAAACTGATTCAATCTTTGCAGGTTAGTCTAACCTGGCTAGGCTGAACTGATTTGTAACTGCACAGACATCCCCTCTGGACTGAGAAAATGTAGGCACATGCCTACAGTGGCTCAGGCTGGAAGCTGGTGATAGAGCATCCATCCCTTCCCTTTCACAGTGCTGAACTGAGAGGACATTCTGATTAAGGAGGGGTTTCCCCCCCCAGTCATGCTTCTGACCAAGAGGGAGCCAGCAGGCAGTTGACAACAGCATTTAGATACACAGAAAGGAATTACACAAGAAGTTGATAGCATTTATAACCCCATCAGAAAACAAAAGCCTCTCTCATTAGTTCAAGCTCTTCTTAAACAACCTTTTTCCAAGAAAGGAACAGAGGGACATTACCAGCTACCTGTTGATTAGCTCCAAAAAGCCCTAAGCGGACACTGTCCTGTCTGCCTTTGTCCCATCTCCCACAGCAGAGACCGTAGTTAGCATGTGGCATGCTAGCTACTGCTAAGAGGTGTCTGTGTAAGGCAGAGTAGAGGGGGAAATCTGCTCGAGGAGGGACTGGTGAAGGGGGGGAGCAGGAGGAAGCCAGGCAGATGCTTCTGTACCTGCAGTCTCTGCTGGTGCTTCAGCCAGGGAGTAAAGGGGCAGAGCCAGCTCTGCTAGGCTGGAGCAGAAAGCCCTGCCCAGGGCTGCAAAGCATCTGGGATTCTGGGGGACTCTGATTTAAGTTAAACTTGCGGTCTAAGACAGACATTGCATAAGCCTGTTTGACCCAAATCAGTTAAGTCTGATACTATATTCAACCATGTTTATCTCAAACCAGTTCAAGCCAATTTTCAAAATGGTTTATGTGCACTGAATGCCTGTTCTGTTACAGGTTTAAACCAGTTTCTGATCACTTAAACCACTGTGTGTAATGCCTGTCCCTAGCCCCTGAAAACTGGCACAAACAAACAGCAATGTGGTCCCTTTAAAAGGACAGGGTGCTTCAGCCTGCATTAGGTTCATCAAATAACCTAATGCAGGTGAAAACACCCACTTCTGCCAAGCCACCTCCCAGTTCAGCATCCTGGAAAATGGGGTTTAGACAAGTTAAGGAAGGCAGCTGTAAAAGCCTAAAAAGGGTCAGAACCACAACCCTGACAAAATCCTATGTAACCACTGCCAAGCTCTCTTGTGCTACCCCAATGAATACCTAATTGTTTATACATAGCAGAACAGCCTCACCATAGACAGTAACCTACCTTGGCTAGACAATTCACCCCAAGGTGGAGGGGAGGTCAAGGATTGGAGTCCTTTCAGGCAGAGGAAGGATTTATACCCTCCTATATCCTGGGTGAGGACCTCCATCCCTGGGTTACTGGATCAAGGTATGAGAATCTACACAAACATAAACACTTTAACATTTCTTTTTCCTTCTTCAACAAAATAATGCAGTGGGCAGATGAAGGGGTTCACCTTCCCAGAGGCACTGGGTACTGACTGCAGCCAAGTTTGCAGATTGTGACTGGAGTATGCCAATGCTCCTGTTAAGACTAAGATCTGGAGGTTGGGTGATACGTTTGTTATCTAAACCAGAGAGACACTAAAAGTCAGTGGAAGATGAGAATAACGAGCAGCTCACACAACTGTGGGTACCTTGCAGGACTGAAAAAAAAGACTGTCTCTTACTCTCAAATACTTTAAATTGGTTAGGAACGACTGACCAGGGAAGTAGGCACAAGATCTCAGGACACAAGTGAGTGATTTAAATAACAAGGTGTGGAACATCAAGGGGGGATTTTTTTTAAGTTAAGGCAATACCTTTTGTTAAGTACATAAAACATCTATATAACAGCTATAACCTGCACCTCAAAACAAGTCTTGAAGTTTAAAAGAAATCAACATCTAAAACCATGTTTATAAGAAACATATAAACCAAATCAATGCTTAAGAATCTGATAAATAGAAACAAACAAACAAAATCTGAACTGAGGCAGAGCCAAAGACTCCACATGCTCAGAACTATAGCACCACTACATTTTACCAGGTGGCATATTAGATGCAACAAGAGGGAAAAGTAAAACCACAGTAATTAATTTATTTGTGCTGGATGCAAAAGATTCTATTTTCTCACTCAACATGAAGTGAGGTTTGGTATCACTAGTATTGCTTTCCAATACAACACAAATTTTGACAAGTTGACAATGAAGAATCAAACACTTCAACATATGACAGGGGAATGACGTTATAAAAGCACCAAGGCCAACTGCACTTACTTGACTTTCTTGCTTTCAAAGCAATGACAGCAGCCAACTCTCTCTGCACCTAACATGCAAGGAAAAGAGATGATGGTTATAGATAAATATCTGTACCATGGGCTACATAAAAATATATAATTCATTTTGGGCAATTATTTGCATACAGAATTATACAGCTATTATTTCACCAGTTGCAGGGGTAGGCTTTGTTCATTTTGATTTTGGATTTGATCTGATCTTTCCAGCAAACATTGGGGGGGGGGTTGGGTTGTTTTGTTGTTGTTGTTTGTTTTTGTTTTTTTTACAACTGGGAACACTGTGCCAAGCTTTTATGCCTCCAGTTTCAGATATATTTCACACATTCCCAAAAGGACAAGCCATTCAGTTTAGCATGACCTACGATTTATTTACTCAGGAAACTTCTTTTCATGCATGTATTTAAAACACCTTCACCTCTTTGACACGTGTTTATTCTCCCTCTTCCAATTGCACTGTAGCTCAGGGTTTACCTTGTGACTGAGTTTACATGAGTTATCCAAACTAGGAGTTTGAAAGAGGTTATGCAAGCACATTACTGTTTGAAGAAGTGAATACATAATGTCTTTTCATGTAATCAACACAAATACTAGGGCAGTTTTAAGACCATGATAAAAATTCAGTAAAAGCATACTTACTTTCTGCCTTTATTGTGGATGGCTACCCCTGTGTCTGGCATACTACCATACAAGTCATGACCACCACCATCTCCAGGATTTCACATATTTATTAGCCTTTACCAGTTGTTATTTCTCACAGGGAGACTGGGAACCACTCCAGAAAAAAAGAAAGATGACCCAGGGAAAATTGAGCCATTTCCTCGCATGTAAATGAGACAAGCAATACCGATCTATTTCACATGATGCTGTGAGGCTTAGTATGTTGATTTGTTAATAATGTTTATAAATACTAAATGCTTTGGAATCTACTCGTGGAAGGAAGCAGAGAAATGTAATGAACTCAGTTAAGTGTTTTGTAACATTTCTGCAGGAAACTACTACTAATCAAGGAAGAAAAATCTTTTAAGATTCTTCCCCATCCTCAAAGCCAGTAGTTTCTCTTCATCCTCCCAACAAAGCCACTTTGAAATGCAGGAGAGAGGGGAGATCTACATCTCTCTTCTTTACTGATTCAAACTACTTAATTATTTCTAATAATGACATTCTTTTAGAAAGCACTAAAGATAAAAGATTGTTCAAATACATGTAACAAGCCAAAGTAACCATGATTGTCTTATTTTATCCAGCACAAAACTGTGAACCCTAAGGGCATTCAAAAGGGATGAGCCCAGGTCCCCAAATTTAGGAGCAGGTCTTAAAAATAATTACAATTTACAAATTAAATGTCCTATATATTTTAAATTTGCCCTTTTCTTTAGCCTTTTGGAGGGACTTGCCTGGCTTCAGACCATGCAGAAATATTTCAGGGTCAAAATTCAACATGAGATGGTGCAACACAGTGAGCTTCTTCACTGGCTTCCTCTCTCCTAAACCCAGTAGTGAGCGAACTGACATATTATTCATTCCCCCTCCCACATGTCTGCCCTCTCAAAGAATCTCCTCCTACATTCATATTCCCTGTCCCTACATACTCATTTAGTCTCTCTAGCTTTTACATTCACCCAGCCCGTATATTTGCTCCCTTTTCCTTCACAATATTCTAGCCTTTACCCTCCTCTTTGCCAAAAGACCAAACTCCCTTCAAGTCCCTCCCTCCTGCACTGTCTACTGCACCCTCCACATTCCTTTACAACCCTGAAATTCCATCTTGCACCTTATGTTCCCTTGCCTGTATCTCAGTTTTTCCCTGCACCCACTATACCCCCATGCTCTGCCTTCAGACTCCTCACATACACTCTCAAAATCCCTGGTGCATACCCCTCAACCTCCCACTGCTCCACTTCAAGCTATCTGCTCAAAGTTTCTTGTACATTCTCATTCCCCCATCCCATCGATCCTGAGACAGCTGAACGCAGTTTGAAGTGGCAGTGTTTTTTGCACATGCATAAGGAAAAGGGGACTCCAACTCTGTGCACCCATGGAAGTTGAAGGCCAAGCTGAAGATAGGAAGTGTCACAAGTTCTAAAAAAAGTCAAGATTCTGAGTTGGTCTAAGACTTAAAAATTCTGCTGGATCTGTGAAATTTTGAGTAAGATCATGTATGAGACCACACTGTCATTAGCAATGAGAAAGTATTATTTTGTGACATGCAGGGATTCTAAAAAATACATTCTTTTTGCTACTTAGTGTTTTTTTCAGGCAGTTTTGATCCTGGAGGAACACAGCACTGTGGGCATTGAGCTTGCTGTTTTGATAATTTACTAGGCAGATCTCTAGGAAGCTGTGTTAAAGCTAATGCATAGACTGATAACTCACAGTTCTCATTGCACGTATAAAACACTGTTTGTGTAGGAAGTTGTCTTTGGGTTCTAGTGCTGCTGGCTCCTCTTCCCTCCTCTCAGCTCTGCCCTAAATACTGTACCCCATGCTTGCTGGTGCAGTTGCTTGCTTTGAGTCTGTAGTGGTGTTCAGAAATAGCTTTCCCATCCTTGTAGGCTTTTTCTCTCACCCACACTGGCCCATAACTTTCTCCCCTCTGTTTTTTTTTCCCCCCAGCCACATACGAAGAACATATACACACAGGAACTTCTTTCGACTTGCTTGCAAACTGCTCTTTTTCTGATGATTGGTTTGATTGCCTTTCTACTTATACTAGGACCCATTATTAAATCTATTACTTTCTGCAGGGTTATTCCCACATACAGCTTAATGTTCCTTCCTTGCCTTATTTAGGGTTTCAATGGTAATTCGTGTTTATAACATGCTGTAGAATACCTCCCATCCCCCTCCTATTCCCCTTTCTGGTGCAGAATGAGACATAGCTCTCCCTCAACATCCTGCTAAGAAATATTATCAGAACAAAAATTACCAGACTAGAAGAGGGAATGGCAAAAAAATTCTGTCCGCCTTGACTACTCTGAAACACTGTATGTTAAAGCAGTTCCTGAACCACAGCCCAGATAACAGGAGACACAAAGATACTGCTCCTCTCCCCTCCTTCTGGATGGTGCCTTCTGTGCTAGTCACAGAATGAAGCCATGAATGCCCGTGGGTACCCTAGTGCAATTTGACATTTCAGTTTGCTGCAAACTTAGACTTTCTGCCTTACTCAGCATGAAGCTTTGGTTTTGATCAAATGGTTTTCTGCAATCTTCAGTAAAAATCCACATCTCCACCAAAATGGCAGGTTTGAAATACAGTGTATGACCCAGATTAGCAGGAGAATGCTACTTGAATATATCTACATATAATTTTAAAAGGAGTTTCTCCAGTCCTGACTTCACAAAAGGCATGATCTGAGCAGTTAACTGAGCCCCTCAATCTCCACTGAAGCCAAACAAAGCTGAGGTTGTTCAGCACCTTTCTGGACTTCATAATAAGATATGCTTCTGGGGCTTACTTCACAAGTTTGTTTGGTTGGGTTTTTTTTTTTTTTAACATGCATGCATTTGACATTTCTTCTAGGGATCCAACTCCCATGCACCATTTCACAGACTGAAACCTGTGGATAACATTCATTTACCTGCTTCATATATACAGCATTTCCTTGCTTCTGCCTAATAAACTGCAGGCTACTTCCTTCATGACAAAACTGGTATTTGCATATCTTGCCATAGCTATTCATTTGGGTTTAAAGTACAAGACATATGCATGCAGCAGCTGTGCCTACAAACTACCATAAGAAATTGAGATACTAGCTATAAAAAAAAATTGTGTTATGTACGTCTTTGCCTCGACAAAGCAAACACGCTATACAAATACTGTCTTATTCTGGATAACAATGCTGATGTCAAAAAATGATTTAGATTGGAAGCTTGCTTTGTCTGATTGCAATACTGAAATACTGTAACAGCCTAAAAGACCATGCATGTTAACATGCTAGTACATTGCACAATTTTTATTTTTACATAGAAGACCCCAGAGCCTGAATATGCAGGTAGTGCCTATGTTTCTACTAAACAAAATATGAATGTCAACAACATATTTGGATGTGGCTACTTTCTTTGGTGAAGAATTGGAGATCTCAAAAAAATAATTTTTATTTAGTGTGATAAAAATACACAAACATTACTACTTGGTGGTTCGTTAGCTTATTCCTCTCTCTCCTTTGGCTACTGGGCTGGAACCAATTCTCTTTTCCCAAAAAACTGAAACAGACTTCTGGCTTCTAATGTTGCAGACGTGCATTCAAACTGTCAACAAAAGTGGCCGTCCTCAAAAAAAATCTTATATGAATTGTTCTCACTCATGTCCGAGTCACAGTGTTTGCGTACATGAGGCTTAAAGAACAACGCACAAAAAAGCAATAGTTTAGCATATATTTTTAAATCCCAAATTATGACAATTTACACACCCTAACTGATTGTGCTATTAGGTAGTTTCCCAAAGGACTAGGAAACTGTGCTTCTCAGATATACTATCTAAACATCCTGTGCTCCACCACACACTGATGTAAAATCTTCTGCAACGTAAACAGTCATCAGGCATCCTACAGTGTTCTGGTTTGAACAATCTGTGTCCTGCCACACAGCGTATGAAGATTCTTTTAGGGTCATGATGCAGCATATCTATCTAGATACACACACACACACACACACACACACACACACACACACACAAAAGGGCTGTGCAAAATTTCACTGGGCATTTTGTTTCAAAGCTGTTTCAACATGTTTCGAGCTCGAAACAATGGAATCAAAATAAACTAAAGCCTTCAAAAAACAGCTTCAAAATGAAACAAGGGCACTCGAAACATTTTGAAAGTTTCAAAAAGTTCTGAGTTTCGAAGCTGGGCATACTAGACTTCAGCACTGGTCCCTTGCAAGCAACGGCAGCCTGCTGTCATCCCTCACGCAGATCCAGGGGCACTGCCTCCCAAGGAGAGTCTGACACAGCCCTGCAGCCTTCCCAGGGGTGCGAGCCCCTGGATCTGCGCATTGGATGACAGGAGGCTGCCAGGAAGGTTGCTGCTGGCTGTGGGGCTGGCAGTCTGGTGTTGGGAGGCAGGGGAGCGCCACTGGTGAAGCCACTCCGAGCAAAGCCCTGGCTCTGAGTTCACCTTTGACCAGTGGCTCTTCCCCGCCTCCCAATGCTGGGCTGAGCTCTGTGGGACTGGAGGAGCCACTGGGAGCACAGCCCTGGGTCTCCCACACCTCCCACCACTGAACTGCACTCCAACGGTCTCCACCAGCCCCACAGAGCTGATTCCAGCAGTGGGAGGCAGGGGAGTGCCACTGGCTAGGGCTGCACTAGGACCACGGGCTGTGCTCCAAGCAGCTCCACTGCTGGCTCTCTGCCACCTCCTGCCACCGGGCTGAGCTCTGTGGGGCTGGAGGAGTCACTTGGAGTGCAGCCCTGGTAAACAAAGTCCAGCAGCTGGAGGCTCTGCAGCCCCATGGAGCTAAGCCAGGCAGGAGGAGGTGAGGGAAAGCTACTGGTCAGGGCTGCACTCGGACCAAGGGCTGCGCTCTGAATGGCTCCACCAATGGCTCTCTGCCACCTCCTGCTGCCAGACTCAGCTCCATGCGGCTATGGAGCCTCCAGCCACTGGGCTGTGCTCACCAGGGCTGTGCTCCAAGTGGCTCCAGTAGTGCAGTCACTTGGAGTACAGCCCTTGGGCCAAGCAGCTTCACAAGCCCCACAGAGCTCAGCTCCACAGCCCCAGACCTCTCCCAGGGCTGTGGGTCCCCAGATCTGTGCTTGGGATGACAGGAGGATGCCACTGCTGCCTGGGGCCAGTGGCAACAGCTGTCTTCCCAGCGCTGGGTGCAAACTGGGCCCAGCGTCAGTCGCAGCAGCAGCCTCCCGTCAGCCCGAGCGCAGATCCAGGGGCCTGCACCCCACCCCTGGGAGGAGTCCGGTATAGCCCCACAGCCCTCCCAGGGGTGAGGGCCCCCAGACTGGTGCACAGGATGACAGGAGGCTGCCACTGCCGGCAAGTGACACAAGTTTTGCTCATCAGCAGCTTGAGGTGCAGTTTCTCAGAAATCCCTGCACCTAACTCCCTGAAACTTGGCAGGCTACATGCCCTCAGAAGGAGCCATCATCCCTGCAATTTTCATCTGCATCAGGCAAAAAATGACAATTATCAGCATTTTCGTGATTCCCCATTATAGCCTATGGGTGAAACGTTGAAAGTGTGTCAAAAGAGCAAAACAGTTTTGACAAAATGAAATGGAACAGTGCTTTGAAATGAAATGGAACAAAACACTGTCTCTTTGAAACAGCGAAACAGAAGTTAAAATGAAACGGTGCCGTTTCGAACAGCCCTAAATGTATATAAGCATATACACATACGTCACACACAAGGTCGGTTCAAAAACTATTGAGACTGAACGTGTATTTGTGGTACAAAGTATGGGGGGGTGGGGGTGGCTTTGCTGAATATATCTGGGCATGTTGGGACTCCTGGACAGATTTGCAACTCATGGTGTTTCCCCAGTTTTCTGTGGCCAGCAGTTGAAGTAAGATCGTTGGTGTCTCACGTCCCCTTTCATCATGTCCACGTCCAGAACAACGTTTGTGCATTAAATTTTGCATGGAGGAAGGAAAAAAAAATACCAGGAAAACAGCAGTTGAAATCTCAATGACTTAAAATAGCATTTGGTGATGACACTGAGCCATACAAGGGTTTTTGAATGGCATCGTCAGTTTAAAGAAGGACGATCATTGGTCGAAAGTTATGACCATTTCAGATGCCCTTAGCATCACAAAATGATGAAAATGTGGCAGCTTGTGAAGCAATTTTTAGTCAAATTTTAGCCAAACACCATACTCCACAAGTGCCGCAGCCTTCATATTCACCCGATGCAGCCCTGTGCAACTTTTTCACTTCCCTCAACTAAAGAAAACCTTGAAAGGAAGATTTTGTGAGGTGGAAACCAGAAAACAAAATGCGACCAAGCAGCTTTAGTAACGTGACAAACTGCTTATCAGAGTTGCTTCCAGCAATGGCAGAAACATTGGGAGAAGTGTATGTCTGCAGAAGGAGCACACTTTGAAGGAGATTTACCCCATAAATAAAATATTCTGTTTCCTACACCATCAGTCTCAGTACTTTTTGTCTGACACACACACACTTAAAACCCTTGGAATGTTTCTTTAAACTCAAAGATAATTACCACATTATACTTAAAATTCATGACTTAAAAGGTTAACCAATTCAAATGTATCCATTCAAGCACATTAAATTACTTGCATGTCATTTTTATACAGAATTGAATTTGGCAATGTTGTCAGTAGCTCACTGTAACTGATGATATGAACAAATGATTTGATGGGCTAAAGATTCAGTTGTTTTGACAGATTGCTTCATCCTTTGCAGAAGAGTATCTTTGAAGAGTGAAATCCTACTACATTAGTTGCTTCCTACCTCTTCCCCTCAAGGATTTTCTTTTAAATTCTATTTTTAAAGTAACAATTTTGCTAAAAACATAACCTTTGCAGTTGTTTCCTGCAACCCTACCAAGCTGGCATCATTTGTAGCAGTAATCACTATTATTTCTTATAGTTCTTTTAACCGTTGTTTAAAAACAAGTGTGTATTTCCCTAACTGATCAGTTCTTGATTTGCTGAGTCATCCAGAAAAACTAACTGTACTGTAAACTGCAGAAAGCATAACTTTACATAAGGAACACTACCTGGTAAATCAAATAGGGAACCGGAAGGACAGTCTAAGAAAAGAAGCCAAACTACAGCTCAAAAAAAAAATTATGAACGAGTCTACCTCACTCTTGAAGTATGTGTACGCGTGCGTGCATGTATGCATTTGTGGACATACTTTAAATGCAAGGACTAACACTACAACAAGGCATTCCATCTTTGAGCATACAGACTCTGCCTTTGTCGCTTATACTTAATGGTCTACCAAACTCAAGGTGGCTGCCAGCTGATTTCTCAGGCAGACCACAGGGCTGGCAGCCATTTTCATGGGTGGAGCGTGGCAGACCTCATAGAAGCCACAATGACTGGAGAGAAAGCCAGCATTTTATTTTCAATAAAGTGTTCCCCCCCCCCCCAAGGGAGCCCACCCAAAGCATGGAGACAACCACAAAAATCATGAAATTGCAACTTCATTAGGGCCCTACTCATACTTCAAGGCCTGTTGTTAGTATGTGCTGTTTTATGTGTGGTACAGCAGTCTTTAAAACTAGAGCACTAAAGGCTGTGTGACTGCTGGTTGCCTAACTGGGGGGTTGGAATGATTCAGATGAACAACCCCCCCCTTTTTTTCTTTTTTTTTTTTTTTGCTTTTCTTTGGAAAAAGTAGAACAACATCAAACAGGAAAGACTGAGACCTTTTACCCCAACCTCCCCTCCCCTCACAAGAGCAGTGTAACAAGGGGAGGCAAATGAGACACCAATCCAGACACCAACTTAGAAGAGCTGGCAAAATGGCATCCCCCTTCTCCCCTCCCCAGAGTCTGTCACAGCAGGTGAAGCCCTGCACCACCCAGCCACAGGAGCTTAGCGGACACCGCCCTCTGCCCAGTATTATTTCGTAGGGACAAACGGAGCCACCAGGGGCAGTCTCCAGAGACCCTGGCACCACAAAGGTGCTGCACCCAGTATGTGGCAAGCCCATGCCCCAGCTGCAGCAGCCCAAGCCCACACACCTACAGCAAGAGCTAGACAATCACCTTGCTGTTGTTGTTTGACCCCAGTACCCTTTCCTGCCATGGCAGGGGGCTGGACTTGATGATCGGCTCAGGTCCCTTCCGACCCTACTAACTATGAAACTAAGAGCCACCCACAGCAACAGCAGCTACTGCAAAACTGCAGACATGGGACTTAAGACTCCTCCCCTACACCCCCACTCTCAATCAGTCAGCATAATCCCCCACATTTGCCCAGGGCACTAAAGAAGCTCACTATGCTTCTGGCCCAGGTTACTATAGCAGTAGCTCTCAATCTTGTTAAACTCAGGGCATCCTTCAGATAATACCAGCTCTTTGTTTTCACTCATTTTCTGGCCTTGGAAACAATAATAAGGCAATTCCTCCATTGCAAAGAATGAAGATCAGAAAGACCACAACAGGCCAGAATGCTTTGGATAATATGGATTCTTATTTGAACCTCTGGGTTTATCTTGTGAATCCTGTGTAGGTGTTTTCCACACACCCTTAAAAAGATCTTCAGTGCCCTGGCTAAGAAACACTGGTCTATAGCCTGATGGTTAAGGCACTATCCTAGAAGGGGGTGGGTGGCTGTAAGTTAAAATACCCTTCAGCAGAAGGAGGTGGAAGATGTGGGGTTTAAATCCCATCTCACAGAGGGAATGTAAACCAGCTCTTGCATATCCTTCATTAAGTGCTGCAATCACTGAGATGTGACACTGCAACAAGTAGGGTAGTTTTAAACTGTAGCTCATATTTTTTCTAGTCAAAATTATTCTATGAATTTGACCCAAATTCACAAGTAGCTTCAGAATGAGCTAACCTACATTTCTGATAAATTTACATGTGTAAAAATAAATAAGTCTCCCTGGTTTATCCTTAACCTATAAGAAAGATAAACAAAATTACCTCTTTGGTTATTCTAAAGTCATTACTGATCTAGAAGCAGTATTAATAGCAGTCAAACCTCAGCATATGATTTCTCTCATAAAAAAATTATTCTTTTGTATTTCTGTTCAGTACTACTGTATATTCACAGCCCTGTCTCTAGCATCATGTTTTGTACACTGAAGATTATATTCAATCATTTATTGTTGAATATGAATTCCTTGTAGGCTTTCTGATTAGGAAAAGGTGAATGATATGTAAATAGGATACACATCATTGCAAAGATGAGGAACACTTAGGAGCAAAGTATAGGTCCTTCCTACACCTATGAACTCACTGAAAATTAATGGGTAACATTTGCAGCAAAGACTGAATATACTGATTGAAGACAGACAACTGTATCCATAAGTAATACATATTCGAGAAATTATTTATTCCATCTTAAATATATTACAAAGTTCTCTAGAAGGCAAAGGAAAATGTTGTCAGAGAAATAAATGAAAATTACTGTGCAACAGAACAGGCCAGAATGTTTTGTAATTATAGTAAAAACTTTTCTTAGACTGAATGAATCTAATCTGCAGGCATTGAACTAACATTGGAAGGACTGGGACTGGGACTAGGATTTTCTTTGTCCTGTTAGGCTAAAAATGTTTTATAAAAGGACAAGCCTATTTCTCTGTGACAGCAGAGGCAAGCTATTATTTACAAAGTAATAAACTCCTTAGCGCAAGAAACAGAGAGCATTCTTTCAGAACCCCTGAAGGTACCACAAATTAATTGTTCCTTATTTGGTTACAACCATGAAAAAACGGTCTTTTATTTCCCCCTCTCTATCACAAATTATTGATTCTGTAATTTATGGGCTAACCTGCAAGAAATGGAAAAAACTGAAGTCAGTGGAACTACTATTCGTGCAGTTAGGACAGAAAAATTGCATGCACAAATATAGAAATAATTGGCCAGGCTTCAGTACTGCAGAGAAAGGCGTATAGTGGACCTAAGAGTTATAGCAGACCATGAGTAGAACATGTGCCAACAGATGCTATTGCAGCAAAATAGCCAACAACCTTCTGGGTTGCATTAATAGGAGTCTCACTCGCAAATAAAAGGGAACAATTCTACTTCTGTTCTGCACTGGTAAGGCCTCACCTGGATTAATGTGTTCAGACTGCAAGAAAGATGTGCACAGATCAGAAAGGGTGCAGTAGAAGGGTGTAGCAACAAAAATTATTAGAGGTCTGGGAAACGCAACTTGTGAGTAGGAGTATACCCAATTTGAGGCGGCAGCTGACCAATTTTGTAGACAGATCCCACAGCCAGCTGCCGTTTTTGAGGTCTTGTCGTGGCCCAGGCCTCCCAACACCTATTGGCTAAGGGCTGCTGGTATCCCCACTCCCTTCCACTGGGCTTCCTGCTGACTCCTACTAAAAATTTTATTTTTAATAAGGTTTTTTCCCCTGCGGATTTCATGGAGATCGCCTGATTTTGTGATATCTGCGCTACTGCAATTTAGGTAGGTCCCTACTTATGAAGAAAGGCTGAAAAGGAGGTTATTTAGTCTGAAAAAGAGAAAAAAAACCTCAGAGGAGATCTGATAACCTTCAAATACCTGAAGGGCATAAAAAGAATGAAAACAAACTATTCTCTTTGGTCATGCTATAGTATTAGAAGCAATGGCCTCAAACTTCAGAAGAGGAAGTTTACGCTGGAGATTAGGAGGAACTCTGACTGAGGGTGGTCAAGTATTGGAACAGGCTGCTTAGGAAACTTGGAATCTCCATCCCTGGGTATTTTCAAGGCAGTTGATTGGGATGGTTTAGTTAGGGATGATCCTGCCTTGAGTAGGGGGCTGGACTAGATAACCTCATGGAGGCTCCTTCCAGCCTATTTATTTCCCTATGATTCTACTCACATGCTTAGAGGCAAGTACATGGGTAGCACTTTGTTTAGCAGACTCCAGCACATTAAGGGTTCAGTTCTTAAAATCAAAGTATTAATTTCTCTTTAGTTGAATGGCCATGTTCAAGCTTGTGATGTTTTAATTCATGAAATAACCATGTGTTGGTTATATTCTTGACCCGAGGAACAGCAAAACCAGCCATACTGAGGGTAAAGGCAGTAAAGCTGTTTGAATATTTGCAGACATCACTGTCTACATCTGTGGTGCTATTAGGCCACAGTAAACTAATTAACTCCACCACAGGATAGTACTGCCTGACACGCATACTATTCTGCGGCAGAGTTTAGGGTATTGCAATGCACATGTAGACTGTGACTGGGGCTGGCTAGGACACAAGGGTGCTACAGTGTGGGGCTGCCTACCAGCTAGCCCCACACAATACCACCCTCATGCTCCAGCCAGCCCCTCTGCAGCATGCTGAGCCTGGGCACAGCAACTCTGGCCTGGCAGACTGACCCCCTGGACCTCTTGCCAGCCATGACTCTGCCACCCCAGCTCAAGATGCTGTGGTCCCAGAAGCCTGTGTAAACACTGGGCCTGAGAGCAATAAACTCTGGTGCAAACTGTGCAAGAGTTTATTCAAAAGCATTAATATTACATGTAGATGCACTCACTAGGATTTAGAGGTGTGATGTCAAATCAAGGTCACTTCAGCTCAATCTAACCAACATCTTCTAAGCTCCTGCTTACCTCAGAAGAGATGTATGATTTTACAAAAGGAGCATACAGAATCCAAGCACAAATGGGGTAAGCTGTCATTTGTCTTGGATGCAGCTTATTGGAGGTGAATAAAGCTATCCAATATCCCAGTAAAATAAACAGTAGGCTAATTATTTACTTTTATTTATCCTTAGTGTAACTGTTCTCAGGTGTAAAGCTACACCACTAATACCTCTCCCCTCCTATCCATGACTCCTTCCAGAGCCAGAACCATGGTTTCACTCCAGTTACTATTCTCACTAGGACTTGGGTCCTTCTCCACAACATAAATCATTTTTCAATAGAATCAGTACAAGGTTTGATGTGATGACCTTACCGCAGACGTGAGGCGAGCAAGGATTTCAGCTTCCGTTTCTGCAGCATCTTCTATTTTTTGATCAGGCCTTAAAAATAAAAATTATACTTATTTTATAGTTTTGTTTGATGCGTTTTGGAAAGCAAAAAGGCAAATGGTTACAGACACCAAGATAAAAGGGGCTTTTGAGTTTCCATATCAAAAGGAAGATCATAACTTACAAAACTGACAATAATTAAGTAGGTCAGCATCATCAGACTATACCCTTTATCCCCGCTGTCAAATTCTCTCTCTCTCTTTTTTTTTTTTAAAATGAAATCACAAAAAACACATACCAAGAAGCATTCTTCAATTAATTAAAATGTGAAAAAACAACAGCTTTATGCTAACCCTAAAAAAGTACAAGATTTTAAAGTCAAAACTGCATAGTAAAATGTATATTTTTGATCTGTTAAAAAATGTACTCTTAATGTCAGCATCCATGGGGTATTCCATCTGACAAACAATATGCTTTGTGCACCTCTATAAAAGACAACTTCTCATTTTTACTATTCTCAGACATAAAAAAAGAAGATTCCAGAAACCATTAAGACACATGCAATCATGTCACATACAAGCATAAAAGTCAAGCCAGTGAACAAAATTTCTTATCACTAGCACTTGGGTTGCAGCAATTTCATAGTCGGTAGGGTCAGAAGGGACCTGAGCAGATCATCAAGTCCGACCTCCTGACATGGCAGGAAAAAGTAGTGGGGTCAAACGACCC
>NW_017728886.1:56954546-56961444 GCF_001723895.1 Crocodylus porosus
AGCCTCCTCTTAAAGACCCCCAGGGTAGGAGCCAGCACCACTTCGCCTGGAAGTTGGTTCCAGATCCTAGCCGTCCTGACAGTGAAGTAGCACCTCCTGATCTAAATGCTTAGAAATAGCTACATGTAGTAACATGAATGCTAACAAAAAGCTGGACAGTGCTAGGCTCTCTGAAGCAATACAAAAGCTGAAGAAGGTACAAAGAACCTTCCCTGAGGACAGTCACAGTCCAGAGTCCTGAGGTGAAAGATTAGAAAGGACAGTCTCATGACTTGGGGACAGCAGTTAAAAACAGGGGGTGATGTGGATATCACAATTTTGCATATCAGGATTTTATTCCTCACATTTCTGAAAGCAAACCCAATAATGTTTGAGTCAAACTTTTGAATCTGTGACAGTTAAACAGATCGTATTTAGACAAAAATGTTTGTTCACCCATAGCCAATCTATTCTTGTTATCACACCATTTACACTACTGTACTCTTGAACAGCTTCTGGTGTATGATAGAACACAATTGCTAGGTCATGTTTCTGAGAACAAAAAACCCAAGTTGCAGTCACTTTACTTAAAAACAGAAAAGCTGCTAAACAAAAAATAAGATTTGGCCAGTACATACAAAGAAGTAGCTATGCCACAGAACAATTATTTTCACTAAATTGCATTTTCTTTTAGGCAGAAGGGCAACCGTATGCCAGCTAAGGGGCCACATAAATCAGACTGTTCTTTTAGACTACATAAGATTTCTAAATGAAATACTTATTGAGCCTCCTGGAACCCTTATTGGTCATTTAAAAGCGAGAGATCAAGCTGATAGTTTTATTCACACAGGGAAAAAACCCTTAACATATTAATTTTCTGTTCTTTAAAAGAAATGCGGTGTGCCAGTGGACTGAGCAGTTATATATAACTGCAGCTGTTGCAATAATCATAGATCACAGGTAAAATAGAAGCTTCTGGCTTACGGTAAATTATTTAATTGCTCTTATACTTTGGTGTGTTGAAAGAAGCAACAGACAGCCTGTCTGGTATATGCAGCTGCTATATGGTGCCTGATGTATGCAGTCAGAATATTTTTTTTTTCCATATTTACAAAGTGAAAGTAATTCTATGCTTTTTTACAAATGCATTGATTTTAAAAGCAGGCATATTCAAACTAAAACGTTAATCTGCATTGTGTATCAATTTTGAAAAGTAGCCACTCACAGCTGCCATTCCTAGTCCACCAAAAATTCTGTTTAACATTTGCTGCAAGTGTTACAGACAGCCAAAAATGAATGAACAAATTGCAAATGAGGCATACATTAAATGTGATATTTTAAAATATAACTCTGAATCAGAATAAAACACTCGGCACTTGTGGTCCCTTAAATATTTGATATGAAGTATTTATCCAGGAGATCCTCCTAGAAATGATGCGGCAGTCTCAACCAGTGGATATGACCACAGTTTGTAATTTACAGAACTGAACATGAATGAGTTCCAGATATTTCCACTTTTAGTCCATCTTCTATTTAAAGCAATATCCTCCATGTATGCTCTGTTAACATATGTTCTTCAAACATTTGTGAAATTATTAATACTAACAGCTAAATTCAGTAAAAGCTTTTCTGAGAATCCATATTGAAAAAGACTGAATTGGGCTAACAGAACAACCAACCTGGAAAAAAGATTACTCCAAATATTGTTTACTACAAACAGGCATTATTTCCCATCAGCTGACAAAATGTAACTTGTCCTGAGTAGAACACAGCAGGTGTTAGAGAGAGTATAACACTTTGGTGAAAGGGATAACAAGAAAATGTGATTGGAAGGAAAGACTAGCGTAACCAGATTAAGAGTTGCTAGAAGATTTTTCTTCTTTATCAGTAAATGAATTAAAATAATCTAAGGCTCTCAATGCATTCTTCAAACCTCCATTAATTTGGTCTTCCAAAGGCACTATGATTTGGTAAATCTTGTTATTCCAAATTTACAGTGAAGGAAGTCGAAGCACAGACAGTAAAAGGATTGGAGACAATGGTTGTTACACTCACTGGAAAGGGACCCCAATAGGTAGGGTGGCCATATGAGACCACTGGAAATCTGAGATACTGCTCCCTTTCTCCCCTGCCCTCTCCCAAGTAAGTGGCACTGCTGCAGTCAAAGGCAGAGTGGCATGGTGCACCAGGCAGGCAAGCAGCAGCAGTGTCTGCCCACCCACCTGCCTGGAACACCACGTCCCTCTGCCTCCTGCCAGGCTGTGCCCCACCACCCTGAGATTTCCTGACCAGTCCAGTGCATGCATCTTCTCACCTAGCATGGGGCTCTCTGGCACCCACTTGGCTCCTGACAGCAGCACCTAGGAGAGACAGACTGGCAGACAGGGGGTGCTGGGCTCTGCACAGGCCAGGGCACACAGCACCTCCACAGCCAGCAGAGCCAGGGGTACAATTCTGCCTCCCTTCCCTGCACAGGCAGTGAATGCAAGCACCCAGCACCACAGTGGTTGCCGCCAGGCAGCCTCTCTCTGCTACTGCAGGCACCAACTGGCCCAGCTCATCTGGGTTTGAAGTCCCAGGGTAGAGCCTGAAGCCACCCCCTGCAAATATGGGTCCCTGCCAGCAGCCAGGTAGGCAGAAGCAGGGAAAGGACCCCTTCTCCCCTTGGGACAGGGTTCCAAGACACCCTGCTGCACCCCCATCCCTTCCCCGAGATGCCACATACACATGCATACACACGTGAGCAGCCTATACTCACAGTAGCACTCTCGCCCCGCCCTGCCCAATCTGGAAATTTTGCTTCACTTTTAACCAACCAGGATTAACCAACCACTTTTTACCAGGACAGCCAACAAAATCCAAGACTGTGCCAGCCACACTGGAACATATGGTCATCTTACCGATAGCTCTTGGAGTAGAGCCTAAGTGATTGCTCTAAGTCACACAGGAAGCCTATGGCAGAGCTGTGATTGGAACACAAATTCCCAATCTTGTGCCTTAACTGTATCTTTTCTATCCAATTAGAGTTTAGCCAGGATGCTAGTACAGTACTCCAGAGAAAAAGTAACATGGGCAATTTAATGCTTACAAGTGGTCAGCACTACAATTCATTCAAAACACAGAAATTAAAGAAGCCTAGTACCACTGGACCATAAGCTGGCATTTTGTGCAGTACTGACTCAAAGAGACCTTTCAGTCCTATAATGATGCTGTTTTCCTGGGGGCGGGTTTCACCTGCTATTTAGGCCAGATCTTCTGTTGATCAAGAGATGTGTCATATCATATATCAAAAGCAGGCGCTCTCAAGATTGCAGAATGGAGCATCTATGACTTTTCCCCATGCTTCTGGGCTTTGCCAACTGCCACACAGGGCCAGGAAGGATTTTTTTTCCCCCCTCCAGTTGCTACAGGACTCTGGATTATTTTTTTCCTCACTTGCCTCAGAGCACAGTGTTGGCTGCAGCCAACACTAGGGATTGACTAGGATGTGCCAGTGCTCCTGCAGGGACTAGAACTTTGAAGGTTTTGGTTTGACGGTGGTGCCTCACTACTCAAGGTCAGTCCAACGGCTCCATTTGGTATTAGAAATAAATGTTATCCCTTGATCAAACTGGTACAGACTGTAGGGGGCTCTGCCTTCCTCTGTAGCAGGGAGCAGGGCCCTCCTCCTTGGATCTCTCAAGTGCAGTGGGACAGCAACAATCCACATGCCCTTGCTTTACCTGTGGCATGTTAGGGTGTTTTGGTGTCTTAGGGAAATATGCCTTGTATTTGTGCAGCAGGGTAGACTGTGTAGTTATGGGAATAAGTTAGACAAGGACTTGTACAGGGATGATGCTGCTTTGAGCAAAGCATTAGACTAAATCAGTGGAGGCGGCAAACCTTTATGGCAGGAATGCCACTAATTAGTTTTACACTCTCCCCAGGTGTCACTCTAATCCTTTCCCCTGCCCTGTCTGCTACTTTGCTTTCTGCTTCCTGCCATACCTGCTGCTGTGCTGCTTGATCTACTGTGTGCAGAACACAAAGGCTGTCCTTGCTACTTGTGGCACCAATGCCATAGGTTGGTCACCCCAAGACTAGATAACCTTGACAGTTCCTATGCCACCCTACTTTTCTGTGATTTTATACCTCCAGGAATAAAACATCTTTGGACTAATAATCCATTTTTACTATAACTCAGTGACACTTCAAATTAATCCTAAATTTAATCTTTCCTATTAAATATATAGAGTGTAAAAATGTTAAAGCAAATCAATGAAGACTGCTACCAGACATTATGGGCACTGACAGACATAGGAAAAAAACAAAAACAAAACACGCTTTACTGGAAGAAGCAATGTGTTACTATGACCCGGCTCTGCAGCATACATATCGATCAGGCATTTCAGCAGGGCTTTTTGGCACTTTATCTAATAGCTAGTCAGCAAAAAAGACATTGGGAAAGCTGGGTGCTACTAATGCAATGGCTCTTCTGGGCACACGACTGGCCTGGCATGGTAGCACACTGAATTTAAAGTACAGCATCATTTCTTTTCTTTTTTTTCCACGTCTGCAAGCAGCCTATGTGAAATGTCCTGTTTCTGCAAAGATTTAAGCACATGAATATCTCTGATTGTATTATAGAAGGGAGGAGTTATCCTATTACATAATGGTAATTGAAATTACATGATTACATGTTTTTTCCCCCCCAATTACTACAATAATAGCACAAAGAGCAAAGTGAAAAGTTCAAGTGTAACTTTAAGGTCAGCCTCTCCTAACTGCTAAATACTTGCCCATGCAACCCTAGTGTTGGACTGTGGAATTGCTGTGAGCATTTACTAATGATGGATCACCAGCACTAACTGGTCACAACTGTAGGCAGGAGTAGTTTCAATGTGTATTTTTCCTCCCTAGAAAAGACACATAGGTTAAATCTATGGGCACTCTTGCACATGCTCCAGTTGGGGTGGGGGGGAAATGGAGGGAGGTGCTTTAATTAGAGTGGCGTCAAGAGAAATTCTGACAATCACTGAGATGGGGACAATCACTCAGATGTTTGTAAGCATTTGTCTATAGACTCTATATGCTTGGAGCTGCTCTAATTAAACCGCTGCTGAATCTTATGTATCAGCATCCCCGCACTTAAAAATGGTAGCAGGAGTGCTTGAACTAAAACAGGGCTAAAAACAAGGTTTAGCTCAAGTGCCCATGCAGCCATTTTTAAGCATGGGGACACTGATACATGAGATGCAGGAGGCTGCTGGAGCACAGTTTTGCCATGCTCCAGCAGACTTGATTAACTGAGTCTGCTCCAACGCACTGGAATTCCAGCACATCAGAGCAGCCTCTGCACTTGTGTATAGGCTTCCTATGTGAATGAAGAAAATCATGGCATCCTAAGTTTAATGGGACAAATCATCCCTGGTATAAGTTTATCAAAGCAAAACCAATACAGCAGATATCAATCTGTAACTGTAGTCTTACTCAGTTTCTGGAACAGTATGTGTGTAGACTCTCAGTTAGTATGAGCAAAGAAAAAAAGAGGAGTTGGAGAAAGAAAACACTGGTTCATTTATGCTTCACCATCTGTCTTCATCCATCTATCAGCTCTTCCCTGCTCCTACTCCTACCTTTTTCCTCTAATGAGCTCAAAGTATTCAGTCATCCTTTTGACAAATGCAGAAGCATTAAAAAAAAAAAAAAAAAAATAGTGCATGTATATAGACAAATGCTTACAAAAAATCTCAGGCCAAGTGATTTTCAGAATTGCTTTTTGCCTTGAAGTAAAACTTGGCATTTTAAATTTATTTAGAGTGAACAGTTAACTTTGGTAAACTTGGCATAGTAACTTTGGCATAGTATCCATTATTTCTTTAAGGATTTGTATTTTAGCAGGTTATTATTCACATCAAGCAGTGAGAATTTTGAAATTGGAAAAACCTACCTTCTATTTAATATCATCCTCCCCTGACGCTGATATCATTATTCAAAACTCTCTTCCTTCAATATTTATTGAAAAAAGAAACCCTGACAATGTGACAGGGAAAGCCTTCCGAAAAGAAGTCTTCGGTGACAGCACTCCCCAAAGAAAACCAACTTCAACTACAATTTGAATAAAGTGAGCAGGAATAAGCCAGAGATGTACATTAATGAATAACCAAATAGAACATAAGACAAGTAACAACTTGCATTAGAAATGACAGTTAATACTGGAACAGTAGGACTATAAAATCTTCCAGTCCATCTTCCTTCCCAGCACCCTTTACACAGAGTACACACCAGAACTTTCTGGCGTATCCATTTGATTCAAAACCTTCAAGAGAATAGGCATGAACCAATGGCCTGAATTTCAGAGATAATAAAAAGCACAACTCTTAGTAAAAGTCAAAAGGAAAATCTTACTGCACATCAGTGAGAGCTGCCCACCCCTGAGCCTGCCTAAAAACCAAACATTTTATTTTGTGAAAATGCTCCCCCCTTGGCATACAGATCTGGGATGTAAATGACCAAAGTTCAGGTCCCTGCTCTACCTGTGTGCACATGGTACTGTTACCACTAAGGTATAGTCAGTGTGTCCCAGGATTAACTATAAAAAAAACCAGACTATTTGAATGGAGAGATCAAGAGAAACCCTGACAGAACTCTGGAGTATCCTGGTAGGCAAAAGACTTAACTGCAAAAAAGTACAAGCCTGTGCTGAAGTCCCTGCTCTGAGCACTTTGTTGGAAAAATTCAGGTCTGTTTTCCTCAGTACCTCTACAAAGCAGGCTAATCGTTATACTAGCCAAATTTAGAGATCCAAGTTTGAAAGTTGGGGTCCAAAGAAACAGGGCCATTCTGCTCATTTATAGTTTCATAGTAGCTAGAGTCGGAAGGGACCTGAGTAGATCATCTAGTCCGACCCCCTGCCTTGGCAGGAAAGAGCACCGGGGTC
>NW_017728886.1:56962054-56963280 GCF_001723895.1 Crocodylus porosus
AGCCCTGCGGAACCCCACTGCCCACGTCCTTCCAGGTCGAGAAGAACCCATCCACTACCACCCTCTGGGTGCGGCCCTCCAACCAGCTGGCGACCCATTTGACCGTGTGGGCATCGACACCACAGTCTCCCAGCTTTTTGATGAGGACAGGAAATGTTGCTATTAGAAATTTGCTGTATTAAAGATCCTCTTAAAAGTCATGAAGTAGGAAAAGGAATTATAGAGAAAAAGTATCTCTACCAGCAAAGTAATAATATTAATTATTCGAAATAAAATATCAAGACTGACACCTCATTATGATGGGAGCTTTACAGAAACACAATCCCAACTTCATAAATCTTTTGCTCTAAATAAGCAAGGCAGACAAAGAATGAGAAGCAATTAAGAAGCACAAAAAAAAGAGTAGAATAACTTTCCTAAAGTCACATGGCAAGGTAATGTAAGAGCTGGGTGCCCTCTGCATTTGACTGCACTGTTTTTCTACTCATGATGCTAAGTATCATGAAACCTATCTATGCTAGAAGGCACCCTAAAATGGGAGTTATTACTACTGTACACAGTTCTGTGCAAAGTCTTTCATTTTAACCCAGTCATTTACAGAGCATTCCATAAAGTTCAAAAAAGGATATGCTTACAGGTTGCATGCAGTAATCCTGGGTGGAGTAAGGGGCACTAGTTGCAACAAGAGTTTTACACCATTTTGCCATCCTTCATCTCTTTCGAATTCACAGAAAAGGTAGGTACATTCATCAGCTGAGAACTGGTAGAAAGCATATGTGTCTTGAAAACAGAGCTCTCTGTCCACTGTTTGGAAAAAAATGAAATACCTTTTAAACTTTCCTCACAGCCATGCGTATGTGTAGATGAGTAGCTTAATGCTTAGTTTGACGACCAAAGACAAAAAAACATAAGATTGAAATCTGAAGCAATTACACATTCTCTCTCGCATCAAATATAAAATAAAATGCATCAGTTGAACACAATGTTTTCTTGATATATTTATAATTTTAAAACAACCAGTGCCTCAATCACTATAATAAAATAAATCCTAAATACCTATACATATTGGTATTTGATTTGGGGGTTTTAATCATGGAAAATTAGATCTCCCCCTACCCCATTCATTCACCAGGACAAGTCCAGGCCCATAACTCCCAAGCCACAGCCCCCCCAGCCCTGCTGGTGCCCCTCACTCCCCACCCACAACCCCCTGACTCTGCCAGTGT
>NW_017728886.1:56963965-56981093 GCF_001723895.1 Crocodylus porosus
CAAACTACAGGCCCATCAGCCTGACCTCTATCCTGGGGAAGGTCTTAGAAAAGATTATCAAAGAGGCCATCCTTAACAGACTAGCTGAAGGCAATATCCTGAGGGATACCTAGCATGGGTTTGTTGCACGTAGGTCTTGCTTGACCACTGTCATTTCCTTTTATGCCCAGGTGACTTATCACCTGGACAAGGGGGAAGAGATCGACGTATATCTTGACTTAAAAAAAGCCTTCGATCTGGTATCCCACAATCACCTCTTGGCTAAACTGGCTAACTTGACGTCATCATGATTCGCTGGCTGGGGAATTGGCTCCGTGGTAGGACCCAGAGGGTGGCGGTCGACGGGAGCCAATCGTCTTGATGCGCTGTGACCACTGAGGTCCCTCAAGGCTCTGTCCTAGGGCCTATACTATTTAACATCATCAATGATGTGGACATTGGTGTCAGAAGTGGACTGGCCAAGTTTGCCGATGACACCAAACTCTGGGGTAAAGCATCCACACCTGAGGATAGGAGGGTGATCCAGGCGGATCTGGACAGACTCATGAAATGGGCAGGTGAGAACCTGATAGTGTTTAACACTGAAAAACGCAAGGTTCTCTACCTTGGGAGGAAAAACCCGCAGCATCCTTACAGGCTCAGCAGCGCTACGCCGGTTAGCACTACAGATGAAAGGGACTTGGGGGTCATGATTGACCAGAAGATGAACATGAGCCTTCAACGTGATGCTGCAGCTAGTAAAGCAAGCAAAATGCTGGCTTGCATCCATAGATGCTTCTCAAGCAGATCCCGGGACGTCGTTCTCCTGTTGTACTCAGCCTTGGTGAGGCCTGAGCTGGAGTACTGTTTCCAGTTTTCGGCTCCCCAATTCAAGAAAGATGTGGAGAAGCTTGAGAGACTGCAGAGGAGAGCCATGTGCATGATCAGAGGTCAGGAAAGCAGACTTTGTGACGAGACACTGAGAGCCATGGGACTTTTCAGTCTGGAAAAGAACAGGCTCAGGGTGAACTGGTGCTCACTTGTAAGTTTATTAGGGGTGTTCACCAGGATCTGGGGGAACATCTGTTCACCAGAGCACCCTAAGGGATGACAAGATCGAATGGTCAATCTCCTCTGCGACCGTTTCAGGCTAGACATGAGGAAAAACTTCTTTACAATCCGAGCCCCCAAGGTTTGGAATAAACTGAACACCCTCTTCCCACTCCCTTGCAGGCTGGAACTCTTTGCAAAACTGCAAAATCTGAAGGATTCTCCATTAAGATGAGAAACCTGCGTTTTCCTTGGGTAAAGGGTGAAATCTTTTTTGAACTGATTCCAAGCCTTTGGATTAGATTCGGACCTTTTAATGGGTCTCCCGATTCAATTTGGATTCAAAGATTCGGTTGCCGAAATGGGCTGAATCAAATTGACGACCAAAGCTTTGCGCAGCCCTAATGCCCACTGTCTGCAAAGAGGCAAATACAAAATTTCATTCAAAAAGTAGAAGAGAAAAAAACTGTCAGAAAATGTGACATCTCGTGCATTTATGAAATGAAAGTTCGTATAGATAAGTCTATACCACATTAGTATTAATTAGTATTAGAAGTCACCATTTAATTAAACTAATCAACCTGCATTTTTCTCTTTTCATTCTTTTTCTGCTCTTCCAGAAACTGATATAAACCTTGTGGTAACTAGAGGAAGCTGACTACCTAACTGACACCATCAGCAGTACTTGTTTCTGTAACACTGACCTGATAACACAATTCCCATGTCCAATAGAAGCTGCCATACACCAACTGCTGTAGATCTGTACTTCACAAAAGGACAGTGCTGCAAGAGCCAGTCTACCAGTTGTGATCCAATACAGCTTCTCCTAAAATAAGCAAAAACATGTATTTTGAATATCTGTATTCTATACTTTTAAAGATGGTTAATAATCCTGCAACGACCTCCTCTGTTTCCTAGAGAAAACCCTACATACTACAGCAATTTTTTGGTTTATTCCGGTCACCTGTAAGAGGAAAGCCATTGCTGGAAGTCTTATTTGGAATGACTCGGGCATTACAAGCAGAAATCCCTGGACATTAGATGTTCATCATCCCCCAAGATAAGTGAATTAATTCACATACCTTGTTAATACTTCCTGCATAACACTGCAATACATTTTACTATATTCATTTTTTTTGTATATATAAATTGAGATTAGAAGTAAGAACAGCCGGTAGGAATGTTAAGAGCTGAAGTCAATCTGAATCCTACAGCCTCATGATTAAAATTCTAAGTACAGACTTAAACAGTACAGCTGTGCATTATATAAGCACAATGAAGACCTGGGCAGTTTGAGTCCTTTACTAATAATGCAGTGATGCAATGCACATTCTAGTATAATTAATCTCTCATTACAAGTCAACCAAAGTAGAATTTGCACACTGTTTTTAAAACACCGTTACACATATGAATGAATAAATGGTATTAAAATAAATCTGCCATTATTGAATTACTCAAAACAGAAAGAAACATGCATGTTAGCAGGATGCAAATGGATAACTTTAGTTTCACTGTAGAGACAGTCTGCAAATAACAGATAGAATCATTGTCTAAATAAAAATAGGGCCAATTATCCTCCCATACAAGTACAACGTCTTTATTGGTGTTTTAAACACAATTGTCAATTAAAAAAACCTCATCCTACACTGCCTCTCTCAGACAAATAAGAGAATAATACAAGATGAGTATACTCAGGTGTCTGAGCTGTTTCAAACATGTCTTTTTAGCAGACATTTTAGATAAAGAATGCATAAAGAATAAACCCTACATCTCTCAAGTTAGGGCACAACACAATACAAACAGAGAATAATCAAAGCTGATTAAAGATAATGAACTAGTGTTACCTGCAAATTCCTGTAACGTATACTCTGTCCTTTATCAGGTCAGAAGCTTGAACTGTAAAAATATTCCTGAGAGCTCTCCCAGCACAAGAAGAACTCTCTCCATAAATCTAAATTAACAGAGAAATAGGACACACAATAAGTAACAAGCATCCAAAAAGGAAACTCACAAAAGCTACCCAATTGAGGTAGTGTTAAAAGCACAGTTTAAAGTTGTGTGAAGGGAGTCAGCATTGGGTGCTTACACCAATATGGTTAAATAAATTTAGTTTCACCAGTAACAATTTTCTAACATATACAAGCCCTGCATTTTACAACTGGATATAAAATGTAGGCTACATTCAGAAATGAGTCGAAAGCCATAATCAAAAGGAAAAAATAAAGCAAAAAAATATATTCCTACTATATATATGCTATATATCTTTTAGCATATGGAATTAAAATGAGATATAAAAAAAAAAAATACCTTGCTTGAAGGGTTTTCCAGATATGGATTTGAAATTCTTCTGGATAAAGTCTGTAACAGAGAGATTGGCACAGCTAGTTTTATTTCTAACACAAAGACGACCATTTCCCTGTAAACATATACTTATATCATTATATTGTGTAGCTTCATTCATGCCCCTACTGCAAAAAAATCTCCTAGTTTGATCATTGTTTAATACATTTGTTAATAACCTGAAAGGGGAGAGATACGGGACAGGTAAACAGGGAGGTGGTAAAAACTGCAGATTACAGTGTCATTTATACCAGTCAGAATCAGAGAGAACTGTAAGAATTTCAAGAGAAACATATGATAGATGAAAGAATAACACGATAGCAAGTTCAAAGTCACTCAATGTAAAACAATGCATAATGGAATAATATTTTAAATTACTTGTACATCTGGTAAGGATCTAAGCTGCAGAAGCTCACTAAAAGGGACCTAGGTATCACTGTAGACAGTTCAATAGAAGTTGTTCTGCAAGGATCAGATGCAGTCAAAAGAAACAAGACAGAGTGAATTATGAATGCTATGGTGAATAACAAGCAGATACTACCTGCACATGAATCAAAAGTGTGGCCTCATCTGGAACACCATGTGCTCTGTTGGGCACTGCATCTCAAAAAGGATATTACAAAAGTTAGGATGCAGAGATCAGAGTTCAGAGAGGAGAGGCAAAATCTTGCAGGGGCCCTGACATATGTGACCTCCTCAGAATTGGAGGTGGGAAGCTGCCACAAGAAGCACACCCTGTGCAGGAGATCATCCTGCTGCAGGTGGTATACCTCACACAGTACAGGACAATTTTGACAACACTGTTAGGTGGCACCAAGGAAAAGGCTGCCCAGGGCAGGTGCCCTTCCTATATTCACACTCCTGGGTTCATAGCAGGTTAATAAAAGACGCAAAAAATACCTCTCATATGAAGATCAGACTTCAGAAACGAGATGAAGGCAGCAGTGTTAAGATAAAAGTATATATACTACTGAATGGTATAGAGAGGTTAGACGGGAAATTGTTTCTACCCTGCCTTCTGACTGACTTCAAACTAACAGAGCTAACTACAACTTCAAAATAACAGGGCTAACTGCTTCTCTCAGGAAGCAGATATTAAAGAAGCTGAAACTCAAAGCAAAAAAGGAAATATTTCTTCAAGCAATGCATAGTGGAGGTAGTCCCAGGAGTTGTAGAGGCTAATAATTTAGCATTTGGAAGTGCAGATGGAAATCAAGAATATTCATAATTGTAAATCAACATCAGTAAACAAAACTATTGGAAAGGCTACTGAACCTCTAACATCAAGGGTTACCCTAATCTCTTACAGTCAAAAATTGGGTAAAGATTCAATGGTGAAGTGGAACAGGTTATTCAACATCTGACTACTGTAGTGTTTCTATGTATCCCACTGAAAGATCTGGGTCTAAACAGTGCTAAACAAAACATGGAACTAGATTATCTGCTGGTTTGGTACAATGTAGCAGTTCTCATGCTCCTATCAACCTAAAAGATCCAAGTCTAGAATAGCAGTTTTGCAAGTCAAGATTACATGCACCAATAAACCAATATGAAGACTGTGTGCTGCTTGCTTACATTATTCCAATTTATAAAAAAAACCCTTATTATTCTCAAATCTAAATTTGAGAAGAGCCTACTTAGTATACAGAAAACTGCAATGACAAAGTTTCTCTTGCATGGAAAGGGTAGAATTATTAAAATCATATTTTAAAGACACCTTTTTCTATAGTTATACTATAGAAAACAAACAAAAATCAACAAACAGTGGATAACAGTGTTTATATTTCCAATGTCCATTATAAATGTTATTGTGGCTTCAAACCTCATGTGTGACAGAAAGTAGTTTAATGTGAAAACAAATAGAATGAAGTTCAATCTACTTCCTTTTGCCCATACTCCATAATACATTAGATCACCACACTGCCTTTACATATCATTTACTCTTACTACTATGCCTGTCATTAATGCTTGATTTCCACAGCTACATATGTGTTATGCTTATGCTTCATTTAACTTGTTTTCAAATCTTTCATTGTATATTTATCACTTCAGTATCTACAAATCTCATTTTCTACAGCTGCACGATCTTGGTTTATAAACTGCTTCTTCAGCGAGATTCCCAAGCTAGTAACGAAAAATAATTCTATTGTCAGTGAGCTAGTTCCAGCATTCCAGGGAAAATCCAGACCATGACAAGGAGGATAATATTGCTATTGTGATTGCAGAAGTGGAGGCAAAACGAGGGAAAGGTTCTTGTTGCCTTTTGGCTAAAAAAACTAACAGTGGGAGCCACTAAAATGTTACAAAATCACTATATACCCTCAGGCCTAGATGTCTGGATGCAGCCCACAGCCCATAGTCCCCCCTCCTCCCTTTCCTTCCCCCGGAGCCACTGCCATCTTTTTAGGACTGGAACCCAACCTTTCTTTGAACACTTGTCTGGTCTAATTAATTACATGAGGCTGTGTAATGCTTTGTTACAAAAGCATTCTTACAAATTTCTAGAAGGTTGTATACATTCCATAGCTTGAAAAAGTCCCTGGAAATAGGCAATGCATCTGGCAAAACAGAACAAAATTTTCATCAGTTTAGTTAAAAATTACCACTCTTAATTTGCAGCGTCTGCTGCATACTTAAACTCTGACAACCAGCTCAAACCCTTGAACATCCTTTAAAGCAGTAGCTCTCAACCTTTTTAGACTCAAGGAAAATACCAGCTCTTCGCTTTCAATCATTTTCGTACTACTGTACAGGGAAAAAAAAAAAATCACAATTATTTCGTTTCACACAATTCAGAAAGACCACAACAGATCGTTAATATTATGTTTTTGACATTATGGATACCTGCTTGAAGTCTCGGGGTTTAATTTTGTGAATCATATATAGGTGTTTGCACACCTAGGATTGTACAGCACCCTGCAACACCCTGGTTGAGAATCACTGCTTTACAGTCTTGTGTTTATGTTAAATTCTGCACTAGGAAGCCACTTAAGCAGGGACCCAGGCCAGAGAAGCTGATGTACCTGTACTAGAATAGATAGGTATGGGCTGAGGCAGGCTCAGACAAGCATCATCTCTGAAACCCCACCCTCAGATTTCTTGGGCTCAACACAGAGAACTCAACAAGGGATCTCCAAAATTAAAAACATGTATATATATAAAAAACAAAAAACAAATGCCATTCCACCACCCTACTCCCTGCCCCCCACATGCTTCCTTCTTCTTTCCCATTTATTTCTTCTTCTTGCTCATTTTTTTTTCTTTCTTTTTAAAAGAGATTCTGGTTTAGCTGGTCAAGATCACATCATTTTCAATACTAGTGCAGGCCCATGACTGATGATCAGCTAAAAGCAATGTCTCAAACAGCCCAATACTGTTACAAGTTTTCCAGGCTTATAGTAGATGATAGACAAACACAGCAATGAGGATACAACAGAGAGTAAACACCAGAAACAAAAGCTGCATTTTTATTTCTCTCCTGTTCTTTTCTCTCTCCATTGTATGCATGTATCTTCTATCTTCAAAGGTGCAGAATCAGACTCCAACAGTGACAGCAACAATAGTTCTCAATTAACTTTATTTTCTAAAAAGCTTAGTAATTACGGTCTTCAATGACCTTCTAAAAGACTGTCAGGATTAGTTGTGGGGGAGGGAAGGCAAGAGTTCTTTATCAAATTTTTCTACACCTCAAGAAAAAGGAAGTAAGGGATATTGTTAAAGTGAAAGCGTATTAAGAAGTTATATATAGCTGTTTCTTTTTCTGTATCTAATGAAAAGCTTAAAAGATTTTTTTAACATTGAAATAAGCAGACCAAAATCTGTTTACTCAAAACACTAACCCAGTGGTTCTCAACCTTTTTAGTGTAAAGGCACACCTTCACAGACTCAAGACATCCCCTTGAAAAATTTCAGCTCTTAGTTTTCACTCATTTTTTTCTCTACAGAAGGATAATAAAGCAATTCTTCTGTTACAAAGAACTTGGAACACCACAACAGATCAGAATGTTTTTAACATTGTGGATTCCAATTTGAAATATCTGGGCTTATGCTGTGAGTCATGGTTGCACACCAAAATGTGCTAAAATTACATGGTACCATGTGACAACCTTCACCCTGGCTGAGTATCACTACACTAACCCACTACTGAAATTTGTACAGTGACCAGATCATGTTAATACTTTTGACTCTAGGCCCATTTATCCTATTAAAATTCAAAGACCAGCTCCTCCTGGGAGAAAGCTCAAAGGCAAGGGACAGAAGTTACATATAAGCAGTGTAAGGGATCGGAAACCGGTTCAAATTTGTAACAGAAATTCAGTGCATATAAATGCCTTTCAAAATGGCTGAAACTGGTTTAAGATAAATGTGAGTGGGTGTTGTATCAGATTTAACTGATTTAGGTTAAATCAGTTTATTGAACTTCTGTCCCAGATCCCTTCCAGATGCAAGTTAACTCAGAGTACCCCAGCATCCCAGAATGCTTTGCACCTCCCCTGCAAACCTCCTCTTGCAGGGTGGGTGGGCTAGCCTTGGTCTAAGTGGTCTGCTTTGGCTGAGCAGGGAGGTATGCTCTAGTGCCCCCCAGCTTCTAGGCTAAGCCACTGCAGGCATGTGGCTGCATTTTTGGAATAAAAAGTGTCTGTTTACTTGCTTATTGATTCAATCTACACAGTTTACATCTGCAAGGATTGAATCAATTCAGCCCCGTGATTGTTGACTGTCTGTACTTAGCATAAGAACACATTTGGAGGAGTCAGAGTGCTCACAAGTACAGAAATGCAGCCAGGTGCCCAAGACACAAGGACAGTGCAACTTCTTTCTTTTGCATGCCTCCCTCCCATCAAAATGGTGCCTGGAGTAGTTGCTCCGTTCACCCCAATCTAATTACACCACTACTCCTAATCTTTGCTAATATGATGCTGTTCCTTTTTGCATAAGCAAACATTTACTAGAGCAGAGACTGGAATCTACTGAACAACTTAACCAGACTAAAGCAGTGGTGCTCAACCCATCTGGATCCAGCTGCAAACCAATCCTGTGCTCCAGTCTGCCTTAGTGCACAGGGCCATTTTTTCCAGTCCAAAGGGCTCCCCACAGGATCAGAAATTTGCTAGCAGAGAAGCAGGGGAAGCATTAATTGCTACAGCAACTGCCCAGAGCCACAGCAATTAATGCTCCCCTGCCACCAAATTTCCAGGCATACGGGGAGTCCCACAGGCTGGATGACATCTCCATGGGCTACATCTAGGCCGCAGGCCATAGGTTGAGCATCACTGGACTACAGTCTCTCTCCATAGCTCAATGTATATTTAAGTATTTCACAGAGTCGAACTGCTACAATAGGAGGGGTTGTGGGAAGTTCACCTTAAAATAGTTTATAGCCTAGTGGAACCAAAGACTGCTTAGCTATTTATCAATGTGGAGACAATAAATAGGACAGAAATTCCCCACACTACAATGTTGTATACAAACCAAGTCTCCCATATCTTTGAAGCACTGAACAACTCAATAACAGAGAAGCAGAGGCATAACCTCCTCTGCCAGATTTGTGAGCTTACCCCCCAAAGTTTTTTCTAAACAAAACTATTAGTAAATAAGCTAAGTAAATTAATCTACTTTGATTAACTGCCAAAAAAAAAAATCCATCTATATCCAGGGAGAAGGCACTCTAAGGAGCAGGGCACTTGAATTCACATTCCCATTCTGAATCAGGATAAGAGTGGATCTGAATTATTACTATAAATCCCCATGACACGATTCTTTACTTATTTAGGAAAAATTCTTTAGCCTGAATTGGGGAAGAATTAGAGGAGATTTCAAAGATGTACTGAAGACGAGTTGGGGATTCAGGAAGTTAAATACCCAACAAGGTTAAGTCGCTTGTTTTTATACAAAAACAGGAAGCAATTGTTTTAAGTTACCTGCTGATAAATGTTATGAAACCAAAAGGAAGTACTTCTTTGCACTGCGTATAGTCAGCTTCTGGTATTCATAGCCAGGATCCAATATTATAGGTCAGCAGTCACCAGCCAGTCGATCTCGATTGACCGATCGATCTCGGAGCCTCTTGGAGTTGATCTGAGGGGGGGGGGGGGGCTGTGAGCTTGAATGTGCATAAACATGCATGCCCCACCCCCAGCCCAGCAGGTCATTCCATGGAGGGAGGGAAGGGAAAGAGTGGAGGCCAGACTGAAGCCCCCACAGTGAAGAACTCAGAGGCAGGAGGAGGGGTAAGGCGAGCGGGGTCCTGGCCAAGTGGTGGTGGGAAGATCAAGCCTGGACAGCTTGTCCAGGGGTGCAAGAGGAGTTGCTCCCACCACTGTGCACACCCCAGTGGAGGCCCCAGGGGCCACATGCCCCCCCCATCTGTGCATGGCCAAGGCAGCTGCCATTACAGACTAAGCTTTGAGTTCTGAGCCCTGCTGCAGCCTGCCTGGGAGCGGCCCAATGCCACATGTGTCCAGCTTCCAGGCAGGCAGGGGATGAGGCTCAGCCTAGCAGTGGGATACACATGGAGTCAAGCCCCTCCCAGAGAGGCTGCAGTGGGGGGTCAAGATGCAAGTCCAATCTACAACAACAGCCACCTCCATTGCACACAGATGGGAGGGCATATGCCCCCCCCCCAATACTGGGCAGCACTGGAAGCTGAGGCAGCTGCAAGGGAGGGAGCAGGGCTGGAGCAGAGGCAGGACCTGCACAGCCAGGCCTTGGGAAGGAGATGCAAGCAGCTGATACACCGTAGCACCCCCCCACCACCATAGCCTCCCCTCCAACCACCATCCCCCACCCAGCTGAAACCTAGTGCAGCTGAGCTATTTACTGGGAAGACCACAGTGCTGCTTTCCCCTTCCCCCCTTTCCTCCCAGGATCCGTGCAGGGAGGGTTGGGGGCTGGGGCAGGAGAGCAGGACTGTGGTTTTCATAGAGACAGTCTGAGCCATGGTGCACTTGGGCCAGGCGGGTAGTGGCGGCCTGAGGGGGGGGCCGCTATGGCAAATTTTTGGGTGCAGACAGCCCACCCATAGCCCTGCTCCCAGTACCACCACCAGCCAGCCTGAGCACAGCCTGGCACAGCCTCAGCCCCATCCTGCAGTAGCAGCCAACCCAGACAGTGTACAGAGCCAGGGGCACGTGTCCTCCATGCCCTCCAGGGTTGCATGCCCCCCCCCCCCAGACAAGCTGCTCATTACTCCATCCTGTGCCCCAGCTGTGCAAGGCCTGACCCTGCTCCAGCCCCACTCTCTCCCTCCCCACCATTTGGGGGTGGGGGCAGATCAAGGCCCCAGCAGTAAGGGAGGAAGTGGGACTAGGGCTGGGGCCTCGATCTGCCTCCCCCTATGGCCCTATTCCCTCCCCCTGCCCTTCTCACCACAGACTTACCTGCTGAGGCACATGCTCCCAAATAATTTTTTCTCCTTCTGCTTTGATTTGCCAGCCCCTTTCCTCCCCACAGACCTATCTGCTGGGGAGGAGAGTGGGTGGCGCACTGTACATCTTGGGTTGCTTTTAAATGCCAAAAGGTGATCTCCTACTTAAAAAGGTTGGACATCACTGTGTACGTAGATTTCTGAAAAGGCTAGGCAGCTTGCTAACAGGGGTACAGGCTACATGTGCAAATTAGAAACCAGCTATGAAGTCCTGGAAAATGTGTAATAACTTTATAGCTGGTTGGACCTTTTTATGGTGCCATAGTTAATTCGTATGTGTAGCCAGTCTAATTAATTGTACGATTAACCAGGTAACTGCACAATACATGTAATAAGTAGAGGGGGGGTCAATTACTAATAAGCCGGATCTTCAGCTGGTATAAATTAACTTCACTTCAGTAAGGTCAAAAGAATGACCCTACATATACCCGTTTTAGTTATGCATGGAAAGATAAGAATAAGAATATTTGCTTTCAGAGCACAATCTGATTGCCATAAGGGCTGGAAAGAAATTTGCTTTTCCCACTCCTGGAATACTGCACAACAAGCAAAATACATTATGCTAGTACTTTTGTCTTCCTTAGAATTATTCAGAATTAGCTCATCTGTTGACCTCATGGAGTGATGGTTTACTACAAAACTGTTCAATCCCTAACTCACAGACCAAAATTGATGCGCAGTCATGGCATCTGGTCCATAGGACTCCCCCTGGGTCGGGAGAATTTGGTGGGGGGGGGGGGAGGAAAGAGAGCAGTGCCAATTAAGACTGCCACTCCTCCCCCACTGCCAAATTCCCAAGCCCTGTGCAATATTTCCCAATGCCCCAATTCAGCAAGTACTCTGCTAAATCAGAACTTAGTGGTAGCAGCCAGCAACCCATCTACAATAGCACTCACAATGTAGCTAATCCCAGAAAAGCTGTCTCAGCACTAGAAAATTTTGAAAAAAAAAAAAAAAAGCTCTATTACACATATATTCTGGAGTCTAAGGTGCAAACACAGCCACTTTTCTATGAAGAGCCTGCAGCACTTCCATTTGCATTTTCAAATCAAAGCAGCCCTCCAATAAAAATACAATATATCCATTTGAGATTAAAAAATAAGGTAAATGTGGTGGTGAAACTATGATATTTTACAATATTTGGACACTTCAATATTGAAGGAACAAAAAAAGGACAAAAAGGCTCTCCCTTTTTCAGGTTTCCGTTCTCTATATTCCATTTTTTTAGAAGCCTACAGAAGTTTTGCTTTTTATTACAAGTTTATAAACAGTTAGCTATATCATCAAAAAAACAAAAGAACAATTGTACATAGAGTTGCCCAAAAAATAGTTCACAGGCTACAGTGAAATTTTACTTCCTTTGCTGTTCATAGTTTTGCAGGCAACAATGTGAACAAAGGACATGAAATTTCAATTTGTGAAAAACTCAAAAATGACTCATTATTTAAAGGTTAAAGCCCTGGCCACAGTCAAATGCACTCAACTTTTTATGTAAGTGAGCAATCCTAGCACTTTACACATATGTAAAATGACACATGTGCACAAGTGTTTGTACTTCTGATCTAGTTAAGTAGACTGTTCATGTGTTTTAAATAAAGCAAAATTTAAAATGCTGGGTTGGATCACGGTCAACTTCCCTAAATATAAAAAACAGCTTATAGCCAGTTCCTTGTGAATATTCAGACTTCAAAATTCATGCTGCATTGCTTCCTTTAATTGGTAACTATATTGTTTCTGTTCCCTGACTGGATGACTTCTGCAACTACCCAACACATCATGACCTAAAGGGATCACAAATATGGCCAAATCAAAATTCACTTTCAAATTCAATCACACAGTAAAGCTTTTTGCTCTCTACTACTCATTCACCTATATTGTGGTTTAAAAAAGAATCCAGCAGTTATTTGCTTAATTTCCCTCAGGCTCTTCTAGAAATAAGAACCTGCCCCCTTCCCTCCCCACACACCACTATACACATCAAAATCAAATAAAAATAAGAATACCTACTCTTCTATGAAAAGTAATTGCTTTATATTTTTATCCCAGCCAAGTTTACTTCTCATAACAAACCATAAAAATGATAATGCCTTAATAATAATAAAACCCATAATAGTGTTTGTGGTTTTTATAACATAGTTTGCCAGCATCGTTAATCATTTGCAAGAAATACTATAGCAAGTAGCCAAAATGTATTACAGTTTCCATTTCAGCACAGAACTGTAAAATGAATTTGAAATGCAGCTTTGTTGTCTTTTCAAGACACACCTTCCTTTACATAGAACATAAAAGGTAGGAAATTCTGCATGACTAAATGTTCATTTATTCCAACTGCTTAGTCATGGCAGCTAGGAAGAAGATATGTATACTACAGATTTTTGGATATTACTTTAACATGTTCAAACCTATGCATGTGGTACTGCCTGCTTCTGTCAAAACAAGAAGCTTTTAAAAATGAGCCATAATAGATATATGCAGGTTGTAACAAATGAAACATTATTTATTACTGCAGGATTGTACCTAGGATATCAGGAGTATGGTTCTGAATTCCAATTTGTCTCCATGAGGCAACAGATTTTGCTGTTAGTTGCTAGGGTACAGGAAGCACAATTGATTCAGAAGCTATTTGACTTTCAAAAGATAAAAAGTTATAAAAAGTTATAGCATATGTTTGGCCTTTTGCCAATTTATATTCTTAACAAACAAAAGGAGAGGGAAAGCTGCTTTCAGAATCAGTAGATCATAACAGAGTGTCAGAGGAACAATTCTTCACATGAATATTTAAATCAACACTAACACTAAATCTTTACTTCTGAAATTATTTTGAACTTTTCACATACCGAGGTACAACACAAGAAGTCAAAAAAGTATTAGATGAGGAATACATATTCATCAGAGTTTCAGATAGAGTTTCAAGTTTTCTTATCAATTGGCTCATCAGTAAAAGACGACTGAAAAAAAAAAAAAAATCACATTTATCCTGGTCTTCTTGAGCCAAGCAGGTATAGTGAATCTAAACTTAAATTATTTTACCATCTGCATGGTTTCAGGGTGGGTAGGGGTGCTTATCAAGACTGCTGTGGCCCAAACGCCAATATCACTAACTTACCGCAGCACCCCCCATCCCATTCTGAAGAAACCATGCTGTCTGTTCAATAAAAGACATAAACCACAGAAATACTTGCCTCTTGACCATTTCAGCTACATCAGCTCAACACTACTCATAGAAAAAACTAGGAAGACATGTTCCTTGACATGTACCATCTCCCCGACTACTTGGCTAGGGCCAGACATTCAAAAAGCTTGAGCCTGAATGAAGTCAATCTTTCCAGGTTAGTCTAACCTGGCTAGGCTGAACTGTTTTGTAACCATACACACATTCCCTCTGGACTGAAGAAATGCAGGCACATGCCAGCAGTGGCTCAGGCTAGAAACCGAGTGGTGCTAGAGCAGCCCTCCCTTCCCTTAAGGGCTGAATTGGTGGGGCATGGCCAAGCCCTGGCAAGATGCTCCAATTAGGGAGGGGTTTCCCCACCCCTCCCTCACTGTTGATAACAGAGCATTGAGTTACACAGGGAGTTGTTAGCATTTATTAGCCCATCAAACAAAACAACAGCCTTCAAACTCTTCTTAAAAAACTTTGTCCAAGGAAGGAACAGAGGGACATTACCAGCTGACCTGATGATTAGCTCCAAAAAGCCCTAAGCCAACACTGTCCCATCTGCCTTTGTCCTTCCCTAGCCAGCATGTGGTATGCTAGCTAAAGCTGAGAGGTATCTGTGTAAGGAAGAAGGGAGGGGGGAATTCCTGCTTGAGCAGGGAGTGGCAGGAAAGTTGGGGAAGCAGGAGAAAGCCAGGCAGACCCCGCTGTACCTGCAGTCTCTACCAGAGCTCCAGCCAGGAAGCAGAGGGGAGGGGCCAACCATGCTGCACTGGAGCAGAGAGCAGCACCATGCCTGGAGTTTCAAAGCATCTGGGATGCTGTAAGACTCTGATTTAAATTCAACCAGTAAAGGGTCTGGGATAGACAGTGCATAAACTGCTTTGGCCCAAAGCAGTTAAGTCTGATACTACATTCAACCAAGTTTAACTCAAACTGTTTTCAGCCATTTTCAAACTGGCTTATGTGCACTGAATGTCTGTTCTGTTACAGGTTTTAATCAGTTTCTGATCACCTAAACTAGTTTGTGTGTAATGTCTGTCCCTAACCCTTAAGTCTTGCGTTATCCTTTTCTCCAGTCTTCATCTGTCATTTTCTTGTCTTTCTTTATCTATCTTAAAAGAGAACAATCTTGGAAGCAGGAAATGCATCTTCCTGTGTAGCTGGAAAGTAACTAGCACATTTTGGGTACTGGGAATCAACGTCTGGCTTATTCTTATAAGAAATAGAGCACACTTTCTACTTTTTAAAAATGTTGTTCTTGAAATAACAAAGCTTCTTACTGAGTGTGTCTCATTCAGATGCGAGTGTAAATAAGTTGTTTCTAGGGTCTTACAACATATAATTAAGCTGCAATCCCTATGGTAGAGCACAGCATTTTATTTTGCTTTCCAGCATATAGCAGTATCAACTACATTACTGCAGTTATCTTTTCTCACCCTAACTTTAGTAGGTGCATTTATAGAGATATAGGGTAAATATGCATACCCACATATAGTATAGGGATGTAACATCAACCTTATTTCCCCAGCAATATGTATATCAGTAGTTCTCAACCAGGGTACTATAGCATCCTTGGGTGCCATGAGACTTTCAGGGGTGCTGCACCACAGGCCACAGCCAAGTAGAACTGCCTTGTGCACAGCCAAATCATAAAGGACTGCAGTGCAAGTGTGAACTCCTGCCTGCACTAGGGTTAACTAGTAACACTAATACAGGCAGGAACACACAACCATGCCATAGCACTTCCACATCTGGTTGTGCACTAGGGATGTAAATATTGTTTTAAACAATATTTGTTTAACCTCCTCCAATTATATTGGTTAAACAATTAACCAATAACACAGCAACTCTGACAGCTGCTGCTAAGAGCTGCTCCCCCAGAGTTCTTTGACCAGAAGGGGGAGTAGGCAGGGGAGGAGGCAAGCCCAGCCAGACAAAGAACATGTGAAGCCCTGCACTGGAAGGGAGGGAGCAACTGTGAACCAGCAGCTAATTGCTTAATTGATTAACAGGGACCCTGGTTTTCTCCCTTAAAAAAAAAAAAAATTCTCTGATCCAAAAAAAATTCAAAATTCTGATTAAAACTCCCAAAATCTGCATTTATAAACACCAATCAGTTGAACACAATGTTTTATGCTTTAAAATTGTAAATATATCAATTTGAAAGCCTATCAGTGCCTCAATCACTATAATAAAATACATTCTAAATACCCATCTATTTTGGCATTTGATTTGTTGAGTTTTTTTAACCTGGAAAAATCAGAGCTCCCCCTGCCCCTTCACTCACCAGGATTGCTGTGGCTGTCCCCCCCTGCTACTTTGTGGCATGGGCAAGTGGTGCCTCCCAAGTCTGGCAGGGGCACCAAATCACCAGCTGGGGGCAGGAGAGTCCCCCAGCAGCCAATTGCCGACCTGGGGGGGCAAAGACATTGCATAAACCGCTTTGATGTATATGCACACATACACGTGGTGCCTCCTGCCTGTGATCGCCCTCCTCCCACTGCCTTCAGCCCCAAACAGCCCCTAGCAGGCTGGAACACTGCCCGCCTGGAATGAGAAGCTCATGGTTCTTCACATTTTTCTCCTTTAAAGGAGAAAATCTGTGTTTTTCCTTGGCAGATAGAAAACCCAGATCCCTGGTCATTAGGCTGCCACCTGTTTTCCTCTTAGGCTATGCTGTAGGTACTAGTCCCCCTCACCCCTCCTTCCTCCTGTCTACCCTGCTGCCTTCTGATTCCTGCTGCACTGGAATCAGCCTGCTGTGGCATGGCTTCTCTTCCCCACTTCCCTGCTAGACTGCACCCACCTGGAGCTAAAGAATAACTGGTAAACTAACAGGTCATCACTGCACTTATGGGTTAAGCGATTAATCATTTAGCATTTCACATCCCTACTGTGCACAATCCATCTGGGTGCCAGTTTTACCTAGTCACAGCAGTGGCAGCAGCACCCCAGTTGAGAGCCACTAAGGTATGCCAAGGCGGCCCAATAGTGGTTCTTAACCAGGATGCCACCAAATAAAAAAAAAAAAAAAAAAAAAAAAAAAAAAATGACCTGAATCCAGGGAGGAATTGATTAAAGTAAAATCAATTTTAATCATGATTTAAAAGCACTGGTCAGGAAGCCTCGATTCAATCACTGTTTTCTACAAAGAATGCATTCTTGTTGCTTGA
>NW_017728886.1:56981193-56995567 GCF_001723895.1 Crocodylus porosus
TGCACAATCCATCTGGGTGCCAGTTTTACCTAGTCACAGCAGTGGCAGCAGCACCCCAGTTGAGAGCCACAGCGGTTTGCCAAGGCGGCCCAAAAGTAGTTCTTAAGCAGGATGCTACCAAATAAAAAAAAAAAAAAAAAAAAGTTATGAAAGATGCCCTGAATCCAGGGTGGATTTGATTTAAGTAAAATCAATTTTAATCATGATTTAAAAGCACTGGTCAGGAAGCCTCGATTCAATCACTGTTTTCTACAAAGAATGCATTCTTGTTGCTTGATATCCTCCATTCATTTAACTTCTTGAAACTTTTCACTTTTATAGAGAGATAAGGGCTTGACTTGTGTATACAAACCTGAAGACAGACAACAGGATTGATGGGTAGATAATCAGGTCTCATCTCCATATACTGCTATTAACAAGGCTATTATCTCTGGAGACACAAACCCACAGCTTGAGACCTGAAACTAAGCATCACAGATATGTTTCATGGGATCTTCTAGGCAGAGTACTGAGTCCCATTGGGTAGAGTGGTTTTCTTTAATCTTTACCAATGTATAGAGGAGCCTGTAAGAACCCCAATAAGATTGGACCTGTAATGTAGTCCATGGCCTGTTGTGACCTATTCATAAAACTTTTCTAAAAAAGGTATAAGCCCTCTTCCATGATGATATCTTCAAGCTTTAACATCTTAAAACCATCTGTATATAGGTTTATAAAACATTTAACAAAAAATAAAAATACAATTAAATAAAAAAAAACCTGATTTAAAAATACACTTTTTTAATAGTTGATTTTTATCCACCCTGCCTGAATACAAGTGTGAGAACAACTGGTATACACTAAATCTCATTTACTATTTCACATGAAGTGTGCAAACTGAACCTAAAGTTTTCATGAAAAAAAACATTTGCAGATGTCAATTTTATTAACTCAATTAAAAAGCACTGTACACTATCATTTACTTTCTACAAATGCCATCTTTTCAATTCCTCCCTATCCCAGAAATACCTTTGGTTCAGTTAAAATTCAACATGACAGCCAAAATACATAAATAAATAAATAATAATCAATGCCCAAGTTCCGACATGCCAGGCAGGGACGTACACTTCAGTTCTCCCAATTACAAGAGGTGCATCTGCTTTGATAGCCAAGTATAACTGCAGTCCCACCCAGAACTCTTTCTTTAATGTTATTACCATTCCATGCGTTTAATTATGGGGCTTTGATCCTTCAGAATCATGTCAGTTTTCAAGATGTTGCCTAATGTGAGACAAGTATTAAAGAGAAAAAAAATGAAGCTAATAATCCAATGCAGAAACCTTAGCATGTAAGATTTGGAATAAAAGACACAACATAGCTATCCACCAGGTCCAAATGGTCACGCTGGTAGGGTTAATCCAGATTCACATTAAAGTCTGTGGAGCAGAAATTATATCAGTGACTAAATACTTAAGGCATCATCTTCATGTAGTGCAAAATTTGAGGCCCATAAGCATGATCTGTTTAAATCGGATTTCAAAATACACTTACCTGCATCCAGCTACAGGGGCTGCTCCCATGGTCCTGCCTGGCTGTGTGCTGGCCATGCCACCAGCCTGCATGGGGAAACCCATTTTTTCATGCATTTTTCTGGCATTTGCTCATGACCCTTTGAAATATTCTTGCGACCCACTTTTGGGTTGCAACCTACAGGTTGAGAAATGCTGAATTAAACCTCTCTCTAAATGAGTGCATAAAAAAAACTAGAAATTGTTCATTTGTCTCCCCCTCTTTAATCACACATGCACTCAAACAAAAGTTCAAATCAAGAGAGTAACTACATATTTTTGGAGACAGTGTAGTGGGATTCAGGATGCCTGGGTTCTCTAGCTGACTTATTCAGTTCTCTTTGGTACAGCTCTCTCTCTCCTCACCTGATATTCCCCCATCTGTAAAATGGGATAATAATGCTTACCTACTCTGTAAAACACATTGATATCTACTAATGAAATACATTACATAAGAGCTAAATACAACTACTACCAGTGGCAAGAGTAACCTAGATTCAAAACCAGGAATCTAAATAATAGAGAGTGTGATAAGGAAGATGGAAGGGGGGAAAAATAAACAAACAAACAAAACCTACTGCACATACACCATGAAACAAATATATCTGCCTTACTTCCCTTATTTCCTGAATTTCAAAACATGAAGCAGCCTCCTTGCTGGCTTTACAAGCTGTAATTTGAAGAACTCAAAGCCTACTTTTATAGGCATTACAATTTGAGAAGATGGTGTTGTATTGTTTGTATTGGCAGTTCTTCTCAGATAACAGCAATGGTGCATTTATCCTGTTGGGAACAATGGTTTCACACTGCTTGTTCCTGTCAGCACAAGTCAATATGAATTTGATGCTGATGTGATCAGTTAAAACTGACAAAAGTTTTAGAAAAATTTATCGGAATAAAAATCTGCCTTCTGCAGAAAGGATACTATAGGGTATAACCATTGCAGTTTGGTAAATTATTGGAGATCCAGCTATAAGCATAGATGGTGCCCTCTGAGGAACGCCAGAAGTGTGAAAAATTACAGAATCCCTGCATAAGGAATCAATACTTTTTCCCTTGGCTGGATGGAGATACAGGTCTAAATATCATCACTCCCATTCTGGAGAACGCCTTTTCCTAAATACGTGTCTCTACAGTTGTAGATGTCATGTAATCTTCAAACGCTGCACAGAACAGGATCATGCTGACCTTGACAACAGCCTCTTATGTTCTTTCATTTTCCTTTGATATAATTTCATTTTTTGTGCTAAAACAAGGAAATAATTAAAAAGAACTCCTCCCTCATGGCACAAAGTTAAGAACTTGAAAGCAGTAGAGGAGTTCCACTCTTCTCTCACTATCCCTAGATCTATCAAGTTTTCATCTGGATTCTGGGACATGAATGGGTTTGAATGACAAAATATTTACCATAGGAACATCCACTGTAGAAAGTGCATGGATGAAATAGGTTCATATTTGGATTTGTCCACCACAAGTTATTCTGTGGTCCACACTCCCTGGAGAAGAGCTAAGAAGATAACATCTAGGGGTGCACTGATAAAAATTTTCTTGACCGATACCAATAGACAATTATTAACCAGCCATATCAGCCAACACTGGTCTGATAACCAATTTCCAGAAATGCAGCTGGGCAGCAGCAACCTGCTGGTTAGTCTGTAGGGGAAGAGGCGTAGCAGGGAGGCAGCTCGAGACCCCCAAGGCAAGGGAGGGAGTGGGGCGGAGGGAGTGGGGCAGAGGCAGGCCGTGCCCAGCCAGGGTGGTAAATGTGACCCAGGGCTAGGCTAAGGACGGAGTCCTGGGCAGCTTATCCAGGAGGTACAGTGGGGGTGAGGAGGGGGAGCAGCTCCCCACTGCTGCTTGCATCCCCAGGGGAGGCATGGGTGGGGTGGTCCCTCCCACAGGTTTGTGTACGGGGTGAGGGCAAGCTGCCTACTGCATGCTCAGGGCCCGGGGCTGCACCAGCCTCTTCCTGGTAGCGGGGCTGGGCTAGGTTGGGCTCAGAGACAGTGGGGCTGGGAGGAGTGGCTACAGGGAATTTTGGGGTAGCTACAGCTTCCCCCTAGCCACCCCTCCCAGCACTGCCACTGCCCACCCCACCTCTGCCTGCTCAGATCCCAGTCCCGGCCCAGCCCCGCCACTGAGAAGAGGCCGGCATAGCCCCTGGCCCTGAGCCCACAGCAGGCAACTCACCCTTGCCCCATGTGCAAATCTAGGAGGCCACATGTCCCCCATGCCAACCCTGAGGGTACACACAGCAGTAAGGAGATGCACCCCCCACACCCTCCAGATGAGCTGCCTGTGACTACATCCTGCTCCCAGCACCAGGGTTGCATTCACCCTGGCATTGCCCTACTTCCTCCCTCACTATGGGTACCTTGATCTCCCTTCCCCATGCCCCTTCCCCTCCTGCAGATTTACCAGCAGGGCGCTGCTTTCCAGGCTGCCTGACACCCTTCCTGGCCATGTGCATGCTGCAGCTGTGCACATACACGCTGCATTTATTGGTTTCATTATTGGCTACACCTGCCAAAAAAGCCAATTGCCAGTAATGTGAATTTTCCTTTTATCGGTGCCCTTCTGAAACACGGATTGATATATTGGTGCACCTCTAGTAACATCCAAATCTACATTATGGCTAAAGCATGGACTTATAGAAAATTAAAGTTCAAATTGTGAACTATCTATCTCAATCTTACAACCTGATCTCATGAGATTTATGTTATTATGGACCACATTCCAAATAGACAGTCATAAGAGACCCTTTCCTGTTTGGACCCAAACCTGAATCTAAAGTGTGGGACTATTTCAGTGTGAAGGCTTAACTCTGAACTGCAACAGAGATGGGGGCAAAGTGGAGTACCTGCATAAATACAGTTCCCTTCCATGACTCTACAGAGGCAAACCCTGTGATAGAGTCAAGAGAGGAAGGAAGAGGGAAGGTGCTAAGAGTACAGTGGGGAGGACGGGGCAGGAGGGACAGGGGCTGGGGGTCTTACCTACTCAACAGACTCAAACAGTCACCAGGAGCTGCTGCCACCCCTGGTTGTTGCACCTACTGCAGCAGCAGTGTCTGTATACTCAGCTGCTGCTGTGATAGCAATATTGTAGAGTTGCTTCTGCTGCTGGGGTGCAGACTCTGTGGGAAGCTGGTGCCCCCCTTGCTCAACTCAAGTTACACTACTGATGACCCCCACATCATGCACTACACTCACAGGTAGTGAGGCAACATCTGTTGTATGTGCCAAGTCCCTTTTCAGCAATGACTAGAAAAAAGGGGAGGAAAAGGAGCTCAGAATCAGGTCTCCAGGCATTAAAAGATATGCTTGCTCCAATTTCCATTCCATCAAAATAAATGTGCGCGAAAGGAACAGCCCCATTATTTTTTTTTCCAGTTTATGTACTGCATAGTAAAAGCACCTATGGAGAAGTCTAATATTCAGTCATAGTCCTGGTAGTATCCAAGTCTTCAGAACGAGTCCTGTTGCCAAAAGGCACACCTGCTATTTCTGATTTAATAAATCAGCTGAGAAGAGTAAAATTTCACATTTTAAAAATCATATACCCTTTATGAAGAAAAATGGACAGAAATATTGTCCCTGTAATGTTCATCTTGAACCAAAAAAACAGTTCACAATTAAAATCAGGGCTGTCCAGCTGATGGCCTGGGGGCCACATGTGAACTGGCCCTACAAGGGGTTATTTGTAGTCCCTGGGCTCCCACTGAGGCACTACTCATCACTTTAGTTGCCGCAGAGTTGGAATCTATGGCCTCTCCTTCCCTCCTCTGGCTTCCACTTCCTGTCCCTGCCCTAAGGAAAAAAAGTGGCATAGTACAGCTTGTGGTGCCAGGGTAGTCCACAGCAGAGAGCTCTTTGCAAAAGTGCAAAATCTGTGCATTTCTCTGCTAAAATGAAGTCCACAGCCGAGAGCACCCATGCTATGTTGTGCAGCCAGGAGCCAGGGAGCTGAGGCTGGAGGCCCAGTGGCTTGGCATAGCATGCAGACCCTGCTGTTGCAGCTCACAGAGAATGCAGCCCCCAGCCACTTAGAAGTTGGACAGCCCTGATTTAAAGGATTAAGTCATGTCATATTTTAATCAAATAAAATGACCTAAATTCACAAGCCTTTAAACTGTTACTATTTATCCCACAGCTATGGCATCTGGAATGACTAGCTGAATCCATGCCAAATAGAAGACTTAATGTACAGTGTCTAGGAACTACCTATTCCAATTCAGATAGCTTGTTAAAAATATACATAGAGAGAAGGAACAAGTCAAAATTAACTAAAAGAATGCAACGGCATGATATGTCATATTTTGCATATTTATGCAATGGCTATACGTTTTTTTAGGAAACTAGCAATTGTGAGTCTTCAGGTGGTGAAGGTAAGATTGTGGGTATGAAAGTAGATAGACTGCTTCAAGTGTTCTGCCTGGAGTGCCTGGACAGGTTTTGAGGGCTTGAACCTTGTAGTCCCTGGCAAAAAAAGAGTGTGGCAAGAGAACTAAAACCCTGGGACCTCTTTCTTGTGGCTTCCAAATCTCCATGTTCTATACTTTCATCTTGAAAGAGCAACAATAGCACCTATGATTGTAGAGACTCAACATATAAGCCAAATATAAATGAGGGAACTATGACCACTTCAAAGACTTTTTTGGAGCAGAACCACAAGCCCAGAACAGTGGGACATCATCATGCAGGTCTGGAATGGTGAGAAGCAACTCCAGAACTTCCCAATTAAGGAAGCTTTGTGAATAACTTACCAAATCCTTCAGAGAACAGGACATGCAGAGAAGCCATGCCACTCTTGGGGCAGTTTAGTATTGGCATTTGGCCAACACAGAATGAGACATTATGTGCTGCTTACAGACTGGAAGGTGTCTATTCACTAATGCAAGAAGCATGGGGAACAAGCAGAAGGAGCTTGCTCTCCTCCTTGCAAGTAGTAAAATCGACCTGGTTGGCCTAGTGGAGACATGATGGGATGAAACATTTGACTGGGCGGTAGGTTGTTTAGAAGAGATAGGAAGGGGAAAAAAGGTGGGGGGGTTGCACTCTGTCAGGGAACAGTATACCAGTTCTACCTTCCAAATGGGACCAGAGGAAGGCTTAACTGAGACCCTGTGGGTCAAACTTCAAGGAGGGCAGGGGGAGAGGGATCTGGTGGTAGGGGTTTACTACAGGCCACCACATCAGGAGGAAGAGCTGGATCTGGAATTTTCCAGGCAGCTGGGGAAGGCCATGCGTGCAAAAGATGTTGTGGTCATGGGTGATATGAACAACCCTGACATCAACTGGGAGGAGCAGGTGGCCAGGTCTAGCCACTCACAAAGGTTCCTGTCATGCATACAGGACCTACACCTCATGCAGGACATACTCGTCCCCACTAAGGAAAATGCCATACTGGATCTGGTGTTAGCCTCTGGGAACGACCTGATGGGGGAGGTGCTAGTACAAGGGAGGCTAGGGAACAGTGATCATGAAATGATCCAGTTTGCTATTCAGAGAAGGGTGGGGAAGGTAACTAGCACAGTGCAAATGCTTGACTTTAGGAAAGCCAACTTCAATGTGCTCAGGACAGTAGTCAGGGAGGCACTCGGAGCCTCGGAGTATGGGGGTCCAGGAAAGGTGGTCCTTCCTCAAGAAGGCCATCTTTGGGGCGCAGCAGGATGCAATTCCTCTGCGCAGGAAGGTGGGAAAAGGGTCCAAGAAAACTTCATGGCTGAGCACAGATATCCAGGCTGGCCTGAGGGCAAAGAAAAAAAAAAAAACATACTGGCAGTGGAAGCAGATGGCAGGGACAAAGGAGGAGTACACCTCCCTGACCCAAACTTGTAGGGATTCGGTAAGGAAGACTAAAGCAACACTGGAGCTTAGATTAGCTTCTGGAATTAAGTATAACAAAAAGTCCTTTTTCAAGTATATAGGTACCAAGAAGTCGCAGGGTAACACTGGACCCCTACGAGGCAGGGCAGGGCAGGGCAGTTGGTGATGGACGCGCAAGAGAAGGCAGAACTCTTCAACAAGTTCTTTGCTTCTGTGTTCCTGTCTGCTGACAATGGGGGGCTCTCAGGTGATAGCATAGAGGCCCACGAAGGATGCGAGTCCCCCGACTGTTAGTTCAGACCTAGTTAAGGATTACCTGGAGGGCTTAGATGTGTCCAAGTCGGCAGGCCCAGATGACCTTCATCCACGGGTGCTGAGGGAATTGGCTGGTGTCATTGCAGAGCCGTTGGCACGGCTGTTCGAGGATTCCTGGTGCTCGGGCCAAGTCCCTGAGGACTGGAAGAGGGCCAATATGGTCCCTATTTTTAAGAAGGGGAGGAAGGAAGAGCCTGGCAACTACAGGCCAGTCAGCCTCACTTCTCTCCTGGAGAAGGCTTTTGAAAACAATTATCAAGGGCCACATTTGTGAGAGCCCTGCAGGGGAAGTGATGTTGAGGGGTAACCAGCATGGGTTTGTGCAAGGCCGATTTTGCCTGACTAACCTGGTCCCTTTCTATGACCAGGTAACATAGAGCTTAGATGTGAAGGAGGAAGTTGATGTCATCTTCTTGGACTTCCAGAAGGCCTTCGACACAGTGTCCCACCCAATTCTGGTAGGCAAGCTGAGGGACTGTGGCATCGACAAATGCACACAGTCACATGGGTGGCAAACTGGCTTCAGGGGCGCACCCAGAGGGGGGTGGTGGACAGGTTGATGTCGACCTGGGAGGGTGTGGGCAGCGGAGTCCCCCAGGGCTCAGTCCTTGGGCCGGTGCTGTTCAAACATCTTCACTAGCGACCTGGACGAGGGTGTGGAGAGCACCCTATTCAAGTTCGCTGATGACACCAAGCTGTGGGGTAAAGTGAATACACCGGCAGGCAGGGACCACATCCAGGCAGACCTGGATAGGTTGGAGAAGTGGGGGGATCTGAACAGGATGTGGTTCAACAAGGACAAGTGCAGGGTGCTGCACCTGGGGAGAGGGAACCAGCATTATGGTTATAGGTTAGGGGCTGACCCTCTCAGCAGCACAGAGGCAGAGGGGGATCTTGGAGTCAGGATTGACTCCAGGATGAATGAGTCGCCAATGCAACAAAGCAATAGGCAGAGCCAACTGCACCCTGTCATACATCAACAGGGGCATTACTAACAGGTCCAGAAAGGTCTTGCTCCCCCTCTATGAGGCGCTGGTCTGGCCGCAGCTGGAGTACTGTGTCCAGTTATGGGTGCCGCACTTCAAGAAGGACGTGGAGAACCTGGAGAGGGTCCACTCGTATGGCTGAGGGTTCTAGCCTGCAAGAAGCTGGGGGGAGTAGGTGGAGGGCAGTCAGGCAGGTGGTGCCATGTATATGCACATGGCTGCCAGGCAGCCTGGAGAACAACTCCTCAGGTAAGTATGGCGGGGGGGACTGAGACCCCCATAGGGAGGCAGAGAGAAAGAGAGAGAGAGAGATGGGCAGGGCTAGGACTGGGGCTGCTGCCCAGCTTGGTGGTACATGAAACTTGGGACCCAGGACCATATGTAACCACAGGACCCCAGCAGGGAACAAGAAGGAGTTGCAGGTGGCTCATCTAGGGGGTAGAGACAGTTCCCTGCTACTACGCACACTCCCACAGGGGTAGAGGGGTGGGGCAGGGAAGACCCATGCCCCCCATATCTGTGTTCAGGGCTGAGGTGGGCTGCCTGCTGTGGGCTAAGGCTTCCTGCCCTGCTGCCCTTCCCCAGGGCCTCTGCAGCCCAGCCGCTGGGACCCAGCATGGCAGAGCAAAGTAAGGCCATGCAGGAAAGCTCCTTGCTGGTGTGAAATCTGCATCATCCTAGCAACATGCCCCCTACCCACAATGCAGCAGTGAGGGGCACAACCCCATGCCACTGTTCTGGCTGCTGCAGGGTGGGCCAGGAACAGCTTCCCAGGACAACATGGGGCTTGCAGCAGCAAGAAGCTTCCCCACCTGGTCTCACTCTGCCCTGCCGCACCAAGTCTCACCACCTGGGCTGCAAATGCCCCAAAGGATTGCAGCAGGCCAGGAAGCCTGAGCCCGCAGTGGGCAATCTGCACGTGCCTCCAGCCCCACCCTGCACACAGATATGGGGGGCACAAGTCCCCCCTACCCCGCTGGGAATGTGCACAGTGGCAGAGAGCCAGCCTCCCTATCAAAGCCTGCAGTGGGCAGTCCACATCCACCCCTCATGGCCATGCAGCCTGTGGGAGACAGGGAGCCAGTGTCCATATTCTGCTCCACCACAACAGTCATCACCTCCCACAGGCAGCAGCCAGAGTTCAAACACTGCTGCAGGGGACAGGGGTCTGCAGACCCAGGTCTCTAGTCTCATAGCCCAGGCAGCTATGAAGTTCATTTTAGGGGCATACTTGTGGTGCTAGAGCAGGGGCAGGCAATTATTTGGGCCCTTGAGCCACATAAGTTTTGTTGAAGTGTCATGGGCTGGGTTGGCAGCCCCTTCTCCCCTGTGCAACAACTCACCAAAACTCCCTATGTGGGATGAGGCCACAGGTGGGCTGGGAGTGGTGTTCAGGAGCAGGAGGGGCAAGCAAGGCCAGGATCACAGGGCAGTGATAGCACAGAGCAGGGCAAAACCACCATCTGCTGCCCACATATCCCCCAGTCGAGCATGGGTTCCATGGGCAGGGACATGCAGGGAACAGACTGTGGCTCTACCCTGGCCTGGGCTCCGCACCGTCACTCCCCAAGATCCCAGATCCGGCCCTAGACAGCTCCCTGCCTGCCCCACCTACAAGGCTCCCTGCTGGTCTCTATGGAGAACCTGGAATTTTGGGAAGGTGACAACTGGGCCGGGGCTGGGGCAGAGCTGTGATGTGCTCAGTGCATGTCTCTGCCTGCACTAGCAAGGCTCATCTCCAGCCCCAACCCCAGCCCCACACTGTCACCCTCCAAAGATCCCAAGGTCTCTATGGCCTCCTAAGGTCTGTGTCATCTAATGTATTCACAAATTATTTGAAAGAGAAGTGAATAGTGACGTGGCCAGGCTTGTGCATGACACTGAATTATTCAGGATGACTGCGGCAGGGCACTGCTTGTGTCTGCCACTTTAACGGCCTGATGCTAGCAGCCAGCAGATGCCCAATTAGGGCAGCCATTTTAGATTCAGGGCTGCCTATATGAGCAGAGCATTTTGTTGCTGGCAGGCCAAGCAACAACACCAGCAGCCTTACAGCTAGGCGACATCAACTGGAGGTAAGAGCAGGAGCTGTAGGGGATGGCATGGAGGCTCCTGGTCCTGGGCATGACCTAAAACTGTACCTTGCCAGGAGTGGGTGACCTGGTGGGGCTCTCAGTGGCACAGGAGTCCCCAGGAAACGCCAGGCCAGTTACCACCCTGGTGAAAGGGGAGTGGGGTGCCTTAATCCCAGCTCCCACCTTTGGGTGGGTCAGGTGACACCAGAGGTAGGTGGGCTAGTCACAGCTGTGGCCACCTGAGCCCTATGGGGTACGAGACCCCGAGGAGGGAGAGTGGGGGCCAGGCACAGCTACAACTGCCTGTGCCCACCAGGGAGGGAAGCCCTGTGGCCCCAAGTGAAGGGGGTGGAGATGGGAAGCCCAAGTGGAGGGGGAGAAGAACCAGACAGCTGAGGGCCCAGTATATAGACATACATACACAATGTTACCCCAGAAGGGTCCAGAGTATGCTTAGACCTGGTCAGGCAACTGGCTGACTCACCAGACGGTACATCTGCTACCCAAGGAATGGACTAGCTAAGCCTGTGGCCAGAAGCGGGCCTGCTCCAAGAGGGAGCAAGGCAGCATAAGTTGGTGATGAATGAAAGAGACCCTGAGAGAGGGTGGAGTGTGTGAGGCCTGAGTGAGAGGCGGGCAGTGTAAATGTGCTGGTGACTGAGGCCTGATGGCATGGCCTAAGCTTGCTCTGACGGTAAGCCAGGAGCACTGTAACATCAGGATGCCATCTGCAAGGCATGGGCTGCGGTACAGGGGACGTACAGAGCCACAGACAGTGCCCCCAGGCATCGGGGCAGTACATGGGTAGCCTCCTGCCTAATTAAGATTGTTAATTAATTAATAACAAGGTGTGGGAGGTGAGTCAGGTGGGGGGCATACCCAAAGGCAAGTGGGGAACCTGGCACAGTGGCCAGGTGGGGAGCCCCACTTTGCTACAATGACCAAAATCAAAAGCTGGCTCTGAGATCTTTCTGTAGTTCTTCATAAAATTGAACAAATAGGCAACAAGGTGGCAAAGAGCTAGAGCAAGGCAGCTGGACTTCTCAAGTTTTAAGTTGTTGTTTGGAGAACTCTTTCTATGGGTTGTTTGCTTATTGTAAGCAGCTCTGAGCCTTTGGATACACAAAGATATAGAACTAATAAATAAAAGTTGATACATACAAAGTGATGCACATTAGAAGCTGGGATGCATACATGCCAGTTTTATTCAACCTCTGGCCGGCAGGGCCATGTTACCTGGCCCATGGGACTACCCATGGGTCTATAAATTTAGCAGCAAGGGAGCAATAGCAGCAATTAACACTCTTACCACCTCCCCCTTATAGTTTCATAGTTTCTAGGGTTGGAAGGGACCTGAGTAGATCATCTAGTCCGACCCCCTGCCATGGCAGGAAAAATTACTGGGGTCAAACGACCCCAGCAAAGTGTACATCTAGCCTCCTCTTAGGGTAGGAGCCAGCACCACTTCTTTTGGAAGCTGGTTCCAGATCCTAGCCACCCTGACCATGAAGTAGCGCCTCCTGATATCTAGCCTAAATCTACCCTCTACCAGCTTGTGACCGTTATTCCTGGTCACCCCTGGCAGTGCTCAGGGGAACAGGAGTAGTTCCTCTCCCCCACCATCAAATTTCTGGGCCCAGGGAGAGCCCTGTAAACTGAATGACAAATCCCAGATCATGCTGGCACAGAGGGTTGCTCTGTGGCCAGATCTGGCATGTGGGGCCAGGCTGTGTGCACAGCTGATCCATAACCAGTTCTATCCATAAATGCTGGGTCAGTGTGGCAGATCACACCTGTGGCCTGACCCCATATGCCAACCCCACACTGGATCCAGCTCACAGAAGGTTGAGCACCACTGACATACACAAAGATTAGTGTTCCACAGTCCCAGTTTTACCAATTTTTATTTTATTTCCCCCCCCCACTGATTTAAAAAAAAAAAAAAAAGTCAGGGAATTTAAGTCATGCAGTTTTTACTGATTTACACCTGTTTTTCAGTATAAATCCCTGTTAACTGGCATGAGTCAGGAAGGGCCCATTCCCCACATGCCGGTTAACAGAGATTTGAATTGAAAAATGCATGGTGCTGGTAAGCTAAAAGTGCAGGTTACCTGAGACACTGTGTGAGAGGGGCAGTGAAAGCCCCTCTAAGGGGTCCTAGACCCCCACCCCATGGACCCCAGTACTTACCATAGAGATCCTAAAGAGTGGGAGCCAGGAAGAATCGTGGATCGGCGAGGGACATGGGCGGAGCCTCTGGAAACCGCAGGCCGCTCAAATAGCAGCCAAGAAAACAGCTGGCAGGCAACAAACAGCAGAAAGAAGAGGCAGGGAAAAAAAAGAGTACGCCGGCAGTGAGAAGGAAGATTGCCCAGCTGAAGGCAAGAGAGGAGGAGCTGAAGGCCCTGGCACAGGAGGTGGGAGGCACTGGTAGGGAGCAGTTACCCCACATGGGGGGCACGATCAACCCAGCATGGGAACCATGCACCCTTCCAAGCCAGGGAAGACCAGGAGTGACTCCAGGTCAGCTGGGGATCAGTGCTGGCCAAACTGAGGAGCCAGACCAGGGTGGGGCACAGGACGGTAGCCCACCCCTATAGTCACCTGGGGCGCAGGGACAAGTGGGTCCCTCATCCATTCCTTCAAGTTTCTTTGGACTATAAAAGGGGCACTGGGAGACAAGATCCCAGGGGGGCCCTCCAGTGGAAATCTGGGTGTTGATTTTTGTCAATTTTCACCAGAAGCCCTAGCTGGCCTGAGACAGGGCCAGCTTATATGCACTAACTGTCCTGAAGTCAAGGAACTGACTATGGTAAAGGGTAAACTGACTAGGAAGACCCAACCTACTTGGAGGCGGGCAAGCCACGCGAAGAGGGAAAGTCATCCAAGGGGATGCCTACAGAGGATGTGGTAAGAGTGAGGTAAAGGGGAGGTTTGGAGCCCCACAAAGCAAGAACAGGGATTGAGGCATCTTCATCCCCAGGGGGCCACCTGAAGGGAACTGCCTCCGCAACAAGAACATCGAAGTTGCGGCAGGTGAGTAAGGGCAGCACCCATACCACCCAGGTGGCATCAGAGCACAAACTTCACCCCAACATCACTTGGGGGAAAAGCACCCAGCAAGAGAAGGCAGAAGCCTTAAAAACACCTTCCAGTGACACACAGATATCCAGCCAGATGTGGGAGGGGTGGCAGGGGTAGAGGCTGCATGTGGAGGGAGGAGCAGGGGGGTGGCGGTGGCCATGTGGGGGTTGGGGAAGGGTGGCTGGAGCCACTGCCTGGGGGTGTGGGGCTTCCAGCTCTGACCCTGAGTGGGACAGGCCACATGAGTTACTCCTGGGGCAGGTGGGTTCAAACTACACCTCAGCAGCTGTGGCTTTGGCCCAGGTCCTGGGAGCTGCGTGCCCCGATTTGGGGGGGCAGGGGGAAGGGACAGGTGGGAGAGCCTGACCCCATTTCCTGCAATGGGTGCTGCACCAGGCCACTCTGCACAGGCCCATGAGACTGGAGCCACTGCCTGGGGGTACAAAGATCCTGGCTCTGATCCCAGGTGGGGCAAGAGGTGTCAGGGGCAGGTCCCCCCCCACTCCACATCCAGCCATGCGCCACTGCCCCTTCCCCCC
>NW_017728886.1:56995667-56999511 GCF_001723895.1 Crocodylus porosus
CCAACACCAGGGCAGCCCAGTGAAAGGCTGCTAAAGCAGGGGGGAGGGGCACATACACAGCCAGGGAAGAAAGTCAAGATGTGGTGCCATGTGCTTCCTGCCACTGATCTGGGGGTGCACACACCCCCAAGAATGGCACAGACACCACACCTGCAGCCTCCCCACCTCACGCCCTGCACCCACTGACAGCTCCCCGCACTTTGCTCTCTGCTGCAGCCCCAGGAGTGGCCAATGGACTGCACCACACCCCTTCCACAGTCCCAGCCTTACTCCCTCCCTCCCAACAGATTTGTCTCTGATTTTAAACTAATTTTTTTCATTTTATTCTTATTTCATTCTGGTTGTTATGTTTCAAAGATAAACCCTGAAAAAGTCCTGATTTTTTTTGTTTGTTTTTGTTTAGATAAAAAATGAGAATGTGGAACACTAACAATGATAAGCTATACTGGGGATGGGCGAAATACTGCCCGGAGCCTCCGCCATGCCAGGCTGCCCTGCATCACCTCCACCTGGTCTGCCCTACACTGTCACTGCTACCATGCTCAGCAGCCCAGAGATGGCAATGATGGTGGTGGAGCCTCAGCGCAGACTGGCATGGTACAGGTTCCAGGCAGCTGTACCAAGAACTGTCTGGCAGTGGTGAGAGGGAGGGGCTGCTTTTCCCATGCACCAAGTAAAAAAGTGTCTGCCTGGCAGCTGCTACTGCTGAACCTAGATAAGCGAGTCCAGAGCAGCCACAGGGTATGCCAGGTCAGGGCTGTGTGCAGGTTCCCACTAGTACCATGGGGCTGGGGCCAATGGCAGCAGCACCCAGAAAGAGCTGCCCCAGTCCTGCTGCATGCCCAGGGGGTAGCAAGATGTGCCATGGCTGGTCAGTACAAAGCAGGAGTGGGGCATGCTGGGGCTAGGTACTGATAGACTCAGGAAGGCATGGAGGGGGCCTCTCATGCACACACCCCCCATACCCACAACCACACCCTCCTCCACACACCTCACAAACACTGCACCCACCTACACCCTCCTTCACACCCCCAACAAGCCACACACACACACACACACACACACGCCACACCCATCCTCCCCCTCCATAAACCCCATACCCAACCACATCCACGCACACCCACATCCCACCACAAACCCCATACCCACCCCTCCACAATATAGGAGAGTAAGACTTCATTTGGAGCTATTATACAATCACCTCTATACCCACAATGCAAACACACAAATCAATAATAATATTTTAAAATTTTATTTAAATTTTTTTTCTGATGTTTTATTTTTAGTATATAATTTGTTTTGTTTTTTTTTCCAGTTCCAAGATGACAAACCCCAGTCCCAAAAGGAGTAGTTCCAGGGGCAAGGGGAGGGACTTCCAGTGGTAAAGGTCAGGGGTTAGGGAGCCGGACTTCTGGTCCCAAGATGGTGACCAGGGGGTGGGTGCTTGTCAAGGAGCAGGACCACCCTTTCAGCCCTTGACAGCTCACCAAAGCTCATTAAGCAGCCCTCCAGCTGAAATAATTGCCTAACCCTGAGTTATACCTTAGCATTTGCTATTCAGGAAAAAAAAAAAAGACTGGCATTATTGTGAACAGTTCACTAAAACATCAGCCCACTATTCAGTGGTAGCAATTCAAAAAGGCAAACTGAATGTAAAGAAATATTAACTCAGAAACTGAAAAAAAAGTGTCATTATGTTACTGTGTAAGTCAACAATGCACTCATGTCACAAATGCTGCATGCAGTTTTGGTTTCTTAGAAAATTGCCAAAGGGACACTGGAAAGGACAGAAAAGGGCAACTAAGATGGCAAGGGACATAGAGAGGCTTCCATACAAAGGAAGACTAAAAGTTTTCATTTTGGAGAAGACAAAAAAAAAAAAGTTGAAAGGGATATGACAGAGGTCTATAAAAATCAGAGAGTGTCAAGAAAATAAAAAAGGCATTTACTATTTATCATCTGTCATAACGGCTTCTGTCACTAAAAATTAGACATTTTAAAAAGATACTAGCCCCTTTCCCTTCAACCCCCAATCAAGGAGCAAAGCCCAAGTAACCTCATAGAGCCTAGCTGAAATATACAACTTCAAGCAACCCAAAAAATAGAGCACAACCCTTCCATAAAATCAGACTGGTGAAGCAAAGCTGAGCCCAAGGAACCCAACAAGCATACTTAATTGTACTTTTAATATGGACATTATTTATGTTGACTAGCATCTGATATCAGTGAGGTTTGTACTACCAGCTTAGCTTTTCCTACTCCTATATCAGACATCTGCTCAAAGTAATACACCACAGCAGTCATAATTAAAGCATCTGGACATAATACTAATAGGAATTAAATTTGAGGGGGACCTTGGCAGATCATTTTTGATCTGCCTCTACTCTGTCTGCAGCAACCTGGGTTTGATGATCTTCATGATACTAGGCAGTCTGTGCCAAAAGGTTTACCGTGGTAACAATGCAGGGCTGGCAACTGGGTTTGTTTCCTCTTATACAGGAGGCTTGCTTTTAAATTAATTTTGATTATAGTTCATAGGTATCATTGAGTTTCACTGTTCTACTCATGTCTAGAGAAAGCGGAATTTGTCGATCTCTGCTTTTTTCTATATGGGAATTTTTCAGTTATCCTTCAGCGTGTCATTCTGCATGTAAACAAACTTATGAGGAAAAGTCATACACTGAGCTACAGAGGGGATCAGCATCAATCACTTAATCTCAGTGCCTCATTTTGTGAGGATTAGTTCATACCCATGAAATACAAAAATGAAAATACAACAGATGAGCTTTGTTATTAATAGAATAATCCTTGTTGCGAAGTGTTCAATGTTACTACCATCTCAAAAGGACAGAGATGTTTATTTTTATTTCATTGTGAAATGAGAATAAAAAACAAACAGACTACAAAATAAATCTGATGTGTAATCATAAACAGCATTTCAAATACACTTTTTAATTAAGAAACATTTATTTAAAAGGAAGAGTATGCCATGATTTATACTATTAAAAAACAACCAGACAAGACAGATTGAGGGCTACAAGTAGGTGGAACTGCACTTATTTCAGTCCAGAAAAAGATTCAGATTAGAAGAAGATTCAATCCAAACTTTTTCCCCCATTTTTTTTAAATTAGTCAATGGGGGGGAAGCAGGAAAACAAAAAAATTAAGGCACTAAAATGAAGTTCAGCCTTTTGCTATTAAAGCTGATGTGCTATCAAACCAAGTAGGTTCCTATTTATTTAGGGCCATATCCTGCTCATACTAGGTGTTTCATTTTATTGTTTATAACTGGCTGAAGTTAAAAAGACATTTGCAAATTGAAAAAGATTATCACTTGGAATTATTATTTTTCTCAGAAGCATGCAATGCATCTATTCTATTAAGAATAGATACAAAAAACACGTATCAATAATTCAAAGTGCTAAAATTCTTCATAAAAGAATATTCTGAAAAGGTATCATTAAGTAAATTAAAGTGTTTCATGTTTTGACAAAAATTATATATTTTTTGACAGTCTTTTTTGTTTAAATGTAATATTTAAACACAAAATGAAAAAGTTAAAGTCATCTTTAAATAATACTTGTTTGATGGTATGGACTGGTTAGTCCCAAGGGAGGAAGGAGTTAAAGAGAGTTGTTGGGTTGGGTTGGCCCCACCCCAATATGCTTGCAGACAATGCCAGGCCTGCAAGAGTGGTATAAAAAGAGGGGAGTCAGGCTCAAAGAGAATAAAAAAAGGCTCAGTTAGGCTCTGGAGTGGTGAGACGCGCGGGTGAAGTCCGCTTCGCCCCCCGCTCCCCCAAAGCCCCCCAGACAACCCCTCAGCAGCCGCAGAGCCCCCTGCC
>NW_017728886.1:56999522-57010544 GCF_001723895.1 Crocodylus porosus
CCGAGGTCCCTTCCAGCCCTAATGTCTATGAAATCTATTGCTGAGGCAGCCTGACTCCTTATCAGACATTGTCCATGACCAAACCAAGCTACACAGATTTCCAGGTCAGTACAGGTGTCTGGGTAGACAGTAGCCCAGGGACTGAGTTGCTGCCCCAATGTCCTTGCTACAATCAGAATATGATCTTTTAGCCTAATCGGGCCTTTTTTCCTCAATTTTCTTCCAAAACACATTCTAGTGAAATTGGATTCACACATCTGATTTCAACAGAACTGTAGTTTCTCATGAAATACAGTTTCCACCGACATTTCTCCAACCAGTTATAGTGCTGATTGCTTTCTGTGTGGCAATCTGAGTAGAAGCTGAAAGAGCACAGCACCTTTGTCTAGATACTAAAAGTATTTATAGTATATTTAGGAACCATCACCAAACTCTAAACACTACAAAATAAATCAAGTAAAAAAGACATTAAGTTCTCATTGATAAAGACACACTCTCTCTGACAACTGACAGGGAAGTAGCTCCTGCCTGCTGAAGCTACTTGAGACCTGGTGCTGCCTGCCTAGCTCTCCCATGATTGCCTGCTCTGCTATCTAGGTGCTATATGCCTACAGGGAGTCTCCCAGGTACCTACATAGGGACATGTTACTCTGGAGTGGAAGTTTGTTCCCTTAAAGGGGCATAGCAGTGTTGTTATTGTATTTAAGTTATAGCCTAGGGGCTTGTATTTGTGTTCATGTTTACCCCAGAGGATCAGGATGAGGCTAGAAAGGGAGGTTTGGATGCCACATTAGTGCCTGGAGAGAAAGGGCATATGATTTGGTAGAGCCCACAGCGGCGCAGCCAGAAGCCCTCGGTGAGCACAGAGGGCGCACGTACAGGGTTGGGGCAAGCCTATAGCACCAGAGGGGCTCAGCAAGCCCAGAGCACTAAGACGGCACAGCCAGAAAGGCTCTGTGAACCCATAGCACCAGACAGTGCACGTACAGCGTCAGAGCAAGCCCAGAGGGATGCAGCCAGAGGGGCACAGAACCAGGCACCTGGGAGAGAAGCAGAGTCAGGCATCTGAGAGAAAGGCACAAAGCCAGTTACTAGGTAACTCGGTGCCTGCATGTTGCAGAGACAGGAGCCAGAGGGCTCAATGCCAGAGGCTTATAGAGTTGATGACAGTAGTAACAGCTGCAAGGTACAAGACACGTGTAGGGAAGGTTGGAGCATGTATATACAGCCTGGTATAGCTGGGCACACAAAGGGAAGCCTCCAGCCTAATGAGAAACTTAATTATTTACTAACAAGGCATGGCAGGTGAGATAGGCAGGCGGCCTGCCCAAGACAGGTAGGTAGGCTAACACAGAGGTCAGACTCAGGGCAGCCCCCTGTCACCGTCCCACATAATTTAAACACAAATTCTTCAGTGATATGCAAGATTTGAGACTCAGTCCTTAAACAGATATCATTATAATCTTCAGATAAAGGTAACTGTGGTAATTTTATTTACAGCATGGAAGAACACATTACCATGCTATATCCAGGGTTTGAATTACAGGGGGACTGAGCCCTCCTCCCCACTACTTAAGAGACAAGAGCCCCCTCATAAGAGAGTCTAAGCAGCACAGGTGGCAGCAGCAGCAGCTCTTTCTGGCTGCCACCAAATGCCATCCCCCACTCTCCCACCCCCCAGAGTCCGAGTGTAATTCGAACCCTGGCTCCATCTAAATAATGTGGTGTATTCCTCAGCTACTCTCTTCTTACCATAATATTTTTCATAACGTGCCTTGAAATTAATGAGCAACAGAATTAGATCTCTCTACAGACACAATAAAAGGATTCTGAATGGTCTGTTGTATGCAAGAACAGACATGAATGACTGTGTTGGGATTCATTTCTCACACGAACATAACAGAAAACCAAGCATATATTAGCAATTTTGTCTTACATTAGCTACACCTTGCACTTAAATAATATGCCACTTTGTCTCACTTGAATAGTGCGTTTGACTAAGATCAAAGAATAGCTGCTTATAGTACATTATCAAAGCATCTGTAAATAAATGTTTAGAATGTCTTGGTAAAAAAATCAAGTTAATAGTTAATATGAAAAGATTAAGTTTAGTTTCTGAACTATCATTAGGGCCAAGTAATACATCTCTTTAAAAATATCTAAGTGGGAGCAATGACCAACCACCTATAAAACCATTAAGAAGCTCTATCATATATGCAGATCGCAGTTCTTTATCCGTGGCAACTAAGATTACTACAACCTAAAAAATAAATTAAAAAAATAAATAAATAAAACTTTAACATTTTTCACTACAAATTATTCTCATCTCATCGGTGGCTGCATCTGACCCAATGTTTACACTTGTGTTGTATGAAACCATGTCACAAGGGTAGGAATTAGTTTCCTACTTATATGCCCTATGCTTAGTACCCTTCATTCTAGTCTCCCAGTGAAATGACTCAAAGATTTCATAGGGGAACCATTTACTGTTACTCTTTATCTCTACCACACTGCCTTGACCATCATCCCTCAGGCCTACAGGTCAAGCAAACAACTCTCAGATACGAGGCATAAAGTATAAAAGGGAAGAATCCCTGAAAATAAGTCAATGAAATTTAGAACCCACTATTAAAAAGGAAGTGCTTCCGAAATTCCAATTTCTTTTCGAGTCCTTCATTCAGAAAAAGTCAAATGGTAAACACATTCAGAAGGCCCAAGACAGAATCGATCTAAGTTACATGGTTTTCTGTTAAGCAGCGTAGCTTAGATAAGTAGCAAACACCCTCTGGTTGTGAGGAGGCAAATCTTACACCAGGCTCTGTCATTTCTAAACCAGACTGCGTGCTAAATTTCTGTTCTGTTATGGGTATAGACCAGTTTTGTGCGCTGAACTTCTGTTCTATCATAAACCAGCTTCACTTATACCAGTAAGCGTGTACCTGCACTTAAACCAGCACACCTTACTTACTTGGCAACATTTAAAAATAATCAAGTGGTCACTCTTCCTTGTCCTGACCAAAATGCTTCTCCATAATACCCATCTTTAAAAATGGCCCCTCTCATGATACCATAAATGGATGAGTGCAGAATAAAACCGACTCCATTAATGCATCTCAAATATAAACTGTTAAACTATCTGAACCACTGACTTGAGAATACAAAACATAGTAAAGGTCACAGTTTTTCATAAATATCTCCAACACTGACAGCATCTCATTGCCAGATCAGGTCTGAGGCAACTGATATACAAACTTGGAGAGGAGGAAGACAGGAGGGCAGAATTACTTTAATAAGTAGGCAGAATTAAACATAGATGTCACTAAAAGGTAGGCAGCTCTGAAACAGACAAAAGGTAACAGGCAAACAGAAGGCAGAACTTCCAGTCACCACAAAAGGAAGACATCTAGACAGCGATTTCAAAACACTATTTTGCCATTTAGAGAGAATTGCAGCTGAAAGTAATTCATTCTTTTTCTTGATGCCAGCAATCGTTCACAAATTGCAAACTCCACCAGCGCATTCTCTGCTGCAGTGGTGGACACACGGTTCGCACTGTCTGGATGTCCTAAGATTCAAATTGTTTTTTAGTCACAAATGGACAACAGCATACCAAAAGAAACTGATCAGAGTAAGAATCCAGTCTCATTTTGGCGCACACTTCTCAGATCTTCAGAGCAACAGAAAAAAAAAAAATGAAGCTACAGAATATTAGTTCCAACTGCTATGAAATTCATCACCACAATATGACTAATAAAACAAAGTTCTCATTTACCTACCCCTAATGTAAGTAAAAACATGTAGTACAAGATTCTGAATCAATCATAGTATAAATCAGGGACAGCTGGAGCAAAGTGAGGGTTTGTTTGTTTTTAACAGGCTTGCAATGTATGCAAAACATAGGCAGCAGCCTTACCTGGGGTCCTGGAGGCCTCCTGGGGCTGCAGCAGCCACAATCCTGACACTTGGAGCCTGGCCGACAGCCAGAGTACGACTCCAGCTGCCCAGGCTCCGGTTCTGAGCAGTGTGCTGCCCATGAATGCACTAAATGCACTGCTCTGTTTTTTTGGGGGGGGTTGCACAGACTTTTTTGACTTCTGGATATCCAGGGGTCAAAAAAAAAAAAAAAAACACCCCACCACACTGCTACCCTTGCAGCATGGAGAACAACTGAATGTGCAGTAAGTGACACCGCAGACGTGTCTGTGGCACCATACACCACAGTGCCATGCTTGTCTGGACGTGGCCATGCTGGCCAACTAAAGAGAATAAGATTGTTTACTTTAGAAAAGAGCTGTATACAAGGCACACGAAAAACCCAACCATACAGGTTATATAATGAATAGCACAGAGAAGATGAACTGAACACTCCTGTTCCCTACCTCATAACACAAGATTAAAAGGAAGATTTTGTAAAATTAGGTTGCAAGTGAAAAAAAAAGATGAAAATTTTTCCTGCAATACGTAATAAACAGCAGTCATTGCCACAAAATGTGGCTGAAGCCAAAAACCTTAGAAAGAGTAAAAAAAAAAGATTTAACATTTATCTGGATAACAGGAACAGCTGCAATTATAAATTGTTAATGATAATATATCCCCATACATCATATCTTGAAAACAAATCTCTAACAAGAAATTAAAAGGGGATAAAGTACAAGAAAAATATTTTGAGTAAGGTAGAAGAAACGTATCCACTGCTGAATGCTGTCAGAGACTAGGTGGACCAGGCTGATCCAGTGTGTCAATTCCTGTCACCTCTATGTCTACCACCATAATTATGTGTACATCTATAGTACCCATGTGTTTAAGGAAATAGCTATTAAAATGACTAAAAAAGAAAAATCTTCCATGTAACATATACTTTACATAGGGATATAAACTGACAAATTGAGACAGGACATATCAGTAGGAAAAACTGAAAATAACATCAATAAGAAAGGCAAAATTCTGCAATTCAACTTGGTGTTTCACCAGCTCTAACATCTATTCTGCTGGGCTTAAAAGATGCATTGATTTCCAGTCATTCACTCAAGTGCAGTGAAAACCATAATTAGGTAAATAGCTTCAGTAAAATCAATTTGAAACTCATTTGTTTTAGTATCTACTTAAATGAGATAAAACTAGACACCAGAAACTAAGTATCTTCTAAGTATGTCCCCGTTCTACTATTCAACCCAGCAGCAAAACAAAATCTATGACGCATTTAAATATTAATATTTAGTGTTTGTTCTATTAGTTCATACCAAACAACATTACAAATATATATGTATTAAGAATTAATACCTATATGGTTAGGCAGGCAAACAGGATGTTTTCCATCTCATTTCATAAATGGGGAAACTGAGGCATAAGAAAAGGAAACAACTTGTCCAAAAATCACAGAAATTTGTAGTACAGTTCTACCACAGGTCACATCTCTAGACCCACAATTCAGATACTGAACATTTAATCATTCCTTTGTTGTAAAGTTTATTTATATTTGTATACCCTCTTTGAAACACTAGGGTCATTTACTCTCATTTGACACTTTTCAACTATAGCTAGAATCCACTAGAGTTGTACACAAGTTGTGTCCACAACAATTTAGTCCTTATAGCTACAAATGTAGGAGTCATTTTTCTATGCTTAAATCCCCTTTTCAAAAGCAATGAAGGCATTTAGGAGCCTAAGCCACTTTTGAAAATCGAATTTAGACTATGGGCAGAATTCTCAGAATTGCTCACAGCGATTTTACCTGGAAAGGTTTGTGGTTTTTTCCAAAAAGTTTTTGCCCACACTGATCTCAGGCAAATCTAACCAGCAAAAACTATATTAGAAGACTTTCTAAACAATCATGTTTCCATTGTGTTTATGACTACCAGAATGCAAAACCAACATGAATAGGGCTCACACCTAACCAAGCATTTCAGAGTTTGTCATTCCTAGTCCAAGACCACCCCTCACCTAGGTAAAATAATTACAATGTATTCTTACTGTTGTTCTTTGGCAAATAACTCCTAGAAATTCTTCCTTTATTTGTTTAGAACTTATACTTACCAGGAGCATGATCTTTCTTTAACAGGAGTAAAGATCTTATACTTTCCTATACATAGATTCAGCAACGGACTTATATTCCACATGCATCATTTACATCTGCTTTAGTCTCCTAGCGTATGCCAGGATCAATGAGCAATAGAAAAATTAGAGCTCATCACAATGGAGTGCAAGAATGTACACAGACAGAAATCCAGAGGGGTTGTTCTAATGGATTCTCCTCATCCGCTTCTTTGCCAATGGCTGTATTATAAACAAACAACAGCTTTCTGGCTTTCTTAGCTGATCATGCACAGCCATCTATTTCTCCTTGTCTCTCCATATTTCAAATCAATTCACGCAGTGCTGAAGTGCAACCACCTATGGGATGAAATGCAGCAGCTGTTTAACAGTGCACAACAGAAGTTCATGACAGTAAATGGATATCATATCCATCCAAAGTTACATAGGGAATCTTAGTTGGGCAAAACATAATTACCCAAGTTGGAATTTGGCTAGGATACTAGTGTTCATGCCCACACTCTTGGAAAAAAATATGTTCCAAAACCTGTACAAGTGGGGCAGAACACCAATGTTATATACCTTATCTAAAACACAGCTGTTGCTGAAGCATGGTGCCCCAAGTGCTGAGCTGGGGGAGAGAGGGGTGCTATCTACTGAATCATCATGAATACCAGAGAAACCACAGGTCTGTTACAGAATGCAGAAGGCAATCTACTTATGAAGAGAAGAGGGTGACTCCAATGCCGCCCAGGACACGTGAACTCCAGGATTCCGTAGCCAGGCCCCGGCCAGTTGTTCAAGAGATCCTGGCTGGAATCTGGCATGGAGGCATGGTGCGCCAGGCAGACACCGCTGCTCCTATGTGAGAACAAGGATATGCCTCATGCAGACACCTGCCCACCAGTCTGTCCACCATGCTTCTGCACAGGGGCAGCAGTGCCTGTCTGGCCACCTGCCTGGCTCACTGTGCCACTCCATCTCCTCACTAGACTCTGGCCCAGGACTTTTGACCAACCAGCCAGGGCCCAGCTACAGAATTCTGGAGCATCCAGAGCTGCCCATTACATACAGTCACCCTACTTATGGATGATACAAAGAAGGCTGAAGTATTTAATGCCAGTTTTCACAAAGAGCAGCAGCTCCGGATGGTGAGTACAGTTAGCAGCAGAGATAGAGAAGGAGCGAACACCTTAGAGTAATGGCAGAAGAACATACTAGGGATTTGAGAGCCATTGGTTATATCTTCTTTGAGAACTTGTAGAGGTTGGGTGAGATACCAGATGACTGGAAAAAGACAAATATAGTGCCTCTCTTTAAGGCCGTCTCCAGGTAAAGGCACACATCCAGGTAAAGGCACAAATGGATCTAATGGGTGATCCATGCAATTTTGGGGCACTGCTGCCATCTCCCAGGCACAGGGGCACCTGGAGTGCCCCAGGACCTGGGAGTTTGTAATGGCTGGGAGACAACAGCAGCTGTGATCTCCCAGCCATTGCATGAAGCACCTCTGTGGCTGGGAGACCTCATTAGTTGCATCTCCCAGCCCTGGTGGTGACTTCTGCTCCCCAGAATCCAAAAGATTTCAGCAGATAGATAATCAATTTAAAGGCTGGATAGAAGCCAGCTATAAAGTTATTACACCTTTTCAAGCAACAACTTTATAGTTGATTGGACCTTTTTAAAGGCACAATAGTTACATTTGCATGTGAAGCCAGTCTAAATTTATTGCACGATTAACAAGGCAATTGTGCAATATATATAACATGTAGAGATGGCTTAAGAAAGAGAACAATAAGCATCTGGGGAATTACAGACCAGTCACCTTGACCTCAATACCTGGAAAGATCATACAGCAGGTCCACAAGGAATCTATTGTGAAGCACATAAGAGAGAACAAGAGGATCATGAACAGTCAAACGTGGATTCACTAAGAGCAAGTCATGCCTGACCAATCTGAATTCTTTCCACAGTGGATGGAGAGCAGCGGACGTGGTATACCTTGATTTCAGCAAGGCTTTTGACACCATCTTCCACAACATTCTTATTAACAATTTATGGAAATACAGACTAGATAAAAGTACCATAAAGGTGGATACATAACTGGTTGGATCACCATAATGAATGAGCAGTCATCAATGACTCAATGTCTAGTTCGGAGGAGGTATTAAGTGGAGGTCCCCAAGGATCTGTCCTGAATCCGGTATTGTTTAATACCATCATTAACAATTTGGATGATGGGACTGAGTGCACACTTAGCAATTTGCAGACAAAGTGTATGGAGTTGCGCTCACTTTGAAAGATAGGGCTAGGATCCAGAACGACCTGAATAAACTGGAAAAATGGTCTGCAATCAATCAGATGGAATTCAAACAAGGACAAATGCAAAGTCCTGCACTTGCAAAATAACTGCATACACAATTACAGAATAGGATACGAGTGATTAAGCTACAGTACTGTTGAGAACGACCTAGGGATTACAGTAAAACAGAAGCTGAATGAGCCAACAGCCTGCTCTTGTTACAAAAAAAAAAAAAAAGGGGGGGGGGGCAAGAAATGCTTCTTCCACCCTATTCAACACTGGTGAGGCCTCACCTGGAGTACTGTGTCCAGTTTTCAGTCCTACCCTTAAGGACGGCTGTAGAGAGTCTGGGATGAGTCCAGCACAGGGCAACAAAAGTAATTAGGGCCTGGGAGGCAAGACTTATGAGGAAAGGCTAAAAGAATGATGGTTATTTAGTTTGAAGAAGAGAAGACAAGACTGAGGAAGGATTTGATAACAGTCTTTAAATACCTGAAGGGTGATTGCAGACAGGATACAGAAGGTCTTTTCTCTGTGGCCACAGGGGACAGATTTTGGAGCAATGGCCTCAAGATGCAGCAGGGGAAGTTCACGTTATAGATTAAGGAGGAATATCCCTATTAAGAAGGTGGTCAAGCATTGGAACAGGATACCTAGAGAAATGGCACAAATCTCAATTGTTGCCAGGTTTCAAGAGCAGGTTAGACAGACACTTGGCTGGAATGGTTTAGCCAGGATAATCCTGCCTGAAGCAGGGGGCTGGACTCAATGACCTCATGAGGTCCCCTCCCAGTCCTACTTGCCTATGATCAATACTGCTTTTTGCAGCCAAATGTGTAAGAGCTGCTGGGAAAAAATCTAGAGCAAAATATAGGCACTCCTTTTAATGGACCTCAAAAAGAGAAATAATAAAAGTTAAATAAATATTCAATGCAAGCTTATTTATTGCTGATGAATATCTGATGACACTAAAGCATAAATAGTGTGAAACTTCCATATCTAATTCCTTGAAAATTGTCTCGCATATATTGTGATGCTACCTACCTTACCTAGGGGGCAGCTGCTCTTCCACATGAAAGAGACAGACTGCAATAGGGAGGTATAAGTTATCTCTTCAAAGCACCTGTTAAAGCACCTTGGTTCCCAAAACTTTGGAGTCTGAGACCAGTTCAATTCCAGTCCATTTCCTTTCATAAAATGACCACAATAGGGGCCCACAGCTAGGCTCTCCTTGCCTCAGGAAAAGATAACAGGGGATTTCTAGCAGGAACAAGATGGTTTGGCACAGAACTTCTATGCTATGAATCCACAACTTTCATGTATTTCCGTCACATAAGGTGAACAGCACAGGTAGCTGGTTACAGGCAGCTTCCAGGCACCAGCTTGCTAGTAAAGCAGAGCAAACCAGCCAAGATAAACCCAGTCCTTCCTTGAGCCCTGTAATTCCAAGAGATAATTAGATACCCAAGGTTTTATATAGCACTCTAAAAGATAAATTTACATTACAGAATATCTTCAGTTAAATGAACCCCTATGGAAAACACTCACCAAAAAGCCATTCAGATAAGAGAGATGGCCCTGATCTCATTACAGTTTCACTTAACGTAGCTTCTGGTTGGTTTATCTAGCTAGATTCTCTTGTGGTGCTGGCCCTGCCACTTTTGGCACACAGTACTAATTTTTGCTGCTGTGTGTTACCCAAGCACCAATCCACTGATTGTAGCTAGTTACTAGGACATGTGTAACAGTGTCAAATCAAGTATTTGTCATTCAGATAATCAAGGGTTAGAATAACCAAGAAGGTACCATACTACTTCAAGAGGAACTATAAAAACTACAAAAGTATAAACACCATACTTTTTATTATCTTGAGATTTTGGACAGCTTACTTTTTCTTTTTTAAACATATAGAGCACTTCTGCTATTTATCAGTATTTTTCCATGATTAGCATAACGTAAAATAAAAAAAAGCTATTATGCATAGTTTAAAATCTATGAACAGCAGAAGCTGGAATAGAGTCACTGGTTGAGCCAAGCAGAGGCTGTTAGCCTGTGAAATCAATTCAAAGAATTTTGAACTTATTTTATTGATTCAAGTCAAGTTAAAAAGATGAAAATCATTCATAAAAAATGCACCAGATAGCAAATGTTTCAAGCAAAAAAAAAAAAAAAAGATGGATTTTTTTTTTTAAATCGGAAATGTGTATTTGCATTTGGAAAACAAGAGAAATAAGAAGGCATCCAGTTTCTTTAATAATAATAATAATAATAAATGGAATCAGACAAGTCATAAACAAGTAAGTGGCAAAAAAATAAAATAAATAAAATCAGCATTATTGGTAGAACACACGTGCACACAAGATTGCTATTTATATGTTCTGGCAATCTACAAAGTAGGTCTCTTCATCAGTAAAATGTTCACCCTCTAGAAAATAAAGACAAATACTAATTCATTGTCTAATGAATTAATTAGTGGTCAGAAGTCCCTCCTAAAGAATATCCAGTGAAAATTAAATTTATCAGAATAAAAGTATACTGTGTGATAAGTTAAATGTAAATTGCAATTACCTTAACAGCTGCAGGTCAATCATTTTACAAGGTCAAATGTACCTAAAAAAATGCAACTATAATACTAACTTAAGTTATATAATACTAATTCTACTTAACTAACATAAGAATATCTATTAATG
>NW_017728886.1:57011154-57018508 GCF_001723895.1 Crocodylus porosus
TCGAGGGAGGGGAGCCAGGGACATGTACAGCACAGCTCACCTGGGCTCCACCCCCCCTCCCCTTCATCCACCCTTTGGTTCCCTGCATGGAACTGGTCCCCACCCACACCCACCCAGGGCAGCCCACAATGTGCTCCCACCCATACCCACTCTGCACCTGCCAAACAGCACCACCTCTGCCTGCAGGGCACAGCTTCTCATCAGGGCTGCTCCCAGTGTAGCTGCAGCCACCTGGCTACTGCTCAGTTTCCATCCACCTCCAGCAGTTCATCCTCCTGCCTCTGCTGGACCACTCGAGACAGCATGTAACACAGGAAGGCCATGGGGATGCATCCCAGGCCTCCTGTGCCCAGCCAGGTCAATGGGGAAGCTGCAGCTGGGCAGCTCCTACCCCAGTGCACAGGACTCCAGCTCCAACTCCCAGCCACCTTCTACCTACTCTGACCTGGTACGATGAACAGTTACCTGCAGTCAGCTGAGTGGGTGAAAGGTGGCTCGGAACTGAAGCTGGAGCCCCACACACTGGAGCAGGAGCTGCCCAACTGCAAGCCCCCTTCCTCCCCAACCAGCCTGGCTGGGCACGTGATATCTGGCACACATCCCCATGGCTTCCCCACATTACCTGCTGCTTTGAACAGTGTAGCAGGAGCAGGAGAAGTCCAAACCAGAGGCAGGGGGGAGCTGAGCAGTACCCAGACGGCTGCAGCCACACCAGGAGCAGCCCTGCTGGGAAGCTGTGCACACTGACCAGGACTGCGGACAGGGGCAGGCAGGAGCACAGTGCAGGCTGCCCTGAGAGAAAGTGGGAAGGACTTGGCTCTATGTGGAATGCCACAGGGGTAGTCATGGGCTGGATACAATCAATTGGTGGGTGCCTGCCCACAGATCAGATCCAGTCACCTGGTAGCACTAAACATGGCCCACAGACCATATTTTGCCCACCCCTCATTAGCTCAAGTCAGGATCATCTAGTCTAAACTCTTTCAAACAAATGGTTATCTAACCCACGCTAAAAACATCCACACAGATTCCAAGACTTCAAGGCATTCTGTTCTATTACTTAACCCCATCCAGAGGTAGAAATTCTTTCTTAATAATTAACCTAATGCCTTGAATATTCATTCATTTGCAGCACTAGAAGGTGCCTTAATAGTTTTTAGCACTATAAAAATAAAGAGCTCCATAGAAGTGTACACATGTGCAGAGGCCCCTTGGCTGACGTGCTACGAAGTCACCATGGAGGCAATCAAAGTCATGCTCTCCAGTTAGGAAGGTGATAGGCAACTTCTGACTTGCTTTGTTACTCCCTTGCCTGTAAAAGAGATGTCAGTGAGTCCAATCAGTAACTGCCTACCTGTGGGGAAGGTGTGCAAGCTGTCTGGCAACTGCTGCTCCAATATGCTGTACTCACATACAAGCAATAGCTGTCAGAGAGCTCCTCCACTGCCTGCAAGAGGAGGAAGAGGGTGGGGGCAAAGTGAGGTTCTATGGTTGACAGCTTATACCATTCCCAACAACAGGAGCTGCCCTCTCTGCTTCTGGTCCACTTCTGGGTCTGCTGCTGAGTGCACTGGGGAGCCCCATGCTTCTGAGGGACACTATGTGCCCCACTATCGCAGCATTCACGAGCCCCTAGGAGGTATGTAAAAAAGCATTTAAAGCTGTCTCTATTTCCAAATCTCTCCAAATCAATTTGGAGGGTTCTGATTCGATTCAGAGAAATTAAAGGGTCCTCTGATTCAATTTGGATTTGGAGATAGGCCTGATTCAGTGGCCAAAATCTCCACCGAATTGAACTGTGGACCAAAGCTTCGCATAGCCCCAATTTTTACTGCTAGTCTCGGGACTTTTCTCCTCCCAATTTGTTCATGACTTTCTTGAAGTGGAACGTCCAGAAAAGGCATACAGATCCAAGAAAGGCCTTAACAGTGTCAAATAAGATAGGAAAAAAAAAAAAAAAAAAAAAAAACCAATCAGTTCCCCATGACTTGTATATTATACTTGAAGAATTTGGGGAAATGGGGCTACAGAGTTTGTGCAGTCTCTGTGGAGAGTTGTGCTATAAACAGCTCTGAAGAGTCCAGCCTGGAGGGGCTGGGATGGCAAAATAGGAGCACTGCCACTGGAACCACAATTACATAGGTTTATATTTTTATGATCTGTGTTACAGCTGAGGTCATAGGGCCCATTAAACATCAGGCTCCGTTGTAAACACATATAAAAAGAAAGTCCCTGTCCCAAGAGAACAAGAGAGGAGAGATGCATAGAGCCAGATTCTATTCCAGTTTAATTCCACAAGTGAACCCAGGCACCTAAAGCAATTCTATTCCACACTAATCCCTGAAAAACTGCAAAATGGTAAGCAGCAGTTCCTTGCTGCTTTTTTGTGACACAATCTTAAAGGTCAGGTGATGGTATATTACAGAAGTACATACTTCAATAGAATTTCAGGAACTTGAACAGTATGGAACAGGTGCCTAATTCCACTTTGTTTTCTACTTGTTAGGCATCTATCTGGCCCACGGAGCTGAAGGTCATATAACAGGTCAGAACCAAAGCAGTGCACTGACCTAAACTTTCTTTTTTTAAACAATGGTTATGACTCCTATTCCAGCCAGAGGCAAGACTGGAAACAACTGGGGAACTGTAGGATTGGTCCATACCTTGTATAATGACATAGACTGTACGTAAGTGTGAGCACACATGGGTTGCACCAAGCAATTTTACCAGCTTTTACACTGTAGCTAGTTTCTGCAAGCTCATCATGCTGAGTGATACAGCAAGTCCATAATGGTAACCAAGCTACATCATTTTATCTAAATTCAAACCAAGCTTCTAGTGAACAATCCAGGCAAAGAACAAATATAATACATCTGAAGATATGGAAAATTGTTTTCCAATAAGCAAATGACTTCCTTGCATGTGAAATATCACTTAAGTTATTATAGTGAACATTACTGTGGGAGGACCTTTTTTGTTATTACAATGACTTTCCATCTGTTCAATAAAGAAAAAAAAAAACTGTATATTCTGCCTTGCTTTGTTTAAAAAAAAAAAAAAAAAAAAAAAAGGCAGCTATTATCCCCTATTTTCAACATTATCATTAGCACAGAAATGTTCATTGTGCTTTGCAATTTTCTGAAGATATAGAATTACTACTGTATTTCCAGTTCAGAATTTAACTTTAATTGTTTAATAGGACATTAAACATAAACCTTAGCATACTTTGTTATAAAAAATGCAATATAATCTTCTCAATTCACAGTAGATTTCCCAGAAGCTAATCTGAATGAACAAGCATTGCAGATTTGCAAGTTATCAAACAAACTAAAATAAATAAATAAATAAATGCTACTACTGTACAGGGTATACTTAGTTCATTTTTTAACATAATTTAAGGGATACAAACAGCTCTGAACTGAACTGAAACCAGCCGACCAAGCTTTTCCAAAATAAAGAATAAGCCACACAAACAAGAAAACCAAAAAACCACAGCCAAATAGAAATACTCCTTTACTTTACTTTTGATTTCAATGAAACAGATTGCATTTTTCTATACCAAATATTTCCTTATCTGGTTCCCAGAACACATAGTGCAACACCATGTATGATGAACCCATAGTTGATACCAAGCAGAAACAAATACTGAAACAAAAATGAAACTAACTATGTTATTTTATTGTATCTTTGTTTATCTGACTGAACAAAGTGGAAAGTAAGCAAATGCACAGGCAGCACTCTCTCAATTTTACTAATAGAAGCTGTTAGTAAAAACAAAAGATGTCTGCTTTAAAAAAAAAAAAAAACATATTAAGGACTTAAATTTTCTGAAGGTATATAGCTTAAGGCAGATCATCAGTGTGAGAAGAAAGGTGGAAGACAAAATTGAGTTTACATTGCTAGTGTATCCTGCTATATCCTGGTCCAACCAGTTACAGAGCAGGGTGGCTTTGTTGGTATGCGGGACAAGCTATAATTCCAGAACTAGTGGTGCACTGATAGAGATTTTTGGGGCCAACAGCAATAGCCAATTTTTAAGGAGGCATATCAGTTGATACTGATCCGATTTCTGATACGCAGCCTGGCAGCTTGAAGAGCAGTGTCTGGCAGAAAAATCTGTTGTGGTGGAAGGGAAGGGAAGTGGGTGGGCAGATCAAGACCCTTGCAGTGAAGGAGAGAGTAGGGCTGGGGCTGAGGCAGGTGCTGCCCAGCTGGGGGAAGGAGGGCAGTGCATGGGACAGAGCCACGGTTCATCCAGGGGGCACAAGAGGGGGCTCCCACTACTGCACACACTCCAGGAGGGCATGGGGGGGCCTGTGCCCCCCCATTCTGCATGGGGCAGGACAGACTGCAGCTGCAGGCTTGGGCGGGGGCTGTGCCAGCCTCTTCCCAGCAGGGGCTGGGCCAAGCCATGCTTCAGGCAGCACTGGGAGAGGAGCTATGGGAAGATCTGCAGCCACCCCAAAAATTTGCAATAGCCCCCCCCAATCCCCTCCTCTAGCACTGCCACCACCCACCCTGAGTGCAGCCCCAGGCCAGGCTCCAGGTTCCCCTCCCCCTCAGTCAGTAATAGTAAACAAGAGTCCATGAGAAATTTTGAGGGTTAACAGTGATCATCAAGCCCAAGAAGTTGGGGAACCACTGTCTTATACTATGGTTAACCTACACTATTGCAACTTCCCATAGGAGTAATATAACTAGCGATAATTACAACAGTAGTCTCCATCACTCGTACTGACTTTGAAAGAACTGGTTTAAAAAAAAAAAAAAAAAATCCAATACAGAGACACTGAAGTTATCCAAGCTGTTAGGGTCACCATTCTTCAGGAATTTTATCCATTACCCAAATTTCACGTCACCAGTCATAACACTGACAAGTTAAAGTATATTCTAAATGATTATCCTCTTCATCACATATATTTAGTTGGAATATATAATAAGCCTGATTACAAAAGGATAAATTCAGGGCCATTTCAGTCGTTTTTTCAGTTGCATAATATAGAAGAAAATGAATGCTATTTGAATTTAGTGAGTGGAACCTCCGCAAGAGGAAAATTCAGGCTTTAAAGAAAAATGTCACTAATATTAAATCAGACCACTTCTGTATAATGCTGACAGCTACAACTTTCACCTCATTGTGCCAGCCCTGTATTTTACTTTCTGTATTGATTTCAGTCAGTGTTTTTCCAGAGAACACATTATTGTACCTTACATCTTTCATTAGCAAAAAGAAAACACTACAGAAAGAGAAAAATAATTATTTCAGAGGCAACATGGCATTTATAAACAAAAGATTGAGCACAAAATTCATTTCCCCATTCTACTTGTTTTTCCCCAATAATTAGAGTGATATAAAAAGTAAGAGCATGACAAAGATACTGGCTGATGACACAAAGTTAGGAAGCCTCATTAATACTAGAAAGAGCTGAAGTACCATACAGGAAGAACTTGATCTATTTGAGGACTGGGGAATAGCAATGAGGAAATTTAATAGTTCAGAAAATAGGGTTATATACTGTGGCAGTAATAAGTGAGAATTTCTGCAATACACTAAGAGCTCATAGTATGAAATAACTGAGGAGAAAGAAAAAAAGACATATGTACACACAACCACAGCACGAATGTGAGCCACGAAAGTGGTTTAGCCAAGAAAAAGGCAAATGCAATCCTAGACTGTATCAGCAGAGTTATTTCCAGTACAGATATGGTGCCACTGTGGAAACCCCTGGTGGGAATTTATCTACAATACTACATATAATTCTCACCATCCATGAGCAAGAAAGAGGAACTCAAACTAGAAATGAGCCACAGAAGGGTTGCTATGATTACAAAAGGAGAGGAGAGCCTATTTTACAAGGAGGCATATTAAAAAACAAACAAAGTCAGAAGTGGAGCACATACCTGGGAAGAGAAAGAATTACTCAAGCTAAAGGATGTCAGCCAAGGATCAAATAGGTATTAAACAGCCATGAATACATTTAATTTGGGACTCAGGAGTCAGTTTTTAAGCAGCCAAGTGGCAAGATTCTAGAACATTCTTCCATGAAGACTAAGGGGGAGAGACGGGACCCAACTCCCTTTAAATAGGCAATTGATCAGTCTATGATAGGGACTATAGGATGTGCTTGCCTGCAAAAGTAAAGGGACTAGACCAGCGGCAGGCAAAGTCTGACCTGCAGGTCGGATCTGGCCAGCACTGGATTCCACTTCCCAGCATCCCCTGCCCATGTGGCTGGGACTGGTTTCCTTAAAGATCACAGCAGCAGCTGCCCTGTGATAGCAGAGGGCTGGGGTTTCCATGGAGACCAGCCCCAGCAGTACTGGCAGGACATGCAGCAGGGTGTGGAGCTGCTCTGCACAGGGCTGGGATCTTGTGGTGGTGACAGAGTGGTCCAGAACTCGGGCAGAGCCATGATCTGCAGCTTGCATGCTCTGGGCAGGGGTGTGCAGGCTGAAGATCGTGGCTCTGCCCTAGCACCAGACCATGCTGTCACCACTGCAAGATCCCAGCCTGGCCGCAGAGCAGCTCCACTCCCTGCTGTGTGCCCTGCAAGCCCTGCTGGGGTCAGTCTCCATGGAAACCCTGGCCCTGCACTAGCACAGTGCAGCTGCTGCTGGGGTCCCCATGGAATACGTGGGCAGGGGCTGCTGGGAAATGGTGTCTGGCTGCTGACCGGATCCACCATTTTGCCCACCCCAGACTAGACTCAATGACACAAGTCACTCGCAGTCCAATATTTTTATAAAACACACTGCAAATTTCTGTTGTGTGTTCAGCATTTGTTCAAAGAGCATAACAGGATGATTGCACTGGGAACTCTACATATGAACAAATACAATCTATGTCCAAGAGATACATAATCTGAATGGAGTAATCTCAGTTTTAACCCAAGTGATGCAGGACAAACACCATTTTTTTTTTATTATTATTATTTCAGTTAAATGAAGTATCGAAGTAAGAAAATTCATACAAAGCCAGAGACAGTCCTAGCAGGGTGCAGTACCTGGACATGACGAAGCCGGCGGGGGGAGGGAGGGCTGGCCAGTGGCCGGATGCAAAGCCAGCTGTGGCGCAGAGTCACCAGCACTAGGAAGGCCTGCAGCTGCTCCACCTGGCTCCACAGGACCCCCCAAAGCATGGGGCCCAGGGTGGTCACCCTGATTCACCCCCCCCAGGGACAGCCCTGCACAAAGTTAGAATTCTCTTTCCACAATATGTATGTAAGTACTAATTCAACTGGTGGTGTACAAAGCACAAAATAAAGAAACCATCAGAAAAGCCAATGGCACTTTATCGTGCATCAGCAGATGCATGACAAATAGGTCCAAGGAGGTGATACTTCCCCTCTATCGG
>NW_017728886.1:57018927-57025502 GCF_001723895.1 Crocodylus porosus
AAGGGTCAGAAAGTAATTACCAGAATGTCAATCGCTGACTCCTCAACCTCCTTGAAGCATTCTGGGAGTTTTAGTGCATTGTTTTTAATGCTAGGCCTTGCTTAGCATAAGCACTCTCTCACAAGTTATAATTCTGTTACAGCAAAATGTGCCGTACTCACATGTGCTGCGATTTGAGGACTGTGTACAGTTTATGGTTTCTGCTCAGTTTGACAGACACAGAAAGAAATCATAAACTGGAAACTCCATTTTGATTGTAAAACTGGTCTTGGTCATCCTACTGTCTTTTATTCTCCATCTTGGACAAAAGTTTCTAAAGGGTATTGTTAGCCCTGTGTCATTGACAAAGTGCTATAATGTAATGTAATCATCTCAGACAATAACCCACTCCTCCTGAAGAGAACTGGGTTGTCCAAGAGGTTGCCTTTGCAACAAAGTCACTTAATAGGAGTCCCTTATCACCCAAAAGAGGAGCTGTAAAGTTATAAAAGGGCAGGAGTTCAGCCCTTTCTCTTCTTTGGCTATCTTCAACTGCTAAAGCTAAGGGGGAGCTTTCTGCCTGTGGGGTCCAAGGGAAAGGAGCTGGAATACTGAGCACCAAATTTAAGACTTGTTTTAAAGTGATACTTTATTCTTTAATAACACTGGTTTATTTAAGTAGTGTAGCAAAGTCCATTCCTTACAACTATCAAAGGTCTCATGAATACAGGTTTCTCTCACTTTATGCTGTACATGCATTGCTAGAAAACAGCGCATGACTTGAATTTACATACAGGGAACCCACTTAACAATGTAACAAATAAGGATAGGTTCCAAGATCTCAACTGTACTGACCCCCAGACCTACTTCTACCACTTTTCCAAGACAATTTTGGTACTCACCAATAGCAGACAGTACACACAAGCACACGTCCTGGTGAATAGTACCATAATGGGGATGGCAACTACAGAAACACGTCACAGACAACAAGCAAGGACCACAGATCCACACAGGAAACTATATGATGGTGCGTGTCACTTGTGCAATGCTCTGCAGAAAGCAGCTGACTGTGGACTCTCACCACACCAACTGCATGAGAGTGAAATTACCTCACATATAATGAATTTTTGGTATTAAAAGGGTCATTGCATAGGAATGAATATACAGAATCCTCAAAGTGAGGGAAGCCCATAATTGTAGGTCCTTGTTACAGGTTATGGCTATGAGCTGCACAAATGTTGATGGGTGTTAACAGCAGCTTGAGCCTGGAGTAGTCACATGTTCAGGCCAGCAGGGGTCTGGAGGACTGAAAAGTAAAAATACCACCATCCCCCAATTCTGGGCTTCCCTCCTGCCCTCTCCCAGGACTCCCCCCTTCCCCTCAGGGCTCCTTCCTGCCCCCACTTGTGGCTGCCTGCACCTGTCCCAGGGGAGCAGGCAGGGAAGTGTTAGCCTGCCTTCCCCTCCTCACCCTATTATTGCTACTGCCCTGCTGTTGCTCCTCTCCAGGCTGAGCCTGGCCCACAAAGCAGTCATAGTGGCAGTGGCCAGGCAGGCAGGTTAACACCTCCCTGCCTGCTACTCCACAACAAACAGCACAGGCAGCCACAAGCCAAAAGGGAGTGATGCAGTAAGCAGGGATTTGGGGTTTGGGCAGGGCGGGGGAAGTGGGCTCCAGCAGGGGAGATGGGGCAGGTTGAGTGTTTGAACTAAGTTGCAGCCTAGAGTAGCTACACCTTAGTGTAACAGGAGCTGGGTAACATGGATCAGAGAATCCTGTCCTGGAGTGGTGTAAATTTGAACCACCTAATGAGTGCTTAAAACTTGTTTCAGGTGTTAATGTGTGGATAATATAGGTGTTAAGAGTTCCAAGAGCTACCCAAAATTACCAGGTAAAAGAGCCTGTATTATAAATTGGAAAGCCCACATGCAAGATCCTAGCATTGGCACATCTAAATTATGTGAAAGTCAGAGAAATCAAGACAGGACTGTGGAGACAGACCCATCTCTAAACTGCACCCCCAGAACGAGCTTAAGAGACCTCAGCACGGTAGCTTTGCCTGGGATCTTTTCAGCCCCTGGAGTCTGAATGTTGGAAAGCGTGTGCTCCCTGAAGTTATAGTAGCTGGAATCCCTAGGAACACATCTGTTCCAACAGCCACCAAAATTAATCTAAATTCAGTCCATATCAGTCATTTGCTTAGATTTGTCTGGCCCACTGAAACAATTCAGAAATAGTTAGAAAAAAAGAACTTGGAAAGGCTTCTGTATCTCTAAATTCTACAACTCTAAGAAGTCAGAAAAATCCTACATATGCAGATTCTGTACAGATCAGGGTTTTTCTTTTTCTTCCCCCCCCCCAGTGTTTTGGCCCCATGAACTGAAGAGAGAATTAATATTTTATAACCTAGTAAAAGTAATCCTAAACAAGTTCTTAGACATTCCTGTCACAGATTCCAAGTCTGAAATCAGTCCTTAATATATTCCATTGCTGTAATGGGGTACTGACAAGACTAACAGATTTAAGGGATATAAATATGATTGACTTCATTTATTTGCAAAATCTATGCCATTTTTTTTATATGCTTCCCTCCCTTTCTAACACTTCATTCCTTAAGAAAACAATTATATTAGCCTTCACTTCTAAACAATGTTAAAATAACTAGAGTCACCTCAACACTTTATATTGTGCTTTTACTATTTACAGTTCTCAAGGCATAGATGTCTCATTATCCCTGTTGTACAAATGAAAAAAATAAAGTTATTTTCCTGAGGTTACCAAGCAAGTCAACATGAGAGCCAGGAAAAGAACACAGATCTCAGGCCTCAAAGACTGCAGTGGCTCATTGTTGGCTAGTATCCATCCTGATAAAAAGAGTTGGTCAAATAATATTTTTGGCTTAGCGTTTGGCTAGAATAAAAATCCAGTTCAGGTCAAACCGGTCATTGGGGTTTTGATTAAAATTAAATAAAAATGTCATGTGGGGTCAATCCAAAGTGTTCAATTCCATTTGCAGTTATTTAACACTTTGGAGCCTTATTTTCCTTTGGGGGAGTGAGTTATTTAGCCATTTTATTTAACCTCTGTTCATTAGCATTCATTTTTAAAACAAAAATGACATTTATTACATTTTAAAACAAACATCTGAAGAGTTCAATTACATAAATGTTGAAAAAGAATACTTAATATTTCCAAAATTAAATACATAGAAGTTTTTCCTCCCAAATTTCTAGTCAAAATTATTTGCTGAATCAGATGCAAATTTGTTACTAGTTTAGGTCATGCTATTTCTCAGGAAACTAAGTTTAAAAAGTTGGCCTAATTCTACTGATGAGGTTGGACCATCCACAAATTCACATGCAAAAAAAGACACCCGCTCCACCCCCATATATATATATATATATAGCTATTCCCTAGCCATAGAGAAGTGCAAGTATCATCTTTGCAGGTGATTTACTCTCAGCTCACACAATGACTCTGTCAAACTCCATCCCTGAAGAATTCTGTGAAGAATACTCCTTGCAGTATTCTGCTAGATCCCAGAGATTCCAAAGAATAGTGCCACTCCCGACACTGCTATCATTTGCCTTGAGTCTAGAGATCCTAACAGAGATCTACTACTGCACAGCATCATGACTTGCCTTTCGGTGGCCACTTGGATGTCACTAAAGCAAGTGCCTCAAGGAAATTCCCTGTAGATCCAGTATCCATCAGGGTGTTTGAGGGATGGACTTCCACATCTACCACATTCATTCTCACTTATCACCAGGATAGGCAGTTCAAGAAATCCCAGCAGTCTTTCCCACCCAGAGCAGGGTGGCTGGATCCAATGATCTCATGAGGTCCCTTCCAGCCCTAAACCTCTGTGACTCTCTGATGGTATGCAACTACTACCCAAGACAACACATGCAGGAGCTGAATGAGGACAGTTTGGGACAAGATGATATGGACCTGCAGATAGCGTGAAAAAATAGCCACGAGGTGTAAAGTGCCCCCAAAGTTCTCCTTGGGGTGTTAACTCACATGCCCAAATGTAAGTGTTCATACTGCTATTTCACTGGTTATTAAAATGTTCAGGAGGAGAAGTCATGTTAATAGACCTGTGAGCAGCTTCTCACTATGGTCTCATGAATGGGCCCAATTAAGCCAGTTAGCTCTGCAGTTAATTCCTCAAGAAGTTCATTTTCCAGGGAACAAACTTCAGGAACTAACAAGACAATTAAAACACATCAAAATCCTTTGTCTTCTCCAAACACTAGAAGAGCTACCTTTCACAGCTTCTTCTCCAGTGCAACAGACTGGCTCCTCCTTGCAACAAGCTATTCCCTCAGAGCCTATTTTTCCTTTTTTTCCTGGGAGGTTTTTAAATTTCCAGTGACCCTCCCTAGTTAGCAGAATGCTCCACAGCTGCACTTCCTTCAACAGGGCTGGCTGCCCTTCAGTAGCAATGCTTGGAGGTGCAAGGGGGTGCACATGCACCCCCTGACAGGCCGCACTCCCCACTTAGGCATCGGGCAGGCAGGAGTGCCAGAGCTCCCCCTGCAAGCACCAACTAGGGAGTGGGAGCACTGGATATAGTACCACAGCCGCTTCCCCGCCAGTCAGCGAGATAGCAACTGGGGGTCCCTCCCCCCACCCATGGTCAGACAGGTCGCTGGGGGGCACATATCCCCCTGACTAAGGTGGCACCAGTCGCCCATGCTGCCCTATCTTAAGGGGATTGAACACCCTGTTATAAGCATTTTATTCTAAAAGTATAGAATTTAAGTTAAGGTAGTTTTCACTTTGGAAGTGAAGTAAACTACCCTGAATTAAGGCATTTTAACTATTTCATTAAGCTTTGTTAATCTGAATTAATTTTTCTGAGCATCTGTGCGTAGAGAAGCCCCAAGAATGGAAGTGGATTAAGCCAGTAAGGTACTTCTATTCTGGAACAGAATAATAAAATCACAGAAAATTAGGGTTGGAAGAGGTCATCTCATCCAACCCCCTGCTTAAAGCAGGAACATCCTCAACTAGAATATCCCAGCAAAAGCTTTGTCTAGCTGGGTCTTAACCTCCAAAGATGGTGATCCACCATGTCTCTGGGTAACCTGTTCCAGTGTTTTACTACCCTCCTAGTGAGAAAATTCTTCCTAATGTCTAACCTAAACTTCCCTTGCTGCAGCTTGAGACTGTTGCTCCTTGTTCTGTCATCTGCCACCAGCGAGAACAGTCCAGCTCCATCCTCTTTCAAACACTCTTCAGTAGCTGAAGGCCGCTAAAAATATTCACACCAAGTTCATCAGAAATAGGCTGTTAAAGCAGGACAGCTATCTTAATCCTATCTGAATATCTTTAGTTTCAGCCTACACTTAGTGCTACTGTGCTTTACATTCACACCCTATGCTATTTCACGACAACTTTACCACCTTAGAAAAGGGACCTTGGGAAGCTACTACACATTACGCCACATTATGAATTTGCCGTGTATTAGCAATTCTGCATCAGCTCCTCACATTGATCCTCTTAGGGCTCTGCTACACATTCAAATTAAAGCTGGACAGAAACCAGCTAAAATTGGTACATATTTTCAAGCACTAACTTTGTAGCTGGTTGGCTCTTTCTATGGCATGACAGTTACTTTGCCAAGCTAAAATTTTTTGTACAATTAACCAGTTAGTTGCAAAATATATACAAAATGCAGTCATCAGCATAAACTACCATTCTCCACTTTCAAAGATCAGTCCAAAGTCCCCAAAGAAGACTGCAATGTCCTTCTCCCCTCCACCCTGCACCTCATCCCTAAATCTGTGTCACATGGGTGGCAACAGCTGGTTAAGGAATGGGAAAGACAGATGTCCTACTCCCTAGAGACTGCTACTTCCAAATAATTTCCCAAATGCCTTTGAAGGACTCAGTCAGGTTTTCCACCTTCGGGAAGAAACAGGCAAGGTGACAGAACACGTCCACAACTTGCCACATCCCTCCACGCACGTCGTGGCTTCTAGCACTCATGCTGCAAAACCACCAACAAAGCTGCTCTGCCTTGAAACCCAGTCCTTCCCACCGAGCTGCACAGGCCAGCCTCCGATGCCTGGCACCCAGCCCCGGCCCACCTGGCTTCCTTGCCCCTGGCAGGAAGGGGCACATGAGGCACCCACCAGCAAGGAAAGGGGCACGACATGGCTGGCCCAGCCCACGGCGGGGCAGGAGTTTTTTGGCTCCACTTTGTGGGGTGCGAAGCAAGAGGCCGGGCTTGCCAGGGGCCTGGCTCTGCAGCACCTCCCGGAAGAGGGCCGGCTGCCCCGGGGCCGCGCGGGCCCCGCTGCTCCTCCCCGCCCCGCGGCCACCTGCGGCCGGGCCGAGCGGGCCACTCACCCGGCCCGCGGAGCCCTTCCTCCTCAGCGTCAGTCCGCTCCGCAGCAGCGCCGGCAGCTCCCGCAGCTTCTGCCGCAGCTGCACTTGCTGCTCGGGGTCCCTGGCGACGGGGCCGCGGCTCGAGGCGAGCTCCGCACCGACACACGGCGGCTGCATCCTCCCGCAGCCCACGGCCATGCCCGCACCTTTGGGCGGGGCGGGCCCGGGGCGGAGCTGCTGTCACACCGCCTCCCTC
>NW_017728886.1:57025602-57029003 GCF_001723895.1 Crocodylus porosus
GGCCAAGTGCCAGGGAGCCGCGAGCCCGGGGGGGCCCTTTCGGCGGGGCCCTCAGGCCGCGCTCCCGGCGGCTGGAGCTGGGCGGCCGTGCGGGATCTCTGCTACGATTGAAGCCAACTTGCTGTCCGGTGCAGGCCCCCACGTCTTGAACCAACCGCTGGGGTAGCCACGTGTGGGAGCAGGAAGGGGCTTCCGGAGACCGCCCTCCCCTGAGGCACACAGTGGTGCACCAACTTTGCCTCAGGTGTTGCTGGCAGAAGAGCCTGCCAATATTGTGGTGTGCCAGGGGCCATTGGATCTGGCCCAGGCACGCGGGGACTTTGGCTGTGGAGACAAGCAGTAGTGGCCTCGTCTTAGTGCCCACCCCCCCACCTCTGGCCTACAGTGGGGCATTTCCATCAGGAGCTGGAAGAGTTTATCTGCCCTGGCCATGTGCCTGCCGGATCCATTCATTCTAACTCAGGGGTGGGCAATTATTTTGGGCAGAGGGCCACTTACCGAGTTTTGGCAAGCCATCGAGGACCGCATGACAGGCAGCTCAGGGCAGATTAACATTGATTTTCTAAATTTTGTAGGGGCCCTGCAGCCTGGATAGAATGGTCTGGCAGGCCACATCCGGCCCCAGGCCACATTTTGCCCACCCCTGTAACTGTAGAGCGCGCTCGTGTCCTGACTGAGATCGGGCTCGGGGCATTTGGAGCTCAGGTCCTGGCCATGCTGCAGACTTCATTGGAGCTCTCTGGGCCTTCATTCCCTACCTGTGTAACAAGGGTAGTCTCTGTCTCCCTGGTAGACTAGCTGGGACAGTCTCCATCTCCCCAGCTTGGAATAGGTCAAGTCAAGTCAATCCTGAAGGTGCTGTGACCAGTGGGGCACCACCTTATGCTGGCAATGCATAGGGTAGGGGATGCACATGGGTGCACATGTACCCCCTGACCATGGCAGTGCATCCCCTATGAAACCGGACCTGCCAGTGGCATCTGTGGACAGTCAGCAATCACTGCTGGCTGCCGCTGCCACTTCTGCCGCTATCACCAGCATCTGCAGGTGGTCACCAACCCTTGGTCTGTGTTCGCGCCCCTGAAATGGCTAGCGGCATCTGCAGGAGCTCACTGCTTGCTCCTGCTGCCACTGTGCCCCCCCCCAGCCACTGGGGGCATGCATCATTCATGGCACCCTAGATGCTGTAATACACCTCCTAGGTTAGTTGAGTTGTTTTGCACCATTGCTGATTTTTCAGGCAGAGTGACCTAGCAGATACGGATGGCTGTTGGCTCACAAGGAGCTCATCTGCTCATCTGCCCTTTGACAGGTCTTGTTTTTAGTCCTGCTGGGTGTCCATAGACCCTCCTCACACAGGCTAGCCCAGCTGCAGGCGCTGGTTTAGACCCTACCAACCCGACCACGGAACAAGCCGTACTGGTTTACATGGAACCAGATAGCAGACCAAGAGAGGCCTGGCCTGACAAGGTCTGAATTGGTATCTGGTCATTATGTCAGTGAGACATGATAATAAGCACATTACTCCTTTGCAGGCAGCTGGTTAGAGAAACTGGTGAGCCTGAATCACACTAGCCCAATGGGCCAGTACTCTTGAGCAGACTGTTGACAGTATTCTCCTTTCATACCCTTTGTCTGTCATGTCTACTTGTATTCAAAGGTACACAAAATGAGGTGTGGCTCTTCTTATGTTTTCTGCCCAAAAACTATGTTAACAAAGTTAAAGTTGACCAGCAATGCCTCAGAATCACAGCAGTGAGGGACCTCAGAGGTCATTCAGTCTATCTATCCCCCAACACGGAGGCAGGATTCACTACTCCTAGATGAGTGGTTCTCAACCTTTTTTGTATGAGGACCCATTTGTAAACATTGGTGGCCAGTCCCAGTCCAGTAAATAATTTAAATAGAAAACAGCCCCCTGGCTCTGTTGGTGCCCCTCACTCCCAACCTGCTGTCCCCCACCCCCAGGTCCCAGCCCCCCAGTGTGTGGGGACAGGGGGGTGTGGGGTAAAGGGGAGCCCAAGCAGCCCTGTGCAGGCTGGAACTCTGCCAGCCTGCAGGTAAATTTCCACATGTTTCCACTCTGCCAGCCTGCACAATTTCCCATGTTTTTCTCCCTTAAAGGAGAACCCATTTTTAAAGTTTGTTCACGACCCTGCCATATTCTTGTGACGCACCTTTGGATCACGACCCACAGGTTGAGAAACGCTGTCCTAGACTCTCTCAGACTTTCCAGGCTGTCCTTGAAAACATTCAATGAAAGGGGATCCCCAACATAGCTAGGCAGTTTGTTCCATTGTTTTAATGTTCCTACAGTTCTCCCTGAGATTTGACCCATATCAAAAACTCTAAACAAAATATGAAAACTAGGAAAGATAGTGGGAAATATTAGCCCTGGTATGAAAGCAAGGTAAGGATGCCTTATTACATAAACAGACATGAGGAATAACTGAGCTGATGTTCGATTTTGTGTGTTGTGTCCCACAGAATTATGTTACCTCATCTGTATGCATGCCAAGTGCCATTCACTTCATGGCAGTGAATTTATTCCTGTATTACCTGGCAACAGGGTGCCATAGATCACACTCCTGTATGAGAAGGGATCACACTCCCATATAAGACGAGGTGTAGTTTTACCCAAAAGTATTACTGCCCCTTTGTCTTCTTGTTGTATAATGGGGCTCTGATCTCCCTCCAGCTCTTTAAACTTTATTGTAATATGCATAACAAAAAATATACTCTGAAGAAACACAGAGGAATTATTTAATTTAATATACAAGATTATAACTAGAATAAACTGATTACATTAACATATAAAATTTAAGTTAGGGCTCAGAAAGAATGCAGACAGTGTGTGTATGCACACACACCATAACAGTCTTCCAAGACAATTAAACAATGCTTGGAACACTTTAAAACCCAGCCAGACAAACCAACGAAAAATTTACTTAGGAAAGCAATACTGTACTCAGCATGAAGATGGGTTGGATGATCAAAAAGGTCTTCCTTATCTTCTTATCCTGCAATTCAGAAAAATGTAACAGAGATTAAAGGTGACACCATAAACTTTTTTTCCCTAATTTTAAATGATTTGTATTTGATGTACTTAACATGCACTGAAATATACTTTCATAGGAAAAGAGGTCTCAAAACTAGAGCCATCCAGAAAGTTTCCAATAAAACAGAAAAAAGTAATAAAGGCTTTTTGTTGGGCCCAAATTGTTTAATTAAAAATGAGAGGAGTCTGCAATCAACACTCCAAAATCTAAGAACTCCAGTGACATCCCTCCTCCCAACCACCATCTCCCTGCCCAAAACCCCAAACAAGCAAACCTTCTCCCCAATCTAAACCTCACCTCTCAATCAGGTTTCTTGTGTCTGGACAAGAGTGCCTTTTCCCA
>NW_017728886.1:57029103-57050383 GCF_001723895.1 Crocodylus porosus
CCCCAACCCAGGGGAGATCACCCACATGCTCTTATACAAAGGGGATTATGGGTACTCAGCAGCTTTGTGCTGGACAGGAAACCCTGCAGGTCCAGGGAGCCTGTCTTCAGGCTGGACAGAGACACTCAGGTTTAAGCAGTGAAACCAACAAGGATATCAATTTCACAAAGCAGCCTCAGGGTCTGGGCGGTTTTTAGTTCACCAGAAATATCGGGGGGGGGGGAAGGTCTGGTCCAATTCAGACCAAAACAAAAATTCCTGAAAATGGGAAACACTGCTGTTTGGCCAGTTCTACTCAAAATTACAAGTACTCTTCCTTTCCTTCCCCTCTTATTTTTAACTGTTTCTGTTAAAGTTCCCACAATTCTACTACCCTCTTTTCCACTAAGTAGAGCTAGGAATGGTTTCTTCTGAACTCTTTCTATGTGTTGTTCTGCCTAGAGAGCAAAAATACACTGCCTTTCTAGTGTCCCTGCCAACTCATTTGTGATCTGAACCCACATCCCTATGTAAAATGAGCACAAGTAATGTCTAATCACTTTCTGGTCACCCCCCATTCTTGAAATCATCATCATCATCATCAGATGGATCCTTGAGCCATTTAAGTCCATGGAGTATTGGTTATGTGAGGCCTTGGAGCATCAGCCTTTTTTAATACATTTATTTTCTTTAACTCTGTAACAATTGAAAGAAATGCAATAAAAATAACCCAAGACATTTCATGTCTGACTGCATTTAATATCAGTTAAATATGTAGGTAATTGCAAAATGAATTATCTGGAATCAGACTCTTCTTGACAAAGCATAATAAACGCTCACTTGAGGCTTCAAATGTTCAGGCTTTCTGATTTTGTCAGAATAATCAATAAGCATTATAATCACTTTGGTGGTCACCTGAATAAAAAGAGGGACTGCTGTGCAGTGGTTTCAGTAACAAAAATAGGTACTGGGAATTCAGGGCCAAATATGGAACAGCCACCAGATATGCCTGTCACAGACAGTTACACAAATCCTACAGCTCTCAGGTGGCCTTTAAATGGCTTGCACAGCTCCCTCTGGAATGGCAGCCTTCTCATAATAAGGCAAAAATTGCAGCAGCAGCAGCAGCGAAAAAAAAATTGCTTCCCAACTAACCATCTCTTCTATGCAGTAAGAGGTAAACTGTATATTGCCATTCTTCCCAGAATTAATCTTTTTTAGGCGGGAGAAAGGGAAAGCCTCTCCCACTACACACTACTCCTAATCCCAGGTTGTAATGAGAACCACAATTTGGAGATTCTTCAGATGGCAAGTATCACTTCAGGGCATTGTCCCCTCTCAGCATCTGCTTCTGTCACTCTCTAGGTCTGCATCAAACCCCCAAGCTCCTAGAAGAGAGTTGCCTGGCTCCTGATGCTTCTTCTGAGGGTCATTATATATACCATTAAAAGTCCTATTGCAGCCATTTATCATTCAGGATTTCAAAAAAAGTCCAAACATGTTCCATTAAAACACAGAGCCTGCTGTGAAACCCTCAGTCTACACATCTCACTTCAAAACAAAACCATCCTGCTCACTGTGAATGCTACCGCTGACACCATGCTCTGTGGAGTGAAACTTTTGAGTGGGGAATTTCTTCCAACCTGGTCATAGAGTACAATTCCAGTTCTCTCTTAAATTTTGAATATTTTGTACTTAACAAAAAATATCTCCTTATACCTTTGGTCAAAGCCATGTATAGCATAGGCATTTATACATATTTTTAAAATTATTTAATCCCATTTCTGAAGAATTTTTACATGAAAAAAATATTTCCAGTTGGTTTGGATAAAAGCACCATCATATGGGACCAAATATCACATGTGCTAATATGCAACATTTAAGAGACCTGAATTCCTCTTTCACCAGAGTAACTGGAACTGAAGAATGAAACAGAAGTTCAGCAAAAGAAAGGTATCAAAATTCAGAGGGCAGCATTTAACCAGAGGGCTTCCTGCCCAGTGAAGTGTCAAAGATGACAGTACCAAAGCACATTTAAGAGGAAAACATGTCAAATCACACTTCAGAGGAAAATATGAGGAGCAAAAGACAGAGTATGGCACAGACTATAAGGGAGTTGTATCAATGGTTTCAGCTTCATTCATTGAGTTACTTCATTGGCTCAGATGCCAATGAAATAATGACAAACACTGAAACTCCCTGCATTAATACAGCTGCCCTGCTCTCTGTGGGTAACCCTCACAATCCCTCACCTCATCAACTGAAGCAGCAACCAAACGGGCCCCTTCCAATTCTACAATGCACTTAGGGCTGCCCTGTAATTCTTGCTCAGCTCCTGAAGACCTGCTTTCACAAAACCCCAAATTCAAGGCAACTTCAGATATCTAGTCAGATTGTACCCTGTCCATTATTCTTCTGCAGGACCAGGAAACACTCCCTGCTAGCAGTTCTTTAAGACTCCTGACTAAGATATCACAAAAGTGCCCTGGGCTATTTAATTTGCTAGTGTTGTTACTACAACCTGAATTACTGCACTTCCAGTGGGGAGAGAAAATTGACTCTTAATCTCAGTGGGTCTTTTGGAAAGGGGAAAAACTAATGTAAATACAATCAAATATCCTAAGCATCGTTCTCTCCTCCATTTTAGTACACACAATAGGAAGAATGTGTTCGCCACAAATTGTCGGTATTAATGAACCAAACAACTCTTCAGTTAGATTTCTTTTAACATACTAGAAAGCATCAGACCTTATGACCCCTCAGGGAAATTAAAACTCCTGAAGCTCTAACTGTCTACTCCTCTCTGTCAAAATAGTGTTGTCATTGAGCTACTGCTCTCTCTTTTACAGTCCAGTATTAAACTTCCAAGTTATTAAGATTCTCAGTGGAGTTTGTTCAGTGTTTGTTTTAACTACAAAAAAAAAAAAAAAAAAAAACGACAAATCAATACCTTTAAATTAAAAAATAAAAAATGAAACATGAAAATCCTGACAACTGTGACTTCCATGACAGCTGTAATCAAAGTCTGTGTTCAAATCTAGACTGAGACTATAGAGGCATAGTTAATTTTTTTAATGCACAATGTGCTAGGTCACAAAGACATTTATTTGAGAGATTACACAGGAGATTATGAAAAGGCACAAAGGACAATTAGGGATCCAGCACTCTTTGAAAGTCCAGGTGGATATTGCATTTACATTTCATTTGTGCTTTTGAAAAGCTCCTCCAGACAAAACTGTGTGCGATTCTGAATATTTATCTTCCCTTTGAGATTCCATATTGACAAATTCATAGGATTTTTACAGTTATGGGATGCACGCACCCTCAGATTTCACATTAGCCAGCTTCCTTAAAGCAGGACCATGAAACTGGCAGTCTATTGGCCAAATGCACTAACCCTCATCTTTATGGGAGCAGAACTGCCCATCAGATCATCTGATACATGCAAGACAAACTTGTTTGACAGCAGTTTTTGAGTTTGAGTTTCTCCCCGCATACTTTGAGTTTTTAGTATCTGGGCTGGCAAATGTCTTCCATGGACATTTAAATATTTCTATGTACAGTTAATATTTTCATTCCTATCTACCTGAGAGACTAAAAAGGTCAACAATGAAATAGTGTGGGTGTGTCTACACGTGTTCCTACGGTGCCATTGTTACTGTGCCATCATTTAGTAGTAAATGACGGCACAGTAACAGCCCGTACTGTATCCGGTTATTTTTGGCTGCTACATCACTGTAATTACATGCATCGCTGAGAGAGTGCATCGCTACAGTAATGTAGCTGCAGCATTATGGTTTTTGTCCACTGATACTATGTCGCTGTAGTGTGTTGCTACAGTGACATAGTGTGAGAACTTAAAGCCAGAAAGAGTGGTATGTTGTTTCTAATTGAATGTTTTTAAACATTTTTCCTGATAAAACTGTGTCTGCTTATTTCTTGCTGAATAAGAACACCGCAGCTGTTGAGTGGAAAAATACCAAGGCTGACCCTGGAATTGAGACTAAAATCTATTAGGAAATTCAAAAGGATATTACATTCTGATTTATAGAAGGTTGTTATATCAATCTGACTCTTCTGGGTAGGTGTGGGATTTTATATAGTTAAAAAAAAAAAAAAAAAAACAAAAACGATAGGACTTTCTGTGTTGAGCTGTTATCCAGCAAAGCTACTAATAAACATGTTTATATTGGTTTAGGTGCATTTACACTTGGGGGTGACACTATTTTAACTGTATCAATTTCTAAACTGATTTATAATTAATTACAGCAATAGAGAAACTATGTGCAGTTTCTCTGAGTTCTCAATCCATCTGTCCTTCTGAGACTTCAGTGTAAACTTTGTTTACACTATGACTCAGGGTGGGTGTAGACAAAACAGGGGCCCTAAATTGAAGCGGTGGGTTTTAAAAAGTACCACTTCAATTTAGGGCTGATTAACCCCCTGTGTCATGCACACCCGCTGTTAAGTTACCTGCCTCTCTGACGGGGGGCGGGGCAGGGCAAGCTGCTGGCAGGCAGAGCCGTCCCTGAGCTGCAGGGAGCGGGGAAGAGAGGGGTGCTTGCCACAGCAGCAGCAACGCCCCCCCACCCAGGTGGCACCTACCCACAGGCACCCAGCTTGGGCAGTCCCGGGGGCACCGCAGCCACAGAGGGAAGCACCAGGCCTCTGGGCAGCTCAGGCAGGCTCCGGAGTGGGGAGGCAGGGAAGATCAGGCTCATCACTTTTCTTGGGTGGAGCCTGCTTTCCCAGGCTGCTACCAGGTTGTCTGTAGGGCTTTCTGAAGAGCTGTGGAGTTGCACAGAGCCTGGTGCTTCACTCCGAGGTTGTAAGGGCAGCAAACTAAAACCCCTTGAAGGAGTTTTAGTTTGCTGCGCCCCAAGTCATTTAAGGAGCATTATGCCACCAGATTTCCTACAGCAGCTGGAATTAATGTGTAATATGCCACTAAGACATGCAAACACTGACACCATTAAAGTGGTACAGAAGCATTTAGTCCACTTCAAAGTGTTGTGCACACATGCCTCTCATTTCACCTACACACAGCCTAATAAAAGACTAGTCCTGAAGAGTTTACAAAGGAGTATTTTAAAATAAGTCCCCTTTTTGACCTGTTTAAGTAATTATGTTTTTGAGGAAGTAAAACCCATCCAGCAGAGGTACGGGTATCTGTTAGAATAAAAGGAGAAGGTTTCTTACCAAACATTCCTGGAAACGTTGACTGTAACAGCTTCAAGTGCATGCTAAGTTTGTTCTTCAATTTGTACGTATAGGTAGAACAGTGTTGACTGTGGATGCACATGCATGTCTGAATCAAGACTGAATCAAGTGACCAAGTTCCCATGACCACAAACCAGCAGTCAGAGCCTTGAAACAGAGCCCTGGGAAATGCTTATGCCCCTGAGGATCAGCATTCTTTCACGCAAGCCTGCAAAAGAGTCTGATTTCCACTAACAGTTGCCACAAATCATTTCCCTGCATCTCAGCACAAGATGAATGCAAGGTGAATTTCCCCCCTACTTATGCAAAGAGAAGAGGTGTTGCCACCACAGCACTGTTACCTCTCCTGGAATCCTTGAAAAATGCCCTTTTGCTGGGACCTCACATACAAGAGGTCTCTACAGAGATGTGAACACAACTGAGTCAGATCCATCAATTACTAAATAAATTAATTGTCTCCACAAACCACCAAAGCCCTCAGGCATTCTTGCTCCCTCCCCTCAATAGAACAATAATATTAATTCAACAAAGTTTTCCAGTTTTACATTTTGACTTTCAAAAATTGTAATCAAATGACAAGGATAAACATTCAATTATTTCTACCTTGACATAATACAAAATCTAATTAGTCTAATTATCAGGATAAAATTGAATGAATTACTCCTATAGACAAACAATTCTAAACCCCAACTAACAATCTATTTAGCTAACAGCCTAAACAGAATTCATCAAAGCAAATTTAACTCACACATATATTCCCCACCAAAGAGCTTGACTGAACTAATAAATCTGAAGCTAAAGCTAATTTTAAAATGCAGCTCACATTCTGTTACGGCTGCCTGCCTAGATTTTAGTGGTTAGAGGATAGCAATTCTTCCCTTTTTCCAACATGTTTAACTCACATAAGATGTTACAATGCAATTTGCAAAAGCAGAAAGAACAATAAGCTCATCTTTCTGCAGCTCAACTAACAAAGATTTTCAGGTAAAAAAAAAAAAAAAAAAAGAATAAGGGATTCTAGGGTAGGAAAGATTAGAGCAGCTCCATTAAACCATTCTCCACAATACTATTAATAACACTAGTAGGCAGAGGGTGCCTGTGGGATTGATTTTGTACATCTGTCCTATGGAGCCAGGGCATCTGCCTTCCTATTTCAGGTACTAGGCCAGTAAGTAACTATAAAATTGAACCTCAATTTTTTTTTCCTTTCGGACTTCTGACAGATAAGTACCCAAGCTTTTTTTGTGAAGACCTTCAGTAGAAACCTGACCATTTGAAATGCAATCTTGCTGTCTCAGATGTCATCATTCTGCTCTGTAGGAACAGCTTCTAGAGATGCAAGATTCCTGAGTGGATCTGTTTCTGGTGTCTTCACTAGTAAGAGGCCTGATTGAAGAGTTGGAGACATGCTGCTGCTGAAAAAAGTTATGCTAGAATGGGTGAAGAGGTTAAATGCTAGCTCCAAATGGCTGAGGGTAAACTTGACTTCTGGTGACCATATAACCAACCCTCTTCTTAAGATGTATTGTTATAAGGGCTACAAGTTTGGAGAAGTTATTAATAAACCTGCAGTAAAATTCACAAATCCAAGAAATCTGGGGAAGACTGGATTTCTCAGAGTCCACCTTACAGCAGTCTATCTTCAGTCCTTCAAAGGAGATAATTATACTTTCCTACTTCCACATGTACTTTTCCCCCCAAAAAGTGTATTTAGGAAAGAAGCTGTTTTCTTCACTGAAAAAGGAGCATGACTCTGGACACCATGTACATGACAGGGTCAAAATAGTGTAGCTGTCTCCTGGGATGCCACACTTCCTGAACACTCTGGGCACTTTTACACATGCTCCAGGGGTAGCAGGGCAGCAGTTCCAAGAGCCATTTGACAAGCTTTAGTTCAAGTGCTCTTGCTGCCATTTTGAAGCACGGGGACACTGATACAGGAGACTTGGGAGGCTGATGGAGCACAGTAATTACCATGCTCCAGCAAACTTGATTGAGTGTGCTCTGATGCACTGTACTTACAGCATGTCAGAGCAGCCTCCATTATCACATACAGGTACCCTCTATGTTTCCAGGAAGACTTACTCTATGTCACACAGTCAACCATATCTCTGGAAAAATCTTTTTTCTACATTCTACCTTCCAAGACCAAGGTGTGCTTTATTTGCATGTGAGAAAATGTGGTATATAACCCAGTAACATCTCCGTGGTCTGAGCAGATCCACATTTCTCCAGTTTTGCACAATTATTCTGGTGGAGATATTCCAAGACAAAGAACAAATGGTTGTGCTGCCTCTGGATTTCTGAGGAAATGAGAACACCATCCACATATGTGAACTTGTAAGCAGGTCTATTACTTCCTTAAAAACATAATTTATGTTATGTATATACCACACACAATGTGGTTTTCCATTTATCACCCTCACAGATATAGGTAAAGTTGTACACCCTCTGGAGGACCAATTTGGTGAAAAAACTGAGAGTTTCTCAAATAACAAAATTTGGCAGAGTCTTTCAAATAACTCATTAATAAAAAGTGGCAGGTGCTGATTCTGGATGGTGATCCTATTCAAGGTCTGATAATCTACACAGTGGTGCAGTATCAGTAAGGATCAGGGTATTTGCTGGAGAGGTGAATAAATCCTTTGATTAGGTTTTCTTAGAGGTAAACTCTCAGGGCCTCAAGTTCCAGTTCTGACAGCGAGTAGAGATGACCAAAAGGAACAACTGCCCCAGGCTGAAGGTTAACCATGCAGTCTGTGCAGTAATTGAATGTCCTCACTCTTATTAAAACACACTGGAAAGTGGTTAGGGTACTGATGAACATGTTACAGCAATCCTGGAGGTCCCTAGAATATCAGGGCCCAGTGCCATGGAGTCAGCATCCTCTTCTGCAATTGCACCTAACTTCAGCAGGCAGTTTCGATGTAGTAATTCAAATCAAAACAGTTTCTTCCTGAGGGCCACTGAATCCAAGGGCTATATAAAGCAAGCCCAGAGATGCCAAGTACAGAAGGAAAATTCACCAAGTAGACTGAGCCAAATTTTAGCAATCCATTCTTGGTCTGGAAGATGACTCCAGTGGGACAGTCTGAAACATCCTGGGTCCAGAGGATAGCAGGGAACCGCAGGTGCTACAAGTAGCCTTGGATTGAACTCAGATCTGGCTGGCTTTAACAAAGTCCAAATCTGCAGAGTTATCAAACAGTCCAGAATCTACCAAGGCAATGGGTATAACAACTCCTATGGCAGCATGACAAACAGCCAGATCTACAGGATGGCTGCTGATGAGCTGCAGTTGTATGTATTTAATTCCATCTGTGGGGTGAGGGATGTACTGCCAGAGATAGGATTAGGGCTAGCCTACAATTTCTGGGTGCCCCCTGACACAAAGAAGCTGGGGGCGGGGAGGGGGGGAGGAGGTGAGGAACAGCTGAAGCTAGAGGCAGCAGCAGGGTGGGGTGGAAGGGGTGGCGAGCAGCCAGACATGAAGCTAGCAACAGCAATGCAGAGTGGTGGCAACAGCCTACCTCCCTTGCTATGGCACTGATTTGGAGCGTTCATAGTTGCAGGGGGCCCCTTGGCTGTGGGGCCCCCTATGGCCACAGGTTCTGCAGGATAGGAATGGCCAGCCCTGGATAGGATATTTGCTGAGCTACATCCCCTCTCCCTGCTGGTTGTGTCTAGAGGAAAACCTTGATTTACTTTGATCTGGCCTTCAGCAAGCAGTTCATGGCATAACAGCTGAACGGGCCTAAGTATAAAAGGAACAGAAGTGCAGAATTAGAGGTGGGGGGAAACCTATTTGGACAGAAGGCCCTGGTTCTCAGCCAGGTGATCACCGATTCAGATATTAAAGTGTATGATGTGTTCAAGCCATCAGAATTATCAGCACAACCTAACGTATGGTTTGTGACTACCTAGCTTTGAGAGAAATGTGAGGCTTTAAAATAAGCCATGTAAAATTCTTGTTGATTTAACCTTTTCTTATTATTAGTTCTCTTTTATTCATATGGATAAACATTACCATATGGATAAATATTACCATATTTACCCCAATCCAAGATGACTTCAAATTTAAGACAACTGCCCCAAAATTAGATTCGACACATGAAAAATTTATAAATTTGTTAGTTTTCCATGTATAGAATCTAACTATAGGGTGGTTGCCTTAAAATGTGTCACTCCCCCCCGCCCGCCCCGCACTGCTATTTTGGGAAATGGCAGCAGGGAGGCAGCTAGTAAGGCAGGGGCAGGCAGCAAGTCCGACACCAACTCCTTTCCCCCATGCACCTTGCTCTCTTCTGCCTGTCCCCTCCACCACTTGTCCCTACTGCTGCCTGCTCTGCCCCATACTTGCCCCTTCCCCCATAGTGCTTACACCATCCTCACAGTGCCTACATCCCCCAACACCTGCATCTTCCTGTCACTTACCCTGCTTTCCCTCTTCTTCCCCCAAGTCATGGCTCCAGGTTCAGCTCTGGATTCAGCCCCTCTCCAGCATGGAGGACAAGCTCCTTCCTGGCGGGAAGCAGTGGCTGTGGCAGTGGCAGTTTCAGTTCTGGCCACCTCACAGACTACAGCCACATAAAGGAGGTCATTGATAATCCGTTGGCAATAGTGGTGAAGTATTCTAGACTTCTCATCTCAGTGTATATCAACAAGGTTGCTAATATGAAATCCCTAAAACTCTTTTGCTTTCTTATGACATTCCCAAACTTTCATCACTGGCCAAACCTACAGAGGCAGTTACACCCTAGGTCTGATCAGGATATCAGGACTGAGGACATCGCAACCCGTGATTGTTTTGGAGAGAGTTAGATCACCACCTCATTAAGGCAACTATCAGTGCTCCTCCAGGGCACAAGAAAGACCATGATGATTCATAGAGTCCATCAATTTCCATGGCTTGCTAAAGAACCTACCAGATGGTGAGCTGGGACATAGTGAATCACCATCACTTTACACCTTTGATCTTGACATACTGGTCCTCATTGCCCAGAGGATTTCTGATACCCTGTGCTGGATCTGTGCAGGGAGTTCCAACCAGTACAAAGTTCTGCAGCAATTTCTTCAACAACCAAGGCTCCTATGAGCACTTCAAATCTGTCCTCTGTATCCTTTACTGGTTTTCCAGAGGTCAAGTTCAATGTTTTGGTCCAGGTCTGTAAAGTACTACAGACTGAACCTACAATATCTAAAAGAAGTCTAGAAGATGACAGCTGCAGTTTACAACTGCTCTCCCCTGGCACAATGGAACTCTCCATTATAAGAATAAACATTTCTTTGCCTTGTACAAGACAAAAAAAAAAAAAAAAAAAAAAAAGTTTCCTGCAGGCTGGCTCAAAACAGCTGAATTAAATTATACCAGGAAGGAAGAAACATCACAAGCTTTCCCGCATTGCTCTGCCCTTGCCTTTTCTGACATTCCACAGAACACCAAAACAAGCCTCTCTGCTATACACTTTTCTCCCCATAGGGAGGGGATGAGAGAACAAATTGTACCACAGATGTTAGTCATATTCTTCAATGTGGTCATGGAGGGCGAGCATATACTACAAGTGCAATACAATAAGCTATACAAAAAGGGACTAGTAATGGAAAAAAAAGTCACACAATCTTGACATAAATCTATTACAGACTTTGGCAGTCAGTTCTGGTAGCCAACTGCTTGTACTGTTGAAAATTTGTACCTTAATTTTCAGCTTAAGCTAAGCTAAAATGATGGTTTCTTATTAAGCAAAACGTGTCACCTTGATTTCTGGACACAGTTGTGCTGCTACACGTCTCCAGGGAACACTCCTGCACGCACACTCTGGCAGAAAGTTGCCTTGAGCGGGGTAAGGGAGGCTGGGACCAGCACCTGGTCTGGCCCCAGCAGCCTTACCTGGGGTTTTCAGGGCCTCCCAGGGCTCCAGCAGCAGTGATCCAGGAGCGCAGACCCGGGCCGGTAGCCTAAGCATAACTCTGGTCAGCCAGTCTCTGATTTCAGGCAGCATATGCCTCCATCATGTGGACTGCCCCACTTTCTTCTCGTGCCAGGATCTCCCAGTGTCAAAAAACCCCATGACACTGCAAATTAGCAGTGCAGTGAAAGCCTGCATGTGTCGTGTATGGTACTGAAAACTGCACCTGCACACTTGTCTGGGTGCACCCGTTAAGGGCAGGCTAGATCCAATGATGAATGTGTTTGGAATCACAGTGCCACAGGCAGTCCTTGGACTAACGATACAGTTGGTTCCTGAAAACTGTCTTAAGTTGAAACTTCATAACTCAAAAAACCAAATTTTCCCATAGGAACAATGTCATAAATGTGGGATTGGTTCCTTAACCATGGCCAGATACCCTATCTTCATCAAACATAGCCCAGAATTTTGTAGTCAATCAATTATAGATGAGTAATATAGCTACATTAAATGTATTTATATTGTAAATAGCAATCATATTGACCTGGAAGGACTTCTTCAAGGTGACTTTGCTGGACATTTTGAAAGGGTTCTTGACTGGAGTCTTCTCAGGAGTCTTGACTGGAGATTTTTCTGGAGTCTTGACTGCTTTGTTAAAGAAAGCATCCAAGGAAGTTTGAACACATGTTCTCCATGAAGATGGGCAATACAGCAAACTTGTTCTCTGGTATGGTGTCACGTAGGATCAAGCATCGTAGAGTCAAAACTGACATCAGAAAGTAGAAACAGTATCAATTTATAAACATTGTAAGTGCCATTTGTTGCAACTTGAACCATCTTAAGTCAAGGAATGCCTGTAATCACAACCAAGCCAGGACTTCAGCACTTGTGTTTTGCTGATTGGCAATGGTCTTAATGTATGCTTGCCCTGCAGAACTGGAACCTATGCTACCAGATTTCTAATACTGTAAGAATAATAATGTCATGGCGCAGGGTCCTGTAGGAGAACCGTGATCTCCCCAAGGCCCCCTCCCCATGCCAAGTTGGCCCAAAGGGTACCCTCAATTCTCTCCCATCACATCTTTGATAGTAAAATATATAATAGGGAGGCTGCCTTCATGTCATCTTGGACACAGTCTTGTTGTACTTTCTGACCTTGTGGGTCCTGTTCTGCAATGGGTGTTTCAGGGCACCCTAGCCTTATGGGCCATGTGTGACTCCAGCCACCCCTTTACCACACCCCAAGCCCCGCAGATGGAACTGACATTGTTCAGTCTGGGTCTCGTTACAGTTTTGCCCCCTCATCCTCCTCAGGCTCTCTGCAGCCCTGTCTCACACTGCACCTTCCTGGCACTGGGGTCCATACACCCCCCCCCCAAATGCTGCACCCCCTCTGGCATCAGGCTCCATGCACCCCTCAATGTTGCACCCTCTCTGACGCTGCTGTGGGTCCCCTATGAGGCCTCCTCCATCCCCTAATAGCCTCACCCAAACCACTGGTCTTAAACAGTAAACAAAACACAAGCCCCTGAGCTATACTATAAATTCCAGCCACCTAGCTATAACATCATTCAAATCATACCTCAACAGTCAGAAGCTGCTCCTGCAGTCAGGCCTCTCCCCCCTCTTGCTTGGTCTAGAAGAGCTCCTTCCCTCTTGGCTGCTGGCAGGAAACTACCTTCCTGGCCTCAGCCTTGGGGTTTATATGTGAGCCAGGCCCTGCCCCTTCTGTTCAGCTGACCGCCAGCAGGTGTGGGCCACTAGCTTTCTCTGGTTGCCCTGGCAACCAGCAGCTGGGGCTCCCCACTTATTGCTAGGGCTCTTTCCCTAGCAGTTTTCCACTCTTTATGGGAGCAGGGCGCCTGAGTGCTCTGCGACAAATAATAATAATAATGATGTCTTTCACTGTCTCATATTTCTTTGCAATACCACTTGCCTCCAAGTCAGTTTGGAAGTGCTGCCACTGTCTTTTTCAGTTCTCAACCCAGTTACTATCCAGACAAGAATTAAGCGTTTTAATTTATTCACCGTTGTCACAGTTTGTACTTTATATCTGACACCACATAGCATAGTAAGAAACTATATTTTATTTTTTGGCAACTGTTGTATGACAGGAGTCCATTGCACAAAGAATTTTGTCACCTACTATCTACTGACTTCATTGACTACTGTTAAAATCATTATATTTTTAAACTGTTTTAATGTATATTATATCCAAGACAACATGAAGGTTAATTTTACATCTTGCTAACAAAGAGGGGCCAGGACAATGCAATGCTGACTTGGTTTTCTGAATGATTAAATGTGTTCTAATTGTGCTTCCAGGTGGTAGGAAACACGGGTTTGATTTGGGATTTTTTTAGGGCAGGGGAAGCGCCGGGGGGGGGGGAGAGGGGTTAGGGGTTGTTTTCTTTTTTAAATATGCACATTTTGCATCCAGGTTTTAAAACATGAGTTCATAATGTTCTATATTTTCCTGGAATATCCTTTGTTCCTGTGAACACAGGGCAAGAGACAGAATGCCAGAAGGGAGTCACTGCAGCACTCGCTCCTGCTGTCTTTATGCTGGTCCAAGCAAAAGGGTTTGGTTGATTCAGGAAACAGTTTTCTAAACCCTTTGCATGCATTTTCCTGCTGGAAATTCTTTGCCAGTTCTTACTTTCCTGAACATTTTGCAAATGAATCACCAAGGGGATTTTGCTTTTCCAGGTCCAGCTTTGTACACCTTTTTAAATAGCCCAATCAGAAACAGTTATTATACAATGCTATATTCAAGAGAATTTTAATAGGAAGAAGAGTTCAAATGAGACCTCACAGTTCTATATGAAACACAGTCAGGACCAAATGTGTCCAGTGCATTAGCTTTGTCTTTAGTGATAGTCCACATTAGAAAAACCTCACACAAAATTAAATGATTGTTACACAAGTGCAAACGCACAACATAGGAACACAAACTATTACATTTTGTTTACCCCAATTTTCGCTTAATTCAGGAAATCCCTGGATTTAAATGGATCTAAGTGCATTTCTATTGCAATAGTATAAATAGCTTTATTTTGTTCTGGTATATCTAAACAAGTGGGTAGGTTAGATCTATACAATATACATACAATACTAATACAATATTAATACATCCTCTTTTAGAGCAACTCAGCATAGTGACCTGAATTAAACTAATTAGAGCAAATTTATCCCTCATTATAAATAACTTTGTAAAAGATCAGTCAATACAAAGATCTGGCTCAAAAATTGTGATAAAGGATTTTTGGGGGTAATATCTTTTATTGGACTGACTGCATAGCTGGGAGAGACATGAATAAGCTTTCAAGTTAAAAAAACATGCAATTTATACAAGCACACTACACTAAAAAGAATTAAATGCATTTTACACAATGTAAAGTCTGTACCATTTACGAGGGATAGATTTAATAGTGCTATTTGCTTAAGTCAGATGCTTCAAATATTACATGCTAGGTAATGGGGTTGAGTGGCAATAGAATAGTGGTTCATTATGACCAAATTAAGGCTGGAGATAAGAGCACAGCTCAAGTACTGCCAAACAGTGTTGATTCAGGCAGTAGTGCACAATCTGTCTCCAGCATCTCTTTTTGGAGCTAATAATAGGATTCCAACAGACGATCAAAAAGGAGCCCTAGAGATACAAGGTCCACCCTGAACCTCACTCACAGCAAGTGTAGAAGTGTTTTAAGCCTGTGCTTGGGTATTTGATGTATTTTGTATTGCCTGCTAGTATTTCACAGCATACTGGTTTTAATACCAGTGGAGCCATCCTGTTTTATCCTATACATCCCTGCTGGCTTAAAAACAAGGCAGCGGCAGCAGCCAAAAACAACATCTCTGTACTTTTCAGTTTCTGACTGGCAGGTAAAGCAATGAAAGGTTGCTTTGCATTTGCAAAAATAAGCAATTTTGTTGCCTTGTTACAAACCAGAAGACTTCAGGATGCTGTCTGTACTTTGCACAGCTTCCGAGAATGTATTAAAGCAAGGGTTTTTCTTTCACTTGTAGAAAGAGGGCTGAGATAACAAATCAGGATGAAAATAATGCGGAAAGGGTCTCCTTGTCTGAGAATATTGTGGCATGCGTTCATGCAAGAGGCCTTCAGAGGATGGACAATACTTTGAGTACAGGACAACTAATTATAATATTTTGTCCATGGAAGACAGGTGTTCACATTTAAAGATCTTCCCTAGATTTTACATTGTGAGCCAAATCACAGATGCAAAAATAGAAATAGTAAGGGGAAAATGACCCTTTTCAGTTACCAAGTACCTATTATGTTAAACTCATTCTACAGCACAGTTATAGTAGAGTTGGTTGGTTTTATTTCTGGGGAATCATAAAACACCACAAGGAGGGTCTCTTTACAGGAAATAAACCTTGTTCATATTTTCTCAATGAGAATTTTTTTTATGATCTTAATCTTAATGATAGATTAGTACTGCTTCCATGACATGGAACATCCCAAAATGTTGTTTCATTTCATGAAAACCTTAAGCTCCAACATTTCCTATGAAACAAATTCTAATGTTTTTGTTGCAGAGCCATCAAAGAACTTGTTTGGATTAATTCAAATGGTTTCACTTTGATAAAGTAAAATCTTTTTGTTTTGATGTTATAATGTCAAACTATTAAATCCTTATATCATTAGCAAATATAATACCCTTTGTTGAAACAGTAGAACAATAAAGTTCAAGACAAAAGTAATGAATGATAGAACAAAATAGTTTTACCTTAGTAAAATAAAATATTATTGGAACAAAACAAGAAAGGCAAAACAGCTAATTTGGACTTTCACCTATCAATATTTCTTTTAAAATGGGCAAGTGCTCATTAAAAAACTGGGCATCTATACAGTTGGTCTGGGCTGGGGGAGGCACTTTAATTAAAGTGGTTCTGAGAGCTGCTCTAATTAAAGCACCCGCAGTGCCACGTGTATTCAGAGTTTCACACTTCAAAATGGTGGTGGGGGTGCTTTAACTGAAGCTAGTTTAACTGAAGCGCCCTGCCACCATTTTGAAATGTGGGAATACTGAATACACATGACACGGAGGCTGCTGGAGCACACTAATTAGCACAGTCCAGTAGACTCACAACAGACATAATTAATAGAGCTCTGTCACACATATAGGTGCCCTTTATTCACACAGAAAATTCCATCAGTTTTCAACGAAGAACTGTCCCATTTGACCAAGTGCAGCAAATTGATGAACTGATGCAACTGCACTGGGGTAAGTACCAATTATTCAGTGAGATTTCATGTGCACTTCTGATGCCTCTTCATACATAATAATCAAGTCAATGTTTGTACCAGGGGCATGTCCCTATGAGTGTGAATGTGTGGTTTATGGTACTGGAAACCACATGTGCTGCACATGCAGGTGTTTGCCACACTGATACTTTGCAGCATGGCAGTTTTTGACACTGGGATCTCCCGATATCAAAAAAAGCCATGCCAGAAAAAAGTGGGGCAGCACAAATGGCAGCAGCATGCACCGCCTGAAACTGAAGCCTAACTGGCCATTAGGGCTGTGTGAAGCTTTGGTCCCTGATTCAAATTGGCAGAGATTCGGCCCGATTTAGTGACCAAATCTCCAAATTGGAATCTTATTAGAGGATGCTTTAATCTCTCCAAATCGAATCGGAACCCTTTGAATCGATTGGGAGAGATCTGAAAAGATTCAATGATTCAGACATGGACACAACTTTAAATATTTTTTCTACATACCTCAGAGTACCAGGTGGCTCGTGAATGCTGCAATGGTGGGGCAGATGGAGCGTCCCACAGGAGCACAGGGGGCTCCCCAGCCCCCTTGGCAGCAGACCTGGAAGTGGACCAGAAGCACTTCTGGTCCACTTCCAGGTCCACCGGGGAGTATGAGGGCCCCCCACCTCCCTTCCTGGTTCAGTGACTGCTGCCTCCTGGGTCTGGGGGGGTCATCTGGAGTCCCTCTGCAGCCAGCTGTCGAGCCAGAGGGGGAGGGGTGTGTGTGTCTGGGGGGGCGGGGGGCAGTGGACCCAGAATTGGACAAGAAGTACTTCAGGTCCACTTCTGAGTTCAGTGCCAAGCACACAGAGGGCCCCCACACTCTCCTGTGGGATGATCCATCCACCCCACCATTGCAGCATTCATGACCTGCGCCTGCTACCTCGAGGTATGTAGGAAAAACATTTAAAGCTGTGCCTATGGCCTAATCACTGATTCACTGAATCAGCATTGAATCTTCAGATTTGGATTCAACCGAACTGAATCGGGGTCAATGATCCATCAACAAATCAAATCACTGTCTCTGATTTGGGCTGAATCCTAATCAAATACGGCCCATTTTGCACACCCCTACTGACCAGAGCCACACTCCACATGCCCAGATTGCCATCACTGCAGCCCCAGGAAGCCCCAAATCCCAGATAAGGTTGCTGGAGCCAGCCCAGGTGCTGGCCCCTACCCCACCTGGGGCAACTTGCTGCATGCCAGAGCACACTTGCAGAGGCATTCCTCAGGGACAAGTAGCAGCAGCACAAATATGTGCCACTACTATTTTTCCCCAAGGAAATGCACATTCCCACTTATGGGGACATGCCCCAGGGGGGTGTTTCTCAGGCCATAGCAAAATTCTTCAAAGAATTAGCTTGTAGGAAAGAGATTTCTTGAAGCCTAAGGAAGATCTTAAAAGGGGGCAATCTCCCATTACTCCCGAAGAAATGCAATCATTTCCTCAGAATAATCCTAAAATGGAAGCCCTGCTGAATGAACATACCGTATTTTTTGGACCATAAGACGCACCTGACCATAAGACGCACCCAGTTTTTATGGCAGGAGAGACTATGTGTGCCGGTGGCCGGCCATTTTTATTGCCGGCTCCCGGCCACCGGCACGGGCGCCGGCTTCCGGTGTAAACAAGCGGCGGATGTCCTGCTCCGGCTCCGCCGCCTCCGCGGGCAAGCTCCGCCCCGTCTCCCCGGGACACACACCTTCGGACCATAAGACGCACCCTCGTTTCCCCCCCCACTTTTGGGGGGAAAAAAGTGCGTCTTATGGTCCGAAAAATATGGTAGTTCACTTTTACTCAGTGATCTAACTCACTGCTTAAAGTCTTGCATCAAGCATCATCTCATGGGGTAAAGGAGCAGAAGAAGTACATATAAGCACTTATCAAATGGCAGGAATAAAACAAACCCAATAATAAAATTGTGGAATCTCCATCCTTGGTAGTTTTCAAAAGCAGGTTACACAGATACTTGACTCAGATGGTTTAGTCAGGGATAATCCTGCCTTGAGCAGGCTAGGCTAGATCTCCCTTGAGCAGGGGGATAGACTACATGACTTTGTGAGGTCCCTTCCAGCCTACTTTTCTATGATACTATGCTAAAGAAATCAATTTGGCAATGACAAAAGAAATAACTATAATTATTACATTACTAAGACTCTTCTTTTTTTCCCATAGAATTACATTAAATTAAGGGAGTTTGCCGACAAATAGGAAAAGTTGTTTGAAGAGGAAAATATTCTCTGGGCTGGGATGTTTTTTGAGGCTCAGAAAATGGACAACTCTGTTACAAAATGAGCCATTCCAAGTTAATTTTCTGCTTTTAAAAAGCTTAGCATGTATTTGTGAAGGAAGGAAAGTGCAATTCTTAAAGTGCATACAAGCAAGTAAAATGCAGTTAGGTTTAATGTGAAAGTGCTTTATGTCTAAATAATACAACAATTTTATTCTTTGCACTGCATGTTCTTATATTGTACTCATCACCATAGTATCTGAATGCCACAGAATCTAGCAGCACTTTAAGCAATCCGACTAACATTTATTAGATCATTTGTTCCTTCTCTTTCATGGCTATTAGTGCTCTCTTTTATTTGTTGACATTTTGAGAAATAAAAAGCATAACTTCACTTGTTACAGACTTCCAAATAAACAGAATATTTCTCTTCCCTCTGATACCAACCCTTACACTGATCTAAATTATCTTATATTAGTATTTTTTTAAATTAATATCCAATATATTGTTCAAGACTACTGTAACCAGCAAACAAAATTAAGCTATCATTCCAAGTGGCTAAATAAAAGAACATTTTGTCTAGATCTTGTTGGAGAAAATCCTGTATGACTTTAATTATCTGATCTTGGAAAATGTAATTTGTACATCTGTTCTTTAGGGACTGACATAAACCCAAGACTCTGAGAAGACCCAACCTTTGTTTCTTTCTGGGCTGATTCTATCTCATTTTTATAAGGTCATAAATCCAAGCTGCAGAGAAAGAGAAAATATTTAGGCTTTTGAAGACAGAATGAATAAAAGACTCTATCATTAGAAAGAAATTCTGTTCTTTTCCCCACAGAGTGTGGCTCTATACTGTACCAAGCAAATGTGTGTATAAAGAGATTATTCCTAAATCTTTTATGATTTTCACTTCAGTAAACCTTTCTGTGCATAAAAACTCCTTTTAATGACAGAAAAAGGGAATAACTCTATAATTAGAGTCAGATGCTTATAGGCTACTATTTGGGGAAAAAACTGGGCAGATGTACTTGGGGTAGAAGTGGGGTAGAAGCCTTAATGTGCCTTATAGATTTCTGTCATCGAGAAGAGGACCAGAGGATCTATGGGGCAGTAGGTGCTCTGGCATTATCCCCAATCTTCACCCAGGCTCCTTTTATTCCATGGCAAGCTTCTTGTTTTACTGCACAAGGACACCTGGAGAACATGAGGCAGTCACTATAGATTCACAGCTTTGCTCCCTCAGATCCTATTTCCTAGCATGGTGAAACTGCACAAGTTCTACTGTTAGAGGCACCTCTGCAGGCCCATACAGAATACATCTGTGCAAGCATTTGATGGCCTAAAAAAATGAAGGGGTCATTTAGAATTGTTGATATTCTTATAACCCGGGCAAGACTAACTTGGATCAATGCAGCTTACAAAGGAGCCTTCTCACAAATATCTTTAGCACCAGCCTTCAAAGAAACCCCCCTCAAGCCAAAACCAAAAAAACTCTTCAAGTGCCTGCCTGCCTCAGCTGCAGTGTCCCATGCTCTGTTGGAACAATAAAAATGGAAAATTTGCCCTAACTAGATTCAAGGAAGGCACTGAAGTCAGCTCAGCTGGATCCCCTAGAAAGTACAGGATGTTCCACCGCATGCGAGAAAAGCCTTTCTATACAGCGGAGATGTTTAATAATACAAAAGCTGCAGTAGCTTCATCCAAATATTTGTTCTATCTCCATGTAGTCAATCTGGCACTGTTCAACAGTCTGATCCTGCTAAGGTGTCTGTTTTTGGCTTGAAATCCTTTCATTTGATTTCTGTTGTGTCTGTAATACATTCACCCTTCTATTATGATGGTATCAGTATTTAATCATGTTACTTCCATCTCATACAGCACTCATAAGTAGAACTGGAAAGACATATTCTTTTTAAATCCTCCAGTCTATCATTCTCTTAAACTATGGTGTGTTGATTGTTCTTTTGCTCATCCCTGATATTAATAGCAAAATACCAAAGTCTCCCAACTATTTCATAAGAAAAACACCTTCTGTCAAAATGTTTTAATAACTTTATTTAAATTGAGAGGATAGTATGATAGTACATAACACCACACAATATATTCTTTATACTGGACATTTACATTACTGAAAGTTCTCCTGTGGTCAGCTCTCAGTTTGTGAGGCAGAACTGATACAGACGAGAAGATTCTTTAGAAATCAAGGTACAGAATACAGACAAGAAAATCTTAACAACGACGCCCGCTATGCTGCAGATTCTCAAGTCTGCAGTGGGCTTTCTCCACTTAGTTCCATCCCTCTGAACTCAGTCCCAGTCAAACCTATTCTCTCTATATAAAGGGCTTAGTGTGTCTGTCTGTGTATCTGTCTGTCCATAACGCTTTTGGCCAACTGCGTACACCACCGAGAGGGCGGATGGTGACTGGCTGCGCGAGCCCATGCTGCACACGTTCAAGTTTTGAGCTGCTGCTGGGGAAGTTTGAGGCAGCAGCAAACATGCCCTGGCTGCCCCAGCAGCAGGGCTTCCCCACACCTCATGGTGGTAGCTGTTGTCAGGGCTGGGCGGCAGGGAAAGAAGGAAGGGAGGGAAGCAGGGAGGGGAGGGGAGGCAGGGTCATGGTGGCAGCGCCTGCCCCTGCCACTGCCTGGC
>NW_017728886.1:57050483-57059068 GCF_001723895.1 Crocodylus porosus
AGCGGGGAGGGAAGGGGAGATGGGGGGAAGCTCCACTGTGAGGCAGGGGCAGGTGGGGGGAGGGAGCCCCTGCACTAGAGGCTGGAGGAGGAGGCAGTGGCGGTCTTTACATGGCCGTCCCCAAAGGGTGAGCAGGGGGTGGAGGGGGCATATAAAGACACCTTGAAATCTGTCATTCTTGATGGGCAATTAGCTAGTTTATTAAATAAAGTTTGAGGAATAACTGTGCAGAGGTTTTCTGAGAGGCTTATGTTGGCCTTTGTGATCAAAGAATATTTGCAGCATAATGTTGCAGCATTTTTCTCTATTTATAATACGTTTTCACACATTGATGTTATTTCTGGTTGGTGTCTGATGTCAGGACAACATATTAGCATTCAATGTTCATGTGGGGGGATTGTGCCTGATGAATTAGTGTATGCAATTAGGGACAAAATTAATTCCTACATTTTAGATGCAAATAAAACGTAAAGATTTTCTTGTGACTCAGTAACTTTAGTAGGGTCTTGCAAGTATCCTACTATTACTATTTTATTCTCCTTGATTATTATGTATAAGTACAAGGGTTCTATGTATAGTCTTCTGTCTGACATTAGAACAGTTGTGCTTATGCATTTCTCAGCTACCCATAGCCCCTCAATTTCCATTCTCATTTTTACATTATTAGGATCTACATTAAGCAAACTCTTATAAAGCCGTCAACAACTTAACATCATCTCCCAAAATTAAACAGTAACAAAATAATCTCTCTCTCCCTTTCCCATCTTCAGTGACAATTTGATTAATACACCTTTTTACTTTGTAATAATTGAAGCTTTTTCTAAAATGTGTGCATGCAAGTTAGTGATATTCAGCTGCCACAGTGGCAAAGAAGGGCAATGGGCAAACCAGGATTGAGGAGTAAATTGCCTGTCTATGTAGGTATGGAAAACAGGAAAGTTATTGTGGGAAAGCTAAGACAAAGAGAAACACATTTAGTTTTGGACTTTTAGTTCTTGGGAATAAGTACTGTTGATACAGTCCCCTGAAGAACCCTTTTTTTGTGAGGCACTAGATCATATTGAACAAGGTAATACCAATGCCTGCTGAAGGAAAGTATAAAGATTCTGTCACTTAATGGGGTTATAACAGCAATTCAAGGCCCTAGGCTGCTGCACCATGTGAACCACTGGAAAAGTCACAAGTATTCGGAGCTGTTGGTTATTTATCTTAAAGAACAGGTTAAATATTGCAGAGCCAGAGTTCACAAACATTAGCTGATGTTCTAAGTGACCATTCTCTTTTTATTCTTTTTTTATTTGCTGTTTTATTTGAATATTTACACAGATGGGATCTTACTTGCATGAATGTTCAACGAGTAGCTGTTCTTTATACCCATGTATGAACAAGGGTAAAAACAAATATCCAAGGCAAGCTTCCTCGAGTACTGCAGAATTTCCACTTCTGCCAGAGCTTACCCATGGAGAAGCCTGGAACCCCAAATAAATATCAACTGTGTGTATGGACACATGCAAAACAGCCTGGTTTAAAACTGAAATGAACAAACACACAAGCCTGTTAAACCAATTTAAAGCTGCCTGGAATAGTTGAAAAGCATTCCTGGAATATCAGGTACTCTTGAGTCAGTTCATATTTCACTGGGTCAGTGCTATCTGTGGACAGCAAGCATTCTGTGACAGAGGTCTAGTTGGCTCTCCAGGCATCCCACACTGCATTGGTCCTCACCCCCACACACGCTACTACTGCAACTGGCCACTCAGGTGACTCTGGTGTGCAGTGAAAACTCTCCTTGCAGAGATACAGGACCTGCACCTAACCCAGGATGTGCACAGTCACACCAGGGGGAATGCCCTGCTGGACCTGTTCCTGGCCACAGGCAACGACCTGGTGAGGGGACTCCAGGTTCTTGACCTGGTGACAATGATCATCGCCTGCTGGAATTCACCATCCAGTGTAGGGTGCCAAGGGCCTGCAACAAGGCAGTAGCCCTTGACTTCAAGGGGGCCAACTTCAATGAGTTGAGGAGATTGGTAGGAGGGGCACTGGGGTCCTGGAGGGTAGGGGAACTGGATGTCCAAGACAAGTGGTCATTCCTCAAGGAGACGATCCTCCAAGCAAGAGTGCTCAAAAGCCCCCCTGGCTCGCCAAAGACATTCAGGAATGCCTGATTGCCAAAAAGGAGGCGTACGCCCAGTGGAAGGGAGGGGCTATCACCAAAGAGGAGTATACCTCCATCATGTGGGTCTGTAGGGGGGCTGTTAGGAAAGCTAAAGCAGATACAGAACTAGGGCTTGCATCAAGGATCAAGGACAACAAAGAGTCCTTTTTTAAATATATAGGGAGTATGAAGAAGGCATCAGGTAATTTGGGGCCCCTGCAGGATACACTAGACAATCTGGTGGTTGCACCAAAGGAAAAGGCAGACCTTTTTAACAAATTATTTGCCTCCATTTTTTTGTGCAGGGATCGGGACATCTCCCTCACCAGGATTCAGGATGGACTCAGAAGAGACTCCGCCAGGCCTAGGGTCAGGGAGGACTGTGTTAGGGAACTTCTGGAGGGGCTGGACATGTTCAAATCAGCAGGTCCAGACTCTCTCCACCCCAGGGTGCTGAGGGAATTGGCAGGGGTCATCGCAGGGCTCCTGGCACAGCTTTATGAGCACTCGTGGTGCTCTGGCCAGGTGCCAGAAGACTGGAAGAAGGCTAATATAGTCCCCATTTTCAAAAAAGAGAGGAGGAAGGGCCCAGCCAACTATAGGCCCATTAGTTTTACTTTGATCCTGGGGAAGCTCCTTGAGAAAATTATCCAGGTGCACATCTGTATCAGGATCAGCAGGGGGGATGATGCTTAGGGCTAACCAGCATGGGTTCATTAGGGGCAGGTCCTGTCAGACCAACCTGATTGCCTTCTACAATCAGGTCACAAAATAATTGGACGCAGGTGTCGTGGTGAATGTAGTCTTTCTGGACTTCAGGAAGGCCTTTGACACTGTCTCCTACCCCATTGTCATTAAAAAGCTAGGCAACTGTGGCATTGATGCCTACACAGTCAGATGGATCGCAAATGATAAGATGGGCCGCACCCAGAGAGTGGTGGTGGATGGGTCATATTCGACCTGGAGGGATGTGGGCAGTGGAGTCCCCCAGGGCTCAGTCCTCAGGCTCGCACTGTTCAATTTCTTTATTAGTGATTTGGACAAGGGGTTGAAAAGCACCCTGTTCAAATTCGCTGAGGACACCAAGATTTGGGGCAAGGTGGACATGCTAGAAGGGAGGGATAGGATACAACTGGACCTGGACAGGTTACAGAGGGGGGCGAATGAGAATAGGATGGGATTCAATATTGACAAGTGCAGAGTATTGCACTTGGTCAGTAAGAACCAGCAGCATACCTATAGTCTAGGAAATTCTCTTCTTGAAAGCATAGTGACAGAAAGGGATCTTGGAGTCATTATCGATTCCAAAATGAACATGGGCTGCTGATGTGGGGATGCAGTCAGTAAAGCTAACTGCACCTTGTCATGTATCCACAGATGCATCATGACCAGGTCCGAGAAGGTGATCCTCCCCTCTATGCGATACTGGTCAGGCCACAGTTGGAATACAGCATCCAATTCTGGGCACCGCACTTTAGGAGAGATGTGGCCAGCATTGAGAAATTCCAGAGGAGGGCCACCTAAATGATTTGGGGACAGCAGGGCAACCCTACAAGGAGAGGCTACAGGACCTAAACCTGTTCAGCATTCACAAGAGAAGACTGAGAGGAGACCTGGTGGCCGTCTATAAACATGCCGGGGGGAGTAGCGGGGAATGGGAGAGACCCTGTTGCCCCGAGCACCTCCTGGATTAACAAGGAATAACAGCCATAAGTTTCATCGTTTCATAGTTTCATAATTGGTAGGGTCGGAAGGGACCCGAGCAGATAATCTAGTCCTACCCCCTGCCATGGCAGGAAAGAGTACTGGGGTCAAATGACCCCAGCAAGGTGTTTGTCTCAAAAGTTGTTTGAGAGTAGGTTCAGGCTGGACATTAGAAGGCACTATGTTGCCACCGGGCTTCGAATAGCTGCTCTTGGGCAGCTTTCGATCAGTTGGTGGATGTCACATGCCTTCTGGGCCCGTGTTTTTGCCAGAGTAGTTCTCATCTTCCCGTGTCGCCTGCCATGACTTGGTGTTCCTCAGTAGGCGGGGTCAGTTAATGGGACCCTCAGTGGCCCAGGTTTTGCCCGGCGGTTGCTCACGGGACTCCGCCACCTCTACACCCCGGCCTCACGCCACCTTCGGTGAGTTGCCCAGCCGTTATCTGTGGCCTCTCCTGCGGGGTCACACTTTCTGCTGTTGTGTCCCAGAAACCATGGCTTAGGGACCTGCTTGCCCGTGTGGGCCTGCCCCAACAGCCCTTCACATTCCTGTCCCTTCCTTCCCGGGTACCTATCACCACGAGGAGCAAATCTGCCGAGGCTTCTCTACTGCCCCACCCCTGGGGTACTTGTCTCTTTCCCCTATGCCCCTTTGCCCGGGGTAACAAAATAAATGAATCAACAAAACTGACCAGTAAATCTATTCCTGCTCCCTTCTATCCCCACACCAGAGCCTAATAGGGAGGGAACGTGCTCCTCTTGACTCATCGCCTCCTGGACCAACTCCTGTCAGTTCCTTAATATAATGAACCCCAGTGGCGATATCTGCCCCAACCATAAACCCCTTTAGGGCTCTCCCCGGGTCTTTGCCCCCTGTTATGCCTTCCTCCGTGCCCCGTTGTCCTGGCAGTCCCACCTGGGTTCCGTTGTGCTTCCAGGTGCAACTTCAGTTCTCCCTCTGGCCGGCAGCCTGTCATTCCTCCGTTGTCTGGTGTGGACTTTTGTCAGGGGGCCCCACTCTCCCCACCCTGCATCAGCTCCTGCTTGCCAGGTTCCTCGGGTCCAGCGTGTGGGGTCTTCCTAGCCCCTGGCATCAGCCACAGCTCCATTCCCCAGCTATTCGCCCCCTCCGCTGCTGCAGCCACCGTTTTTATCTCTGCCAGCTGGCATCCGATACTGATGTCACCGGCCAGCCGTAATTGCACAAAAAGGTGGCTAACGAGCTACGCAGGTTCCTTCTTCCGTCCCATGTGCATCTCATCCCGAGCTGCCCGTAAGTGCCGCTCATTACTTTGCCTCCTGGGACACACTACTTCACAGTCAGGGTGGTTGGGATCTGGAACCAACTTCCAAGGGAAATGGTGCTGGCTTCTACCTTAGGGGTCTTTAAGAGGAGGCTTGATAATTACCTAGCTGGGGTCATATGAGCTCAAATCTACCAGGGGTCGTATGAGCCCAGTATTCATTCCTGCCCAGGGCAGGGGGTCAGACTTAGGTCCCTTCTGACCCTACATCTATGAAACTATGAAACATCTACTGCCCTCTTTTTTCCCCTTTTATTGGTACATTTTTTTAGATCAATGAGCTCCCTTGCTCTGCTTGTTCAACAAAAGTTGTCTTTAAAAAACCAGTTGTGTTCTCCCTCCCTACTCAAGCATGGTCTGTCAGCATGCATCCCACACCCTGAGAAACTGAGAACCCAAAACATGGATCCAAACACTGTCCTTGCTCACCACACATCCCACCATACCAAGTCAGGCAAGTACACTACAAAATTAATTCATTCAGTAGAATTCATTCAATTCACTGAAAGCTATTAAAGTTTATTCAACTTGTGTTTAGGAGAGAAGGGAAAGCAGAAAAATTAAAACACCCCCAGCTACAGGTCCCGCATCCCTTGGGATCCCCAAACCATGGGTGCAAGCATTGCCCCCACTATTTGCAAGGGAGGCTCAGGGGGCTCATGCAGAGCCCCACGTGCAGCATGGGGTAGTGGGGGGCACTGGGGATCGCCCCCCCCACCCAGCAGTACCTGGTGAGCACTGAGCTTTTTTTTTAAATACTGAGCTGGGGCAGGTGAGTGGGGGGGGCTAGCAGGGGTCCCCCCATGGTCTCCTCTCCCACCCTTAGTACTTACCAGCTTGGAGGCTGGCTCCAGCTCCCTGCTGCAGCCACCAGGGACTGCCCAAATCATCAAAGCTCTCTGAATCATTTCTGAAATTCAGAGAGCTTTGAATCAATTCAGACCTTTAAATTGGTCCCCGATTTGATTTGGAATCAGACATTTGGCCACCAAATCGGGCCAAATCTCCTCTGAATTGAATCACCACCCAAAGCTTTGCACAGCCCAAGCTGAGAGGTAGTAACTTAAAAAATTTTTTTTTTCTTCATCTACTCTATGCTTTTTACATATTGTATAAAATCAACAGGTTTTGTCTTGTTTACCAGCAGTCTCTGAGCCAAATTCAGACCTGGGAAACAGAATCACAATTCCCACAGATGTCAGCAACTGCCACAGCTGAGTGGCCTGTGGTGCTTATTGCTTGCTTTCTCAACTGCAGCCTGAAGGCTTTTCCAGAGGAACAGTTAGAGGCAACCTACTTCCCCACCTCTACACCCCTTTGACAGAGGAGTGTATCATGTCAATAAGAGTTCAGATGATTTTCAAAGGTGCATTACTCTATGGAGAATATGCTGTGGAAATATGTATTTTACAGGTGTACCACAATGTAAATATGCACTATGTACCCACAATAATAACTTTAAAAAAAAGAAAAAAAATGTAAGGGCACTAACAGATGTTTATTTAAGGGCATGATGGGATCTGATCTCTGATCCCAACAATTGCATCTTCGGCATGCCACACATGAATGACAAGATGTGTGATTATGGGATCAGATCCCAACTGTGACCTACCTGCCAGTACACAAAGGGCCCAGAGTCATGATTCTGGGCTCCCCCTGTACCAGCAAGTAGAAAGCTGAGGGCCTGACAATGAGCTGATAGTTGACGGGCTTTGGGACCACATCAGTATTTGAACGGGCACCAGTACAGTCCCTGGAAGTGGCCAACAATGACCATCAGCCAGCAAGGACCACCCTGGGGCCCAATCCTGCCACATGTTCAAGGTGTGATATAAACCAGGAAAAAATATTACATATTTGTGTAATATGTTTCCCTTTCTGTAGCACCATTAGTTCCCTGAATGTGTGGTCAGGTTAGCATTTAAAGACATAATTAACAGATTAAATTGCATTTTAAATGCAACCTATGCTAGGGCCTAGGATTTATTTGAAGAGTTGTTTTAGTGAACATGCAGAACTTGCCTCTAACAATATACGTGTCATGATCTGGAGGCTGCATACAAATAGGACTCTCTCCCTTAAGAATTTGACATTCAGCCAGGCTAAAACACTGACATTTTCCAAGGGATAATTTTAAAAATAAATTTCCATGTGTAATGAGATCACATTATAAATTAATCCAGTGCCAAATTTCAGCTACAGATGTTTTAAGCTCAATGAAATTCACTCCTCTCTCCACCCTCCAAAATAAGAGCTGCAAATTCATTTTACACATTCTAAGCAACATTTTTTTCTCAATTTACAGAAATTACTTCTACAGGCTTGACAAGTGTCAGCCAGCCTGCAGCAAATTCCAATCACAGAGATATAAACTCTTGGAAATTGGTGTATTTAGAATGGAGATGTTTACAGTCTGTTAACCGAGCTTAACTGAGCTAACCATAGGTGCTACTAGGATAATGCTATCTATTTCTTTGCAGCTATCCACATTTTAACTGTTGTAATCTAGTCTTAATTGATGAGATGCTATATATATTTCACTGTTCTAAAAATGCCTAACAGGCAACTTAAATTTATCTTACAATATATTTATTATTTCCTATAAATATAGTTTCTTTTTGAAGCAAAATATAGAACAAATGTAATCAAGAAGCATTTTTTTGGCCAATTTGGGTATGTGGTAGACAAGAGGTGCTGACAGTGCAGCTATGTGGCAGAGACCCTCCCCCACATGCTGTGCAGCTGCAGGCCGCACGCCAGAGCCTGGCAGCTCTACCACAACGCTGTCCAGGACCGCCTGGTGAGGGCCATCCTGGCTGCAGCGGGGGACATCTCCGTGAACCACACCATCCCAGGCTGCAAGAGCCAGATGCACCCCAACATCATGATCACAAACGAAGAAGCCAAGAAGATCGTGATCATGGCCCTTCAAGAACCAGCACCAAGCCTCCACTGATGCCTGGGCTCACCAGAGGGAGAAGTATGCCCCACTAACCGACACCCTGAGGGGCCGCAGCTACAACATCACAGTCAACGCGCTCATCGTGGGAACGCTTGGAGCCTGAGACCCCAGCAATGATAGCATCCTGAGTGCCTGCCATCTCTCCCGCCCCTACACCAAGCTGATCTTCTGCCTCATGGTGTCCAACATGATCTGCTGGTCCCATGACATCTACATGGAGCACATCACGGACCACTGACAGTATACCAACCCCACCAGACTGACCACCACCGGACTGGACCCAGAGGGAACTCCCTGACCGCCCCCCCCCCTGATGGGATTCACTTTGCGAAGAGACTTCTCCACAGGACCAGACCACCCCACCCAAAGAGGACCCATGTGATGAGACTCTATATCAGAGGTAGACAACCCCTGGCACAGGTGCCAGAGTATGGCACTCAAAGGCATTTTGCTTGGCA
>NW_017728886.1:57059168-57074240 GCF_001723895.1 Crocodylus porosus
TCCCGCCCCTACACCAAGCTGATCTTCTGCCTCATGGTGTCCAACATGATCTGCTGGTCCCATGACATCTACATGGAGCACATCACGGACCACTGCCAGTACTCCAACCCCACCAGACTGACCACTGCTGGACCAAACCCAGAGGGGACCACCTGAACCCCCCCCGGCACCTGATGGACTTCACTTTGAGAAGAATCTTCAGCAATGGACCACCCCACTCCATCCAAAGAGGACCCATGTGATGAGACTCTATATCAGAGGTAGACAACCCCTGGCACAGGTGCCAGAGTATGGCACTCAAAGGCATTTTGCTTGGCACACATGCCTCTGGGTAGATGGCGGGGAAGGGGCTGTGGCTACATGGCAACAGCAAAGATTGGGCCCCTTGTGGCTCCCCCATCATCCACCCTAGCACACCAACACCTTACAAGTTGAAGTTGTGGTTGTTTTCGGCACTCTGCCCAAAAATGTTGCTGACCCCTGCTCTATATGGACTGAGACACTTTCTCCAACTTACTTCCTTCACCACTGTGGACCATTGTATGGGTTTGTGTGTATCTATCTTCTTTCTCTCTCAGCATCACAAACCCTCTCCCTCCTATTACAGCTGAGAATTATATCTGTGTGGTGAAGGTGCTTGCTGAACGCTTTGTGAGGATTAGACTAGGTGTTTTTTGTCGTTTGTTTATGTATGTTGCCGCTGAGAGTTTAATTAAAGTAAAAGATTAGTGAAGCCTTGTATGTAGTGAAGCCTTGTAAGATTAGTGAAGCCCTGAAAGTAGTAAGGCCTTGTATGTGGTGACGCAGTTAAAATTAACCTTATCAGAAAAATGCAAAAGCTTGTACTGCTATTGGACAGTGTGAGGGGATGGGGTGCATCACTTACCGTGAGTCCCCCAATCCCCAGACGGCCCCTGGAGAGGAGGGGGTACGTGACGGGCCGTTCCTGCTTCCGCCGATCTCGCCTGCCACGACTTGCTGTAATATGGGGGTTCACCCGTGCGGGGAAGCTGGCGGTCCGACTGGGGTACCTCGTCTCCAAGGTCCAGGGGTCCTGAGGGCTCCTCCTCCCCTACACCCTCGCCCGGTCCTCCGGGTTGAGCCGCCGTTAGGGGCTCCCTTGTCTGTCTCCTAGTCCTGCAGTGGGGGGGGCACCCTCACACTGCAGGACCCTCACCAGGAGTCCTCACTGCACCTAGTCTCCCTGGTGCCGATCGCTCCTCTAGTCTTGGGGTGTCTTTACCCCTTTGAATTAACTCTCTAGACCCGGGGTTTACGAGGATTGCCCCCCCGGCCCACAGGTCTTCTTCCGTGGCCAAACGGCCCATAGCCACCGGAGAAGAGTCCCTCCGTCCGAGTCTCCCTTCCCGGTTTCCTCCGGCTCAGCGGCCGCCGGCCCCCTTGTTACCTTAGGCTCGCCGAGGGTCGCTGCGGCCTCGGGCTCCACAGCTCCCTGCTTCGCTGGCTCCTGCAGGGCAGTCCTGGGCTCCGCAGTTCCCCGGGCCGCCGCCGCCGACTCCTGCCGCGTGGCTCCCGGCTTCGCGGCTGCCGGCTTCGTTGCCGCCGGCTCCTGCCGCTTGGCTCTCAGCTCCGCTGCTCCCGGCCCCGCTGCTTCCGGCTCCGCGGCTCCCGGCTTCGCCGCCACCGGCTCCCACCACATGGCTCCCGGCTCCGCCGCACCTGGCTCCGCCGCTCCCGGCTTCGCCGCCGCCGGCTCCCGCCGCGTGGCTCCCGGCTCCGCCGCACCTGGCTCCGCAGCTCCCGGCTCCGCAGCTCCCGGGGCAGGCTCCCACTGGAGCCTCCGTCCTCCTCTGCTTGGGGTAGGTGGGCTCCTTTTATTCTCCCGGGCCGGTCCCGTTCCGGCCCGGTCCGAGTTCCGGGAAACGTAAGGCTCCCGGCCAAACTTCCAGGTCTCCCCACTCAACCCTGGCCCCTTGGGGCCCTGGCCCCCTCACAGCCAGTCATAAAGAAAGTTTGTGGTGTAAGAATGTGAGTGGCTGTGAGTCAACAATGTAGCTCAGAAGTTATAAATTGGCTAGCACATCCGGAAATTAGCAGAAGGAAGACGCAGCAGTGTAAGAGAAGCTACTAATTTAAAAATTAGCTGTTGACCTAGATTCAGTAGGCCAGTAGATCTCAAGAAGCCCGAAGACTAAATACCAGAGTCCTTCCCAGTACCCCTCAGACAGCACAGATCAAAAAGGCCTGACTTCACTGAGCTTTAGAGAAAAAGAACTTGTTATACATCAGGCATCAGAGGGGACTGCCAATAAGTTGCCGATGCAATTGCTGTTTTTATTGTCTTTGTTGTCTTGTTATACTTTGCATAGTTGTGTGTTTGTTAAGTCAATAAAACTTTCTTACCCTTTTACTCCCTCCCTTTTAATCACTCTCTCAATCCAGAACCCTCCTGCTGATGGCTAGAACACCTCCCCTTTCCCCACCCCCAGGCTTAGTTAGCTAACATTGTATTTTCTGTAACCTACTTGCATTCCCCTCCTCACCCCCATCCCTTTTATGTTAGTCCCTTGCTCAGGCGATCTGTAATTCCCTACTGGCTTTGTCATCTTTTTGGCTTCATAACTCTAAACATCTACTAATACAATTCAAACTGGCATCACCAATAGCCATTTCAGAAACAGTAACAGCTGTCACTTCTAAAGGATTCTTGTAGTTGATTTTGCACATTTGAAGATTTATATGATGCCGCACATCACTCACTTTTTAGAGCAGAACATCCCTTTGGTAAATGGCCATTGCTATATTATGTTTTTCAGTAATAATGGATTCAAATGGATGGGTGGAAGGGAATATATCTAAATAACTTCAGCATTTACTATTCTATTTTTTTAAGTAATATGCCTATTGAGTCACCACAGTTGAAATTGTTTCCCACATACCTTGAACTAGCCAGGATTTTATAACAGGCAAAATATTTCCAAATTTGAAACCCTCCTGAAAATTGTTTAATTATTTGCCTAGTGGGAAGGTTTACAAGTCAATGTTGGACCTTTCAATTCATACGCCACGCAACCTGAGAATAAACTCAGTCTGCTAGAGGGGAAAAGGACCTGCATCAAAGAACCATAGAAATGCAGAGCTGGAAAGAGCTGTAAGAGGTCACATCCAGCCCAACCCCATGCTCAGGGTAGGACAATCTCTCTCTAAACTAACCCAGACAAATATTTGTCCAAGCTACATAAAAAAGCCTCCAGTGACAGAGATTGGATCACCTATCTAGGTAATTTGTTTCAGTGCTCCAGCACTCTCATAGTTAAAATTCTTCCACCTCATGGCCAAAGAAGCCAAAACCGTGCAGGCAATACCAACTGTGCAGCCACTTCTCCAGGGTGATCTTCAGGGTGCATCTGCTCCTCCCTTGATCTTTACCCTTGACTGAAAGGATAGAAGAAAACACAGCCTTGTCCCTACTTCCTTCACCTTACACCCAGTGCCCTCAAGTAACTTTTTATCTGATCAGTCTCATACCTGGCAGTATCACTAGTGTCCAAATGGATGAGCATCGTGAGATAACAGTAAAAGGACCAGATGAGCCTCAGCTACCTTTCCGGAACATCTCAGACGCAACTTCTTGGCAGACAGCAGACCTCCTGAATCAGTGGATGGATCCCCCAGAAAGGGGAGTCAACAATTATCACCCTTTCATTTTCTTTGGTGGGTGGTGGCCTTGATCTTTCCAGATTGGGGGATCCACAGCTTTACCTCTTTCAGCAGTGGGGCTGGCTCTTGGTCCTGTGATGTCAGGCTGCATATATGTTCTTCTGGTGTGGTACTGTTTACTGTCATCAAGAATATGTGTGTGTGGACAGAGGTCAGAGACTAAGGTGCTTTGTGCCCAGCTAAGGGCATGATGAAAAAGGAGACAGCCTTACTCCTCTGAGAGCACAAGTTATCACAGCACAGCTCTCAGACCGCACAAAGCAGTTCAGACTACACAGTGCTGGAACATGACTAGGATGCATCATATAGATATGTCAGCCAGCCCCTGGGGGGGGATAAGCCCTCATCCGTTAGGGACTATAGGCAGCATAGGTCTAAATAGACCTCAAGACAGTCACCAGGCCAGCTAATCCAACATGGAATAGTCTAACTTCCTATGCTGCAATTTCATGCTGGTCCCACAAACTGAACTCTGCAGCAAAAACTCTTCCTTGTCTGTTCCCATTTTTGGAGAAAGCTGATTACAGAAACAGACCTCAGAAAGGACTTCCCTGCAACTTTATGACTGGACACTCCAGGCCACATCATCAGTGCCTAAGTTTCAACCTTTTCCACCCTCCTCAAAGTCTCTGAAAAATCCATCTATTTTTGTAACATGCTATCATCTGAGCCTGAAAATGAAGTCACAGAAAAGCTGCAAGGAGGGAAAAGACCCACCTCTCTTTGGTATAGAAAGGGGGTTTTTTCAGTTTAAAAGTACTGAAAGTGTCTGAATGTGCCTGTAGTCATTGTCCAGTTAGAAGAGGCAGAAGGCGGCAGTGTCCAGTCTGCTGGACAATAGGACGCTTTTCTTTTGGGTGTTGTGTGTGCAAGGCCTTCTATTCTTGCCTCCAAGTATCAATTTTTGAGTTTGGAGCTGCCCTAATCGTTGTGCTACAAAGAAGTTTCTCTTCCCTTCATTTTTTAAGTGGGGTGAGTGGAAGAAGGTTGCAGTCATCAGGCTGCATGTATTCATATTTCCTTTCCTAGCTCTGTTAAACCTCTATAATAGAGCAGTCAGACAGGGGTAGTCAAGTAATTGCAGATTCTTAAACTTCCTCCCTGCCCAAATAAATGGGAAATAAATCTCATTAAAATGTTGGAGACTGCTGAGGTTATAAACATTTAGAGAGCCCCATGGCTGTATATGGCAGTGATTCTCAACCAGGATACTCTAAGATGCCTTTAAGAGTTCTGTGGGATGCCACTCAATTATAGAATCAGAGACACGTAGGGCTGGGAGAAACTTCTAGAGGTCATCTTGTTCAAACCCCCTACCAGAGACAGGATCATCCCTATCCAAACTATCCCGTATAAATCCTCACCTAACTTGTTGCTAAAACTATAGTCAAACCTATCATACAACCACAAGACATGGCATCTTGCTCTGCCACAAATAAAGCAAGTAGACAATAGTAGCCAGTGTTTTCCTGCTCCAAGGGTTGTTAAAATATGCTTGAGAGATCGAAGGGAAATGATCACGTCCCCCCTGCACAATACAGAGGAAATCTGACCATGGAGGAAAATTCCTTCTGCTCCTCAAATATGGTGATCATTCTGACCCCGAGAGGTGGGGCAAGACTCTCTAGCCAGGAACCTCCAGGTTTTCATTTCAACAGGAGCATTGGCATATATTAGAATGTCTAGGTGTACAAATATCTACACATGATTTATGAGATAAAGTTAGAGATTTCAAAGAGGAATCCATAGTATCAAAAATATTCTGACCTGTCACATTTTTTTCTGAGTTCTTTGCAACAGAAGAATTGCTCTATTATTTTTACATAATGAAAATTGAAAGCTAAGGGCTAGGACTTTCCAATAGATGCCTTGAGTCTAAAAAGGCTAAGAACCACTGGTATAGGGTCACTCCTAGGAAGGACAGAAATGGATGCTTAATATAGCAGAAAGGTATTTAATGGGGGTGTCTACATAAGATGCTAACTGGTCAGTAGCCTAATTTTACTGCACATTAGCATGCAGGGCAAAAACCATGCTAATACACTAATATTCAGTAGTAATAGGCTACTGCTCAGTTAGCATGACTAAAAGCTGTGTGCCGGCGCTACCGTGCAGTTGTTCCAGTTACTGCACATTGATTTAGTGCCTGGTTAGACAAGTACTAAACTTAATGCGTAGTAACTAGGGTGCATTACTGAACATATAGATGTGCCCTTTATATATGAAAATTCTTCAGGTTCCTGGTAACACCGGGCTCAGTGTTAACATCTGGCTACTTTTCATATATAACATATTACTACACTGAAACCACTCACCAGAAGCGACATCAAGGGGATGGACTAAACCCCCCCTCTCCCCACATGCATCAGAGATTTGCAAAGACTGCTAATGCCACACTTTTAAAGCAGTATCTAACAATTTCTTACAATCTCACAACTTTGTACCAATGGAGTCACTGTGTGAGGTCCTGCCTCTCCTTTCCATAACGTCTTGTTGAAACTTTCTAACAATTTTACCCCAGGCTAATGTAGGCTGAATGACTAACTGCATGGCTTAGGGTCAAGTTACACATTACAGTTAGACTACACTAAGGGCACTTAAAACACAAGCATTTGCACATTAAATCTCATTAACTCATGCTGAGTGCCCCCTGATTATCTCAAAGTTACAGGAGAGAGTTAACTCTGGGCCATGCTACCTGTCTTATTTTAGGATAACTTTGGTTTGCTCCATGGAGATCAAACAAGCAATTCGCAGTCCTCACAGCATCCCAGCCCTTCCCCTACCCAGAGCAGGGACAGAACCCAGGAGTCCTGGCTCCTAAGCTAGCTACTGTTCTCTAGCTCTCCACTGGCAAGTCAGAGCTATGCAGACAAGAAATGATATTAACCCTTAACATGCAACTGCTCACAACACATTCTAACTTTAATACCACTTAACATTTCACAAATTTAGTATGTTCTAAGTATAACATAACTTCACCCTTAGAGTGCACCAACATACACCAACTATATGCCTACGTAGCTACAATGCACAGGTCCTGTATTGTCTTCCAGCTCTAAGAAGCAATGTAATACCTATAATTTTAACATTACTTTTGGAGTTTCTGTTTCTCAAACCACAAACAGGGAAAGCAAACTGAGTTTAAACTTGATAGACTAAAGTTTCAAGGTTGTTCAAATCTGGAAGTAAGATAACAACCTTCTTAAAATAGACTGTGTGTTGAGCTTAAATGAAGGATGATTGTGTGGAAGGAAGGGATATGAAAGAGAGATGACACAAAGGAAATATCATGTGATTTTCACCTGACACAGTCCACATGAAGAGGCTTGAATAAAAAATGAACCAGCAAAAAAGGTAGCTCAGCATGCTTGTTGACGTGACTACAAAGCAAAATAACATTGTCTCGCTTAAACAAAATTTCTCCATTCCTAAATAGTTATGAATGATTTGTTGTTCTGCAATGAATAACAATGAAACTTTACTCACACCTGGTTTTAAGTACATCTGAGATTTGAGTCCAGTGTTTTACACCACTTTAATGTTTACCCTTCAGCAGAAGCAGAAGCCTCGATAGGTGTTAGGTCAGCAATCACAGAGAAAATCTCACACTTTCACTAGTGTTTTGTGAAGTCTGAATACTAATCTTTCCTTACTACTTAATATATTAGGCAGATACTAAAGCCTGGCATATAGATCCACATCCTTAAATTCCAATTAAAGCAAACTGAAATTAGGCATTCATCAGCAGAGGGCTATCCAAAGCCAAATGTTTATTTCTCCATGTTTCTGAATCCTGGTGTTCATTTCAAGGTATAACAAATGCTATCATTCCTGTAAGGAACATTTTTAACTTTTAACTGCTTCCTTCTGTGATTTATGTCACTGGAACTCTAAAAAGCTGATCAGACTGGCTGCTCATGGCTGTTCATTATTATTGTTCTTCGTCTTATTCCTGGGAGTGATATTCTGAGGATGCATTGCTGTGAGACGACACAGGGCTATTGAGGTTGCAGGAACCTTATTTAGAAGGATAGAATATTGCTTTGAAGTCTCATGTCCTAAGACTTCAAATAGAATTTTCCTCTGACATAAAAAGAAGAGAAAGTTGAAATAATATAAAATATGGTAGCTGGAGTTCAGTGTATAAAAATACCTTGTGACCTGTATTGAAATTTATCTTCATATGGAGACTAAAAAAATTTACTAAGTGGAATTTGCAAAAGATCGCTCAGTAATAGATTGGTGACTATAATTTTTCATAAAACATTTGATATCCTTGCATTTTTCTGGATATGTTAAAAGGCAAGTCACTTAAGATATAAAAATAAAATATCAGTTATCCTATATGGTTACTATGCTTTTATTCCTATTACCAGCCTCTTACACACAACCAGGACAAGCTGAAATTGGCCTCCAATTAGAGCCAAGGTAATTAGTTCAAGTAAAATAAAACCCAAACTTTTTCATTATTCAAAAAAGTTCACTCACTTCCCATATCCATTTGCCTCAGTTTTGCACCCAGAGCCCCCCACCTTGTCCTCAGCTCAAGACTGGATAATCAACACATTGTGGGGGCTTGCCCACATCTGAATAAACACTGAGGAAAGGTAAGGGAATCAACTAAAAAGTGGGACTTCAATGAGCATAATTAAAAACATATTAAATACCTGTGTAGACTGTCTCATGCCTGGGTAAAACAGTTTTGGATGTCTGTAGCCAGTTTTGGATGTCTGTGTTAGCTGACTTGCTTTAATTATTATGGGTCTCTAGCAGATCTACATCTCTGATGTTATTTCTACCACAATCATGGCCTTACATTTCTGGCTAGATCAAAGCAGGTTTGAAGATTTTAAGAAATAGATATTTTAAATCAGCTATTCATTCACTTCTGGGCAGTCAATGAAAGAGAGACAGAGTCAGATTGTGTAGGTTCTTGGTAAGTTTATCGTTAGTAATACACATACTACTATGGGTGAATGAGACATCTCACAACCAGCTGCAAGAGGCGCAATAAAACACAGCTAATTCAGGAGAGGACAAACTCAGTCATAGTCAGGATTGCCACAAACTCTGAGATCATCAGATGGGCCTAGGGGATAAACCAGAAAATGTAGGTGAGCTGACTTGTGTGTGGGAAAGAAAGGTTAGCATATGCATATCAGGAAGAAAGCAAAAGTAGAAGGAAGGGGCAGAGGGCAATCAGCTAAACAGAATTATACTTGGAGGGAGAAGAGGGGTGATCAAAGAATGGGGCTGTGGGAAGAGAAGATCTGAATGGATAAAAGGGAGAGAGAAGAGAACAGATGCAAGAAGAGGAAGAAAGGAGAAGACTGACAAGTTCTGATGAACTGAAAAAGCTTTCAGAAACAGGCAAAGTGACATTATGGTAAGAGGAAACAGGGCTAAGAATAAATAGAACACATATAACTGAAAAGGGTTATATGATGTGATTTGCATCTTACTAGAAAACAGGTTTCCTCTATTATTCTTCCAGCTTATTCATGGTTATAAAAATCTGCAGCTCAGTAGCAAAAAGTCAAACCAGTTGAAGTAATATATCACCAGGTGTGTTAGCATCGCTGCAGCCTCATAAACCAAAGCTCCATTGTTAAATGAGCAGTATCCCACCTGATCTGATGCACAATTTAACTCACCCAACAAAAAAGCCTCAATCCATCTTGTTCACATGCTATTTAAACAAGGCAGTGATAGCTGTAACTGCCTATGTACAGATACAAGCTTTATTGTGACTGAGTGACAAAAAAGGATGGCTGTCAAGTTGCCTTTCCTGCCTGATCAAGACTCAGCTAAAACTGTCATCCAGAGCAGGATGTGAACTAGACTCCAAGGTCAGGCACACGCTGGCAGGCAAACCACTATAGGCTTCAGGCTTCAGACTATTTCCGTCATCAAACAGATGTATCATTCTTACCAGGGCCAGCAATTGTTAAAACATCAGTAATCTGCAAGGTGCTGATGTTTCCACTGCAGGCAGATGGGTAGGGGTATACATTATGCTTACAAAAGCCTCAGGCATTGCAAGGTGATTACTTACTGTGTAAAGCCATGGCTGAATTGCAAGGAAGAACAAACCTTTTAAACCTATATAACACCTAGAAAGGACAAAGGGCTCAGTCTGGAACATAAGCTGTGCTAAGCACAAACATATAGCTAAGCCCCGATTGTAAGCACCTGACAGATGTATTGCAGCAAACAGATACAATTTTTCACTGCCGTAGTTATTTAAACAGAAGAAGCTGATACATATTCATTGGGTTGATATTTTTCTTAGTTATTTTATGTTTTCCTCCACTGCAAGGAGAACCATAAGGTTTTAAGTACCATTTAAATGTATATTTCAAATAAACAAACCATGTTATCCTGCCTAATGTGATACTAACAGGCTTTCTGGCATGTTGTCCTGTGAAAACCTAAAGGCACCATATGAAGAAAAGAAGAATCAATAAAATCTGACTGTATGTGGTGCTTGAAACAAAAGGCAGTGTTCTTCAATGGGCAGTGTTTGGAAAACAGTCCGTCTGTGGGTGATTGTGTGCTGGTGCTCAGACCTCATTAAATAAAAGCATCATTGGATTAGTTAATGTCTATTAGGCCCTTTGAAGGGACATGATACTGTATACAGCGTGCCAAGCACTTTTTATTTTAGAGATAGAGGAGGTTAGATTCTGCTCTCAGCTACCTCTCTGAAGCCCTGATTTACCTAAAGAGTATATTTCAATCAAGTTGTAGAATGAGGGACAGGACAGATTTCTGACCTTTAACCTTCTGAAAAAAAAGTGTTTCTTACCATCTATGGTATTCTTGACTTTAAACATTACTCCATAGCATTTAAAACCAATTCAGAGATATCTCCAGTTATACAAATAAAAGATACTGTGTATCACAAACAGTTGTTCTCCCTTGCCTACAACTTCTTCTTAAGCTATAACGTAACACACCGCCCTTCAAAAGGTAGGGGAATTCAGGCAATAAGATGTAAGAAGAAAGAAGATGGCAACATTTAATACAGAATAGGAATCTGGAATTGATAACCTGACAAAATCACAATGGACAGTTTTGTGTTCTAAAACATACAAACATTCACCACATATAATCCAGAACTACCAGTAATGTACGAGAGGAATACTTATCCTAACATTTCCATAAACATACTTTAAAGGATTGTCTTGACATATGAGAATGCTGGCTTAAAAGCTGCCAACAAATATAAGTCATTTTAGGCATGTAACATTAGACTCCATCCTGTGCCTCTAATAAACATACTGAGATCCTGGCCTTTGCATATCTCTGAGGCAAAAAATTATTGGTAGTTGACTCACTTTTATATACAAAATAGTTGTACATCCATCATGGGTATGTAATCCTTGGAATAATTTCATGACCACGCAATAAACAAGCAACAAGAACAGGGAATTCCAGGTGTACCTCATAGGCCATATTTCTGCTTACATAGTAATGTTAGTAAGAGGACGGTTAAAAAAAAAAATCAAAGTCCCACCCCAAGTAGGTGGTATAGCTGCACCAGTCAAACTGTTGGCATGGATTTATCCATATCACTGGAAGAGCATTTTTGCTGGCTTAGTTTATATCATAGGTATCAATCTTGTCTGGCCCCTCTGGCATGAGCACCTCATACAAGTGGATCTAGACAGGCTGACAAGTTGGGTGGATCGAAATCTGATGAAGTTCAACATTGAGAAATGTAAAGTTCTCCACCTTGGGACAATCAACCACTAACACACCTACAGGCTTAGCACCATGAATAAAAGGGACCTGGGGGTAATAATAGACCACAGTATGTATATGAGTCAGGAGTGCGACGCTGTAGCCAGTAGGGCAAATAATACTCTGGCATGTATCAATCTATACATCTCCAGCAAAACCAAGGAGGTGATTCTTCTGCTCTACCCAGCACTGGTGAGACCACAGCTGGAGTACTGCATCCAGTTCTAGACACTACACTTTAACAAGGACATGAATAAGCTCCAAAGAAGAGCCACACATAAAATCAGAGTCTTATGTGGAAAGGCATATGAGGAAAGGCTGAGGGATCTGGGACTCTTCAGCCTGTGGAAAATAAGGCTGAGAGGGGACCTGGTAGCAGCTTACTGCTACACTAGGGAGTACATCAAGGGCTCAGTGAGAAATGGTTTACCAGAGCACCTGAGGGGAAAACTAGGAGTAATAGCCACAAACTCCTGGAAGATAAATTCAGGCTCAACATTAGGAAATACTTCTTCACAGTCAGGGTGTCTAGACTATGCAATAAATTCCCTCCAGAGGTGGTGCAATCACCTACCCTAGGAACCTTCAAGAGGAGACTAGACGGTCACCTTGCTGGGGCCACCGGACCCCCAGATATCTTTCCTGCATGGTGAAGGGGGCTGGACCTGATGATCTTCCAAGGTCCCTTCCAGCCTTACAATCTATTAATATAGCATGTACTCATGCACAGTGTGTAGCACATGCTGGCTCCAGCTCTGCACACCACATGGAGCACATGCTAGACCAGTTCCACACACTGTATGCAGCATACAGGTCTGAGGCTAGCACATGCTGCATATGGCATGCAAGTCTAGTTCAAGACCCACAGACAACACTGTGAGACAGATTATAAGGCTGTGTGGGCAGTACCTTTGACACCCTGGTTTATATTATCAGAGAGGTGATACAGTAGCACTGGCAGAAATTTTCCTTCTGTTGACATATACTGCATCTCCACTAGGGTGTTCTGCCAGCATTGCTGTAGCAGCAGAAGCCCTCTGAAGATACATCTATGCAGAACAATGTAGTATCACGTGGAATTTCCCGAGCTAAGTTTAAACTATCTAACACAGGTATGAGAACCAGGTATAGTTGCCATGTAAGCAGATTGCTCTGCACAAGGTAATTAGCTGTGCTCACATGGCTTCCTGTATCCCCAGTAGCTCATTTGGAATTAGCTCAGTACCTCTGTAAAATGTCATGTCATGGTGTGTAGCCAAAAGCCTAAAGCTATATAAACTCAGTCTAGATAGGCACAGAGAATATATACCATGCTGCTAGTATACAAAATAGGTGGCATCAATACCTGTATGTAGGCATAATTAAAAAATCTATATAGATGATGGACAACGGAGTGAATAGACTCCCTCCCCTCTGTATCTGAAAACAATACTAACAAAACATCATCTGCTTCGCAATAGCTGCCTGTTGTGTATACTCTTATTCTTCAGTAAGCAGAAGCTGACTTGCAGCAACTTATACCTCCTCCCTTCATAGCAAAACTGCCATAGTTTAGCTACTACTAAGTGTAGGTGCACACAAGCAATTAGCACCGAGCAGCTGATGCATGCTAAGGCCCCAACAATCCTTTATCCCATACACAGTAAATTGTTCATATGCGTACACCCTAAGTGTATCAAGTTAAACTAGAAGACAGAACTTCTGTGCTAAAATAAGATAATGTCCACACAGGATTTATGCAGGGATAATTATTCTGAAATAAGTTTTCTTGAATAAATCCATGTACAGACTGACCCTCAAATTCATTCCTGCTGTAAATATTTCTGTGTAACGCCTTTGAAAAGTATGAGATATTTCTTAACTTATTTTGAAAATAATGTATCCAAAACTGTTCAGCCAGTCAGATTCCTCAGGGCCCAATATTCTGACACCCCTTAAAATAATTTTAATCAGCCTGCAGCATTCAGCAGGTCTAGGGCATGGATTACTGCCACCGGGGATATGGAGACAAGTAATTCCTATTTATTACAAAACATTCCCAAAGCCATTTTGTAGACATTTCCCCATGAATTGTGCATTGGAGTTTTCAGATTTGATATTCTGCTTCCACAACAAACTGAGGAAAACAGTTTGGCTCTGGAATACCCAGAACCAAAGGAGAACCTAAGTAGAATATACAGAAACTACTGAATTTCTTTTCCTATCCATATTTCAAAGTAAGTTTTCTTTTTCAGATACTTTTGTTTAATCCCAAAACATGGGTGCATTCTAATTTTTTTCCCAGCACCACTCTGTACTACTGTGCTGAAGTAGATTAAAAGGGGCAGGGGGAAAACCTAGTATTATTCAAGTGTTTCCGTTTGACCATCAGTTTTTAAACAGATGTTCTGTTGTCGTAAGATGCACCATAGTGTTGGGCTGGGCGGTACGCCAATGAATGGCCAAGGATGTAGTGACAATTGTAAAGGATTGATTAAACTTCCTGGATGACCTCATTCACATGGTTCTGCAGAGACCAGATAAGAATCAGACAGTTCTGGCTGACAGCCTCAAAAGGCAAAGGAAAGGGAGGGAAGAGGACTTTGCGTAAATGTGTACTTTTTTCTCTGGTTTGTGCTCCAAGGCACCTGCAGTAACCAGCTGCTGTGTAATGCCATTACTGCTGTCCTTACTGAATTTAAACAAAGAGAGCCAAATAGGTCATACATACAAGTAAATGAGCTTGGATGACCCTGAGACCTTATAATGGTCTACTATGAAGCTACATTCCACCTCCTCCTTCCTCAAGTATTTCTGCTTTAACTAACTGCTCTGCACTTGAGTAGCACTCTCCATCCAAAGATTTCAAAGCCCTTAACAGTGGCCCAAATCCACAAAGGTATTTAGGAACCTTTCTGAATCTAGGCCTATGATGCTGAAAAGTAAGTAATGAATTAACATTTGCAGAAAGGGCCCAAGCATAACTCTGATTTTACTCAGTTTTAGCTCAGGCAAAATTGTTCTGGACTGCAAAGGGAGTTTTGCCCAGGCTCAGAATAAAAATAAAACTTCAAGATGGAGCCCACAGTGTAAGGGTTTGGGCAGGACATAGGTAGCCAGTCACTAAGGGCAATCTGGGGACCAGCAGAGCAAGGGCACAGGTTACTGAAGCCATGACGTATGGTCTGAGACATAAGCCAAGGTTAGGACCCAGGAGTCAGAACTAGTGCTGAGTTCCAAGGAGGATCTTAGGTCAGGGTCAAGAAAGACAAGCTGAGAGTCAGGACACTAGGGAAGCCAGAGAGAGCAGGGCCAGTGCTGAAGTTCAGGTGAGAGTCAAGATCAGGGTCACGAAAAGCCAAAGCCTAAGCTGAGTCAGGAGCCAGGAGAACTGGAAAACAGTGAACACAAAGCTTGCCAGAACAGACTAAGGCCATGTGAAGGCATGCCTGCAGCCTAAGGGGTGAATGGCACTTTCAGCAGCCAATCTAGCTGCAAAGAATTGGGACAGTTGCATTAGCCAGGGATCAGAGGCAAGTGTAGCCCCCAAGGTCTGGAACAGTCTGCCAGCAGAGGTGGTTCAAGCACCTACATTGAACACCTTCAAGAGTAAATTGGATGCTTATCTTGCTGGGATCCTATGACCCCAGCTGACTTCCTGCC